>NC_061812.1:18114313-18784813 GCF_021462225.1 Girardinichthys multiradiatus | reverse complement strand
TTAAATCATTCAGTTGTGGTCTACATAAAGTGGAACTGCAATGCTTTGGTCTAAACTCCTTGTTATTGTAGCTCCACGGTCTACTCTTTTACCCCAGAAACAAGACAAAAATCCAAAAAAAGCAATGCAAAGCTGTTTATGTAATAATAATATTCAAAACACACTGTACGGTTCTGTCCTCAAGGAGCTAAAACTAACATAAGCAGAAGGAACGATGCTACTGGTATTAAAACAATGGCCAGGACATCATATCAACACACAATAAAAATGAAATTTAACCAGGCACACACAACAGAACATTTAAACTTATCCTCTTTTAGCATAGGCATACAGGTCCTTCTCAAAATATTAGCATATTGTGATAAAGTTCATTATTTTCCATAATGTCATGATGAAAATTTAACATTAATATATTTTAGATTCATTGCCCACTAACTGAAATATTTCAGGTCTTTTATTGTCTTAATAAGGATGATTTTGGCATACAACTCATGAAAACCCAAAATTCCTATCTCACAAAATTAGCATATTTCATCCGACCAATAAAAGAAAAGTGTTTTTAATACAAAAAACGTCAACCTTCAAATAATCATGTACAGTTATGCACTCAATACTTGGTCGGGAATCCTTTTGCAGAAATGTCTGCTTCAATGCGGCGTGGCATGGAGGCAATCAGCCTGTGGCACTGCTGAGGTTTTATGGAGGCCCAGGATGCTTCGATAGCGGTCTTTAGCTCATCCAGAGTGTTGGGTCTTGAGTCTCTCAACGTTCTCTTCACAATATCCCACAGATTCTCTATGGGGTTCAGGTCAGGAGAGTTGGCAGGCCAATTGAGCACAGTGATACCATGGTCAGTAAACCATTTACCAGTGGTTTTGGCACTGTGAGCAGGTGCCTGGTCGTGCTGAAAAATGAAATCTTCATCTCCATAAAGCTTTTCAGCAGATGGAAGCATGAAGTGCTCCAAAATCTCCTGATAGCTAGCTGCATTGACCCTGCCCTTGATAAAACACAGTGGACCAACACCAGCAGCTGACACGGCACCCAGACCATCACTGACTGTGGGTACTTGACACTGGACTTCTGGCATTTTGGCATTTCCTTCTCCCCAGTCTTCCTCCAGACTCTGGCACCTTAATTTCCGAATGACATGCAGAATTTGCTTTCATCCGTAAAAAGTACTTTGGACCACTGAGCAACAGTCCAGTGCTGCTTCTCTGTAGCCCAGGTCAGGCGCTTCTGCCGCTGTTTCTGGTTCAAAAGTGGCTTGACCTGGGGAATGTGGCACCTGTAGCCCATTTCCTGCACACGCCTGTGCACGGTGGCTCTGGATGTTTCTACTCCAGACTCAGTCCACTGCTTCCGCAGGTCCCCCAAGGTCTGGAATCGGCCCTTCTCCACAATCTTCCTCAGGGTCCGGTCACCTCTTCTCGTTGTGCAGCGTTTTCTGCCACACTTTTTCCTTCCCACAGACTTCCCGCTGAGGTTCCTTGATACAGCACTCTGGGAACAGCCTATTCGTTCAGAAATTTCTTTCTGTGTCTTACCCTCTTGCTTGAGGGTGTCAATAGTGGCCTTCTGGACAGCAGTCAGGTCGGCAGTCTTACCCATGATTGCGGTTTGAGTGATGAACCAGGCTGGGAGTTTTAAAGGCCTCAGGAATCTTTTGCAGGTGTTTAGAGTTAACTCGTTGATTCAGGTGATTAGGTTCATAGCTCGTTTAGAGACCCTTTTAATGATATGCTAATTTTGTGAGATAGGAATTTTGGGTTTTCATGAGCTGTATGCCAAAATCATCCGTATTAAGACAATAAAAGACCTGAAATATTTCAGTTAGTGTGCAATGAATCTAAAATATATGAATGTTACATTTTCATCAAGACATTATGGAAAATAATGAACTTTATCACAATATGCTAATATTTTGAGAAGGACCTGTACTTGCTTGGACTACAAAATCAGAGCAAGAAAAATAAAAAGGCGGATATGGGAAATTGATCTGCCGGTTGTCCATGACAGTGATGGAAAAAAGTAACAGAGAGTAGGGAAAACTGTACAGATGGAAAAATATATCCCAAACAGAATACAAAGATATCTCAGTGACATCTGGAGAGACTAAATTCAACTTTTCTGCACTCCTACAGACTCCAAGTACACAACAAAATGTATTTAAAGGCTACAAAAGTGGATTTTGCATGATATGTGTCCTTTAAACTCTGGTTTGTCTGTCATCTCCATTCTGTTTTGTTTTGGTTTGTTAACTACCTTTTAAAAGTTGCATAGTACATTTACTATTACGTTCCTAGTAAATTCCCTTCCTTGATCCCTAAAACTGGCGTCAATCAATTTGGTATATTGCCATGAATGCTGACGTCCTGAAAACGCCACCATATTACATGCTGCTTGGGTTTAAACATGATTAAACGAAGGGGAATTCCCGTGTGACGCTTTTAGTGTGTCCTGTAGTGAATGGTGTATGTGTACTGGGATTAAGGATGTGGAATTAAGCACTCTGCTGTGCCAAGGCCAGGTATGCTATTTTTCCATTAGGTCAGTGCATAATTTTATTTTCCTGCTTTTTTTTTATTAAAGGATCAACTGGAATAAATTAATGCTCTTTGAGTGCCCCCAAGGGGTCAGATAATTGTTAGCGCAGTTGATCAAGACAGCAAGTGAAGCCATACATTTCCCTTTTGGTTTTAAGCAATTAGCATTCCGAGGGGAGTGAAGAATCTGGTTAGCGTAATGTGGGATTAATGCACCTTTTCCATTAGTATCAACTCAGTGTGGTTTGTCTCTGGTCAGTGCTAAGGGTGGAAGCACTCTAAATAAATACATGAGAGAGAGGGAAGCCATGGAGCGGTACAAGCTAAACGACATGTGAGGATAAGCTGATGCTACCTAATGCTAGGTTGCTATAGTGGACACAATAAGCCCAGCGTACAACGATATATCGGTTGAAGATGGTTATTAAAATGCTACAAATAGTAACTATTCGACTTAACCGTTACTATTGGAAACACCTAAAGGAGCATGCTTCATATTAACAAGCAAAAACACTTTTCCCTAAAGGTTTTACAGAAATATTTTATCTGACTTAAAAATGTTGTATCTTGAAAAACTGTCTCATTTCAACACACATGTGAATTTAGTTTAGATTAACCAAACAGATCAAAACATGATCACTTTAAAAACGTGAGCAACTCTTGCTGATGATGAGGATGAAGTGACGGTAACCTGCCTCTGTTTTTTAGGTGTGGGGGCCATGACATGGTCTCCACTGGCCTGTGGGATCATCTCTGGGAAATATGATGGCAGAGTGCCTCCCTACTCTCGGGCATCCCTGAAGGTAGACCCACCACCACTCCGCTGTTCATCGTCCACTCCATTCATCTGTGCCATTCTCACTGCCCTTTGTCCCCCCCGTTGGTTGCAGCTTGTTTGTCTCATTGTGCCTCTGTCTCTTTCAGGTTCTGTAGCTCTGCGTGTTGTGTGTGTTTTCAGTGCTGTGTTGACACCATGCACCCTGGGCTTCTACGACGCCTTTTGTCAGCCAGCCCCCTGTGGCCCAATACATTTTAATGCACAGACTATACAACAAACACATGCATGGATGTGTGCACACAAAAAAATTGCTCTAATCTGAAACTGACAACTGAAGGAGTTTATTTCAGGCAACTCATGTGCAGAAAACATGTTTTCCTCTGAGCATGAGCTTACTAAATTTTCTTTTAACTAGTTTTTAATTAAGAGAGAAGGCAGGATTTATCTCAGGGAACATCTAAAAATGCACCGAAATGAGCATTCTGAAGAACGAAATTGAAGTCCACCTTTTATAATAACCCCTGACCTTACACTGTTGTGTTCCTCTGTGGTGAATTGGCATGTTTTATGTCTGTGGATTGTGCATCACTCAGTGGGTGAAACAGATGCCTTCTGTTGTGCCGTTCCTGCTTCCTGTCTGGCTCAGTGTTGTCTGTAGATGTTGTTTGTATTTGGCACTTTAGCTGTGTGTTTTTCCCTCAGCTGGGTGCAGCTATTTTGTACTTTCAATACAGTAATCAAACCCGATACAGGATTCCTGTAGCTTTGTTCCCCCAGCTGAGGCTTTGACAGCTGAAGACAGAGTCACATGTTTAAAAACAGGCCCTGGCGACACAACCGTGTGAGCGGGGTGATGTTTTTGAGCAGGTGTGCTATGTTTTCAACAGGGCTACCAGTGGTTGAAGGACAAGATCTTGAGCGAGGAGGGCCGGCGTCAGCAGGCGAAGTTGAAAGAGCTGCAGGCAATCGCGGAGCGGCTGGGCTGCACACTGCCCCAACTCGCCATCGGTACGCAGATACACTCTGCCGCTCTCTCTCTTTCTGTCTGTCTGTCCGTCCCTCTGCCTCGGATGGACCCGGGTCCGTGGCGCTCTTGCAGCTGTCTGGTTTTACTGTTGTGTTGTCACATGTGTGTCAGTCTTGGTGTGAAAGACTCACAGAGTAGGATCTTATGAGAGAGGGACATAAATAAACACAGCATCTTCTGTAAACATGGATCTGACTCATTCCAGTAATAAGGACAGAGTCATTGTGAATGTCAACACATGGCATGAAAACACATGGAATAACCTGAGGTTGTCTTATGCATTAACAGTTTTAAGTCTGCTTCAAAACAGGATCCCTGAAATAAATCCAGTGAGTGATAGATATCTATTCACTGCTGGCAGTGAGGTGAGAAACCTCAGAGACGCAGGGTCCTGTTAAACTGTCAAATGTTAGGAATGAGAGGAATAAATCTAAGACTCGGTCTATGTGCTCAGATTAGATTGCTGCAGATTCTTCATCCTCACTGTGAAACACTTCCATAAATTACGTTTCACGCCCCATTAGTGGACAGTCAATTTCCATAACTCCTTTCAGGGCTTCTGAAGGCAGCACAGCACATTTATATGTATTGTGTAGTTCTTTTCACTCCAGTGTCGAATTAAAACAGTGATGGAAATCTTTCTGCATTTATCTTAAGGCTGTGTAGGCGAAGCAGGTGTTAAATTCAGGATTCAGACAGTGAATGTGACAAGTAAACAAAGTTTATAGATGTTGTTGGTCTCTTCCCTGCTGTCAGGCATCGTGTACTGCTGTGTCAAATCCAGAGGGAAAAGCTTCAATTGTTCCCTTTTTGTGGGTTGTATTCTCAATTTGGTGGAATAATTGTGTTGAATCATAATCCCACTATTTTTACAGCAACATTTTAACTCCCTTTGTGCTGTAATCTGCTTACAACTATAGCTGAATTGCAAAAGCATTCGGTTATATTGCATAATACAGCTACCAGTTATAATAGCACACCAGAGACGCATTATTTTTGTTGATTTGTTCAGAGTGAGTGCAGAATTTCAGGTTTCCTGCTTGTCCTCAGCAGAGTTCACTGATGAAATCTTAAAAAAAACACTTTAGACAGTTTTTGTTCTTTCATTAAGTTTACTGATTTTGCATCCATATATGAATCTTGATACTTCTTTACTACATTAATATAGAACAGTAAAGCGCATCCAAAGAGTCCCAGACCAAAAAAGCTAACCTGAAAAAAAGGAAGACCTTTTCACCTGCCAAATGAAGTTCCCATGTAATGCTTAGCATGCATCACATTAACAAACCTTTTGGTTACAGCATCCAACTTTAAAAACCCACTAAACACTCAAAAACGGTCATACGTACTCATTTAAAGATGCACACTGTGCCTCTAGTTAGACAGCTAACATCACAAATTTGTGCTGAGTAAATATGGCCGTCTTTACGCCACACAGCACCACCACATCATAAAAAAGAAATCTGCCAAATTAGAATGGTCTCTGCAGATTCTTAAAGACGCCTTTGGAAGTGTATCAAAAGCACTGTGGGGTAAACATTTTCAATGGTGGAGTGTGAGAGTTCCCACATTGATTTGAGCATACATAAAACTTCTGTGGTGTGATTTTTGTGGTTCATTGTGCCAACTTATGTGGTCCCTGGAGAAACCTGGTAGCAGTGGCACTAGCCTATCCACGTCATGTGACCTACATGAACTAGTGGGACTTGCATCTGTTGAAAATTAGAAAGAAGAGTAGCCTTGCTAGCCTAGTGCCAACGCTGCAACCTCACCATGCCCACAGCGGGCTGACAGCACTTCTATACAGTTAATGCATCTCTCTTGGCCCCATGGCAGCTTTGTGTTATGTGGACGAGGACAAGATGGACACAGGGCAAATCATTAAAAACAACTTCAGGCTCTAGAGCTTCTATGTGATGAACTCACAGCAATCACTAAAACATTTAATGTGCATGATTTGCTCTGACAGGACTAACTGAGTGCTGGATCTATACAGAATCTGATGGTGGAGGTGTAGAAACCTCACAAATCGATGTAACATCCTAGTGCAGATGTCACGTGTGGCAGTCGCATTGTTTGAGGATGACAGCTGGAATACTTTTTCAATCTTCGTTCAGAACCATGTATTTCCCGGGCTAGTGTAATTTATACAGTGATGTTAAGACAAAGAACCTGCTGTGTCATTTTGCTACACAGCTAATGTTTCCAAATCGCTTGAATGAGTCTACGGGAGACTGAGAACCAAGGTATGAGATGCTCTTTTATGTACAATTAAGTAAAATAAAGACTGTAGAAATACTTACTGTAAACATACATCTATTTAAAACTGTGTGTAACATGTAACTCTGGTATGCTGTGATAGTTTACCTCGTGAAACGGAAAACAGCGTCATTTTGTGCAGCACGTTTGTGTGTGTGAGTCATGGATGCAACCCGAGTGTTTGTGTTTGGTGGTGGGGGTGTCATCACTGTTTACTGATCTCCTGCAGCGTGGTGCCTACGGAACGAGGGCGTGAGCTCTGTCCTTTTAGGAGCGTCAAACACCGACCAGCTGATGGAGAACATAGGAGCCATCCAGGTGAGGTCTCAGAACCTTTTTCTTTCTTTTTCCTCTTATCTGGTCCTGCAGAGCATATCAAAAGTTTTCTTTTTTTAAAATGCGACGGTGCCCATCTAATCAGTCTCATATTTCTCAGTTCTTCCGCTCCCGAGTACAGCTCGTCCTCTTGGGCAGTTCGCTGCTGCACGCTCTCCTGCTTTACTGTAGCATGTTAATAAGGTCAGCCGAGTATCAGTTGCCGAGGGGATTGGAGACGAGCTCATAGCCACTTCCTGCTCTGTTGATAAGACTTGCTTTTTAATGGGGTTCACATACTGGTGGTGGTTTACGCCCTCCCTTTACATTATGCTGGGCCTGCAGTAAAGAGCATCCACCGTCTCCTCCGGTTTGATGCTTTGCCTTTGCTCCTGGAGTGTGTTTATGCTTGTGCACACTCTAAATCTGCTCTCACTCTACATTTGATATTTCAGCTTTAAAATGTTACCCTCACATTTCCAGAGGCATTTGTAGTTTTCCTTTTGCCAGACCTTTTTATCGTGCCCCCTGAATTAGAACACAGTCCCACATGTTAATGAGTTTTTCTTTACAAAGTACGGAGAAATGTAGTTTTTAATGTATTCATATTATTAATAGTACTTAAAGTATTGAGTTAAAGTGGTTTGTCGCTTGTTTTTTTCTGGATTTCTTGCTAAAACTATTTTAATGAATTTCTTTTAAAGCATATTTTAAAAACAAAACAAGTTTAACAAAGGATTTAAAGCTCCCTCCACAATTATTGGCACCCCTAGTAAAAATTTCTAATAAGCTATAAACCTTTTATTGTTGTAACATAACCCAGACATAAAAAACACTGTTCTATTGGGTTGTTAGTCAAAGTTCCACTTATTTTAAACTCGTACTCGTCGTCTTCCGCTTATCCGGGACCGGGTCGCGGGGGCAGCAGACTCAGCAGAGACGCCCAGACGTCCCTCTCTCCAGACACCTCCTCCAGCTCCTCCAGGGGGAGCCCAAGGTGTTCCCAGGCCAGCCGAGAGACATAGTCTCTCCAGCGTGTCCTGGGCCGTCCACTGGGCCTCCTCCCGGTGGGACGTGCCTGGAACACCTCCCAAGGAAGGCGTCCAGGAGGCATCCGGTATAGATGCCCGAACCACCTCAACTGGCTCCTCTCGATGTGGAGGAGCAGCGGCTCTACTCCGAGCCCCTCCCAGAGGGAGAGGGAGAGTTTAAACTTTTTAATTATTTTTCTGACTGTAGATATGGGCAAGCATAAGCTATGTGCCATTGTAGATATAGGAAGATTATGAAGGTAAACACGCATCTGCTTTACTTGAATGGTATGTTCTCTTCTCTTCCCCATTTTGAAGATAAAAGTGACTAAGAGAACTGCGGAGACTGTGGGATGATAAAAAGGAAACAGAGTGAGGAGACTGAGAGTTAATTACTGTCACTATCCTCATCACATTATTCAACAATAATATTGTGATGTTTTCTTAACATTGTGCAGAACTAATAGAAATGTAAAAGAATATGTATCTTGTATGAATAGTTCTGGGAGCCAAAATGCTCAGATTTTGTAAAAAAAAAAAAAATTGCTAATGCGTCTTCTTTTATCCCCTGAATAAATGGACTAATATTAAAGGTTGGATTTCTCTCAGTAATTGTAGTGAAATATTATGCTGCTGCAGTAATTCATTTCAAGACTTTTTACACATCTTTACCACAAGTGTCAACTATGTTAAAAAGTAATATTGTATTTTATAGTTGTAAAGAGTTAAGGGTATATCCATGTAAAACGGTACAACATATATATATATATATATATATATATATATATATATATGTATAATTGCCTTATTTATTTAGATTTTAATTTTTTTTCAATCGCATTTTAACCCCTCTCAGTAATCACTGTTTATTGGCAGCAGTAATCAAACCTTTTTCTGCATATTTCCACTGGTATTTTCACAATTTAGCTTTCAGGATGAGCTAAAACTCTTTGCGTTTGGAAAATCTCTTTGCCAGCACCCTAATCCCTAGCTCACAGTTTCTCTGAGATTCAAGTCCATACTCTGGCATTTTAGTCAGAAGAAACATGCTGGTAAATTTAAAAGAGGGCTAACTCTCTATCTGCCAGAGATCAAGTCGTTGGGGTCACAGATCTGGGAGGGAAAACCCGACATCACTCCAAAACCTCCAATATTTTTGCACAATGTTTTTATATAAATGCTTCCTAAAGGGAAATCTGCCAAATTAGTATCAACAGGTCCGGAATCTGCCATAAAACTCTGATTGATGCATCACTATTCAGTAAAAGTCACATAGAGCACAAATAAGATACAGATCAGTTAAAGCTGCCTTCTTTACTCAGTTTTTGTTGTTGTTGTAACAGCCATGAATCCAATGTCATGTTCATCATGTCTGTACACAGGTTCTTCCAAAGTTGTCCTCGTCCATCACCCATGAGGTGGACAGCATCCTGGGGAACAAGCCGTACAGTAAAAAGGACTACCGCTCCTAATGGGTGCGATGGCCCCGCCCGGCAGGGCTGCACCCGGCCTGCAGCCGCAGCGCCCCACCTTTGCCTGATCCTCTGTTTGCTTGAGCTTTTACTGAGTGAGACCCTGGCGCATGAGTCTGGCCTCACCAAGGCCACGCAGGGCACCTCATTTAGAGTTACAGAGATAGGAAAAAGTGGGAAAACATTCGAGTCACCTCCACAGGACGGGACGGGATTAACGGAGAAAAACAGAACAGTAAGAGACGTTAGGGATATGCGCTCATAAGTAAATCAGTTATACATCCTATTCAGCTGAACGTACTTTAAAAATCATAGAGAAAATTTAGGGAAAACATCTTTTTAAAAAACACACGCTTGCTTGGCACAGATTTTTTTTTAATCTCTTTCTAAAACTGAATGCAACTGAAAAATATATATATAAAGTTCATACTGTACAAATATATGAAAACTGCTGTTGCACATGTACTATAGCCATGCATTTGTTCCTGAGACGTTCTTTTTACAAACACTTGTGTACTGTAAACGTTCGTCAAAGTTTAAGTGTAAGAACGTTTGTGTTGTTAACGTCAGCGGCCCCCTCGAGGGCTTTAACAATCAGCACTTTAGTACCGTCAGTAAAGGTGTTGGGGGGTAGTTTTAAAGAAGAGAGAACATGAATATTGACATAGTCCTGTCACAACCATTGCACTATAGATTCACGTCGCCTCTCCTCTTCCTCCGTGTTCCCACTGACCGTATCCTCGTCCAGCCTGACGCAACGCTGCTCCTGCTGTGCAACAGGAGCTGCACTCATCCGCATCACTGTGTTCCCCACCCTGCCGTCTTAGAGGCTGCACAGGGAGAGATCACTTCTCACCAAAACCCTCTCCTTGATCAAGATCTGTTCAAGTGTTTGCCTTATTTACAGTTGCATCGTACTGTGCTTCGGGCTTCAGCGTAGGTAGGCAGCCCTCTTCTTTGGCTGGCTGCTCCCATGTCCCCAGCTAAGGCTCGACTATTGGCAGTGGGAGGAAGGAGGCACGTGTTCAGTTAATCAGTGGGCGGCAGCAGCTCAGGGAACGGAGAAAGTGGTTTCATGTGTGCGTTGGTGTTTGGGAGGTTGTATCAAGTTGTCTTTAGTGATCATTTCATTCTGTTTTTTTTAGTTTTCTTTTTAGCATGGCTCAAGCCAAAGATCTTTTTCATCTCTTAGCTGACACACTCACTTCCTGCAAGATTGAGTCACCTTTAAGCATGTGCCGTCCAGCTTGTTATATCTATTTATGGGCTGGACTCTACTTCATATATATCTTTACCTGACCAAACGCTTTTAGTGGTTAACAAGATAACTCCCTGGCATTCAGAATGTGTTAGTAGTGCGGCTAAGTGCTCTCAGGTCGGTAAGTTTCGGGTTAAGCAGCAAACGACCCAACACGCAGGCTTAATGCAGATGTCATCATAGTTTGTCCTCTGGGTGCTCTCTTCCTCCGACCGAAGCACAAGCAGATCGCATGTGACTCATCTGCTGACGGGGCGAGCAAGATGATACTTCTCAGCTTAAAAAGTCCTGTACATAAATCTTTACAGCTTATAAACTGTTACTAGCAGAAAACTACAACACACAAGCGCAGAGAAAAAAACTTTTACATTAGTGTTAATCAGAGATGTAGGAGCTTCTCAGCTACAATTGAAGGGATGGGTGAGAGGTAACTTTTTGAGTTTTTAATAATCTGATTAAGGTGTGTGTGTATGTGTGTGTGTGTATGTGTGTGTGTGTGTGCACGCAGACAAAGGGCAAATAACCCAATCCTGCTCTTTAGCCTGCTGCAACAGCTGATCCATGTTGAAGTCCAATTTGTGGTATCTTCTGTGTCTGCGTAAATAAAACAGGCGAAAGCCAACACTGTTTTCTTTGGAGAAAATAAGAATATTATTGAGTTAATTTGTCTGTGGAGTTCCTGTGTCTTGATGTTTTCATCTGCAGAGAGCAGAAAAGAAGTCTGAGACTTTAAAAGAGAATATGTGACATTTCAGAAAATAAAAAAAATGTTTGTTTCTTTCTAAAAAGTGAGACTGACACCACTTTAATATGTTCTGCTGAATTTGACTGTCGGCTTAGCCCAGCACAAAGAATGGATCCCAGGAGAGAACAGCTGTTTTATCTCAGTCTTTCAGGAATAAACATTCATCTGCCAGCATCTTTAAAGCTCCCTAATTAAACGCATTGGACTGTTTGTTTCATCCACAGAACAAAAAGACTGCTAAAAAAAACACTACCTGCAGTTTGAGGTCATTGTTCAAAATAAATTTAATGTTTATGCAATCCCAGGTTGCATAATACAATTTAAAATGGTACCCATTTACAGTGTTCCACTCTCAGAAACAGTTGCATTAAAATAAATGCATTATAACATCTGCAGAACCTCAGATCTTCCGTGAAGGATCTCAATATTTAATGCATTTTTGCTCAAAATAGACAAGAGTTAAACAAGGTGAATGTAGCTTTTGCTGAGAGACCAATAAAATGTATACCAGAACCATAGCAAATGGGGCATAAATGTTCACACAGTAGAAATACAACTTATAAAATACAACTTGCTTATCAATTCAATTTTGACACTCACTGGAAGTCCGGTTTCCCTCAATGTGAGGCTAGGGCTTTGAGAATAGGCTACGTCTACAGTTTTCAGAACCAGTAGAAATTAAAAGGGCTTGCGCGGATAATTCTTGACCAGTGAATTAAGATGCAGTTTAGGTCGTCTATTTCAATAGAGCCAAATAACCAAGGTCAGTAACTCATTAACAAATAGAACACGCATGCTGGGCAGTTTCAGAGTGTGAGCAAATGAGACCAGTGACCTCCAGTCACAGTCTGTCAAACATTCTGACACTTTTTAAGAAGTGTCAGAAGAAAATACTAATTTTCTTCCTATATAATTTTGCACCAGAAGAACTGGGATGTGGTTCAAGCTAAACTAACCCAACAGTGTTTTCAGTCTAGCATCATATTCAGAGACTGGAGGTGAAGGTGGTGTCAGTCTTATTTGCCAAGAACTGAAATAAACATGTCTGTTTTCCCTTGAACTGCAATGCTGTGCATCATGTTGGCCCATCGCTGTTATTTACTGCACATTGTTGGAATAACTTCATGTTTGAGGCCTGTGTGTGTGTGTGTGTGTGTGTGTGTAGGATGCCCTCATCTGTGCAGGGAGAACCTATGCTTTAAGAGTTTCTAGTTTAATGTTTCCTGTTCTGATGGTATGTAAAAGATCCAGGAATGGACGGAGCTTAGGGTCATACAGAGAATATATTTTTTATGTTTTAGCCTTTAATGGCATAGAGAAAGCTATAAGAGCTCTTATTTTTGTTTTCCCATCATGCTGCATTATCTTGTCAGTATTGTATGGAGTTTAAGGACTGGCCAAAACGTGTGTGTATTTTGAGGAATGCACACACACGGGTGCAGCATCGTACTGAATTCACTCTGAAGATGACGCAGTGGGAGCCTGGTATCTTCTGTACATACTCTGACCTTTGTGTACATACTTCTGGTTGTGATCACCTCTGCCTTTTTCTCTTTTTATTTCGGGTTTCTTTTTCGCAGGCGTTGCTAACCGCACTGTGCTTGAATCTGAATCTTAGACAGGATGTACAGCTTTGATCTTTAAATGGAAAATGAAGTATTGATAAAAGAATGGTAAACCAACCCTGAGTGTGTATCTTTATTTCTCACCTTGAACGTTGTTCAGCTGTAAAAACAACCATATAAAATATAAATACGAAGCTATTTATACACATCGTTTGTAAAAGGTGCACATGAATGCTTCATTTAATGTGACGTATAGAAAAATAGAAATTACGCTGTCCAACATTTAGTCAACTGGAATATCGCACTTTGACTGGGGTATGTATAGGGCCTTGCAAAAGTATTCATACCCCTTTACATTTTCCAAATTGTGTCACATTACAACCATAAACTTCAGTGTATTTTGTCATTTTATGTGATCTACCAACACAAAGTAAGTGTATGCAAAGCAACATGATAAATAAACTAAAATGTGTAGCATGAATTTGCATTCTGCCCAATCTTACTCTGATAACCCAAAATCAAATCCAGTACAAGAGGTTCCCTTCAGAAGGCGAGTCCACCTGTATTTAATTTAATAGTACAAATGCAGCCGTTGTGCGAAGGCATCAGAGGTTTATTAGAGAACAAACCGTATTATTGGGAACACAGCAGACAAGTCAGGGATCATTTTTGGAGAACTTTAACCCTTTGTAGACTTGCCTTGAATTCACCTCCAATCGCTTTTTGATGGTAATGCAGCCCAGATGCGAATGTATCCCAGTGATACTGGTTGTTGCATATTACACATGGAGAAAATAGAATATCTGAAGCATGTTGCTGCCATCTAGTGGTCTGAGTTATCTCCAGTTATTTCTCATTTGCATGTTAATTACCTACAATTAAATGTGTTGTATTTGCAGTTTTCAGATTAGAAATCTCATTTAAATTAGCATCCGTTTGACAGCAAAAACACCAACACTACACTTATCTTTTTAAAATTTGTAAGTTAATTCAGGCAGTAGGGGTAAATTATAAAGAGAGATTCCAAGCTTTGGGCTTTTCATGGAGCACTATTCAATCAATTGTCCAAAAAGAGGAATATCAGGGCACAGCTTCAAACCTGACAAGGAATGGCCAAGCTAAACTAAAGAAAATTATCAATTAGAAGCAGCCAAGAGGTTCTTGGTAACTCTGGAAGAACTGCAGAGATCCAAAGCTCAAGTGGAAGTATCTTGTATTGATCACATAGGGGAAACAACTCTGGTCAGATGACACTAAATTGTAACTTTTTGGCCTACATGCAAAATGTTATGTGTAGTGAAAACTAACCCTGCATTTTACTGTAAACACACTATGAGACATGATGGTAGAAGCTGCAAAGGTCTGCAAGATTTGGCATTTGGCATAGCTGTGACCCATGACAGTGTGTAGACGTTCACCTTCAAGCAGAACAGCTACCTTAAAAATACATGCAGAGCTACAAAGGAATGGTTTAGATCAAAACATATTCATGTGTTACAATGGCCCAGTCAAAGTCCAGAGCTAAATCCAATTTAGAAACTGTATCAAAACTCGAAAATTGTTCCCCAGTCAAATTGGAGGGAGAACTATGAGGATCAATGTCCATCTCTAGATGCGCAACGCTGGTGGAGATATAACCCAAAAGACTCGCAGTTGCACTGAAATGTGGTTATACAGAGTGTTGACTCAGAGGTGGGGGCGAATACAGACGCCACATTTTCATGAATTTTCCTTTTCTTTTTACTTCACAATTATTTGCTACTTTGTGTTGATCCTCAGCATAAATCTCAATTAAATACATTGAGATTTGTGATTGTAAATTGATACAATATGAGGTCAAAATACTTTGAAGTATTTGAGAACTGTTGCCTCACATTCACTGATAATGGCAAGAGCATTGATTCCTGGGAGGGTTTATATACAGTACCTGCAGAACGTTATGTTAAAAGACAACACTGGAAGTCCAATAAAGGCGAAAATGTCCTGACGCTACAGTCTGCTTCTGGAAATATTGTCACTGTTATCCCACAGATCCAGGTTGCAACCTTGTCTTCAGCTGCAGTTCTTTTCAGTGAGTCTCTATAGCCGCTGCCACTTCCTGTCAGACTTATTCATTTCATCGTTCATCTGTCCCACTTTCAGTTTTCCAGCTCCATGGAGCCATTATAATGAGCTATGCTGTGAATCTGCTCTGCTGCTTCCATAGCTGTAGAGAGGGGGTCCACCTGAGGGGAAAGAAAAAAACAAAACAAAGCAGAGATGTGAGTCCAACACTCCGATCTGATCTAAACAAAAAAGAAATCCAGCAACATTAGATGCAGTGTCTGCACTTCTCTCCCACACAGATGGTACCTGTACACTCTCAGCACTTAGCACTACTTATGTACTCTGGTTTCACCAAGTCAGCAAAGATGTATCCTTTGGTTCTGACTCACCTGCTGTCTGTGTAGAATGTGTGTGTGTTGGTCACTGCTGTACCTTCCTGACAGGAGAGTCCCATCCAGCCATGAGGGCAGAGGCAGCGGCCGCTGCGACGGTCGCACTGCACCCCATTCTTACACTCACAGATCTCTGTGCAGTCGGGCCCGTAACGATTGCCTCTGCAGTCTGAAACAGAACCCAGATTAGTACATGTACGGCGGGCAGGATGGTGACTTCATCAGGTGAAAGGTCCAACTCAAGTCAAACCTGCTTTAAATGTTTTTACCCATTCCCAGCAACACTTCACTTCCTCCTTTGTGCAAAGTGATGCTACAGAGTTGACAAATCCTATAACTAGCAACTAAAATAAAATTTTTATTTAACAGCTAAAATTTCTGATGTAGGAAAATAAGCGATTAATTTGGTCACATTTCAGCTTTAAAGAAAATCCTGGAGGTCCCATAAAGTGCAAATCTCTTATTTTATTGAGCACACTTAAAATTATGAGAAGAGAGAACTGTCTTGTATTGGTCAGGAAATATTTGAGACCAACTTCAGCATTTCTGCATTAGGCTTCAGATACAACAGCTGAAGATATCAAGACTGATTACCATCAACATTTCCTTCTTCAGTTCACTGTCAGACTACAGAGTATGCATGATGATGTCATGCAGATGTCCAACAACTACATAAAAATGTCAATACATAGTCCACACCGGGTTTAATTCTCTCTCCCAGAGCTGTAGGAACAAGATTCGGCCCTTTCATTTGGGCAAATCTTTTTCATTTGGCGTCTGAGGAATATGAATTGAGTGTGCAGCAGCTGGAGGGACCAATGAAGACTTCCCATGAGTTTTTTATGGCCAGGAAGAAATTTAAAAGTTATTTTATATTTCATCACATCCTGTTGGTGTTAGAAATGAAATCCAGAGAATTCAGCTTTTGAACAAAGTTTTTTCACCTGTCTTTCAAATGAACTCATGTTTCCTCTGTTCCTGCATAATTGAAATGAAAAATGCATCCTTTGTGAGATTGTCTGAGCCCAAAGCAAGTTTAACTGAAATTATGAAAGAAAAGTGCAAGTTCGTTTCCCCTGTTTTCTGAGTTAGGAGAAAGAACTGAAGATTACCAATGTCACATCTGGGCCCTGTCTTCCCAGAGGGGCAGATGCATCTTCCAGTCACAGGATCACAAGGAGCGACGTCTTCGCAGTCACACACCTTGTCGCAGCCTTGACCGTACCTGCCCCGCTCACACACTGAGAAAACAGTTAAAGATGTGCTTTTAAAGAACAGAAATTAGACTAAAATGATTCCATGATTTTACTATGAGAATGAGCAGGTTAGGCCGACCTCTGTGGCAGCGGGCTCCAATAAATCCTGGAGGGCAGATGCAGTGGCCTGACATGGGGTGACAGGTGGCGCCGTTCATACAGTCACACTGCAACTGACACTGCAGACCGTGGAAACCAGGAGGGCAGACTGAAGGGGAGAACATTCAAATGATGTCCTTAGTGCAGAAAGAGCTACAAACAGAACCTGAGCACAAATGCACCTCTGGTCTGATGGGGATATTTCACACTAATGTGAATCTTATGAGAGTTTTATTATTTATTTTTTTAATAGAGTGAAGTCTGGCCATTGGTGCCTGATCCACTGACTTCATGCATGAACACCATCATTTATAATAAGAGGAAAAAATATTTATTTTCCAAGTAGAAAGATCTCTTAAAGCTAAGCCAAGGAAATTAAGGATGACCAGTGTACATATAGAAAATGTAATCAAAAGAATTTATGTTCCTGCTATATTTATGATGTCAGATCAAAATAGAGCTGCACAATATTAAACAAACATGCAATATCATCAATAACATTCAATACTAAAGTACAGTTATCTGTAAAATACCCTAACCCTTAAAATAAAATCGTACTTTTCCTTACAAAAAATTGAGACGGTTAGTTTTCACAACATAAACATTTTTGCATATTTTATGGTTAAAGAACATCAGTCTGTTTTAAAGGCAAGTATATTTATTTCAAGTGAGGTCTAAATGTAGTTTTAGTCAAGATCCCAAAATAAGACTTCTGTGTTGCCAATTTCATCATCCGCTCCTTTAGCTTTACTGCACAAAACATATAATTCTTTAAAGGAAGAAGTTGGCTTTGCTCTGTCAAAATGTTAAATATGATGTATACCGACATCTTCTGAGCTGTTCACCATTTTACTATTGTCACCAGCATCAACTTCAGTAAAGGTTGGATTTACTGTCAGTCAGATATCTCCTTCAACATGAAGAAGATTGATGAAGTTCCTTAAAAGTATGGAAAAGTACCAAATTTTATTTAGATTATGGAAAAGTATTTGTACTCAGACTTTATTCCTTATCACAAACATATATCCATCAATCTGACCAATTAATCTATACATCCATCCAGGTATCCAACCATAAAATCTTCCATCCATCCACCAGTCTGTTCATCCATCCGTGCATCCATCGACTGAAGGATTATAACCCTACCCTGGAGTTGGTCTGTATTTAGTGGCGTTTTTTAGAACCAGGACCCATAGCTTCAGCAGCTGAACAGCAGAAAGCCGAATAAAACATGCAGCTCACATAAAAAGTTATTACAGCAGCAGGATGTTGCAGTAGTGTCCATGTGTATTACAATCAAAGTACACGTCTGCCTGTGGAAACATGTGACTCACTGTAGACTACAACAGTGGAGTCCTGTTCCACAAAGGATTGTGCGAACAAACAGGAGATCAAAACTGTCGTGTTGAAAAGGAATTGCAGCTAAAAACAACCCCCTGATTTATCCCTCAGGACACTTTCTTCCTTCTTTATGTGTGCCTGTCTGTTCGGTTCTCACCGTGTTCACATAGATGTCCATAGTAGCCCGATCTGCACTGACACGTTCCCGTCACTTTGTCACAAGAGCTGTTATTTTGACAGCTACATTTCAGCTGACAGTTGGCACCGAATCGCCCCACAGGACACTCTGGGACAAGACGAACGGGACAAAATATCAGACCCATGAGTTAACACTGTGTGGCATTAAGAGTCAGTACTCTGCACGTGCTTTCTAATCTATTATTGAACAGAAGTGGTAATAAAATCTTACTACCGATGTCGCAGCGGTCCCCAGTCCAGCCCAGACCACAGGTGCAGTTGCCTGTCACAGAGTCGCACAATCCTCCATTACTGCAGATACAGTGTTGGATGCAATCTGTCCCGAACCAGCCAGGAGGGCAGTCTGAGGCAAAACACACACTCAAATTATATTGAAGGAAGGATCCATTGAGGTGGAGAGAGATGATGATGAAAAAGGCAGAAGACAAATGCAAGAAGGAAAAACATCTTGTCCAGTGCACAAATTAAAAAATGGGAGGCAGAAATGTGTCAACTCACTCTGTCCACAGTCCTCTCCCCTGCGTCCCGGGATGCACACACATCGACCTGTGATGGGGTCATTCTGGGCTTCGGCCCGGCACAAAGCTACCTGGTTGCAGTCGCCACCATATCGCCCAACTGGACATGCTGTCAGACAGATGCACATATTTCCTCCCTCTTTCATTTACAGTGTCTTACAAAAGTACCACATACTTTTTCACATTCGGTCACGTTCCAGCCATGCGGTTTTTTATTTGGATTTTATGACAGATTAAAACACAGTAGTGCACAGTTGTAGGAAAGGAGAGGATACATGGTTTTAAAATTTTTGACAAACAAAAATCTTAAAAGTGTGCTGTTCATTTGTTTTCTCAGCCGATCCTTTTTAAAATTATAATTATTTTATCCCATTTGCGTTTTTTTTTTTAGAAACGTGAATTTCATACAACAGAGTTTTGCAGGCTTAGTTTTAACTGTTGCTGGCTCTTTATGTTTATGATTATTATATGTATATAGTGTTTGTGTCTCTCCAGAGACATGGACTGGGTGGCTGTAAACAAACAGCCCTTTAAGGAATTAATAAAGTTCTCCCAACTTGGCAACTTTGTGTTGGTCTATCAAATAAAATCCCAATAAAATGCTCTGGCGTTTGCTGTGGTCATGTGACAGAACGTGAAAAGGTTTGAGGGGTGTGAATACTTTTAGATTGTATGTTAATCAGTGTTTTAATTAAAGTTTTATACGAACTCACTGATGTTGCAGCGTGGACCAATGAACCCAGGTGGACATTCACAAGCTCCGGTTGAAGGAACACACCTCCCTCCGTTTTCACACCGACACTCTCTCAGACAGTCAGGACCATAACGACCCTCTACACAGACTGGACACACACAGCACGGTTAGAGTCTGGCTAATTGACGGGTTGTTGCCATGTGCTCATCTTTTTTCTCACTTTGGTCACATCTGGAGCCATGGAAACCTGGGGCGCAGTAACATGATCCAGACACCGGGTGGCAGAGCTGGTTTGTCTCTGAGCACTGACAGACCTGGTTACAGTTTGGACCAAACGATCCTGGAATACAAGCTGACAGGGAGAGGTTCATTTGTGCTGTGTGATCCAGATGCTTTCCTTTTTCCTTAACTGATGAAGTTTGTAACACAGAGGAAGCTACTTCTTATTCAGAGCCTAAAGAAAGCAGCAGGGCATTCAGGAGACCCAAATTACTGCTGTTGGACTCACTGTGTTCACAGCCATTGCCGGTAAATCCAGGAGGACAGCCGCACTCTCCAGAGACATGGTGGCAGGAAGTTCCCTGTGCACAGCTGCAGCGCTGCATGCAGCCTTCCCCGAATGTACCGGGCAAACATGCTGGAGGAAAAAGGAGAGGACAGGAACAATGTCAGAGTTTTGGGACGAAGGTGGCAGGGGTTTGTCCTGTGACCGGCGGGTTAGAGGACGAGCCAGTTGTATGGCAACCCCACTTCTGTCAATCTTCCCCCAGGGGAGCCTACCACCGTCAGTACGTGAATGGGTGGATGACTGATTATAGTGTAAAGCCCTTTGGACTCCTCGGTCATTTACCATTTAAATTTGAGTAGATTTGCTGCCATATTTGGGATCATTGTACTGTTAATAAGCCAATTTTGGCCAGGTTTAGGCTGCCGGAGAAGTACCCACACATTTGACATTGACAGAATCGACTCGGTGACTGCAAAACAAGCCCAAAGCATCACCCTTCTTCCGCCATGTATTAAAGTGGGTTTTAGCTGTTTGTGCAGATTTGATATTTTTGCTTTGTTGCTAAATATGATGCTGTTCACTATCTCCAAACAACCCTGCTTTGTGAAGAGCATTGCTGCAGAAATTCTGTAGTTCAGTCAGATGCAATTTAGCAAACCTAGATTTTGCTACCCTATTCCTGTTCAGAGAGAAGAGGCTTTTTCCTGGCTTCCAAACAAGTCAGACATGTTCAGTCTTTTTCTAATTGTATTGTCTTGAACGTCAGCATTGAACATGCTAACTGAGACCTGTAGAATCTGATATGTAGCTGTTGGATTTTTTGCCATTTCTATGCACATTGCACAAATTGAGCTTAGCGTTTTTTCCTGAAATAATCACTCACAGAGCACAACATGGATGGCCAACAGCATAATGGACTTCAAATTGTCTGGAAATAATTTGAAAATTTTTCCCAGATTGATGAGCTGCAACAGTAGCCCCTTTAAAGTCGTCGCTGATGCCTTTCCTCTTTGGCATTCTGTTATGGTTGCTAAACTCCCTACAATTATAGAGGCAGTAACAATGATGATGATCCACAAAACATTAATTGATTTGTTTTCTCTTGAATCCATTGAAAGCTGCAAGGGTTTACTGTATTGACAGTGATGGAAAATCTTTAACATGTCTATACATTCTGTGACCTTTGATCTCAATTAGTTTCCAACATCTTTTGTTGTGTATCCCGTCCTCTCGAAGAGAAATACCTTTGTCACAGAGCTTTCCCCTCCAGCCCGGAGGACATTGGCACTCCCCAGTCACATGATGACAGGAAACCCCGTGCACACACCGACAGCGCTCAGTGCAGCCAACCCCATGCAGGCCTGCTTCACATGCTGCTCACAAGAAGTTAAAATGTACAAGTTATGATTAACGAAAATACAGAGAATCACCCTCATATGGCCTTAGTTTCTCCACATTGAAGCGGTTCACATGAGGTCATCCTTTCTGCAGTGACCCACCTTTCTCACAGCGCTCTCCAATCCAGCCGGAGCTGCAGCTGCACCGTCCTGTCTGCCTGTCGCAGAGGCCGCCGTTCTCACATTCACACCGCTGCTGGCAGTCTGCCCCAAAACGGCCCGCCGTGCACTCTGTCCAAACACAGAAAGAAAGACAACACAGCGTAAAACCGATTTGACAGGAACACTGATTAGGAGTGCAACACACATTTTTTCATCCAGACTAACGCTATATAATTGAAGCACATCGGGCACAGGGTTTGGAGACATTCCTGCGACAAGATTAGAGGTTTCCTGTGCATGGGGAGGAGGGGCTCCTGGCACAGCTCGACGAGGAAAGGTTCTAACAGTCACAGAGGGAGGATAGATTTTTAAAGAGGGCTCAGAGGGAGAAGTAGCTGGAATATCATCAACAGGTCGACTCAGTATCACACTCGCTGCCAGCAAATAACCAGACATCAGGCAAAAATGAATGAGCGTAGGTAGCAAATTAAGCAACCGACAGACAGACACATTAAATGTCTTCTTCAGGGTCCAAGTAATTTTTTTCTTTTCTATACCATCTTTATGACTTCAACAAATCAGAATCCTTTAGGCTTTGATTGGAGGACAAAGTTTGTATCTCAGATGTATCTTAAATTGCAGTATAACCTTCAAATACAGAAAACGAAGGCAGTGATAAATAAAAATTGACAATGCTGTCAGTTTAGCAAATACTGCCTTTTGGTTCCAACCATCATGGCTTAATTTCTGAATGTTTTTCTTTCTGCTGAAACAAATAATTGTTACTGGAAACTTTAGAAAATACAATATTGGAGTACATTTATTCAGAGAGGAAAAAACCCGCATAAATAAATAATTAACCCCCCTTAATTGCAGATACCAATAATTGGCACACCTGCCGTTAATACTTTGTACATCTCTCTTTTGCCTTATGTTTTCTCCTGTAATATTTTGGGCATACACAGTTTGGGATCTTTGACAATTCATCTTTTCACTCTTCATATTTAGGTTTAGGTTTAGATTGTTTTTGTTTCTATATTTCAGTTTTACAACAAAGAATATCTTCTAGAAAGAGAGAATAAATATTTCTTGAATGAAAAACAGTATTTATAGTAACAGAATAAATAAAGCATGTAATGTGTGGCCAGATGACAGAACATAAGTTACCTGAATAAGTAGCGTCATTCTGTTGTGGAAATCACACACTGCATGAGAATGCATTGAAAACCTGTTAAAATTAGCAATATTTAAGTCCAGTTATTGTTAGCCACTCTGGATGGGCTGAGGAGCTACAGGCTGCAGACCACTGGTCTAGCGGCTAAGACGGCCGTGGAGGAAGGTGGATGTTTTTTTTTAAATTTATTCCATCATATAATTTGGATTATGATATTAATGAAGGATCCACTGAATCCACCAGATTGTTGTTTAAGAAGTCCCAGTATTTACTGTATCATGATGCTTAAGGTGGTTCCCACTGCCTCTAAAGGGGAAAGAGACCCAAAGCATCATAGATCCTCCACCATACTTGACAACATATTCAGTCTTTGCTTTTTGCAAATAGAGTTTGATGGCAAAAAGTTTATCTGACATAAGTGCACAGTTCCAGGTAAAGTCCCAGTTAGCTGTTAGCAAACACTGTCTATGTTTGTGATAGTAAGACAGAAAAGGCTATTTAATGGCACGCCTTCCAAAAAAGTGGCATCTTATGGTTTGTTGGTAAGCACAAGATCCTCCCTCTGCTTAAGTTCTTACAAATTCTCTGCATGTGGCGGCAAGAAAAACTTTGTCGTGACTTGTCACGCTGCCAGTTGCTTTAAACTTTTTAGTTATTGCTCAGAAAGTAGATAAATTAAAGTTTAGGCGAGTATACCGATCTACCTCACTTGAATGGCATGTTCTCTTGTCTTTCTCATTTTGCTAGGAAAAGTGACTGTCATGTCATATTAATACTCTCAGGAAACAGGAAGTTAAAAAAACGTTCCTAGAAACTTTGATTAAACTCAAAAAGTAAACTATAAATTTAAAAATGCTTTGTTCACATTATTGCTGTAATTGTTTGGGGTGGAAATAAGTGTTTATCCCTGTTAGTAATTAACAATTATTTCCCCCCTTTGAATAAATACCCCAAAATTAAATGTTGTGTGAGACATCATGTTACTGCAATTAAAGATACATCTATTTTAAGGCTGAGTGTCAGTAATTATGGAGGTGGAATCTACTTCTTACTATAACATTCAAATAAAATACTTTACATAAACCGGTTAAACCTCACTGGATTTCTCCATGATATCACTGTTTTCTAGATTTATGTCTGAGTGGGACATTGTTATAAGGGGTAGCTGAGTCCAGAAATAGAAGATAATTTATAATTAATCATAATTTCTTATTGCACTGTAATGTGGTGAAGTGTTACCTACCCAGTTCACAGGCCGTACCCATCCATCCAGCAGGACATGTGCACGTTCCATCGGTTTTGTTGCAGGTGGCTCCATTCTGGCACAAGCAGAGCTGCTGACAGTTTGCTCCGTTAAACCCAGCTGGGCATTCTGGGAGAAGAACAGACACAAACACTCTGGTGTGACCTCTTCTTCACCTGTATTCGTAAATGATTGCTTTTCACGGCAGCGCAAACTCACCTTTTGTGCAGTTGGGTCCGGTCCAGCCTGCCATGCATGCACACTGCCCGCTGGCCGGGTCGCAGATGCCGCCGTTGCGACAACCACAGGTTTGGTTACATCCCGGGCCATAGAAACCAGCCGGGCACGCTGCCAGGAGACAGAGAAAGCAATATCATTACCTCCAGGTGAACTCTGATCATGAAAAGTGAAAATTCCAGCATTTGGAAAGTAATACAGGCCACTGCAGGGTAATGTCAAGATGGTACTTTCTCATGCTGGACTGGACTTTCCCAAATATCTGGAACCAACTGGAAGTTTTTTTGCTTCTAATTTAAGTAAAAAAATTGTCTCATTCAGTTCAATCAATTTCCATATTTAAACATTTTTCTCAAAAGACAAACAGGTCCAAGTCATATCTAGTTATATGGAAAAAGTAATTATTTCAAATCACTTCAATTTATTCCATTCCAATCACATAGTCCGATTCAGATCCAGTTACAGTGGCTCTAAAAGTCTATAAAGCTCTGTTGAAATGCAATGTTTTTGCAATTTAAATAAATGACACCATGAGAATCATTTCAACCCTTTTTGCACAAAAAGCATGTCACATTTATCCTGTACAAGTCAACTGAAAAACAATGAAATCTGCACCTTTAAAATATTACGTTGCTGAAGCACCTTTTTATTTGATCAGCATGCCACAATTCGAATTTAAAATATCTGCCCACTCTGACATATATTTATCTAAACCTCTCAGACTGTGAGGAAACACATACATTTTTCTCCCATTAAACCATTTTTTTTTATTCTGTAACATTTAGACTCTGTAGCTGAAAAACAATTTCATCTTCATCAAATAACTGGAGGTTTCGGGTCAAACCGACTGGTATTCAGAACTGTTCCTACGTTTATTGCGGGTATTGTGTTCTTTCAGTGATATGCCGTGTTGTTTTTGTACATCTGATAAAACTTTGGCCCAAAACTTCAAGTTTGGCTTCATCAGACCAAAACACATTGTTCCCAAAGGTAATTTCTTTCCAGGCCTGGATGTTCTTTCTTTTTAAAACACTGTCTTATAGCCCCTTGTCTACTTTAGATATATGAAGAATACAGGAGACTTGCCACAAGTAAAACAAAACCAGCACTTAAAAAAAATCCTGCAGCTTCTTTAATGCTGCTGCTCAGACCAGTTTCAGTCCCACCTTTTCTTCAATTCTGAAAAAAATTACTGTTTCTGTAATGTATCTGATGTCCTCTATTTTATCCAGTTATGGATGGCTTCCCTCCCTGGGTCATGGAGTATATATGCCTTGCATCTGTGTTCCCTTTTCCTGACTGATAACATTTCTAAAATTAAATCCTGATCTGGTGTAATCTATCTGCAAACTGTAGGTAGCATTAGCTAAATGATGCAAATGTTTAAAATAACCCTACTATGACAGTAGAGTTGTTTTAGATACGATTAATCAAATTCACTATAATTTACAACAAGTGTGAACTCAAGATAACTTAAACTGAATCAAAAGGTGATACAACCAAGTATAAGTTTAAGGGTGTGCAGAATTGAGTAGCAAGGTAATTGCAACTTTGTATTTAGTTTTCCTCTAAAAATGAAGCTTCGTGGAAGTTATGCTGGGTATGGTTTTAAATGTGGAAAAGGTTTTGAAATAAATTATCAAGATCTCCTTTTTTTTTACCTAAAAAATCCTGACCTTTTAACAGATGTGTGCAGTTTTGAGAGCCATGGTACATACAGTCCAATGCATTTGCAATTACAAAAAAACACAGTCAGGGTCAGCTGGGATATAATGCGAGCTGGTAAAACGTTATCCACCCAAGGTAGCCCAGCTGAATGGATTGAGTCATTGACTTAGCTGCAATCCTTCATGCCGACAAAGCATTTGGCAACAGTGGAGAGGAACAACTCCCTTTTATCAGGAAGAAACCTGAAGAATCCTGATATAACGTCACCCTCTGAGGGCTCATGTTTTCACAGCACCTTCACCCGTCACTCACTGAAGTTGCAGGATGGGCCGATCCAACCCGCAAGACAAGAACAAACGCCACTGATGTGATCGCAGCTCCCACCGTTCTGACAGAAACACTTCTCCTGGCAGTTCAGACCGTAGAAACCCTGAGGACACGCTGAAACACAGACATTTCTTACAAAACGCATCTTACTGTGGGTTACATTGGGGGAGTCTGTCTTCCCAATCGAGGGGCTTCTCTTACGCTTTTCACAGAAGGTGCCTGTCCATCCCACCCGACACGTGCAAGCTCCACTCACATGGTCACACAGCGCTTCATTTTCACACTGACATTGATGGCGACAGCCCAGACCAAACATACCTGCAGGGCACTCTGAGGGTAAACCACACACAAGGAGATCACCATGAAATCAGACAAACTGTTTCTGCAACATTAATACACAATAAATGATGTGTATCTTTTCAATGTTTATCACTGGTGCCCTCTAGTAAAGGACTAAAGTTTGATGGCTGAAGGAACCTATGGAACCACCGATGAATTACAAAAATCCCATTATTCCCAGATGTGACAGAGTAGATGGTTCTATTTTCTCTCGCTGATTCTGTTTCTCCTTGTACCATAAATACACTCCTAAAAATCACACATTTTATCATTGTCTATACCTATACTGTCAGTCACACGATTATGCAAGATGCAGTCAAAACAAATAAACAAATAAAGCACAGATACAAAGTTTTAAGTCTGGAAATATATAGAAATAGATCCAACTCAGAGTTAAGAGTTTAGAAGCTGGCAGTAATATGGGTTTAAGTATTTCATCTCCAAGTGTTGGATTATGTAGCAATGTGTTACCTTTAGTTTAACTAACTGCGAAAAAAAATAAATATATATATATATATTATATATATATATATATATACTGCTACTACAGCTAAAACATTCATCTTAGCTGAGTATTATCTGACAACATGCAAAACCTGGCTATTACACCTAGATGCTTAAAATTGGAATGATATTGGTTCTTACATTGTTCTTTTGTTTTTGTACTTTGATGAGAAAACGTCACCAATAAATTATTTAGCAGAGGATTATTTATATCCTCTTATAATAATCCTTAAAAAAGGTAACTTTAATTTGGAATCAAAAATTTTTGAAAGGGGATAGATAATTTATTTTTGTCTGGGCAGACCAGTGGTTTCCAAAGTCTGGGTCGGGAACCCATGGGGTTGTTGAACACCAAGTGAAAGGTTTATTTACGATAAATCGAATTAATCTTAAAAAAGATAGCTAATTGATTGATTCACTTTGGCTGCACAAAAACTGAAAAAGCTCTACATATCAACACATATTCATTCAGTTGTCTACTAGAGACTCATCTCTTTTGATTGACTGTACGGTTAGATCGTGTTTTGTAGTATTTTTTACTTTTAGTTGTATTTTAATTATTTTATTCTGTTTTTTTTTTTTTTTTTTTTTTTTTTTTTGCCTAGATTATGAAGCACATTGGTCCGCTTTTGTTGTTTTTAAATATGCTATAAAAATGAATTTGACATTCTTAATGCAGCTTTTTCCCCTTCCAGCAGGATGACGACGACCCTAAAATTACAGACAGAGCTACAATGGGATGGTTTAGCTAAAAGCCTCATGTGTTAGAATGGCCCAGTCAAAGTAAAGACCTCAAATAAATTGAAAATATGCTGACAAACGTGACAATTGATGTTCACAGATGCTTTCCATCTTGACTGAGCTTAAGCTATAGATGTACAAAATGGGCGGAGGTATAACCCTAAAAAGACTTTTGCGGTTATGCAGTAGAAGCTGGTTCTACTGACTTAGGAGAGATGCCTAAGACTCCAGTATTTGAGGGCTGGTGTCCTGCAAGCTTTTAGATATGACCCTGGTGGAACGAGCCCAAGTCCTGCTAATGATTTAATTGTTTGATTCAAGTGTGTTGAAGCACAAACTCAAGATGCAGGACATCCGTATTTTGAGATTTCAATCATACTCTACTTTGTGTTGGTCTATCACATAAAAACCTGATAAAATATACCGATGTTTAAGGTTGTAACATGTGAAATGTGAAAAACTAAAAAGGGTGCGAAAATTATTAGAAGACATTGTATCCCAAACACATAAAAGCATACTCTGATGGCAGCTTGGTCCAGTGAAACCTGCTTCACAGTTACACCAGCCCGTCACAGTGTCACAGCTGCCGTCTCCGTTTCTGCAGTCGCATGTTTCTGTGCAGTTGAGCCCCCAGTGTCCTGCATCACAGGCTGCAACACAGAATGCAAAACTTTTAAAATCACCAAGAAGAGTCTTTAAATGTTCAGACCTTGGCTCTTTGGGACCTTTACCTTTTCTGCAGTTGTGTCCGGTCCATCCAGGAGGGCAGGTACACCGTCCATTCACTGGGTCACAGTGAGCATTGTTCTCACAAACACATTTCATCTGGCATCTCAGACCGAAACCTCCACTTGGGCATGCTGCACGGGGAAAAAAATTATTCCAAACATCAAAATTAATCTATTGTAACCAACTCCAGATGACTGCATGTGAAGCACCAAGTTCCCGTGACAGTTTCTGCACTCAGAGGTGGCTTAAAACGCCAGCTCGTGGTTGAAATCCACTCAGGAAAAACTCTGTCTGAGGCGGCTGATGGATTTTTAACTAATGACATTAAAGAAAAATCATCCCATCTGTCTTCCAGCTACTTCATTTCACATCCAAATGGCACCACTACAATATTCCACACCACTGCCATCATCATCTGGTGGACAGTTTAATGCACGTTGCCATGGAAACCTTCCACAAAATGCCCGCTGCTGTTACTCACTGTGTTGGCAGAGTCTTCCTATGTAGCCAGGCGGGCAGTTGCAAGAGCCATTGTGTTTATTACAAATGCCCCCATTCTCACAAGTGAGGCAGGTTTCTTTGCAGCCGGGACCCCAGAAACCCTCCGGACAAACTGTGAAGGAAGAATAATTTTATTATTGGAAAACCTTGTCCTTGGGTTGCACACTAATATGCATGCATCTATGCTCACTCACTGTTCTCACAGTGCTGTCCAAATGTCCCAGCTGGACAGTGGCATTGTCCCACCTCTTTGTCACATGGTGCACCGGTGCAGTTACACAGCTGGATGCAGCCTGGTCCAAACATCCCCTCTGGACACTCTGGCACACAACACACACATATGATGGATTTTTTTCCCCAACACGGGATGAGAAATAAACCTAACCGCTATCTTCATGTTCGGGAGTCTTCTACCTTGCTCACATTTCTCCCCATGACGGCCAGCGGGGCATTTTTGTTGGCACTCTCCAGTCACATGATCACAGGACGCTCCTGGTGGACAGAGGCACTTCTGCTCACAGCCGCGTCCATAAGTACCTGGTTTACATTCTAGAGACAAAACAGAGCTCATACTTCACTTCATTGAGTGAAAAATTTTGTCGAATCTGGAAATTACCCTCCTCTCCTTCTTATATTACACCATCTTCATTACACTCACTGGCCACTTGATTAGGTACACCTTACTAGTATCAGATTCAGCAAGTCATCATCACCTTGTCTAGATGCCTAAATGTTTTGAGTTGCTGCCTTGTGATTGGCTGATTAGCTAGTTGTGTCAGCTGCAAATGAACAGGTGTACCTTATGAGGTGGCCTTCAATGTACAAGGTTTCTTTCCATGAATAAATAGAAAATTCATCATATTCATTTTGTAAATATATGTTGTAAAAAAAAATTTAAACATTTTAGGGGTAACTTTACTTAGAAAAGTCAGTGTGCTGGATAGCTTTACATTTAAGTGAAGTCTGTTTAACTGTTCCTTGTAATAGTTTAAGAGAGTCTTAAACGTTTATTGTGAAATCTATAAAGTTTATGCAAAGCATCAACACTTGTGTAATTTACCCTGGGATACAGGATATGAACTTCTGGGCCAAATCCTGACTGAAGGTGACCAATTTTAACAGTAGTTTGCAGTTTTTGTCCTTTATGTTGTTGAAGATCGATCAAAGCATTCTCTCTGGGATTAAGATCTGAGGAGCTTTCTGGCCATGGATCAAAAATCTTAATGTTTAGATCCCTGAGCCACTTCATTGTCCCTTTTGCCTTGTGAAATGCTGCTCATTTGTGCTGGAGAAAGCATTGTTCATCACCAACCTGCTCCAGGATCATTGGTCATGGATGATCTTGGAGAAATATTTAATTCCATCTTTATTCATAGCAAACTGTAAGCGGGCCTGATGAATGGCTACCCCACACATTGTAGACCAGGAAAGAGTTCAAAGGCTCTGCATTTTTCCTGAACAAGCCTTGCACTGGTGGCATCATGATCCCTTAGTTGAATTGTGTCTAGGAGATTGCAATGTCAGTTGCTGGACTATCTTGTGTGTTACTAAGCCTCCCTCACAGCAGCTGAACCTCTCAGCAGTTCTTTATGAAAGAGTTGATTTGGGTGCAATTTCATTAGCAGCAATATTGTTGCTTGTGAAGCCCTTCTGATGGAAAGTAATTATGAAAGCATGTTTACTTGGAGGTAACCACAGCTTAAAAAAAAAGTATGATTATTTTATGCACATTTCCATTTGTTGGGTCACTGCAAACAATTCCTTATGCACACCTGGAATCACCTCCAGACCTCTTATCTCCTAAAATAAATAAAAATAATGAAGGATGAAGCACTACATAGCATTAAGGTTAATTGTCCATTTATGTTTGGTTTTCATTTAAAAAGGGGTAAGTACGAAGTAAAGAGCTGTAATTCCTAAACCCGTCAATCAGTTTGGAAGGGAATTCCCTCCAATTAAAGCTGAGAGTCTGCCCTTTATGTACTAATTCCTTATATTTAAATACGCTCCCGTAAACATATATAATAACAAAGCCTTTGCTAGTGCATAAATATATAGGGACCTAACTGTATATGTTAATTTAAGACAAGACACCTAAAATACATAATTTAACCCCAGATGTTTTTAAACAGCATCTGTGTGAAAATTATTTTACAGCGATGATGAGCAGAAACGTTTTACCGAGACAATTGTTTAATTTTCTGGTATTTTCTATCTGTCTTTGTTCATTTGAGTCTGCTAGAGCCTTAAGTATCAGTCATGTTACGCTGAATTTCTAGCTAGATTTCCCTTAAAAAAAAAATTTATGCAATTACGTTTAAATTTTAAATTTACAACATCTCAGAATTTAACACAGCCTGTACATTTCTCCTGAAAGCTCACCTTCCTTGCAGGTGCTGCCCAGGTACCCCGGTTTGCAGACACAGGTGCCGTGGTGGCGATGACATTCCTTTGTGTTTTTCTGGTCACACCGACACTCCTGAGAGCAGCCAGCTCCAAAAGTCCACTTAGGACACGCTGGAGATGAAAAGTAAGAAAAAGTAAACATTTGAGGTGTCACAGGACATAGAAAGATTCAATTTTAGGATGCTCTAGAAATGTTTGGATCATGAAAGAATTTGGTATTTTAGGAGACTGACGGAGGTGACAGAAGCGCCCGTAAAGTCCGGGATCACACAGACAGGCTCCATAGGTCCGGTGGCAGCGGCCATTGTTGGCACAGTTGCACTTCTTGTTGCACTGCTTTCCATAGAAACCTTTAGGACAGCCTGAGGACAGAGCATACGTTATATTGTAAAGTGCCCTGCAAAACGTTTTCACATCTTGTCCGCTTAAAACCACAAACTTCATTTGGAGTTTGTGTGTGGGACCAACGTAAACTAAAACATTACTGAAGTGGAAGGAAAGCAAAACATGGTTTTCATTTGTTTTTATAAATAAAGGCTAAAGAACATGTTTTAAGTAGCTATATTCAGCCCCTTTACTCTGATACTCCTAAACGATACCCCTATGATGCTATCCTTCAGCAGGGTCTGGGAGCTGACAGGAAGGGGAATACAAATCTGTTAGAAGCTGCAAAAAAGCTTGAAAACGGGACAGAGGTTCACTTTTCAGTAGGAAAACAACCGTAAACATACGACCAGAAATGCAACGAAAGATGCTAAGCGTATTCAGGGTTTAGAATGACCCAGTCAAAGTATAGACCTAAATCAAATTACCAAGTATGGCAAGGCTATACATTTGATATCTATACACTCTCCGTCCAATCTGACTGAGCCTGAGTTATTTTGCAAAGAATAATGGGCAAAAAATTCAGTCTCCACATGTGCAAAGCTGGTTCAGACATCGGCCTAAAAGACGTTCAGCTGTGACTGCAGTGATGTGATTCTACAAAAGGTTGACTCAAGAGGAACAAATACAAATGCATGCCACAATTTTAAGATTTTAATTTGTAGAACAAAAATATAAACCATACATCATTCTCCTTTCACAAATATCTGCTGCTTTGTGTTGGCCTACCACACAGAATCCAAATAAAACACTTTTTGTGGTTTTAATGTGTCAAAATGTGAAAACGTTTGAGGTGTATGAATGCTTTCGCAAGGCACTGTATTCAAAATAACTTTTTTTTTGTTTTAGCACTTTAAAGTGAAAGACAAAACACTTGCTGCATGAAATGTGGAGGGTTCTCACCATCCTGACACAAATCTCCGCTCACACCAGGAGGGCAGCGGCAGCTTCCGCCAACCGGATCACAGCTGGCACCGTTTTTACACTTACAGAGAGAGGAGCAGTTTTTCCCAAAATACCCCAAAGGACAAGCTGTTAGATTGGACAGTTTAGTTTAGTAACCGGGGCAATATGTAATCACGGTGACATACAGTTATGTGTGATGAGTGTTTCTCTGGTCAATTCTCACTCTGATTGCAGATGATTCCCGTCCATCCATCTGGACAATAGCAGCCGGTTTTCCACATATTGCATATTCCTCCATTAGTGCAGTCATCACAGGTCAGACTGCAGTCGCTGCCGAAGGTGTCATCCAGACACACTGAAAACAACAGAATAATTACCAACAGCTGCAATCATGACCAATCAAGCTGAAGCACTGTTCTTTATATCTGGTATATTAGACTTTTTCTAACATTTAACTGTTAACTATAGCATATTTTTGAAACTGTCCAGAACTCCAACCCAATATTATAATTAAATAGACAAAAACTCCACATACACGGTAACATTATACTACGATATACCCTGAAATCAGAATGTACAGTATGTGTCCCTTATTTTCATCATTATCATCTTTATCCAAAACGTCCATCAGGTATGTACAGCAGAAAAAGATCTTCAGCTCCCTGCGTTATTCAGCTGCTGTGCCAGATAAGCCACAGCAATGCTGCTTGTAAAACTGTGGTGGTTTCCTGGTATGTATGAACAGTCTAAAAGCACAAAGTGAGGTAATTAACCCTCCCCATGTGGTCTTGTTCTAAATGAGTCTGTCTGGAAGCTTTACAGAGGCCATGTAACCAGATGTAGGTTTCCTGTTAATGATAATGAGTTAATAATGGCAGGGAGGGGAAAATCACCAAATCTCTCTGCCAGGCTGCTTTCAGCCCTCAGCTCCCCTTCGTCATCTTCATAGTCATCGTAGCGCTCCAGGGGTTGGTCGTAATCCGGAAGTAAGGTGAGCTGGGGGCGGATAAGGGGCAGCTCGATGGCGCCTCCACTGGAGAGCGCTTCAACTGCTCCATCAAGAGCTGCAGTGGGGCAAAACAAGAACTTACAGATTGATTGGATGCAACATATAGACTGATGATACAAATCACAATAATTTTGATAGAAATAACTTGTTGAATTATTTTTATACACCGTGGTGGAAAACTAGTTTCTACAAATGTCAAATAATCTGCAGGTTCTGTCACACCACTGAGCTATACACAACAACATTTGAAAGGCCATTAGGAGTTTGATCTTTTGAAAATGTTATCAAGAAAAAAGGGAGAACATTTTAAAAAGGAAAATAGGAACACATAAGGTTAAAGTGGATCAAAGAGTCTCCAACTCTGCAAGGGTCTCTGCCCTTCATCAGTGATGGAGACTGAAATCTTAAATCTTGTTAAAACTGAAACACAAAAAATACATTATTTGTAATAATCCCAGAGAAATGTATTCCCAGTCATCAAAACTATCAGGTAAGCTTAAATGTATGCATACCCCGGGGAGATTTAGGTTTAAATTTATTTTGCTTCAGCCAAGAAGTTTGTTTCTGATAGGAAAAAATGTCACGTCAAAACACATTTATGCCCTTCTCAATTATAAATGGAAAACTTTTCATTTATTGGACAACTGTGACTCAGTGGGTAGAGTAGTAGTAGTCGTCTTGCATTCGGAAAGTTGTGGATTCAATTCCAGCTTCCTCCTGCCACATGTTAATGTGCCCTTGACCAAGGCACTTAACCCCAGTTTGCCTACCAATCTGCTTATGACTGTGTGCACGCTTGTTTGACTGGGTGAATCTGGCTACAACATAAAGAGCTTTAAGTGGCCATTATGACTAGAAAAGCACTATTTAAATTCAGTAAATTTACCATTCAGCATGAAATCATTCTGATGATTGCTGCTTGTATTTTACCATTAATCTTTAGTGATGAAATGTTTGAGGCTGGAAGACCTCTAGCTTCATGGACTTACTTGCACACACTCACTTGCACACACACACATGCTCAAGATAAACATATGCACCCCCTCACACCACCTTCACCGTTCCCGGCATGATGTTGTTTTGTAAACTTGTTGCTTCTTTGTGCTGAGGTTTTTTGCAATCTCAAACTGTATCCTGCTAAGGATAATGTGTGAAATATGATTTTTTTCCTCTACTTACCTAATGTGGGCTCTTTTCTCATCTAGCAAGGGCAGCGCCTGTGAGTGGGCAGCAAAGCCTCGGTGACCCGTCCCCCCCTTGTCTTGTGTCATGATGTATGTTTGGATGGGTTGTACTGGAATTCTAATTTCCCCTCGGGGATCAATAAAGTATCTTTGAATTGAATTGAATTGAATTGAATTGAATCACCTTAGTCTTTACCTCCCTCCACAGATTCTCTATTAGATTCAAGTGGGGACTCTAGATGGGCCATTTCAAAATGTTATTATTTCTATTCAGAAGAAATGTGTTGGTGAAATTAAAACTTAAATCTGCAATGAATAATTTAGTGCTTCACTGTAAATGTTTGTAATATCACAAATGCAAAGAACTGCTTGGACCCATTATTCGGTAGGCTATAACATTTCATGTGCCAGACATTCAAACTCTGCTTGCCAATAATATGTTTCGCCAGTTGGATGAACTTTCAATGTAATTTATGTCTACACCTGATCTAGATGTCAGTGACTGAGATCCTAAAGCTCATCGAAAATGAAGGGGGCATAGTGTCGATGCACAAAAAGAGAGATGGGGTAACTGCAATCAATACTGTCACCACTAGATTTAACGATGTTACAATGATGTTTTCCCAATATTGTGCAGCCTAGTTTCAAATAATATCCTCTTATAAACAGCACTGTTTCTTAAATGCCATCTTCCACCCAAAATTACCCCAAATCACTGCTGCATCAACACACCAAAAACAAGAAAGATTGCATGTGAGGCTTGCACTGTGTGAAGAATAAACACAACGAGAAGAAGAGTACAAAGATGTGGACTGACTGCAAAGTGGGACTTCTAATTTATATCACATTAGGAAGACAATGTTGACTCAGGAGCCCCAGGACATTCTGAACTACTTTGCTCTTAGTAAGTTCATTGTTTCTTGCTTTACCATCTAGTTATTTCAGTCGAGTGGCGTATGTTTGTGTTAACCTTTGCTCTAGTTGAGCATCAAGGTTAGCTACTATCTGCAGTACGAAAGCAACCACATATTCTAACATTGTTTGCCATGTTTGTCAAAGCCCCAGGCGCTTTTTGCATCGTTGTCGTAATTTTATGAACGATTACTTTTTATTTCTACTAAAGCATTATAATTTTTGAAACAATGCAATTCTTGCTTAAGTACATTTTCTTGGCTACTTTACCCATCTCTTGTTATAGGTTTGAGTGAAGTTTGTGTTTTCCAGGGATAGCTTTTGAAGAGTAGTTGTTAAGGAATATATTGTCAGAGCTCCTAAAGCATAATTTGTATGAGGATTGCTCCTTTTAAGTGGCAAGATTGTAACATTGACTGAGAAACCCATTAGTAAACTGGTTGGATTTAAATAGATTATAACAACACTTTGTTCACATATCTTTTTTTGTTGGAACCCATTTTTGATAATTATATACATCAACCTTTGCATCAAACCCAACTAAATAATCTGAAAGCTGCATGCTCTAACCATGAGGCATAGTCTCTAATTTAGGTGAGTAAATATTTTAATAGCTGACATGTTCTGGAAGAATTAGGCTTGGCAAATGTTTAAACCCTTTAAACATTTTCACATTTTCCCATAATTTGTGGCAATACCTGAAAATCTTTGCTCAAAGATGCTCTGTATCAGTTTGAAGAAGCTTGAGTTTTGTTGCCAAGACAAAAATGGTCAAAAATGATCAGTCTCTACCACACACCCTGGACACACTCCAAAACAAGACAAGCTGCTTCTAGAAAGTACTGAATCAGGGGTGCTGGTTACAAGTGCACCCCAGACCTCTCAATGTTCATTTGTGAAAATTTCATAGTGCTCTGAAAGCAAAAACATGGTCTTAATTGGTTATTTTGCAGTCCAAATTTAGGAGAGATGGGGAAGAATTAAACAAATGTTAATGTGGCAAAAACCAGGTTGCAAATGCTGCTTGATGCAATATTCTGTTACTAATTGATTGATGATTTGGTTTTTTTTTACGTTTATTACATAGAAAAACTAATAACTAATCGAAAACTATTTTGTATTGGGAAGGTGAATTTAGTTCAGAACAGGTGGTGGTGAGTTGAACATCAATGAATTTAGTTCTAACCCGTGAGAACTGAACTTGGAACCAGTTCTTGTTACTCACGGATGCAGGAGCGTCTGTCCTCGTCCAATCGGAAACCCCGGTGGCAGAAGCATTGAAAGGAGCCGGCGGTATTCTGGCATGTGTGATCACAGCCGCCTTTAGCTGCCAGACACTCATCCACATCTATACAACACAGACACAAAAGGTCAACAGTTCTTACTACATTATAAGGTACAGTTAGTTATGTACAACAAACCTACAGATTCTGAAAGAAATTAGGAGAGTCAGCCATGTTTTACCTCGTGGTTAAACATACCGTCACAGCTACATCCATCAGCATTTGGTCTGTATTCTGCTGAGCAGTAGCATTCGTAACCGCCGGGGTAGTTGGTGCAGTCCTGCTCACAACAGGAGCTCTGCTCTCCACACTCATCAACATCTGCCAAACACAACAAGCCGGAGGACAAAAACTGAGATCCAGGTTGGCGATTTGCTCCACTGATCGTTGACACAAAACCTTTATGGGACAATATTCAGTGTGATGATTTAACAACCAATTAAGGTCAAGTTACAACTAAAGAAAAATGTTGTAGCACTGAACCTCTGCTCCTTACCCTTCAAACTTTGGCCTTTTTCAGTAAATGTTAAATAAGCTTCAATTATCTTCCACCTCCTAAACAGAAACATTTCAACTTGAGTTCTAAAAATCCTTACAGTGCTAGAAGATTTTATGAGCACATTAAAACAGACATTAATGCACTTTATGGCATTCTCTTTTCCTTGTTTTTATGTGCATTTGGCAAAGTTGTAAATTGACTAAGCTAATAAGTACTGCTAAAGTAATTAAATGTGATAACTCCATGTAAAGTCTTGTGAATCCCACATTATTTATATGTTTGGCTGCTAATATTTGTATATCCAACTACATAAAACTAATAGAGTCCAGAACAAGAATCTGGCAGTAAATAAAAGTTCGACAGAGTTCAGTTCTTGTTAAAATTGATTTAAAATGATGGCTCTAGGACTTTATAGACATTTTGAAAGATGTAGATCCACAAATAACAAAATCTACTAAGAATATTACAGACAGGTAGTTTAATCAGGTATCCAATCACCAGAATTTATTGTTTGCAAGCAGCAGAAATAGTGACAAATAACAGATTTAAATAAGGGCTTCACATTTGTTGAACATTGTGCTGATGGTTGGAGTGCAGTGAATTGCTTCTGATTATTTTTGTCAGTGGAGATAAAAAGCTAATAAGCCCAATGCCTTGCAAAAGTATTCATACCCCCTACCCACATTTTGTCATGTCACAACAATAAACTTCAATGTATTTCATCAAGAGATTATGTGATAGTCCAACACAACATGGCGCATAGCTCTGGAGTGGCAGGAAAAAGATACAAAAGGTGGTTTGCATTTGTATTCAACCCCTTGAGTCAAAACTTTGTTGAACCACCTTTTGCTGAAATTAAAGCTTAAACTTTTTTGGGGTATGCCTGTACTAACTACGCACTTCTAGAGACTGAATTGTTTAAGCCAATTCTTCCTAGGCACCCTCCGTCCAATCTGTCAGATTATTCAATTCGATTTAAGTCTGCAACAAAAATGCTTTAAATCACTCCATTGTATGTTTAGGATCATTGTTCTGCTGGAAGGTGAACCTCGGCTGAAGTCCCAAGCATTTTGCAGTGTTATGTATTTGGCTCTATCCATCCTACAATCATCTCAGACCAGCTTCTCAGTCTCTGCTGAACATATGCATCACCACAACACGATGCTGCCACCACCGTGTTTTACAGTGAAGATGATGTTTTCACGGTGTCGAGTAGTGTTAGTTTTCTTCACAAACTGTTTTGCATATAGGCAAAAAATAATTCTGTTTTGGTCTCACCTGATAAGAACGCCTTCTTATTCATCTTGTTATACAATCACGGTTTGTATCGCGGCAAACTGCAAACAAGACTTCTTACGGCTTGTTTTCAACAATGGTTTTCTTCTCACCAATATTGTTTTTTTGAGATCACAGGGAATACTGCAATTGTCACAAAATCCAAAAGCCTTACATATAGTCTTTGATAATATTTTAGAATCACTATGAAGAAAAAGATCACTCTTTGGCATTGCTTCCTAAAGTTAAGTTTGGGACTTCATTATAGTTGGTCATCACTAATAACCAAAATCAAATTAGTAGTCATAATGGATACAAATTGTTTCCTGATAACATTTTAAAACATTCTAGATATGTTCCATTTCAAAAATTTTATTTAAACTATGTTGTTGCATCTTGTTTATTATTTAGAATTCAAAATTTATTCTAACAGATTATTCCGCTCATCATTTCTTGTAAAAATGTGAGTTAATGTAATCAGTTCAGGCTCACTGACAAAGGTGTTTTACGTCAGTTTGAGTACTTCACAGTCTCCTACCAACACAGGTTTTCAGGTCGTCATCGAGCCGGTAACCATGGTTACAGGTGCATACAGGTCCGCTGGTCGAATGCTGGCAGTGATGTGAACATCCACCGTTGTTGCTCTCACAGCTGTTCACAATCTCCATCTCAATCCCTAAAGTTCACAGTGAGATCAGGAGGTCTGTCATGGCAAACATATAATTCTGCGTGCTCTGTCAATGGAGTGAAAGGTTTAAACATAATAATATATAAAATTCAAACTGACTGTAACACTGTTTCCCATCAGATCCCAGCTCATAGGCGGCGTTACAAACACAGGTGTAGGAGCCCAGAGTGTTGTGGCAGCCATGAGCACAGCTGGTCTCCTCTGTTTTACACTCGTCGATATCTAAAGGGAGGAAGCATTGAAACATTATGAACTAAAGGAAGAAATGAATGGGATCTGCACAAGTTCAATTACATTTTAAATGTGCTCCTCGCAAATCAAATGCTTTTTATAGTGAAAACCTGAAAACTACATAACCTTCATAGTTTTAGCTGAGCCTAACCACACTGGCTGCACAATAAGAAATCTTATTTTCATTCAAAGTTTATAATTTTTATGATTAAACCCATACTTTTTAGTTTTTTTACTTTTGCAAATGTTCCAAGTACATTTTATAATAACAAAACAGAATCAATCCAGCAGCTCTTTGAAGATTTAGGCTATCCATCTTAAAATATTTTTAGTCCACCTAACACTGAACCTCTACTCCATGCTTCATGCATAACTCATAGTTTAAACTACCTTCGCACGTTTTCCCATCTTCACCCAGCAGATAGCCAGGTTTACAGTTACAGAAAGGATTTCCTCCATCAACTCGACACTCATGCATGCAGCCTCCATTCTGATTTGCACAAGGATTCCGCACTGTAACACAAAAAGCACATAGTTATACACATAACACATTCTCCATTGTTTTGCAGCAGAAATCGGTAAAACTAGACTATTCTAAATGTTAATGCCCACATGTGCAAAGCTTTGAAGCTTGCTTGTCTTTATCCCTTGCTCTCTTTGCAGGATTTAGCTTGTGAGAGCCTGCCTGGCATACATGATGAGAACCTTCAGCTCTGCAAAAATTAGAGGAAGCTGTTCGAAGCCAACAATTACAAAGTAAAAGCATCTAACAGACAGTCATTTAGAAGATGGTAATTCATGTATAATTTCCCATGTTTAGAAGACCATACTTGACAGTGCAGCCTTAGAGACGGTGATTAAAACAAGCAGCGGACATCAAAACACTAATTATGAAAAAAACCCAAAGAAAACAATGAGTGTAATTTAATACAACTTGGCGCCTTATCCCCAGAGTGCTATTTAATCTCGGTCTTCCTGAGACATAATTACAACTGCCAGCAGAATAAGTCAAAGTGTTTTTAGCATTATGATCAGAGCCACACCTTTCCTCAGACAGGAATAGTTCAATCAATTTGCCTCCTTTTTTTTCTCTTGCTTGTTTAGGTGATGCGTATTATATACATATTAAGACTATAGAAGCATGGTCACTTACATATACAGTGCTTGCCATCCTGTGCTAGCACATAATTTGGCTTGCAGCGGCAGCGAAAATGAGAAGCTGACTGCTGCAGACAATAGTGTTCACATCCTCCATTTCGGACGGTGCATGAATGCACGGCTGAAAATGCAAATGGAAATAGAAAGGCAGAGACAATTAGGCATCTTTCAGGAATAAACCACTCAATGCTGAAGTAATACACATGGAGATTTTAAAACGTAAAGCTGGATATTTCTACTTAAAATACCTCAGCACAATGAGAGGCTAAAACTCAGAGATACTTGGGTGACAGGCACCCACAGTGGATGACGCACTCATCCACTGACGAGGTTTAGTTCAGTCTGATCTCATGTATTTTCAGGGAAAAGAACAGGTAGAGGCACTCAAAGGCCGTGTTATCATACTGAGAGTCTAGAATCAAGACCCATCCGTCTTGAGTGTATGTCAAACTGCACAGCGACTTCCAGCTCAAATATTATGCAGCTCCACACTAAGTGTGTGGGATATATGTGAAGTTCACTGGCCAAATGAGCTGGAGAAGAAGTCCAGAGTTGAGACAGAGTTGATGTAAGCACAGCTGAGTCTGTGCTGATCTCTATTTCCATACCTTTATGAACTCAAACTGTTAGAATGTCCAGAAATACAAAATGTATAAACAGCATCATACATGACTGTTGTAAAGGTTGTAATCACTTATTTCTTCATGGGACATCTGTCTCACAAGAGCATTTCATGAACAGTTGGGTTCCTGCTAACATGTCTATGCTGTAAGACAAATTACCCTGCTTCAAGAAGCTAAGAGCAACATAATGATTTCAAATCTAAATGTCAGTACACATTCCTGACTGCAGAAGCTAGCACCAGGCTTATAAAGATCTGTGTAAAAGTCTAAAGTCACTTCTCACTTTTTTATACTTTGCTTCCAAAGAGCTAAACTAATATTGTCCTTTCATTAGACTTTGCTAAGGTCTTTCTAAGGTTATCTTTTGCGTTTTCAGTCAAGGTGGCTGGTAGCGAATAAATACAATCTGGATGTCAGCCTTAAGAAACAGGGAAAAAAGGTTTCCTTATTCCAGATGGCTGTGGACTTTTGTGACTTTTTCTTCCTGACTCTGCAGATCATCTACATGAGAATGGGCTGCACTGGCTGCAGCACAGCACCTGGTGCTCATCAAGTGATTCAAGTCTGCTAGGTAAGAGGAGCAATCAAGAAACTCCTCTTCCCATTCACCCACCAGCATTTTCTCTAAGCCGTTCTCCTCAGGCCTAAAAAAACTATTTGTATTTTTTTTTAGCTCACAGACCTTAGTGTATCACAACATTTGTGATTGTTAAGCCAGTGACACCTAAATATTTGATGCCAAAATTACTTGGGTCAAAATAGAAGTATCATAGTACTCCTGATCTTTTGATTCAATTAAATTTGTCCAACAATGCTTTAATCTATGCTACGCATGCTGAGATAAATGAAACTCTGTGTAAATCATCTCTGTATCATGGATTTTACTAAGCAAGGTTAAGTGTCTTGGGGTAAACTGTAACTACCACTGACAGAAATGGTTGTTGTTGCTCACCATCACACTACCACCATGTTTTCCTTTCAGGATGACGTTCTTGGTATGAAAAGCTGTTTTTTTTTTTTTTGCCATCTTCCAAAATTTCCATTTCTATCCCGTCAGTCCACAGAATATTTTTCCAAACATGTTGGAATCAACAAGATATTTTTTGGCAGACATGAAACAGATGTTTGTGTTCTTTGTTCATGCAATGGTTTCGGCCTTTGACCTCTCCCATGGAGGTAATTTTTGCATGGTGACGTTTCTCAGCGTTTTTTTATTTTTTATTTCTTTTGATTAGGTTATGATGTGTTGTTTTTTGAGATATTCTGGCCTGCTTCATGTTGTCAGACAGGTTTCACTTAAGTAATTTCTTGATTCTACAGGTCTGACAGTAATCAGAACTGGGGTGGCTGGTGAATTTTTTAGAAGACATAAATGCCCATACCAAAAAATATCTACCCAAGCTTTCATAAAATGACAAACAAGAATATTGAAGCCAACTTTGAAAAGTGTCCAAGAGCAAATTCTTCCCAAAACAGTATTTCATTGTTTACGTGAGTGCTGAGAAAAAAATATTACATTACAAAGTGTCACTACAGGGAGTCCAACTGTGGTCTAATTGGATCAAATGGAGAACGAAACTACATGTTATCCCATTACCACATTGGAGTACATAACATTTCTCTTTTTATTCATTTTTCTTTTGTACCATTAGAGATTTTAATCATTGAGTGCACCAGCTGCCATAACGGCTCAATTTCCATCCATATTTTTATTAATCCCATATATATAAAGCAGTGGAGGTCACAGAGTTGCTCTTATTACTTACCGAGGCAGGTGCGGCCGTCCACATGAAGCCTCGAGCCGGGGTGGCATTCACAATAGTAGGAGTCTCTGGTGTTAATACATGTGTGCTGGCAGCCTCCGTTATGGACCTGGCATTCATCTATATCTGAAGAGAAGAACCAGACAGGAAGAACGGAGATTTGCAATTTGACGTAAACCTCTCATTATAAGAAAAGAAACCCCAAATGAACTGCCAAATTGTGAGATTATTTTAATAAGTCAGGCTCTAGGATAAAGATGTACCTCTAGCTGAGAGGAGATGATGGATGAGAATAGGGTGGAAAGTATTTTACAAGCTTACTGCAACTCAAACAAACATTTCCTCCCATGTGGTAGTAACTGCCCTTCGTATGTGAACCGATTTCTAATCAAACAAATGATGAATCTGGACAGCACCAATTTCAGGGGTCAAAGACTAATGCATTTTGTGAGTAGACCCCCCTGTGAGATCAGAGCTGACTTATGAAGCCCGTCTCCAGATGGACTTCTAACAGCCTCTCTGAGATCAGGACAATTCACACATTAAGGACATTGGTGACAAATCACCTATTTTTTCCAAAACATCCAAAAGTATTGCAGTAAATACAATGAAAACATTGCCGACAGCAACAAATGATGCATTTAAAATGAGGAAGGCTGCAGCTGAGGTCTGTAAAACAGACTAGTGCATCATAAAACACAGTGCCTGAGACTGAGATGTGTTGTTCAGAACAATGCTGGCCTTAGGCAACTTTTTTCAGCGGGAAACTATTTCAAAAATTTACTGAAATCCGTGTGAAAAAAAGGTGATCTGAAAGTTTAAAGAACAGGCTGACTGCCTGCTTTCACCCTAGCAGAGAAATTGCTTTTAATTTGGATAATTCAGCAGAAAATACACCAGAGGCTTCAGTAAAAAATCATACGGTTTTTATTTAGTGTTGACAGCGAACAGTGCAAATAAAACAAACTGTAAATTTAACATTCATCCAACCAGACAAAATACAAATCCCCAATGACAGATTCCATGTACAAATACAGTGGCTTGTTAAAGTATTCATACCCCTTGAACCTTTCCACATAGTCACATTACAACCACAAACTTAAATATATTTTATTGGAATTTTATGTGAAAGACCAACACAAAGTGGTTGTAAATCGTGAAGTAGAATGAATGTTTTTTGGTTTTTTTTCACAAATAAAAAACTGAAGATGATCTTCCCATCAGCTCTGATCACTTTCCCAGCCCCTGCTTTAGAGAAGCATCCCCAGAGCATGATGCTGCCACCACCATAATTGACAGTGGGGATGATGTGTTCAGAGTGACGTGCAGTGTCATTTCTCCGCCACACATAGCGTTTTGCATTTTGGCCAAAACGTTCAATTTTGGTTCTGACCAAAGCACCTTCTTCCACATGTTTGCTGTGTCCCCAACATAGCTTCTGAAAACTGCAAACTGGACTTCTTATGGTTTTCTTTTAACAATGGTTTTCTTCTTGCCACTCTTCCATAAAGACCACATTTGTACAGTGGATGACTAATAGTAGTCCTGTGGACAGATTAAACCAGCTGAGGTGTGGATCTCTGCAGTTCATCCAGAGTCACCATGGATCTCTTGGCCAGATCTCTGATCAGTACTCTCCTTGTTCGGCCTGTAAGTTTAGGTGGACGGCCTTCTCTTGGTAGGTTTACAGTCGTGTCAAACTCTTTCCATTACCGGATGATGGATTGAACAGTGCTCCGTGAGATGTTAAAAGCTTGGGAAATCTTTTTAAAGCCTAAGCCTGCTTTAAACTTCTCCACAACTTTATCCCTGTACTGTCTGGTGTGTTCCTTGGACTTCATGATGCTGTTTGCTCCCCAATATTCTCTTAACCAACCTCTGAAGCCATCACAGAGCAGCTGTATTTGTACTGAGATTAGATTACACACAGGTGGACTCTCTTTAGTCATTAGCAATCATCGGGCAACTTCTAAAGGCAATCGGTTGCACTTAGAGTGAAAGCGGCTGAATACTTTTGCACACCGCACTTTTCAATTTTTATTTGTAAAAAACGTTTTAAATCATATAGAATGTCCTTCACTTACCACTTTGTGTTGGCCTTTCACATAAAATTCCAATAAAATACATTAATGTTTGTTATTGTAATGTGACGATATGTGTTCAAGGGGTTTGAATACTTTTACAAGCCACTGTACATGACATCACTTGCAGCAGTGGTGATCTCTGGAGAAGGTATTTGCAGTACGTATCTTACTTACAGAACACTGTGTTCCTTGTCAACTCAGTTTGAAAAAACAAAGATTAGTTTTCACTGGAAAGTTTAGCTGATGACCAGTCAGAGAGGAACAGAGGCCACAGATATCTAACATCTCTAAGCAACTCTAGTCCTCATGTCCTGCTCTAAAAACCATGTTTCACATGGTCGGTTTGGCTAACTAACAGCGTGCCAAATAATTTAACCAAAAAAATATTATTTACAGGAACCCCTATGACATTTGTGAGATGGGAGTTAAGACAAATCAAACCCACTTTTAAACTGTCTCCACCCCGACTAGGTGTTAGTGCTGCTGTCTGGAAAAATCTGATTTCTTTTTCCCCAAACTGAAGTGGTAAAGTGAGCTACCCCAGCACATAAGATACTAACTGCCAATAATCTCTCCACAGAACCCTCTTTGACATACTGACTTGGTGCTTCTCTGTTTAGCTGTGTTCCTCTTCCAGCCAAAGCAACTGAGCTACAGCTGCCATTAACTTTCTGTACTCGGTTGTCCTTCCTATAAAAAGGGAAGTGCTTCTGTGTTTTTATTTCTGTGTCTGTTTTATGTTCCCTCAACCCCCAGTGGGTTGCAGCAGATGGCAACCCATACTGAGCCAGATTCAACCAGAGGTTTCTTCCTTTAAAATGCAGCCAACACTTTCCACTGTGGCCACCTGCTTGGGCCGTATGAGGGATTGCTGCAAAGTTAGTGACTTAATGCAATCAGATGAGCTTCTTTAGACAACTTTTTATCAAGTGACATATGGCACCCAAGTTTGAATGCTATGTGTTATAAATATTGACTTTAATTGCATCTCAATGCAAGGTGGGGCATTTCCACCAACACCACCATAAAACTCGCTATCCCTCTTCCAACAAAGTCTTTGTTACATGTATAATAATATCCATCAATATGAACTTAAAAGAGAAAACAAGCTTGAACTATTTGCAACATTTATTGATTTTATTCATGCCTAAGTCATCTTTCTATCCTTTATCAAAACATTCTGGAGGCACCCATGCAGAGGTGAGCTGTCCCTAAAGATTTTACTTCATACTGTTACACAGTTTAAAGCCTGCAATACATAGAAATAATAAACATGGGGGTCAAGGTAATAAATATTGTAGCCTTGTGGGAGGACAAATGTAGAAAGATAATTTGCAACACAGAAAAAAAACGTAATCTAAAGAACTTTGTGTTCTGTTGGATAAACACAGCGATGCATCTGAACAATCTGCATCTAAGCATCAATGTTAAAATTAAACTTCAGCCTATTTGTGTTATTTTGAACCAGTATGTTATCTGTTATTTGCACATAAATCAGGTCATTACATGGTCCAAAGTGGGACTCTTAAAGTGCCAAATACTTCTAAATAAAATTGCTGTTGGGAATTCTGTAAAAATCTTGCTTTGGTTATTAGGAGCAAGAATAGCAAAATAGAATGAAAAACATTTACTTGCACAATTGCTGCTGTAAAACCTCTGGCTAAACCCATTTCCCAGAAATGTCCACCAGCATATTCAAATATAGCATTTGGAGCAGAAACAAGCTTCTAAACTTTCTTCCGTTTGGTGTCTCTACTGCCAATCCTGAGTTTCACTTCATCTAGGCAAGCTGGCTGGAACCATCAATGCATTTTTCCATCAATGGAGCAAGCAGTCTTTTGGTTTGGTTTTTCATGTAATGAGAGAGGAGTTGTTCTGTCAGCTGCAGCCTCACAGTCAGTCAGCCGATCCCCTCCACCCTCCAGCCCAAGTTTCCACATCCAGAACACGATGCCCAGCGAGCTGGAGCCAAAGCCTCAGCAGCCTCTGGCTTTAACGCAGGCTGCATGAACGCTCTGAATGCAGCCCAGTGTCGTCTCAAAGGAGAAATATTTCATGTTAGTTTAGAAGACACGTTTATTGTGCACAGCAGTTATTTCTGCAATGTCTTGACTTAACTCCAAACATGACATATAAGACAAGCAGAAATATACGCAAAATGGTAATAAAAAGCGTCAAATAAGTTTCATAATGCATGTTTATCCCCAAGCACTTTAGCTGTACCAAATGCAAATATATATATATATATATATATATATATATATATATATATATATATATATATATAAAATTCAGTCATGGTCTGGAAGAGGCATTGTGAAAACAGAAGTCAAAAAATAAAAACTTTACCAATGCCTCACCTGCTTTTTGCATAAAAAACATCACCACTTACCTGCAGCAGCCAGGTAGCCAGTGTTGTAGCCATGATAGCTGTGATAGCAGTGAGGCCTATAACAGATTCTTCTGTAGTAAACATAGGGGTAGTTTGCAGCCAGAGATGCCATTGCTTCAATAAGCACCAGGAAGACAATCCAACATTCTGATGTGAAAGCCATAGCTGGAGTATAACTTGTCAAGATGTCTTCAGAAAAAGTACCTATTTTTTAGTTACTCAGTAAAGAGTCCTGAACTGACATCCCATGCTGACTACTTCTTATTTTGCTCTGCCTCCCTCCATCTCCTTTTCTGTTTCACCCTCCCATCTGACAGAGGTGGAGGTCCTCCTCTCTTTCGCTTCGGTCCTCACATTCCCCTCTCACGCCAAACTTTACCTCTGTCTTGTTCTGCTCGAACTCCAAATACATTATTTTCCTATTTTGCCATCTGGCAGTGATTGATTCGTTCTTTTCCTGATTTATGAAATTTCGTTAAAGGGCCACTGTATTTTACCGTTTCTTCAAAGAATCTCATATGATTTAAAGAGAGGATTTATTAACAGAATGAAGGCGGCGAGCAGACGAAAGGATGTGCCATCTTCTAGTGTTCTTTTTAAAATAAACGTGGATTAAAAAAATGCCACTAAAGTAATGCCAAATTTGACAAGTGCCAAAAGTCAGTGTTTTTTATCCAAAACATCTGAGAAAGGAATGAGCCTTACAAAAGAATTTTGTTCAGGAGCTTAGCACCATGCTTTTTAATCTTTTGCCAGCACATGCATACCACTTCAGTGCCTAACAGAACTTATAAAACAGTAAAACGCATGCTTATTGTCAGCATCCCTTCCTCAGTCTGAAGAGAAATGACCTGTAGATAAAAGTCCCACAGAGACCTCTGCAGGATACAATGACTCTGACCTCAACTTTTATAGATTTTATTTCCAATAATACAGCCTTAAGACCTGCTCTACTTTAGTTCAGAGATTCACAGCTCTTTTGTAACCAAAGAATCTCTTCACACAGGTTAAAACTGAATTAATTTCTGTTTAAAATTTACCACCTAAACATTCTGAAGGAAATTCAAAGTCCCAAAAAGAACGCGTTCTCAGTCGTCCATGATTTTTTTTAAATGAAAAAGTTTCTAAATAAATTTACTGTTCACTTTTATTGGTACATCTTTTCAGTTGCTTGTTGACAAAAAGCCAATCACACGGAAGCAACTTAATGCATTTAATCATCTAGACCTGGTGAGGACAACTTGCTGAAGTTCAAACTGAGCATCAGAAAGGGGATTTAGGTGAATTTGGTGCCAGATTTTGATCTGTGTAGTTCAAGAACTTGCTTTTGAACTAGAAGCATATGGGCTACAGCTACAGAGGATCACACAGGGCCCCATTTCTGTCAGCTAAAATCATAAAACTGAGGCTCCAGTTCACACAACAGTTTGGTCCAACAAGTGTTGATTTTAGCTGGGTTACAATCTGGCAAAAACATGAAAGAATAGATCCATCCTGCTTAGATCAATAGTTCAGGCTGGTGATGGTATCATGATGTGGGAAATGTTTTCTTGGCCCTCATTCATTCATTCATAGGTTGACAATAAAAGCAATAAAACCTATAAAAGCCATAGAAGAAACAAGACGTGGCCTAAAGGCCGTGCTCAGTCATAAAAATCCAGTTTAAAAACATGAGTTTTTAAAAGAGATTTAAGATCATTTAAAATTGCCACAGACCTCACAGAAAGAGGAAGATTGTTCCAGAGCCTAGGAGCCGCGGCTGAAAAAGCTCCTTCTCTCCTGGTCATGAGCCGAGTCCTGGGAACAACTAAGAGCTTCTGGTCTGGAGATCTTTGTGTGGGTGTAAACACTCTTTAAAGGTTAGGAGGTGCCAGACCATTTAGACATTTAAAACTAAAACCAAAATCAAGAAAATGGAAAACAGTGAAGGGAATAAAAAGATAAAAGATAAAAAGAAAGATAACTTTCAATCTGCGTATGCATCATCACAAAGCCCAAATCATTTTCAACTGTACTTTTGAACATGACAATGAGTTCACTGCACACAAATGGCCTCCACAGTCACCAGATCTCAAACCAACAGAGCGAATTTGGGATGTAGTGATTTGCATCATGAATGTTAAGTTAAAAACCCCAGCAACTGCATGATGTTATAAATATAAACCAGAAACCTCTGAGGAATATTTAGGGAACCTTGTTGAACCTATGCCAATGAGAACTGAGACAGTTCTGAAGACAAATGGGGCCCAACCTAATACAAGCAAAAAGTACTTAATAATGACCTTTGCGAGCCCCTTTTTATTCTGGTTTATCATCTCCTGTTATTGTTCCTCACATAGAAAGACATATAAATTTTAATTTGGTCAAATGAAAGCTGCCCTCAGTCTAATGTTTTGCTGCTTTAGTAATGAGAAAGCAAAATAATTTCTGACTGAAAAGTGGCCCATTGCCTGCCTGTTAATTGTGGCCACTACAAGACAGTGTTGTTCTGATAAAATAATGTATTCTCTTTAAAGAAGGTGAGCTAAATGACTAAAATATAATTTATGAAAATTAAAGACAACCTGTGCCATTATTTTAGCTATAAATATATCTATGACGGTGGAAGAGAAAAGTTACAGAATGCATTAAGCTCCATCTTTATTTTTCTCCTCAAGTCTTCTGAACCTGCAAGCCCACAGCTGATCTCCCTCCCAGCCTGAAGCAGGTTCCCGCACAGCAACAACAGAACTGGGCTGCAGAAACAACTCAAGCCTCTGTCAGTTTTGGTGGTTAGGCCATGAGACTTAAGTTTATATTAAGTTTAACAGGTTTTCACAAAACAAAATGAACTGCCCCATATGCAGAAACCTTCACACACACACACACACAGACACACACACACACACACACACACACTGCAGTCACCATATTCATGCCTTTGATGGGAAATGTTGCAATCTTCTGCATAAAACAACAAAGGTTTGTGTTATAGCCTCTCAGTTCATACAGTGTTTAATGTCTACAGGAAGAGCTGCACTCAGATCCAGTTTGTCATGTTCAAAGCAGAATTGTTTAGTTCACATTTCTTAAAAATGTTTAACGCTGCTTAGTAAGGCGCTCATTTAAACATTTGAAACAAGCATCTAAGAGCAATAATGAAAGTCTCTTCTGCAGACAAAGAAGACTATCTTCACAGTAACTGGGCTAATCTCATAGGTAAAAGCAGCAACCATGTTGGTTTTGGTTGTTCATTATTTTGACACGTGCCAGAGGCTGGCACAGCTTCAGGCTTGTAAAACGCCTGAGCTGTAAACTGTGTTTGACATGACAGCATCATGCTGAAACTGTTACTCCACCGTCAGCATAACAGCTGGTACTGCAGGGCTCTTCTACTTTGATTGGCATTCTCCAAGACCCATCAAATCATCCCTAAAAAAGAACTTGGCTGAGGTCTCATAACTGTATAAACGAAGCTTGTTTTTTATTTTAGAAAACAAAAGTAATCAAATATTTCTGTCTGACAATATTCTACACTAAGACTTCACTTTGAAAAGAAATACAATAGCCTGCAAGGATGGGATTCCTCAAAGCAAATTTGACAGTATAAATTCCAGCTGAGAAGTTCATCTCCTCTGAGTGAAATGAATCGATGTTGTGTGTCTTCTAAAGTTCAAATCCTTTGCTTTAAAACCCTCTATGTAAGAGAAAAGCAGATCAGTTTCTGCAAACGCAGCAACAAACACGCAGCCTCAAACAAACATCTACAGCACCGAATGCTTCCAGGCAGCTTCTTCTACTGCTGTTAATATACCGACCTTTTACAGACAATTAGGACATTAATGCTGCGGGTAGCTGTTTGCAGCAGTGGCAAAGGTCAGATGGCTATGAAAGCCAGCTGTGACAACGTTCACATCAGGTCTCTAAAAAACAGTGTCCTGGATCAGATCTCAGCGGGTTCTCCCTGCAGATGGCTTTACTCTCCTCTAAGGTTGGCTGCTGCACAGAGGAACCATTGTTCCGCATAGACGTTTCGCTCACAGATATTCCCCAGAAACATCAGCTAAGATGTGGCAAAAAGTAAAACTCTGGTAAGAATCTTAGTTCAGGTGAGCCAATGTTCTTGTTATCTTCACAGTACTAAAAATTTCGTTTACAGATGTGTCAACCCAAGAGACAGCTGAGAGCAAGATTATTTCAGTGCAAGTCAAAAATATCCAGCAAGACTGAGAAAAGAGCATGTATTATTGTTATCAGACATTTATTTCAGTAAACCCACATTTCTGTATTAATTTGTTTTTATTGGTCTGATGCAATATTCTAATTTTTTCAACTGCTGTAATAAATTGTCATAATTAACAGAAATAAAGGCTTGAAAACTGAAATTAATCTATATAATGTGTTTCACTTAGTGATGTAGTCACTGAAATAAATTGACTTTTCAATAATATTCAAATTTAATGGACAAATCTGTATTCAAGAGACTCGTCTCACTTTACATTTTCTGCTAAGCTGTGCGTTTGTTAGATGTATTGCTAGAGTTTAGAGACTGTTGAGTAATTTGGACGCGACCCTCCAGTTGATGAAGTTAAACTTGGTAAAATATGAAACTAACACTGTGGCTTCTATCATTTTGGTGGCAAAGATCAGCCAAATGTGTTTCAGTGCTTTTATACACCAAACAGTTCAGGGCGTTGAGGTCTCTAGTATCAAGATGCATTCAGATTTTAAAACATGGTGGTTTCAAAAGTGCTCAAATATTCCTCCTCTCAGGGTTTAAAGTTCATTTAATAAGATGGCACAGAAAATTTTAAAGTGACTAGGGCAGCACCCCTCTCCCCCACCGGTTGCTGCACACTGCCTGTTAGCTGGCCGCAATAAGGCTCCTCCATTGTTGTCTACAAATTAGGCTGTTTGAAAAGTTCCCAGTCAGAAATAACACTGATGTGATGTGGAAACTAAAGGGCCGCTTATTACTTCTATTAGGACAGCGCTTTTTAAACAATACAGCTGACAAGATAAGAGCAGCATGTCTTTAAGCAGCTGACACCAGGCTCCTTCAGAGCAGATAGCCTGACTAATTAGCCAACTATTTCTTTTTAAACAGAACAGAAGAAACACATTTATTGTTCTATATTTTGCTTTAGTCTGTATCAAAATCACAGTAAATACATCAGTTATTTTTGGGTAAATACTGGGATACCCTGAAAATCTGGTATTTGTTTACTCAAAAGTGATCACATTGTGAGCATCTTATACCAGCCCTTGCCTAATAAGTACCAAATGTAAATACATTTTAAACATTTACAATACAACCTTGATGTAAAAACAATGTAAAAATTGACCAAATATTGGCCCAGAGCCCAATGGGATGTAATATATTTCCCAGGTGTCCCCATTCCTGTAGTCATAATATGGTTCAATGGACATGGAACATTAAGTTATTGAAGGGAAAGGAGTAGAAGCTGGTGTTTGAGGTTGAGCAGAGCCAAAAAGATATAGCAGCTTTCTCCTTTTACACAGTTTTGGGTTCCTGAATCCAGCTTCTGGAGAGGAGCTGGATTCCTCTAGAAAGGAGTCCAGAGGAAAGTTGTGAGTTGCCCCTCACAAGCCCCCAGCTGAGCCTTAAAGAGTAGGAGTTCTCCCCAGTGAGTGAAAGGGGTTAGGGCCAATACACCTTACAGCTTTTAAGACTACCTGGCCTTCTAAATTGCATGTAAATTAATGGCAACGAGAAACAATAACTACAGAACTGTACATTGAGGGATTGCTGCAAAGTCAACGCCAGTGACTGTCCACTGTCTCTACATGCTCCTCCGGGAGGAGGGAATGCTGCAAGTCACTGACTGGATGCAATCTGCTGGGTTTCCTTAGATAGAAAAACCTTTTATCCAATTTGAATAAAAAGCTAACTCCGACTGCACTGTTCAATGGTTAGGATTAATTGGAATGTATGTACCTGACTGTTGTGAAGTGCCTTGAGACAACATGTGTTGTGAATTGGTGCTAAATAAATAAAACTGAATTGAATTGAATTACATTACAGGGCGGAAACCTTTTTATAAAATGTTGGAGTGACACTGGAAACTGAAACAACAGAATGAAACTAATGAAAACACAGCAAACCTTCACACGTTTTGCCATCTTCCTTCAGCTTCTGTCCAGAAGGACATCTGCAGTAAAAGCTTCCAATGGTGTTACAGCAGAGAGCCTCGCAGCCTCCATTGGTTTCCTCACATTCATTCACATCTACAGGGAATAAACACAGGACAAAATTAATCCAACTAATTATCCTACAGACAAAACATATTTACACATGGTCTGTATAATCACACCATTCAACGTTACACATATCATTAAGTTACAATTACAAACTTGTAATGTAATGTAATGAAAGGTCCCCAGTTCTAAACTCCCTGTATCTCAAAGGCTAGTCTTTAAAATACTTCTATTAGTTTATAAATCACAGAATAGCTTAGCAGCAAAATATATTAAAGATCTATTGATGTCGTATCAAACCTTCCAGACCACTCAGGTCTTCTGGCTGAAGTCTGCACTGCAACCCCAGAGTCAGAACCAAACATAGAGAAGCAGCGTTCAGTTCTTATGCTCTACTAATCTGGAACAAACTTCCAAAAAACTGCTTAATCCCTGATCTCTTTTAAATCAAGGTTAAAACTCATTTGTTTAGAGTTGTTTTTGATTCTTTTAATAAACTATTAACTAAAACATAGTGGTAAACGTATTCTAATGGGGATAAAGAATAATTAGGATTTTCCATCTTGGAAGAGACGACACAAAATGACCTCGATGTCCATAGTGAGAAGCAGTTCACTACAAAAGACCCCCTCCTACAGACTATGGTTGAGCTGGGCTCTTCAAGGGAGAAACGCTTGATTTTATGTTAAGAAAAAATATGGACCAAAAGGCACAATGCATAAATTGTGCATCAATGACTAAGTTAAAACAGACTTTCCAACATGGGGCTTGTTCCGCCCTAAAATATAAAAATTCATTAATTTCAGTCTGTAGTCCAACTTTACTTTTTTTTTTACTTTCCTTTATCATGCCACTGTGATGTACTTTGTTATTTTGTCACTGCAAAGTAGGGACAACATCATCATTTTAAGCATTTTAAGCACGTGCTGTACAAAAAAAACTTAATTTTCCTTGACTCAACGTAGTACATAATTGTGAAGAGGACGAAAAATGATTCACATCTTTCAAGACCTTTTAGAAATAATTTGAATATTGTGGCATGCGTTTGTATTCAAACCCCACAGAATCAATACTTCAAACCACCTTCGCTGAAATTACAGCTGCAAGTCATTTGGATTGTCTTCACCAACTCTGTACTATTGGAGACTGAAATTACAGCCCATTATTACTCGCAAAATAGCTCATACTCACTCATATTGGATCAACAGTATCTGTAGACATACATTTTCTGGTCTTGCTACAAATTCAAAGTTGGATTTAGATTCGGTCTTTGACTGGGCTATTCTAATGCATGAATATGTATTAATCTAAAACCAATCCACTGCAGCTCTTTTTGTATGTTTCTGGTTGCTGTCCTACTGAAGAGTGAGCTTCTCAAGTCTGTTGCAGCCTTAAGTTTTCTTATAGTCTCGATTTAGGTCCAACCATCTTGCCATCAAATCTAACCAGCTTGCTGGAGAAACCTTAATCTCCACAGCAGGATGCTGTCACCACTGTGTTACAACATGGGGATGCTGTATCCAGGGCGATGTGCAAGTTGGTTTTCCTTCACACATAGCATTTAGTATGCAAATTAAAAACAGATAGATCCCAGTAAGACCCATTGAATGTCTTACTTGTAACAAAATGTGGAAAACTTTAAAAAAGGGAAATCAATTTTTTCAAGGCACTTTACATGAGCAAAGAAAAGGATATTAAATTGTGTTTTAAACGCTTATGAAAAGTGCATCTTTATTACAAGAGGTTCTTCTAAATGGCTTACATTAAACATTTCATATAAAAGCATATTAAGTTTAATTTTGATTATTTTGAAACGGACATTAGGACAGCTGTGAATCATTCTGTGTGTGTAAATGTGTCTTGTAGTGTTGTAAAAACAGTGAGTAGTCAGTAAGGCCAGGAAAGTGCCACATAACTAAGTCAATTCCCCAGTTTCCTTTTAAATGTTTAGAAAATGCAGAATGGGGCGAAGCACAATGTTTCCCATAGAGATTGTTGTCCCCATTTTCCATTCCTAATGCGTTTTCTTAGAACCAGCTTCCAGCAAAAATAATTGGGAAATTTGTACAATAACCACAAATAAAAAAAACATTTCCAGTTAAAATTAGGGGAAAGGAAAATGTGCAGTAATATTTCTGTTCATTTTTAACCAATAATCCTGATTTTAAAATGAACCAGGATAAGATTTTTTAACAATCCTTCAGAAACGTTGCACCTTATTAAATTTCCCACAGTTGAATGTTCATCCAAACCTTTCATCAACTAAACCAGATAAAATCTTTCAGTCCAAACCTCAAACTACACATAATGACCCAGGTTAAATACATGTGCTGACAGTCCAGTAGCCATAGCTGGAGCTGCAAAATAAGGAGATAATAAAATTGAGAATGAAACTTTTACCTGATAATTACAACATAGAATCACATTCCCTGAACTTAAATTTCTTATTTTCTTCCTCATCTGGGTCCTTGTTGGTGGAGATAAGGCTCAGAGCATAGTTCAAACCTGATCACATTAGGATTTGTTTTGGGTAATTTGTTGTCCTGATTTTGCAGATCAAATCCTGGTCCGACATTTGAAAGTGAAATAAAAGGAGGAAGGAACAGATCAGTTTTCCAACTATTCTTTGCACTCATAAAAGCACAATCACAGCACTGAGGGAGAAATAGGAATGCAAAGAGAGTTTTCCCTCAGGAAATGCAGTATCCTCCCTTTACTGAATTTTACTGAACCACACTAAGTATTTTACTAGCCAATTAAGTAATTTCCCTCTCAGTTTAGGACATCTGCAAACATTCACATTGAAAAAGCAGCACTGTTTCCATTACCAAAGCATGAGAGACATATAGTGCCTTAGGGTATGCCACTTTCAAAACTTAGTGTACAATAAAGCAAACAAATAGCCGAATTAATCAGAAAGGTCAGAGTTCATCAGATTGAGTTGTTTTGACTAGTCAGCAGTCTTGCACACTGAGTATCTGCATAGCATGTGATGTATGTGAAGTATTATCGGGTTGTTGTTGTTGTTGTGACATTTCAGTAGCACATGTGTGTGGAGTAGTGTAAATAGATGCATGAAGAGTGTCCAAAAATATATTTGACCGCCTGGTTTATCAAGTGATCAAAACGATCACAGTGTAAAATGCATAGCAAGACAATACAGGAATGTGATGGATTTATTCCTGAATCGAAGCAAAAGGCAGATATGCAACAATCTGATAGGGCTATAAAGATGTCATAATAATAGAGTGTACCCACAAACACAATCACAAGGAAGCAGGAATGAGACTCTGAATGTGACCCAATATCCCTAAAGAATCCTGTGGTTGGACCATGAGAGAGTTTGAGCTACTGGCTTGAGAAAGTCTATAACCTCACTGCCCCCCCCGAGGCCACACACCTGTGTGACAGCTGAAGCTCGGGTCTCCCCAAGGTCATGGGTCTCAGCCATTTTCTGCCCAATAAGCAAGTAGGAATGTAGAACCGCTGCGGGTCAGAAGGAGAAGACATAGGAGAAGCTGTACACAAGGAATCAAGAAATTACCATGTGGATTTGTTTTTATTTTTATCTTGTTTTTAATACTGGTGCTCCCTCCTGCCCCATTACTTACTACAACATCATGGGTGTGAAAAACGCTTTGTGCAGGACCACAAAAAACTCGAACCTGTCTTTTTTTCCTTTGTTTAGGATCAGAATTCGCTTTACTGGCCAGTATTGTGCGCAAAAACAAGTAATTTCACTTCTGTTTATGCACTCATAGCATACATGTAGCTAAATATTTATTTGACTATAAACGGCATAAGTAATTATTTAAACCCAAAAACATCACTTAAAACTGAAAAGGTAAAACAGATTTCATCCAAATAATCTCTAAAGGTTTAAACTTAATACATAGAAAACTCTGAATTAAGTTTAGCTTGATTTATCTTCCTTTAGAAGAACACATATGGAGAACAGTTAAATTTGTCCTCTTCAGTCCACAATTTAAATCACTCTAACCCATCCATCACTCGATCATCTGGGTGAACATTCAGCTGCGTAACCAGACACTAAAGGTGTAAAAACATGACTTGTAACTAGCTTTAAGAAAGGGATCTACTTCCTCCCATGAGTATTACTTTCTTCTCCTTGACCTGAGACCTTGGAGAGAAGCATTTGAGTGTACATCCTCCAGAGAGAGGTCAAATGCCTGGAGCATCATGAAGAGCCTGCAGTCCAGATTTATGCTCCGAGTCACCCTCAAAATGCCAATGCTCAATGCTCAAATTGCAGAAAGAGTCGCATAAAAACCTGATGCAGATCTTTGGATAAACAGCTTCAGATAAACAAAGAAGCCTATTTTTAGTTTCTAGATTTTTATGCATGTGTTAGGTAAAATTACTATTTGGTTTTATTCTCTAAACTGACATGTCTCCCAAATTCCCCAAAGAATATATATCATATTTAGTTGGAGAAGATGACACAATGTTCAAATTAACAAATATGCTGGGTTTACTGAGCTCTCTAACAATCCTCTGAGGGAGCATCAGTGAAAAAACATAATCATGAAGACAAACAGAAACATTTTGGCCTACATAACAAAAATAAGCACATTGATCACTGCATCCACAAAGTAAAACATAGAGGTGACAGCATTATGCTTTGGGGATGATTTTCTTCAGTGGAAATCAGAGTTGATGATAAGACGGATGGGGCTAAATTAGCTATTTGTTTTTTCCAGGTGCAAAAACACATCTGTAACTCATAGTATCTCTGTAATATGGGCTTGATGCAAATTATCTTTGATCATTTTGACAGCTTCAAACACAGTCAAACTAGCTAATTCACATAATGTAACCCAACATTATCTAGTTTGGTTTATATATATTTTGAAAATGTAGAAAATAAATCAGTCAATTACAGCTTCTGAGTGTCATGTCCTGAATGTATTTAGTCGTTATGTGATATCATATTTAGAGCTAAGCACAACTTTTTGTCAATGACAAAATGCTGATTCAGATGTATGGTATATATGAGTGGGTTTTCTGTTTAAAGAACATGCGGCCAGCCATGGCTTAAACCAAGTCAACATTTTGCAATTAAAAACCAAAACATTTCCAGTTCCACACAACAAATGCAACATATTATCTGCATGAGGTGTTGAGGCTTTTATTTCTGCTAAACTAAAATAAATGAGTTGTTAAACAATGTATCTGGTTGGCTATTACAATTAATCTGTTGCCCTCATGACCTTTATGTAGGAAGATGGTGTTGTGTACTGTTCTGCGACGACAAAGCTTACTATGAAAGCTGAACTGTGCTGTTATCTTCTATTAAAGGAGAAATCTAAAACAAAACATCTGTAAAACTGGGTAAAAACATGCATAGTTGGACAATGTGTCCCCAGAGAACCTACTAAAGAATGAAAAATAACCACGGCTAAAATAAAAACTTTCAGTTTTGTTTTTCAAAGTTCAGCTGCGGCATACCTCGAGGTTTACATTCCTCTGTGTATTCTGCAACTTCCTCTGATAAGGATGACCAGCTCTGCTCCTAGGAGGTAATGTCTAATGTCTCAGCAGAATAAGAGAGGCTTGTCAGGCCACAGAAAACCACCAGATCCCTGAAACTATCCCAGGGAGGTCATGAACAGGAAAATAACGATCGATCAAGGAACAAGAGTTCAGATGATGCTCATAAATTTAATCTAATTCCTTTTCTGGGGCTGATTTAGAAACCTGTTGGTGTAGTAATGTAGTAATGTGCTTTTCTAAGGTTCATTGCCTGCCTATATTTCAGTCACACAGTTGATTTCATTTACCAGGTGCTATAAAAGATAAGGACAGTGTATAGGTTCCAGGAGATGCATTTGAGTCCAGAGGTTTCATTCAGTAAAGGGCTGGGGGAGGGTTTTACTTCTGTTGACCTGAACGTGTCCTTACTGCTGAAACACAATCCAAAACATGTTCTTAAAATGATAAAGTAACCATTTATGAGCTAGAACAGACAATTTACTTTGTTTACGCATTGGCTTTCCCCTTAAAATGCAAGAGAGAAGAAAATTAAGCTGCTTCACTTTTTTACGTAAACTGCATATGAGTTTCTTGCGGCAAATTTTTACTACCTTGGGATTAAAAACACAAAGGTGATGAATATGAAAATGCTCAAACTGCATGCTTTTAATTTCTTAGTTTTTCTATTGAAAATAATCAGCTAATGTTCAATGCTGCCCCCTGCTGTCAATCCTGTGCTATAGCCCAGATGTGCATTATTATGTATCATGAATATGATACAGAGTGTGTCTGCTCTGTTCTTATTCATGCCGTTAGTAAAACACAGCTGCAGAGCTATAATAAGTCCTCATCAAGACACACCACACATTTCGTAGTGCGTGCAATGGCATAACATCCCCTCTGGTTTACCGCATAGAATTATGCCAGAGATTTATGTGGTATCCTTTAATTTCCACCCCTTTAATTTCCACTCTTATTGGATGCCAGTTGTAAGAGCTGTAATTGTGGCAAACATGGCAGCCGACTCGTTGAGATAAAATGTGACTTGATGCGGGAATAGCTCGCCAGAAACACGAAAAGATAAAAACATCCCATTAATGACAAGACTAACCACATTTACAGATTGCGGTGTGGGCTTACCCATGGTTAAGAGGTGTGTACCTTTATATGCAGACCCTCCAGGTTTTCAAGAAGAAAGTCTGGGGGATGAATCTAATGTCTAACCTCAGATCAATCCGCCTTCGTTATGATATGAAGCTATCATAAGATGTACAGTTCTGGTCAGAAATTTACATGCAAGTATGCATGAATGTCATTATATTTGGGCTTTTGTTGATACATTTCAGCTTCTCTTCCAGGTTGTAATGATTACACCCCAAATAACTCATGAAATTTAAAAGCAAGAATGCACAAGTGTGCATATACTGGGAACTTTTTCTAATCTACACAGACTCAAATATATACTCACACCCCTTACAACATTTGGTAAATGTCCCTTATAAAGTTGCAGGGAAATTACACTTTTTGTATCCAACAACAAGATTCTGGCTTAATTCTGACTGGATACTCCTGCCACAAAACCAGTTCTTCAGCACAGTCTATTACATTTCAACATGGCTGAAGTTGGGGATTTTCCAGAAGCTCAAGATTAGCCTTCCTTATCCATTCAAAAAACAGCTTTTTGTGTGTTATCCTCCTAAAACTCTCAACTTTGTCAACGTTTCACTCATTTCACCCAAAGTGTCACACTTAGTTGAAAGAAAGATGCTTAGGATGTAACTGATCAAAGTTAATTCAACATCAACAGGGACAGAGAGGGTACCAACAAAGAAAGAAATGTATGTCCCCAAATTAATTCATTTAAGCTTGAATGAAATTTGCAGTGAGGTTTTTTAGGTCAAATGAAACAAACACTACCGCATACTTATTGTCATTCTGACCAAATAGCCCAAAGTGATATCTTCAGACTTGTACAAACTGTCAAGCATGGTGGTGGTAGCATCATGCTATGTCCATTTCTCTGCCATTGAACAAAATGGATGAATTAAGAACAAAGCCTAGGTACAACTTCTTTAACCTCACCTCAAATCAACAGCTCGATGGTTAAAACCTCAAAGCACCTAGATGTTTCAAGAGGACAACACCAAAAATCTAAACTGGTTTTAGAATAGATAAAGCAGGTCACCATTAAGCTTCTGGAACCCCATTAGATTTATAGGCCTTATGCTTAAAGAATTTATGTGTGACAAGAAACCAAATCATTTAAATGAGCTCTACCATTTCTGCTAAGAGGAATGTTCAAATACTGAGCAAGAAGCCAAGGTCTCATTTATGGCAACAAAGTTGTGGATTTAAACAGTTTTGGTCTATATGCCAATGAGAAGCTTGCATGCTTGTATGAAAAATATTAATCCTCTGTGGATATTTTTAAAAAGGTCTTCTGGATTAGCATACAACCCTGAAAAAAACAGCTCAAGATCATCATTAAAAGCCCCGAATAAATGACATTCATGCCAATGATGAGACTATGTAAACCTGTCACCAACACTGCACCTGAATATTCAGATTATATCAATATTGGATAATATTGATATTTTAATTTTAGTGAGTTCAGAATCAGAATCAGAATCAGAATCAGAAAAGCTTTATTGCCAAGTATGTTTTTGGACATACAAGGAATTTGGTTTGGCGTAGTTGGTGCAATACAAATTAAACAGTATAAATATATCTACAATATAATATAAATATATGTGCACAGTTTTAAGTGAGTGAGAGTAAGTATAGAGCAGTATAAGATGCAAGAGCAATACAACAGTGCAGGTGATCATTGTGCAAGTATGGCAGTGCAAGTAAAGCAGGAGTCCATGCTGAGCGTTAATGTAACGCATAGAGTTACAAGTTACAGGTGTCCTGTCAGCAAAAAAAAAAAAGGGGGGGAGAGAATGTCAGGGTGGTTTCCGGGCTTTGTTAACCAGGCTGGTGGCAGATGGGAAAAAACTGTTCTTGTGGCGTGAGGTTTTGGTCCGGATGGACCGCAGCCTCCTGCCAGAGGGGAGAGTCTCAAAGAGTCTGTGACCGGGGTGGGAGGGATCAGCCAGAATCTTCCCTGCCCGCTTCAGGGTCCTGGAGGTGTACAGTTCCTGGAGCGACAGTAGACTGCAGCCAATCACCTTCTCAGCAGACCGAATGACACGCTGCAGCCTGCCCTTATCCTTGGCTGTAGCAGCGGCGTACCAGATGGTGATGGAGGAGGTGAGGATGGACTCAATGATGGCTGTGTAGAAGTGCACCATCATAGTCTTTGGCAGGTTGAATTTCTTCAGCTGCCGCAGGAAGAACATCCTCTGCTGGGCTTTCTTGATGAGGGAGCTGATGTTTGGCTCCCACTTGAGATCCTGGGAGATGATGGTTCCCAGGAAGCGGAAATATTCCACAGTGTCAATTGTGGAGTCACAGAGGGTGATGGGGGCAGGTGGGGCTGGGTTCTGCCTGAACTCCACAACCATCTCTACTGTCTTTAGAGCGTTGAGCTCAAGGTTGTTCTGGCTGCACCAGTCCAACAGATGGTCCACCTCCCATCTGTATGCAGACTCATCACCATCAGAGATGAGTCCGATCAGGGTGGTGTCGTCCGCAAACTTCAGAAGCTTGACAAACTGGTGACTGGAGGTGCAGCTGTTGGTGTACAGGGAGAAGAGCAGAGGAGAGAGAACACAGCCTTGGGGGGAACCAGTGCTGATGGTCAGGGAGTCAGAGACGTGCTTCCCCAGCCTCACGTGCTGCTTCCTGTCAGACAGGAAGTCAGTGATCCACCTGCAGGTGGAGTCGGGCACACTCAGCTGGGAGAGCTTCTCCTGTAGCAGAACTGGGACAATGGTGTTGAAGGCAGAGCTGAAATCCACAAACAGGATCCTGGCATAGGTTCCTGTGGAGTCCAGGTGCCGGAGGATGAAGTGAAGGGCTAGGTTGACTGCATCATCTACAGACCTGTTGGCTCTGTAGGCAAACTGCAGGGGGTCCAGGAGGGGGTCGGTGATGTCTTTTAGGTGTGAGAGCACAAGGCGCTCAAAGGCCTTCATCACCACAGAGGTCAGGGCGACGGGTCTGAAGTCATTAAGCCCTGTGGTCCTTGGCTTCTTGGGAACAGGGACGGTGGTGGAGGACTTGAAGCCGGCTGGCACATGACATGTCTCCAGTGAGGTGTTAAAAATGTCTGTGAAGACTGAAGACAGCTGATCAGCGCAGTGCTTCAGGCTGGCTGGTGAGACAGAATCCGGACCGGCAGCTTTCCGGGGGTTCTGTCTCCTGAAGAGTTTGTTGACGTCCCTCTCCTGGATGGAAAGAGCCGTCCTCGGCGTGGGTAGGGGGCTGGTGGGGGGGAACTTCAGGGTGGGGGTTGGAGGTGCCAAGGCCCCTCTTGAGGTTGGGGAGGTGGGGGTGGTGGATTGTGGCTGCAGCTGTTGGGGGGCGTCGTGGGGGATGGTTGCAGGACTGTCCCTTTGTCTTTCAAAGCGGCAGTAGAACTCGTTCAGGTCGTTGGCGAGGCGTCGGTCGTTGATGGAGTGGGGGGCTTTCGGCTTGTAGTTGGTGATTTGCTTGAGCCCTTTCCAGACAGACGCAGAGTCGTTGGCTGAGAACTGGTTTTGGAGCTTCTCAGAGTACAGTCGTTTGGCCTCTTTCACTGCCTTGCCAAACTTGTACTTCGCCTCTCTGTATATGTCTTTGTCCCCACTCCTGAAGGCCTCTTCCTTATCCAGTCTTAACCTTCTGAGTTTAGCTGTGAACCAGGGTTTGTCGTTGTTGTAACTCACCCTGGTGCATGATGGTACACAGCTGTCCTCACAGAAGCTGATGTAGGAAGTCACAGCCTCTGTGTACTCGTCCAGACTGTTGGTAGTAGTCCTGAACACATCCCAGTCTGTACAGCCTAAACACGCCTGGAGATTCTCCACAGCCTCACTGCTCCACTTCCTTGTCGTCCTCACAACAGGTTTGCAGAGCTTTAGTTTCTGCCTGTATGTAGGAATCAGGTGGACCATGATGTGGTCGGATTGGCCCAGTGCAGCACGTTGGACGGCGTGATAAGCGTCTCTGATGGTGGTGTAACAGTGATCCAGAATGTTGTCCTCTCTGGTCGGACATTTTATAAACTGTCTATATTTGGGGAGTTCGTGGGTGAGATTACCTTTGTTAAAGTCACCAGCGATGATAACTAAGGAGTCCGGGTTGGTCGCTGTGCGACCTGCACGTTAGCTTGCGGCGGGATGTAAACACCGACCAGGATGAACGAAGCGAACTCACGGGGGGAATAGAAAGACTTACAGTTTATGATGAAGGCTTCCAGGTCTGGAGAACAGTGCTGCTGAATCACTGTCACGTCGTTGCACCAACCACTGTTGAGGTAAAAACAGATTCCTCCACCTTTCGCTTTGCCGGAGAGTTCCGTGTCTCTGTCCGCTCTGTAGAGCTGGAATCCTGCCAGCTGCAGCGCAGAGTCCGGTATTAATCCACACAGCCACGTCTCCGTGAAGCACAAAACTGCTGATGAATAAAAGTCCCTGTTTTTCCCCAACAGCAGTTGTAGTTCGTCAATTTTGTTGGGAAGTGAGCGCACGTTAGAGAGAAATATTCCAGGTAACGGTGTTCGTAGTCCACGCTGGCAAAGACGTACCAGCACCCCAGCCCGTTTCTCTCTCTTCCGGCGTTTCACCGCGTGAACAAAGGTGAGCGGAACCTTTGACCAGAATGTCCAAAAATTCCAGAGCAGTAGGCAGAAATGTTGGAAATAACTCCTCTGGTGTAGTAGCCCTGATGTTCATGAGTTCTTCTCTGGTGAGAGAGCTCCGGGTACCATCACAGAAGACCGTTTTAAAGCAAAAAACAAAACAAAACAATGCGCACCAACACGCTGAGGCGACCATCTGCGGCGCCATCTTGAGATAACTTGAGTTGTGTCGCATGATGGCAGGATTGAGGAGATCCTTCTAGTACTCCTTCCACTGCCCGATAATGTCCCCAGTTGAGGTCAGCAGCCTCCCACCCCCACTGTAAACAGTGCTGGCGAAGCCCCCTCCTGAGGCGGCGGACGGTTTGCCAGAATTGCTTTGGGGCCAACCGGTAGTCCTTCTCCATGGTCTCACCAAACTCCTCCCAGGCCTGAGTTTTTGCCTCTGCCACAGCCCGGGCCACAGCACGCTTGGCCTTGCGGTACCCGTCAGCCGCCTCAGGAGTCCCACAAGCCAACCACATCCGATAGGACTCCTTCTTAAGCTTGACAGCGTCCCTTACTGCCGGTGTCCACCACCGGGTTCGGGGATTGCCACCGCGACAGGCACCGCAGACCTTACGGCCGCAGCTACGGGCAGCAGCATCGACAATAAATGTGGAGAACATGGTCCATTCGGACTGTATGTCTCCAACATCCCCCAGAATCTGGTCAAAGCTCTCCCGGAGATGGGTGTTGAATATATCCCTGACCGAGGGCTCCGCCAGACGTTCCCAGCAGACCCTAACTATGCGCTTGGGCCTGCCAAGTCTGTCCGGCTTTCTCCTCCTCCAGCGGATCCAACTCACCACCAGGTGGTGATCAGTGGACAGCTCAGCCCCTCTCTTCACCCGAGTGTCCAAAACATGCAGCCGAAGGTCTGATGATACGACAACAAAGTCGATCATTGACCTCCTGCCTAGGGTGTCCTGGTGCCAAGTGCACTGATGGACACCCTTACGTTTGAACATGGTGTTCATTATGGACAATCCGTGACTAGCACAGAGGTCCAGTAACAAAACGCCACTCGGATTCAGATCGGGGAGGCCATTCCTCCCGATCACGCCTCTCCAGGTGTCACTGTCGTTTCTCACGTGGGGGTTGAAGTCCCACAGCAGAATAATGGGAGTCCCCAGAAGGGGTACTATCCAGCACCCCCGACAGGGACACCAAGAAGACCGGGTACTCCGCACTACCGCTCGGCCCGTAGGCCGAAACGACAGTCAGAGACCTCTCCCCAACCCGAAGGCACAAGGATGCGACCCTCTCATCCACCGGGGTAAACCCAAACACGAGACGGCAGAGCTGGGGGGCAACAAGCAAACCCACCCCAAGTACGAGTTGTGTCGCATTCCTTCCATTGTACACCTTATATTGAAAATGTAGATGTTTCTTTAAATGTCTATTTTTTATTTTTTCAAATCATCTTATCTAGGCAAGTTTGGGCAGCAAACCAGAGAGAAGAAGCAGACTGTTTAACTGACAGAAGCATAAAGAGGCTGCCTGATTCTGGAGTACAAATATAAATTATAGCAGTCTCTAGTCTGTACATTACCTTTAAATCTCCAGTTGTATTATTTGTGCACGTTTAACCCCATCAGAATTGTAAGTGATATCCAACTAAATTCCAGCTTAAACGTTTGTATAGAGATTATTCTGCTCTGCCCAGACCTAAAGTCATCTAATCCCTGTTTTGATTTAACCATTCTGCACTCTGCAAGGGAACCTTCAGAGGTTTTGTCTGCACACATGTGCGCTCACGTACAGTTTGTTTGATTTGGATGCTACATTCTTTGGCAGCACGCTGCCTCACACTACAGATGTGTGCGTTAGACTTAAGCATAAATATTGCAACTCCCTTAATCCAAAATGCAGCTGGAATCACAATGAGTCACGATGTTTTTCCAGTAGCTGGTCACCTTAGAGTTGGTGAAAAATCCAACTGATCAGTTGTTTTGTCTAAAAATACTGTGAAAACTGAAAAGATGTGTTTCTTCAAAACATTTGCAGACAACCAGAAGCTCCTGGTGTCTGTCATTACATTTTTAAGCTAGAAGCTTTTGCAGGCAAGAGCCCTAAAAAAGGAGGCAGCTGCTGCTCATGTCTCGAGGATATTTTGTGTTTGACACTGATGAACATGAGTAAGAAACACCTCATGGACTTCGGGCATTTGCCCTTCTGACCTTTAGCGTGTGCTCTGTGTATTCCCTGCTGGGGCATGTCTTTTCCAGCTTTGACCCAGGACTTTAATGCTTGCAACATCACATGGAGACACCACAGGAATCCAAAAATTACTTGTTGTGATTACTGCCTTTCTGTCTCGTCGTTGCATCTGTGAGACATGTACGACAGGTATGTGAGAGGTCTGAGGAGGTGGAAAGTCATCCTGTGGAAAGGATACATCACATAAGGCCATGGTAAAGGTGGCTATGGCGAATAAACAGACACACTATTGCATAACATGGATAGGTGTGAAGTGTTCCCACAGTTGGTCAAAGTTGAAAAGAACAGCTGTAAAATATATAACCACAGGCTTTGGGTAGTTTAGAAGTAGTGCAGTTCCAAAGTAACTGTGGGGGATAGAGTTTGGGCCTTTTTTTAAACCATAGCCATGTCACTGGCTCTTTTTGTTACATAGCTTATGCCAAATTAGTGTTAAGTCATGCCTAGCTGGAAGGTGGAAAACTGCTGGAAAAACTGCAACTAGTACAAAGCATCAGTGAAAAAACAATTCAAAATATGCATCCTGATGTTCATTTCCATCCATTTTCTGTATGTGCAAAGCTACCAATTCTGCTTTGTGTGCATTTGGGTTGATGGCGCCACAAAAACACCAGGGTCAAACTGATCAGCTGGTACTAATAAACACTACAGTGGACGAGAAATGTTTGACAGACTTTGACAATTCTGAAGCATTTTAACAAATGAAGTTCTAAATGATTTAAACTTACATGTTTGAGTCAGAGTGTGACTAATAATGCCCAACCCATGATGGATACTGCTGTGGATGGCAAAGCCAGAAGCAAACAATGACAGTTATTTTAGGTACTTTACTAGGTACAAATCTGTTAATGTTCCTGTTCAAATTTTTCCATCCAGCTGGTTTCCATTACAGGACTAGCCAGTATAGTGGGATTTTCTTCTGTTTTTTTTTTTTTTTTAATAGAATGATGGCAATGGTACAGACTTCTCCAAGGCAATTTTTGAGCGTGTGATATAGCAATTCAGAAGTAAAAATCATTTGGAGTTAAAAACTATCTTAATGGAGGAACGCATAAAATATGTTATTTAGCAACTATCATTCAGACCATATTTTACATGTTTTATGACAACTTGGCCAGAAATGATCTCAAAACATCAAAGTAGTCTCAAAAGAACTGAGATCAGTTGGTTTATGCCTTTCATGATGTCAGAAGCACATGCTTGAGGAAGCCGTTTTGGCAAGGGTAGATTTAATCTTGATATGATTTAAAACAACAGAAATCGGAGAACACAGCCTCAAATCCCCAAGGAGTTGAAGAAAAAACAAATAGAATCACAAATATATCAAGTGTTGTGGTTCAAGTCTAAAATATATATTTTTATTTTTTCGCTTTTATTTTAAGTGAATTTCACAAATTTTAAATGTGTTTTTTCCTCACAGACATATGTTGTAACAACATCAATTCTCTTTAAAACAGTCAAATTAAATTTAATTAGATTCATTAAAATCTAAACTTTTAAAATGTTTAATTGTTCCTCCAACAACTGACTACAAGCTGATTCTGCAAAGCAGCAACTGCTAAGAGTCATGCTGTAATCTGTTAGCTACAGACCACCAAGAAACGTTTCTTGTGAGATCCTCCACCTCCCAGGTCCTTCATTACAAATAAATAGAAACAGAGTCAAAGCACAAAAAAAAGTTACTTTGGAAATATATGTGATATATTTAATGACTTATTTATCAAAGCCAAGCAACCAACTAAAAGGGAAAATATGACAAAAGTACAATAATTAATGCAGCCATTTCTCCACACATTTTATGATACACAACTATAAGGACACTATCACCATAACAATGAAGATCTGCAAAACAAGTGATTCACTTTAAAAGCAAGGAAGATTTGACAAGTTTTACTGGAAAACTATTAAACACCAATTCATGCAGTTTATCTTCATAAATAACATGTTATTATGTTTTATGCATCCCTCCTTTTCTATGGGAGGAATGCAAGTAATTAAGTTCCTACTTTAAAAAAAAGATAGAATAGAGCAGAACAGAGGACTATGTTTAACACAAATGGGTGCAGAAGAAGCTAATAAGAAAATCAGAAAGATAAATTGAAATTTCTTGTACTTAATGTGCAGCATGAATTTGATAAATCAGGCCAGTTTTGGGAGATGAAACCATAAGTCCAAACTGATTATTCCTCCAAGTTTATTATGCAAAGGTGGTGACCTTTTCCCTCCACTGTGACCCGGAGAGACCTTTCATCAGGAATGCTGTAAAGAGCCTAATGTGATCGGCGGAGGGGGTTGGAGCACATGCAGAGTCAGCACAATTACGAGAGATTATAATGCTGTGCAGGATGCAGCGGCAGGTAGCAGGGCAGGGATATACCCCACCCTGTGTTGGGAACGCAAGCCTTGTAATTAGAGACGTGCTCAGAGCTGCTCTCTCATGACTTAACCTAATCACCTCCAAGAAATAACAGAGCTGATTAAGTATGTGAAACAAACATGGAAATTTATCATCCATTCCATAGTTACTCAGCAAAAAAAAAAAGAACTGTTTTGTTGTTCATTATATTTTCAAGGCATATTGTTCCTAAACAAGAAAACATCTTTAACATATACAGTGCCTCACATGTATATGTATTAAACCTTTTTCTATAAGTTATAAATCAAAATATTCAACAAAATGCGTTATTTTATACAACAGATCAACAGGAATTAGCACAATTGTGAAGTAGAAAGGAGAAAAGTATAATGTTCATATTTATTCAGTACCCTTTATTCCAATGTCCCTAAATAAGATCCTGTGCAAACAATTTCCTTCACCTGTGTGTAATACCATAGCGGTGGCAGAATCATTCTATGGCAATACTATTCCTTAGCAGGGACAGGGAATCTTGTAAGAGATGGTGGGAAGATGGATGGCGCTAAATACAAAGCAAACACTTAACACCGGGGCAGAGGTTCACCTTCAAGCAGGATATATAAAATTTCATTACAGCAAAAAGGTGGTTCAACAAAGTACTGACTCAGAGGAGCTGAATACAAATGCACACTGCACTTTCAGATATTTATTAGCATCACAATTTGAAACCTTGTATCAAATGTATCAAAGTAGTTGTTTCAAACTACTTTGTGTTGGGAAATGATGAGGATGTGAAGAAATATAAATAAGGTGAGACAAAGGAGTTCTGGACAAAGAGGTGAAGAATATGTGAGAAAACATCCGCTGGCTCTTTCAGCTGTACTCTGCAGAACTTTTATGTTTGGGGTTTCACTCGTTTCAGCTTCTTGAGGCGTGACACTGTGCTTCCAACTAACAAAACTTTAAAAAGGGATAAAACCTTTCAATGAAGAAACAAAAAGAGCGACATTCAAACTCATTTGTGTCAAGTGGAATATAAGAAATGAAGAACATGTTGCTAAAAGAGATGGTGTATTAATGTCCTCCCCCTGTTTGTAAAGTAAAAAAGCAGACTTCCACATTTAACCAACTGTTTTTAGCTGGAGCCTGTTAAAGCCATCATGGAGCAAACAGGAAAACCTTGTAATGATAATCTGCTGTGCTGTGGACATTCACAATCCCATTATCTGCCATTAACTACTAGCTAAACTGTGAGCTTTTAAAAAAGTGGTAGTAAGAGGATCCTGGTGTTCAAGTGACATTTGACCTCTCATTGAAGGATCTACACAGCAGCCATTGATGATAAAGTACGGCAGCTGGGCTTCTCACTGCCTCAGAATCCTATGCTTTTACTGTCCTTCATGCTTGTCATAAATAAAAATGACAGATAATTCTTTGAGTTACCTAAAAACCTCTCACCATAACTACGGTTAGGAAGTAGGTGAAAGAACAGGATTGTAACAGTGAACAAGCACTGAAACCATCCATTACAAGTTTACTTTAAGAAATATTATTGGCCTTGCAAAAGTATTCATATCCAAATCATAAACTATTTTGAGATTTGATATAACATTTTACAAGTAAAAAAAAAAGTTTAATCTGTATATGTACTCGTACTCGTCGTCTTCTGCTTTATCGGGGACCAGGTCGCGGGGGCAGCAGACTCAGCAGAGACGCCCAGACGTCCCTCTCCCCAGACACCTCCTCCAGCTCCTCCGGGGGGAGCCCAAGGCATTCCCAGGCCAGCCGAGAGACATAGTCCCTCCAGCGTGTCCTGGGCCGTCCACTGGGCCTCCTCCCGGTGGGACGTGCCTGGAACACCTCCCGAGGAAGGCGTCCAGGAGGCATCCGGTATAGATGCCCGAGCCACCTCAACTGGCTCCTCTCGATGTGGAGGAGCAGCGGCTCTACTCCGAGCCCCTCCCGGATAGCCGAGCTCCTCACCTTATCTCTAAGGGAGCCACCCTACGGAGGAAGCTCATTTCAGCCGCTTGTATCCGGGATCTCGTTCTTTCGGTCATGACCCAAAGTTCATGGCCATAGGTGAGGGTAGGAACGTAGACCGACCGGTAAATCGAGAGCTTCGCTTTTCGGCTCAGCTCTCTCTTCACCACAACACACCACCACAGCACCCCCATTACTGTGGCAGCCGCTCCGATCCGTCTGTCGATCTCCTGCTCCAGTCTTCCCTCACTCGTGAACAAGACCCGATATACTTAAACTCCTCCACTTGAGGCAGGAACTCCCCACCAACCTGAAGAGGACAAGCCACCCTTTTCCGGTCGAGAACCATGACATCGGACTTGGAGGAGCTGATCTTCATCCCAGCCGCTTCACACTCGGCTGCGAACCGCCCCAGCGCATGCTGTAGGTCTTGGCTAGAGGGGGCCAGCAGGACCACGTCATCTGCAAAAAGAAGAGACGAAATCCACTGGTCCCCAAACCAGACCCCCTCTGGCCCTTGGCTGCGTCTAGAAATCCTGTCCATAAAAGTTATGAACAGGACCGGTGACAAAGGGCAGCCCTGCCGGAGTCCACATGCACCGGGAACAGGTCCGACTTAGTACCGGCAATGCAAACCAAACTCCTGCTCCGCTTGTACAGAGACTGGATGGCCCCTAGTAGAGGGCCCCAGATTCCATACTCCTGGAGCACCCCCCACAGGGCATCATGAGGGACACAGTCGAATGCTTTCTCCAGGTCCACAAAACACATGTGGACCGGTTCCTCCTGCAGGTGGTGGGACCACTGGGGGAAGGTCTTGCATCTCTCGTTCGGGCTTGGCCCGGCCGGGCCCCGCAAGGAGCAACCCAGCCACCAGGCGCTCTCCGACGAGTCCCGACCCCAGGCCTGGCTCCAGGATGGGACCCCGGCTCCGCTGTCCCGGGCGACGTCACGTGCCTCAATTTTGTAGTCGTCATGAGGGGTTCTTGACTAACCCTAACCCTATGTATATGTATTCTGCTCCATTTTACTCTGACACCCCTCAAAATCCCATGTAACCAACTGCACTCAGAGGTCACATAATGAGCAAGTAGGTAATTTAATCCCAGTATAAATCCAGTGGTTTTGTAAAGGCCTCAGAGGTTTGTTGGAGAGCATTTGTAAATAAACAGCATTAAAAAGACCAGATAACGTTTTAGCCTATATGCAAAACCCTCTTTGTGGTGGAAAATTAGCACTACAAAGCTTAGAGCAAAATTAATGGCAGAGTTCAGGGATAGCCTATGTGAAATGGGTTCAACATATTGTAAAAGATGTTCACTTTTCTCTTTCACGACATGACCCATGTGATCCTCCGACTTCCAATACATGAAGGAGATACCATCTGTGTTGCTGCTGCTCTCTCCCATCATTTTTAGTCAGGAAACAGCTCGATGCACAAACAGCCTACATTTCAAATATAGTAGAAAACCATGTGGTGCGCCTGCTGTTTGGTGTAAATATGTTCAAGTCATGCATGAACAAAAAGAAAAGATATTTGACATCTCTGCTCTGTTGCAATGTTCAGCATAGCGTTAAAGAGAGAGGGGGACCAATGTTTTAAATGCACAGATTCCATCTTAAAACTCTGCAAACAGTCCAATGTTTCAGCAATCTGTTACTTGGAAACATCTGGAGCCATCAAGGCACCTGTAGCTCTAGGTGTATTTAAGATAACAGCCCTCAACTAGTTACCTCAACCAATCAGAGAAACAATTGGTAAGTAGAAGTAGTGAGCCAATACAAATAATTGGTGAGGCGTATTAGGTGCATTTACTACACCAAAGATCTTCTCATTTCTAGTAAACAGGCAGGTTTCAACAGGCTGCTGAGCTGAACCTAATGAAGGACCCTTACTGAACCTTGTCAGAAAACTATTTGAAGAGGAGCAAAAAGTAACTCAAAGAGCAGCATAAAAAAATCACCGTTGACTGAAGTTGTTCATGCTAACTTGTCTCCATCTTAAAAATAATTAAAAATTACCTTCCAGGTACATAGCAAAGACTCAACCAGATTTTAGAATGGCAGAAGCTGCATGTGATAATTATTTGTACTCATTTATACAAGTTCAAACAGAGCATTAAAATGGGGGGATTTATGGGAATTTGAATGTGGCTTGATTTTTGGTGCCAGGTGGCCTGATATAACTCAGAAAATGTTGCCCCACTAGGATTTTCACTCACACATCCATCTTCGATTTACAGAGAATGATCCAGAAAGAGGATATATTGAGTAATCAGCAATCATGTATACAGAAATGCCTTCTTGATGTCCGATGAGAATGGGAAGAGCCGTTTTAGGAAGGCAACAATAGCTCAAATAACCACTCTAGGAAGTGGAATAATATGCCTAAACGCATATTGTACACCTAAAAACATTGCTGGTTTCAGCTGCAATATTGGGATGCTAGGGTCAGAATATGCCTTGTATCAACAGGTCAGGCTGCAGATGGAGGAGGTGTAATCCTGTTTAGGGATATTTTCTAGGCACACTTTGGGGCACTTAGTACCAACTGAGCTTTGTTTAAATCCTTCACCCCGCTGGATGTTGTTGCCCCTGTGTACCCAACATCTTGGAGCTGCTTCCAGCAGAATAATACACCACAAAACCACAAAAAATGACGGCGGTTATGAAGACAAAAGGCTGACCTGGTACTAGCAAGTCAGAAAGTGTGCCTAATAAATTGGCCAGGTCATGTTTTTCCATTCAAATCAATGCGCATGACATCAGTAATAAAAACATATATAACCTTTAACATGACGGTAGTTTTTATGCTGCTAAAAGTGTTTGGCAGGCACTGTTCATCTTTGTGTCCATCAGCTGCTGAGTCCAGATGTTAGCTTGTTTAAAGACATCTGTCCAGCCAAAGATCTGAAAGGTGTGGATCCCAAAGGATTTGTAGCATTTGTCTACTGATGAGAGGTTGGACACAAAGTACATCCAGCAACAAGTGACAAAGTCAAACTGGATTAAGATAACTATGTTAAAAGGGATTTTATGGGTAAAAAAACTAAATTGTGACTGGATTGCTGCCACTTCTGTACCAAGATCCTCTGAACAAATCCTCATAAAAGTGATAACTATGACCAAAAATCCAGCTGTTGCAAGACTACTTTATTTTTTTCAGCAGCACATTTATTTGAGTATAGACACTAATGTCAAAATGTTTAACTGTAATACAAAGTGTTCTGTATAATCTATATAATTTTGTCTTTAATTTACAAATGTTTTTTCACAGTTTTTGAGAGTGACAAGTTTCATTTCAGTTTCCTAATGACAATCCACTTGATATGCTACGTGTTAAATAAAAACATTTAATATGCTAACCTTTGAATGCGATAACAGTTAGATAACTTATTTTTTCAGATATCGATACATTTAAATTTAAAAAATCCTTGCTAAATGACAAAAGTTAACAAAGTGTTTGGATAATGCTAAGCTACTTTTGAACTCTGTGACTGAAGACGGCATGTTCAACAGTTGAGTAATTCATCCTCAAATATCTCCATCAATCATGGGATTTACTGTCTGTGAAATAAAGACAGGCTTTTACTTTACTACAGAGTTATGGCAAACCAAAAAAGTAATTATTGTCTTATGAATCAGTGTGGCACATTGCTGCAGAAAAGTAAAACAGATGAGGGTTTCAGACAACCATTGTGAGCAGGAGACTAATTGGCCCCTTTGACAAAAACACACCCCAGCTGCTATGCAGAAACATGGACTAACCACATCAAAAGGGCTCTGATGGATATCACTACATGCGACAGGGGAGGAATGCTGTAGAGAAGGCCTGAAGTGTTTAAGTGATGAATAAATGTTTGACTGCAAACATTCATGCTCAGCCACTGCGGCTTCAGGCTTTACATAACCATGACAGCAGACGAACAAGTGGGGACTGACGGTTGTGTAAAGCATGGACACTGCAAGGGTGGTAACAACATCTGCACAACAGGCAAGGTTATTGAACCACAGAGCTCCAGAATGTGAAAGCAGCTGTAAAATCATACGTGCACGACAGATAAAGTGATCTTCATAAATGTTAAGCAACAAATTCAATTTAGTTCAAAAACATATCAAAGTAAACAGTTATCTATTAAAGCAGTGCGACTTATTGTTCAATTAGCCATTTTACACTCAAGCCTGCAGCTTTCAGCCTTACCCTCATGGCTCTTTACTCTATGACCTTTATTTGGCCCTTGCAAAACAAAAAAGCAGCAGCTGTGAGTTTATTTTTTACTAAGGCTGAACTCTCATCAAGTGTTGCTCCTCGGTCACACAGCAGCTCCACTAGTGTCATCTGGTGTCAGAGGGGCAATAAAACTGCCATAGAGTTTACAGACCAATAGGCTCCAGTAGTGAAAGGATCAAGGTGCGGGGGCTCCTTTGCGCTGATCAACATCAAGGGCCCTATAACTGATGTATTTCACTGTTAGACCGAAATTTCCAGAAAGGCAAGGAGCCATGATGGCTGTGTGGAAATCAGTCAGGTAGGTACAAAGGCAGATTGGCATCAAAATAATGGAGCTCACATTACCTTACAAAGAGTAACTGATTTAACATCAAACCGCATATCACTGAGTCACAATTATTTTTTGTCTCTCCTAAAATAATATGAAGAACCAAGTACAGGCTTGCTGATTTTATATGATTTAAACCTGAGCAAATACAGTTGGTCTGGAAGCGTTGCCACTCCCTTAACACAATATCGAGAGGAGCCAATTGAGGTCGCTCGGGCATTTCTACTGGATGCCTCTCCTGGACACCTCCCTAAGGAGGTGTTCCAGGCACATCCCACCAGGACACAGCCCAGGACACGCTGGAGGGACTATGTCTCTTGGCTGGCCTGGGAACGCCTTGGGCTCCCCTCGGCGGAGCTGGAGGAGGTGTCTCTACTGAGTCTGCTGCTCCTGCGACCCGGTCCCAGATGAAGCGAAAGCTGATGAGTACGAGATGCTCAATAATTGTGTCAACAATAAACAGTAATAATATATCTGAAGGAAAGCAAGATTAGTTGCTATGGAAAACTTTGAACATCTACATTAACTTCATAACAGGAAGTCTAAGAAGTTATTTGAACCTATATAATTGGGCATTACAGAGAAAAATCACTGCTAAAAAAGGCGGTGAAGTAGAAGAAGGATGAGTTCACTCAACTTAGAACTTTTTAACAAAAAGTTACTTCAGGTTCCTTCAACATTAGTGTGCAGCTGTACTTTGGGGCTGATCTAGATACTTCTGCTGGCAAAAAAAAAGTTGACATTACAAGGAATTTCCTGTCGTGTGGAGTTATCTGAAAAACAGCAAAGTCTTCCACTGTTTTACTTCAACGGCATAAGCTCAACAATGGGGTTGCTGATAAAATACTCGTGTTTCTGGAGGGCAAGCCAACTGCTGATGTGAGGAGATTCCTTTTAACACCTAAACACAACTCAGTGACTGTAAAGGATCATGATTTTAGATATGAATAAAGCTCTACTGATCACTCTGAATCCATATGTGAAGAGTTTAAGAGACCTACTTTAAGAAAGCAAACTCCTCTTTACAAAAACTGTTGCTGACATCTGTACATTTTTTACTTGGAGAGGCACATTTCTGGAGGTGGAAACTGCATTGTCAGCTTAATTGTTGAATTTTCCTTCCTAAACTAATAATCAGACTGTATTGGAAGAGAAGAAAAAGAGTCTTGCAAAGGTATTCATACCCAAAAACTTTCATATATTAAGTTACAACTCCAAACTTCACTGACGTTTACATATATTTTACTTGATAGACCATAATTAAGCGGAAGAAAAAAGAAAAAAAACATACATGGTTTGGACATTTTTTTTCTTTACAAATAAAAACCTAAAAGGCGTGACATATTTGCGTCTTCAGCCCCTCAAAGTCAATATTGCAATTACAGCTGTTTCTGGGCATGCCTTCACCAGCTGTTCCCATCCAGGAGCTGAACTTTCTGCCCATTCATCTTTGCAAAATAGCTCAACCTTACTTAGACTGATTGACAGCATCTGTGAATATATCTGGATTTTGACTGGGCCATTTTAACATGACTATGCCTGGTCTAAACCAGGGTGCCCATATCCAGTCCTCGAGAGCTACTGTCCTGCAACTTTTAGATGCATCTCTTTTCCACCACCAAAATCAAATGGCTGAATTCCCCTTACTGGCACGTCATTCAGCTCTGCAGGGGCATGGGAACGAGCCATTTAGGTGATTCAGGTTTGCTGAAGAATGAATTCATTTAAAAGTTGCACGGTAGTAGCTCTGGAGGAATAAACCTGGGCACCCCTGGTCTAAACCACTCCATTATAGCTCTGGCAGCATGTTTAGCATCTTTTTCCTGAAGGATGAATATTCACCGTAGAGTTTTGTAGACTAGAATAAAAAGCCTTATTGTCATTGTACACAATATATCCCATGACCTTTTGAGCACCGCTCTTTTCTTTAACGGTGGCCCTTTTCTAGCACCATTAGTCCCCCCATGAACAAGGAGGTTGTTCCTTGTAAAGAAAAGCGTCCCCTTAGAATGATGCTGCCATCACCATGAACAACTTTTTTCTTATGTTTACTGTGTCCCCTACATGTTTTTTTAGCAAACTGCAAATGCAATATCTTATGGCCATCTTCTTACCATTCTATAATAATATAATAAAAAGAGCTGATTAGTGGAGTGTATAGCTAATAGTTGTCCTGTCAACAGATTCTTTCACTTGAGCTGTAGATCTCCACAGTTCCTCTAGAGTGACCAAGAGGCTCTTGGTTGCTTCTCTGATTAATGCTCTCCTTGCCCAACCTCTCCGATCAGCTTAGCAGTCAATAGATCTGCGTTCATCTAATATGTTTTCCATTTTGGATGATGGATTTAACTGTGCTCTTTAAAATGTTCAAAGTTTGGGATATCATTTTCCAACCTAATCCTGGTCTTCACATCTCTAAAACTTTGTGTTGGTCTATCCTCAACTGCACTGAAGTCTGAGGTTGCTATATGACAAAGCGTTTAAAGGCAGTTTCTACTTACCGTACTGGCAGCTGGGCCCGTTGAATCCTACAGGACAATCGCAAAGCTGGTTAGATCCTTCCCGACACTGGCCACCATTGAAGCACACACCATAGCTACACATTGCTGCGTGAGCACATGTGGACAGACGAGGTACAAGGAGAGAGGAGAGACAGAACAAATGCTTGAGTGAAGCGAAGACACCTGGCTGTTTTCATGAGACACCGACATCTGTGCCTTCAAACACTGACCGCTTTCTAACAGAGACTTCTCATCGACCTGTTATCTCCTGTCTTAAAAGGAACTTTGACTTCTTCATTCGCACTAACCAATGTAAGCAGAATTCACCTCTTGGCTTACAGGGTAAAAGCAGACTTCTGGCTCGCTAAGAGATTTGTTAATGTTTCAGATAATCAGAGATAAAACTATTGACAGCAACAGGTCAAAACCTGCTAACAGTTGCTGTCTCAAGTTTGCATGTACTCATGCAACTTTAAATTATGTATTTGAACAGTTTTTTGTCCCAAATTGAAACAGATATACAACTTCAATGGTCTTTGAAAACAAGATTTGGGGGCACAATTTTTAATATATCACAGAAGGTCAAAAACACATAGTTAAATATTCCCATTAATTTTGAGCCATTCTGTCAGAAAGGGAAGCATGGTTTGAGGAAGCAAAGTGATGCTTTCAAACCTAATAACACCAAAACAATTGTCAAGCATGCTGATGGTGTGTTTCACTGCCGAGGTGCTGGTAAACTGCTCAATGTCAGTAGAATAATGGAGGACTACTACAGCAAAATGATCTCAAACACACATGAGAACTGGGTTTGGAATAAATAAACCAGGCATTAGGCTTCTGCCATAGTCCTGACTTCAAGCCTATTAGAGATTCATGGACTTTGTTTAAAAAAATACAACAGGTCCGTGCAAAGAAACCAACCAATTTAAATAAACTATTATTTCTGACAAGGGGGTTCCAATGAAAAGCCAGAATTATGCCTGAACCTCATTGACTTATACACGTGTGGATGGTCTTCAACTTACCAAGGCTCATTTCATAAATTATTAGCTTGGGTGGGTGAGTGTATATATTTATCTCCATTCAAAAATATGAGTAATTCTGACATTGTGTGGACCTATCAAAAATTCAAAATAGGTTCAAATGTTGTTTTTAGAACTCACTGAAGATATTATCAATCCACCATGAAAATAAAAGGATGGTTCAAATAAAAATCACTGAAAGTCCAAATTAAAACCACATTCATGTCTATAAGTTTATGTTAATGTCTAATGGGAACCATTTCGCTACAATAATTAATTACAACTGCGACTGAGTGAGCTATAAAAGGTAAAACTCCTACTGCTATAGTGTAGGTACAGTTCATCGGTCTCATGGAATAAGGGAACTTGTCTCCATACATCTCCAAGAGTCATATTGTCCGTGCTAGTTAAAATGGAAAATTTAAAGGCTGAGAGCCTCTATTCGTTCCCTCAGGGTTTTATATATTCCTATTCCATAACTCTTTATAACACTCACATTAGTCATGACAGCCTGTTTGTATAATACATGGGTGCCTCCTTAGATGGGGCTGGGATTTATGTTGGGACTTGGACTCTTACATCCCATCATGGCTGCTACCACAGTGAACACTGATAGGAGAATAGAAAAGGCACAGTCAAGATAATTAAAATATATCCTCAGTGTTGTCAAGAATTCACCTTAAATTACCTTCATCTGTCAGATCCTTTTCTTTTCATTCAACTCTAATCAGAGGTAACATGGGCAATCATTTCACTGGGCACTGCCTATTTTTAATCCTGTTTTACTGACCTTATATGGTCTGAGGGACGGCATCAGATTCCTCCATTCTCTGAATAATCTCAGTGAGGTAAGTCTGCCCTTTGTTTCTCCCACAGACAACCGAATCTATTAAAAAGCCTTATATGGGGAAAAACTCTAAACTGCTAGGTTTTGGTTTGTTTCACAGACAGGCTCACAGCATTCTGTTTGCCATCACTAGTTAACATCAGATATCTCACATTCAGCTGTAAAGATTAAAATGACAAAAAAAAATTTGAATCTGCTCATTAATCAACGCTGTCTCATCCCATCATGCTAACTCCTGATAATAAAAGGCGGATAGTTATTTTGACCTTTGTTCTGTTTAAATGTTGACTACGGCACGCATTCGCTGTGGCATTGTTTCGATAAGCTTTTTGCAATGTCACAAGATTTATTTCCACTGCATGAATTTTTCACCAACATCTTGCATTGATGATGGTAGAGTCTGACCGCTGAGCAAAACCATCTCCAGCACATCCTAAAGATTCTCAATGGTGTTAAGGTCTGGACCCTATGTTGGCCAATCCATATGTGAGAATGACATCTCATGCTCCCTGAACCAGTCTTTCACAATTTGAGCCCGATGAATCCTGGCGTTGTCATCTTGGAATATGCCCGTGCCATCAGGTAAGAAAAAATCCATTGATGGACTAACCTGGTCAACAACAGCAGCAACCCCAGATCATAGCACTGCCCACACAGGCTTGTACAGTAGGCACTAGGCATGATGGGTGCATCACTTCACCTGCCTCTCTTCTTACCCTGATGCGCCCATCAGTCTGCAACAGGGTAAATCTGGACTCATCAGACCATATGACCTTCTTCCATTGCTCCAGAGTCTAATCTTTATGCTCCCTAGCAAATTAAAGCCTTTTTTCCGGTTAGCCTCACTGATTAGTGGTTTTCTTAAGGCTACACAGCTGTTCAGTCCCAATTCCTTGGGTTCCCTTCGCATTGTGTGTGTAGAAATGCTCTTACTTTCACTATTAAACATAGCCCAGAGTTCTGCTGTTGTTTTTCTTTGATTTGATTTCACCAAATGTTTAAGTGATCGCCGATCATGATCATTCAAGATTGTTTTCCGGCCACATTTCTTCCTCGAAGACAATGGCTCCCCACTATCTTTCCAGTTTTTAATAATGCATTGGACAGTTCTAAACTCCATTTTGGTAGTTTATGCAATCTTCTTAGATATTTTCTCTGCTTTATGCATGCCAATGATTTGACCCTTCTGAAACAGACTGACATCTTTTCCACGACCACAGGATGTGTCTTAGTTAAATCCACGTGCCGACTTTTTTTTGGACAGGCAGTGTATATTTTATATACATCTACAGCTGCTTGCAAAAGTATTCAAGCCCCTTTGAACTTTTTCATCCTTCGTCACTTTACACCCACAAACTTGTGTTTTTTGGGATTCTACCAGATAGACAAACACAAAGAAAATATACAGTTAAATGAAAATGAGATATGGTTATAAAATCAGTTTGCAAAGAAGAATATGGCTCCATTTGTATTCCGCCCCACCAGAGCTGATACTTTCTAAAAACTTATTTTGCTGCAATTACAGCTGCAAGACTTATGGGGTACGTCTACCACCTTTGCACATCTAGAGGCTGAAATTTTAAGTCATTCTTCACTGCAAAATGACTTAAGCTTAACAAGATTAGATGGAGATACATCTTGACATTGACATTTTAACACATAAATATGCTTGAAAACTATTCCATGGAAGTTTTGGCTATGCTGTATGTTTGTTGTCCTGATGGACTATGATCCTTCACCACAGGCTCAAGTCTTCTGCAGCCTTCAACAAGTTTTCGTCCAAGATTGTCCTGTATTTAGCTGTGTCCAACTTTGACCAGCTTCCCTGTCCCTGCAGAAGGACAGATTTCCCACAGCATGATGCTGCCACCACCATGTTTCACACCGGGGATGGTGTGTGTGTGTTTTCAGGGAAATGTGCAGTTGTCCTTTTTTGCTACATTTAGTGTTTTGTATCTAGGTTGAAAATTCAATTATGGTCTCACTGACTGGAAATCATTCTTCAGCATGTTGCCCCCTTATAAACTGCATGCAGGATTTTAGGGATTTCACGTCCACTGCAAAATCATGAACTGCTCTGTGAAAGTCAATCAAAAAAATAATATACAATGAAGTTTGAGGCTGTACCAAAATGTGAAAAACGTTCAAGTGAATTAATATTTTGCAAAGCCTTGTAAATGCTAAATCCCAATAATAAGGATTTCTTTTTTGACTTTAGGGTAGTTTTGAAAGCTAGATAAACCAAATAAAACATTATTATGTTTTTTAAATTGTTAAGTAACACAAACCAACAGGAATAACTCATCACAACAGAAATATTTCAGTGATGATTTCCCGTATTCCTTGTCTGTGCAGCTACAAAAAGTCACGACAAAGTAACGTATCTGTTCCTTTTTCTCTGATTATATAATGTGAGGGAATTTTAATGGGATGGAAGTAGTTGATGATGGATCAACAGAAAAAAACAGCAACTCTGGGGTCAGGTTAACTCGCACGGTTTCAACATGATCCAAATATTTTAGAACAAGGTTACATCCAGCTGTGAGAGATCAAATTAATGAGACATTCTTAAAAAGCTTTAACTGAAAAAAAAAAAATCTGCACCTCTGCTGTGAAAGTTCAGAAGTCTGTCAGAGTCACTGCAAGGTTGCATGACAAAGCGACAGCCAGGGGAATGCACGTTCCCCCGCTCAGAGACATGACATACAAGTGATTGTTGTCAGCCAACCAGGACATTTTTGGGCAGCCCCCTACCTAAGCCCCATCTGCTGCTTAATCTTCACTGAAAGAAAATTCTTAATGTGGGATGCAGCATACCATAAAACCCACTCTTGTCTGTTTCTGTGGACACCATTACAAAGACACCTTCCTTGAGAGGATTAGCAGCATCCACAAAAAGAAGAGAAACAGAGGAGCAGAGGTCAGCAACCCAAGCAAAATCAAAAGAGACAAGCCAGTGTCGCAGTGATGGTCTCTGAAAGGGATGTCCACATTCACACAGAGGAGACCCTGTGTTTGTTTAGGATCTCTTGGTCTGTTTAATCCCCCTGGTTGTGACCCTCTACGGGAAAACATATTAAGGACAATTCACAGGCATAAAGACCTGCAGGAAGGGCTCAGCATGGTGCCATATTTGATCAAACTAGATCCAAGAACTGTACTTTAAGGTAACAGATTGTGCCTTGCTCTGCAGAGGAATGACATATCTTCTGATGGGTGTCTTTGAAAGACTTTAAATACCAGTTGTACACATTAGTGTCAGCTTGACAGCAGTACGCAGGAACCTTCAATCAGGGGCTTTCCTCAATATCATACTTTACAACCTACATGCACTTTTTCAGTCTAGAACCTAACCATTTTGGTTAGGGCAGCATGTAGTCATCATTATTGATGAATATGACTATGATTGTTCTAATAAATAAATATTTTTAGGTCCCCCCCCCCCCCTTAAAAACTTTTTAACAAAATACCAGTTGTTTTCTTACATCAGTTTGACTCCTTTGGTTAGCTTCATTCAAAACAAACATGGCGGATTATTTAAACGCATAAAATTTAACTTCTTAAGCCAGGTCTATTTTCCATAAAATATATACGGCAATTCTCAACTTGTACAATGCCTAAACTGCTAATCTTGGTATCAACTAACAGAAAAGTCCTGGAGGATGATGTGGATGTGAAAATTTGAGAGTAAATTATTCAGGGCCTGAATAAATCAAGGTTTAAATGCCCAAAAATAAATTCCGCCCAACAAAAAAACAGATATAAAACCTTCCATACAAAACCTTGTACTCTTGCTGTAAAGAAGGAAACAAACAATAAATTGTAACTACAACATCTGAGTGACATCTGTAGCCAGTCTGGTGTCAACACAACAAGCAATTGAAAGGTTATACATGTTTAGACTTGTTTGCATTGTGTTTGAGATGTGGTCAGTGGATATAAAAATTAAGTAGATACTTTAGACGAGTCTCAGATGAAGATCTGGACATAAATGTGCGTCAGTCTCAGAGTTAGTCAGTTACGAGCATGTAATTGTTGCTAAAGAGGCCAAGTCCCCTTGCAAGGGGACCCTCGGGCTTGAGAGGTTAAACCAGACATTCATTTGTAAGTTTTATGGAAATGCTTGTGTCCATCATTACATTCCATATAAAGGGTTGAACAGAAACTGATCGACTGTTGCAGTTGGATTCAGGACTGAACTGATGCCTATTTTCATTTCCAGTTCAGTCTCACATCTCACATTATGAGTACACTGAATACTTTGACTTTATTTCTGTACACATGAGTATTAAGGCTTCATTTAGATTCTTGTCATGTTGAAGCTGGCAAAATAAATGGTAAGATGGTTGAATAGCTACCGCTCTACAAAAATCAAATTTTTCTGAGAAGAAAATTTGTCTTTTGAATATCATATTAAGTGTCTCATGGGCAAAAAAAAGATTTGTGATTACATTGGACTTTTTAACTTCAGAAAGAAAGATTTTCTTTAAAAGGGAAATATAAATTTAGACAAGCCGCTTTTTGAAATTAGGTCTAAAACAAAATTGTTATACATACATATTCTCTCTGAAAATGTGACTAGGTATCAGACGCCATAGAGAGTGGCAACAGATTATAGTTTTTTGTCATTGTACCTCTTGTGAAAATGTTTGGTCTTATTTGCACAATTGTAGATTGGAACAGTGGTGTTTTTCTTTACAGTGGGTGCTTTTCCTCTTCGTTTATGATGTTTTCCTAAACTCACCAGGAGCAATGATCTTTCATCAAACAGAGAAAGTATGCAAGTCATTCCTCAAACAAGAACTGATTCTGTTAAAAGTGCCTTTAAACTATTTGGACAGTTCTCCTGGTGTCAGACATTAAATTGGATTAGCAGCCAAGTTTGGTTCACTTTAAATTAATGATTAAGGACTATTTGAGAACTGAATGTACATGTGGTGTTACTGAAAGCTGCAAATCATCTTGCTTTGTTAAAAACTGCCAATTGTTTTAACCAGTTTCATGTCTGTTGTAACTCATTTATTTAATTTGTGTTATGACTGCTATGCTGCAGTCTTGACCATGACCCCCTTGTCAAGAGGTTGTGAATCTCAATGGGAATAGTTTAGATAAATAAAATGTTACAGAAAATAACATTCAAATGTTTAATTGCAGTCGTTTTTACATTTTAATTTGTGGTATGTGAAAGTTTATTGCAAAAAACAAAAATGCTTTTTAATTATTTAGAAAAATCATTTAAATTAATTGATTAATCTAAAAATCATTTAATAAAAGTGAAAAAAGTCAGCAATTTTTTTTATGACTTAATCTGTTTAGCCAATAAACTCTTTAGACTCTTTGTTACAAGCATCAACTGAAGGATGCAGTTTCTTACAGTAGGTCCTGTGTCAGGTTGCTGGAGACAAGTGTTTTTTTGTTTTTTAAAGCTTCCACCTTTTCCCCTCACACAGTATGCTGTTTTCAGGTTCAAGGACTGGACGGAAAACAAGCCAAAAAAAAAAAAGCTAACTAAAATCTTAAGATAAAAGGCCTTCAGAAGGCCTAGTGAACTGCTGATCAAGAGTACTTTGGGGATTATGAGAAGGTCTTGCTCACTGGAAACAAAACAAAGAAATGACAGATGACCTAAGACTTTCGCATTGTACCCATACATGAGATTTCCAGTAACTGCCAAGTAGTAAGTGCACAAAGTGACTTTCCTCTGGTTTTCTCCTAGGTGTTTCTGATTTTGATACCTAAAATCTCTAAAAATGTTAGTGGTATAAAAACCATGAACATTGTGGATTCATTAGCAGCCTTATCCTTGAACCATGATTTTTGATAAATATAACATTGACCTTTTTTTTTTTGCAGACATCACCAGCCTCCTTTACCTCAATTACTTCAATACAACAGCATCCATCCACAACTGGAACTGGCAAATAATGTCCTGATGGACAGTCTACATATTTTCTTTGGAGATGATCAAGTCTGTTTGATTTGATACTCCACTAAAACCCTATATTTGACAGCAATTTAGTTCTGAAAAATGGAAACAAAAATGCAATAAATTACGCGTTTCCTCACGTTAAATATTGGGGCAATAATGTATGTTGCATACTGTATCATTTAAGAGCCGTTGTCATCAGTCTGTTTCTCTGATGGCGTCCGACTTGTTTGTAAGCTATACACCATGTAGTCCTCATGTGCAAAGACACACAAAAGACCACCCATGGATACAGAGGGGACCACTTCCTTCTTTTCTAGCTCCTGTGCCCATTTTAGATGTAACTACCTTCGCCAGTCTCATCACAAAGAACGGTTCCTATTCAGCAGTTAACGAGGACGACAAACTGGAGAAGCCATTCTCCTTGTCCCTCAGCCCCTGTCACAAAGCTTATTGTTTCATCCAATCAGCGTGACTGCTGGCTTTCAGTCCCCTGGCCATCCTCGCCCATCCCATGGCGGCATGCTAAGGAAAAAGGGTTTAACTCGCTGATTGATTGGCCTTTAAATTGCCTAAGTGGCGGAAGTCATCATCAAAAAGTCAAGGGCCCTTAACCTGGACACTGAGCAAATTGGAGTCCTTTCAAATCACACAAAGGACACCTCTTTTGTATTTTCAAACGCTGCATTCTGACTCCCCATCAAGCCAGTATTCTGACTTCCCCTCAACATACAACATGCAGGATGGAAAGGGGAGGACAAATTAGCTCAACGAAGCAAGAAAATAGCCTGATGTGTGCTGTGGTATAATTCTTCTCCAAATATGTGACTAATTACAATTGTTTCCAAAATACCCAGCCTCACAACAACTGAGACCACAGGCTACAAGACAACAAAGGCCTCTCTGCAAGTTGTGGATTTAACATAAGAGGAAAATACATAAAAAGACAATTTATATGTACACTGTCTTGCACAAGTATTCACATTACTCGAACTTGACATTTTATCACGTTACAACCACAAACTTCAGTGTGTTTATTAGGATTTTATGTGATAGACCAACATAGAGGAAAGAAGAATTGTGAAGTAAAAGAAAAATGACTTGACTCAAGATCTTTAACAAGATTCTTTACATAAAAATCTGTGGTGCACATTTGTATTCAGCCCCTTTATTCTGATACCACTAAATGAAGTCCATTGCAGCCAAGTGCCTTCAGAAGTCACCCAATTAGTAAACAAAGCCCATATTTGTGTGCTATAATCTCTATATAAATCTGTATTATAAAGGCCACAAAGGTTTGATGGAGAACATTAGCTTTTCACTTAAACTGACAAGCTGGGAGGCAAGGAGAGCATTAATCAGAGAAGCAGCCAAGAGGCAAATAGTAACACTGGAGGAGCTGTTGAGATCCACAGCTCAGGTAGGATAATCTGCCCAACAATGCATTGCCATGTAAGGGACACAAATGTGGAAAAAGGCACTCTGATCAGATGAGACCAAACCTAAACTTTTTTGTCAACATGCAAAACACTGAGTGGAGGTAAGCTAATTGCACATTGCCCTGAACACAGCATTCCCATTGGTAAGACATGGTGGTGGCAGCTTAATGCTGTGGGATGGTTTTCTGCAACTTTGAAAATTAAAGTTGTAAAATTAAATCTGTAGATGTGCAAGCTTTGAATTATACTTCCATTTCACACCAATGCACCACTTTGTGTTGGTTTAGTCACACAAAAACCCAATAATATAGATTAATGCTTGTGGGTGTAAGGTGAATAACGTTTTTTTTAAAAAGAACAACAAAATGTTCTGAGTACTTTTGGCGCAGTATGTTTAAAGTGACCTGGAGAGTAGGAAACCGCCGAACCAGTTGCTCTGGTGTATGATCACACTTTTATGATGATGATCACACCAGCCTAATTACCTTACCCCTGGTCGTTATTTTGAGAACACACAGACACACATGTAAGACAATGAGAAACAACAGGAAACATAGAAACTTTTAAAGTACCAGACTATAAATCAATATTTCCACTAGTTTTAAAGGTTAACATCTAAAAGCCTAACCAGGGACTGAACCTGTGAATTGGTCTTTGGTTAGAGGGCCTATAGACAGGACAACTGTTTCTTTTAAATGTACCATTGTTTTATGACTTGTCCCTACTCAAATAAATTTGAATTAATTAAAGCATCTTCTTTACAGAAGATTTGCTCAAGCTGGACATTTTGCAGAACAGGTTTCCTTCTTTAGGATCATGGAGGTCCTGCTGAAAAACAGCAACACTGATTGCACTGTGCTGACTGAAATACAGTACAGATAGCACGTAGCAAAGTGTGTGGGAGTGGGAGGCCTGTGGTGTGAGCCTCCTTTTATCCAGGTTCAATGGCACAGAGAAAAGGGTGATTAGTTTGTTCCATGTGAAAGTGCTGCCACCGTCTTTGGTTACTGAGATAAAAGCCATGTCTCATGCTGAAGAGAGCAACCATTGTCTAGCTTAAGTACATGCAATGAGCAGCATGGAGGAATGTCTCTTTAAGGCATTTCCATTAGAGTGTATTAAAACAAACCAGACTCATTGGGGAGCAAGCAGCACATTGCTTCACTGTATAATTTAATACCATAATTTTCTCATTAGAAACAAAGAGCCCTTTGATATAGACAATAATAGGATGCATGATGACAGAAAAATCCAGGAGATTTTTACCAGCTCCCCATCCCATCAACCTTCCATTATAGTGCCACCCCAAAGAGTGATTTGCCTGTTCAGGTGTTGTGAAAATTAACCACGAGTCAGTTACAGGCAGAAGATCAAAAACATGAGACGTTTTTTGTACACCTAAAGGCCAAGAGACAAACAGTTTACAGGAAAGCCTGCCAAGAGTCGGTTCATGGTATGCAGGCTGTCCGATCTGGATCACTGGTTGTAAAATCTCATCAAAAGAGCCTTCTATGTTTCAGGAGTATGAAACAAAGCTTGTATATAAGGAGAGAAGCTGCTGGAAGCTAAAGTGTGACCATCAGAAATAATTCCCAGGACTGCAAACAGGGCTCCAACACAGTCTAGAAAAGTTTGGAATTTAAGTATTGGCAGAGAAAGTTTTAGACCTTTGGTAGACACGTTTTTACTCAAATATCACTATCACTGTTGAGATCATAAACTATGCATAAAAATAAATAAACACCACTTCACAAAAACACCAGAAACAAAATAATTTAGCAATACAAGATACAAAATGTATGTGGAGATACTTACGATAGAGACAGCCTGCCTCTCCATTGAGCTGAGACCATCCAAGGCAACACTTGTATACCGTTTGATAATCCTGTTTGTAAACCTGTCTGTAGGCTGTGTAATACACTGTTCTGTAAACATAAGAAATATTCAGTTAAGAACCTTTATTCAAAAGGTGCAAAGAACACAGCTGAAAAACAAATGTTTCAAAACTTCTGAAAACTTCTTTTCTAGTGAGCAAGGAGCCACTGAGCAGTCAGTTTCTAAAAAATCTGGAACTAGCCACTACATTTTTCCATGAAAACAATAAGCAATGCACTCAACAGGATTATCCTCACTAAACACAAAATCACTACATAAGGCTCCACTTCTGAAGAAAAGCCTGATGAAGCCTGTTTAAAGTAGTGTGCTTAGAAAAGCCAATGAAATACATGGAGAATAACATCTGATCAGATGAGACCAGTGGCATTTATTCCCCCAATCATGTTTGAAACATTACAAGCATTATCCCAAATCTACTTTACAGCAAAGTTTAAAGGTGGGAAATTATGGGTTGGGGCTGTTTTCCCCTCATATGGTGGAGACTTCATATAATTAAAGGAAGGAAAAATAGAGCAATGTATCAGGACATCATTGAAAGCAATCTGAAAAGAAAACGGGTGGATTTGTCAGCAAGAGAAAAATCCCACAGACAAGAAAACTCAGTTGTCTGTTTTTGTTTTTATTGACATCTATTCTATAGCTGCACTATTTGTTTTATTCTGTACATAGTTTTTGATCAAGCATTTCTCTATGCACCTTATGTGGGTCAATACACCAGTTTTGTTGTACTACTGCCCATTGTATGTTTGTACAATGACAATAAAAACATATTTCATGTTAGAGAAAGAAAATAAAACCATTATTGTGGTTCTATCAATTACAAAGCTTGAATTCACCATAATATCTATGGAAGAAACAGAAGTTCAGAATAGAAGAGGCTCCCAGAACCCTCAAGATTTAAAGGGTCTGTGTTGAAGAATGGGCCAAAGGAACACCTGAGCAATGTCAGCTACTTCATACTGGACATATTTTCAAGTCATCTTACCCAAAAGTCTTTTCTCCCAAGTACTGAACAGATTTTAGTAAGCCTGTCAAATACTTGTTCCTTGTGTCATTCTGCTTTATTACACGTTACTTAAATTTATAGACCCATTTGTTATGCTTAATTTATAAATGTGAATTAATTAAGATATTAATGACATCTGGTGAGACTTTCATGTCAATAACCCAGTCAGAAATATTTACTGAGAAAAACGGTGTGTTCGATAAGCATTTACCCCTGCTGTGACACCGAAATGAAAGGTAACAAAGTACAACTGAAAATCTATAAGCATTGTTAAAAGGTTGTTTATTTTTAAACATGATCCCAATTGTTCTGCATGACACCTGATAAGAAAACTGGGTCTTTTAAGTAGATGTACGAAGTAAAACAAAATTTCCCAGGCTTTTAGTGTTAAAGCTGTCATTGATGGAGGCTCTCCCTGTACTTTAGTGACCCCTCATTGCGCTTCTCACATTATACATTTAGTTTCAGCGCATAATTGTTGCCTTGGCTGGCATCAAAGGAGCTTTTGGCTTTGTTGACGTGGTAAATAATGCAGAGATGAATCAGGGGAACTCACGTAAACCTCAGAAGGAAATGTAAAGGAATGTCAGCTGCAAAGAGGACAGTTAAATAACAGGTAGAGCCTCTGAAGAGGTGGCATTCACCTTGCACTTAACTTTACAGCAGGGCCAAAGCGGAAAAAGGAAATCAGCAAGCTACATCTCATCCTGTTGTGGATTAAAAATAAACCTCCTGGATAAAATATTCTGGTAGCACAAATCATGTGACCATACAAAAGCCACAAATTAAATGTTTTGCTCCCGCCAGGGCCCAGTTGGTAAAGCCCAGAATAGCCTGCAGGAGATGTTAAGGGTATTTTTTTAAGAGCAGAACCAGAGCCTTTGAGTGATGAAAGGGAGGAGCAGAAACATTGGAAATGAGCCGCATTACTCACCTCCGCTCGTATCCCATGCACCACAGCTGCCCTGCACAGCCTTGCTTCCACACTTTAACCATGCGTGTGAAGGCCTGCATACATGGCTGCCTCTGGGCAACCAGTGTCATCTCCCTCTCCGTGCACACATTAGGCCTGGAATAAAAAATAGGAAAATGCTTAATGTGTCAAGATGTTCTGCTGTGTTTCCACAGATGTATGGATGGCAGAGAAAGTAAATTTATGAAAGCTTCAGGAAGGGTTATGAAAAAAGGTAAATGCTCACAGCTCATGTCAGGCATTTTTCCAGTTGTTGATAGACTGATGCCTAGGAAATCATTACCTGTGAGTCAGATTTCTGGAAATTCTTTTGAAGGCTTAGGGGAAATTCCTTATTTATAATGTTTCAAAACAGCAAAGCCCAGGGCCTTTCCTTACAACCGCAGTTGGACTTTAGACAACAGACAAACAAGTAGAGCATAATTGTAAAGTAGAAGGGAAATGCATAGTTTCCGAAAATATTTACTAAGAAATCTTAAGAGTGTGGTACACTTTCATATGCAACCCCTAAATAAAATCTAGTGCTATCATTTGCCCCTTCAGAAGTCAACTAATTTGTAAATAGAGTTCAGTTTTGTGCAATTTATTCTCAGTATTAATACAACTTCTCTTGGAAGGCATCAGAGGTTTGTCAGAGAGTAAATCATATGATGAAGAACAAGGAATACAGCAGACATGTCAGGGATTGAGGTGGTTGGTTCAAAGCATTTAGAGATCCACAGCTATGGTGGAGCTGCAGAGATCCACAGCACTGGTGGGAGAATCTATTGGCAAGACTGCCATTAGTTGTGCACTCCACAAATCTAGCCTGTATGAAACAGTGGAAGGTAGAAAGCCATTGTTGAAAGAGAGCCATTAGATGTCTTTTATGCAGTTTGCCACACGCCATGAAGGGGACAAAGCTAGAATGTGGAAGAAGATTTGTCAGAGCAGACTGAAACTGAACTTTTGGAGTCATCACATTGTCTGGTAGCAAACTAACACAACGCAATCTGAACAGACCATCTCCAACATGAAATATGGTTGTGACAGCAACATGCTGAGCAGAGTCTTCATGGCTAACTTGCCTGGACTTAGCCATCCTGAAAACAGCTTCTCATTTGTTTGCCCCCATGAACCTCATCCAGTGCCCCAATGGGCAGCAAACCCATTCAGAGAATTTCACGTAAAAAGGTGACTATTCAACATACCCAACAGATGAAGCTCGTCATCCTAATCAAGGCAGTGTGGCCTTTCCAATGTGATGCATCTGAGCACCAAACAGAGGACAGCTACACCGCACATTTTTTTCTCAGCCAAAACCAGTCCAAAATGTAGGGGAACTTTGAATTACTTTTAATAGCAATCCTGACAGAAAGCCTGTTAGAAGCTTCAAAATAATTGAGCCTTGGGAGGACATTCACCTCCCAACTGGAGAAACACCTTAAACATACAGTCAAAGCTACAGAGGACTGGTTAAATAAATATTTATTATTGTGGTAGAATGGTCCAGTCAAAGTCCAAACCTAAATCAGATCATAGCAAAGCAGATGCTTTTCTTCCAATCTGACTGAAGAAGAAAGGACAAAAGTTTCAGCTGCTGAATGTGCAACACTGGCAGAGAAGTACACCCGAAGAGTTTTAGCTGTAATAGCAGGAAAAAGCTACAAAGTATTGACTCAGGGGGGCTGAACACAGTTGAACATCAACATTTTTAGATTTTTTTTATCTTCTTTACTTCTGGTTTCACTATTATGCACCACTTCAGTTGGCCTATCACATTCATAGATATAATTTATTTTCATAGCCTACATTATTTCACTTTTAGGTATGAAGCTAAAGGTTATTAGGCAGAGAATGAGACAACAGTTTCTCCTTCAGGTGAAACATGCTGAGCCATTTAATCTGATGTTACGTTCTTGTTACGTTGCCCAGAAAGGCACAAAGCCTGTCTGGGTCAGCTATCAGGGGAGTCCAGTCACAAAAACTGCAACATGATCTTTAAAACTTGCTTTTTTTAATTAACTCTCCAAGAAGCAGGAAGGATGGACATGTGTGGAGATCGGCAGGAATCTTTAGATAACATCCAGCTGTTCATCTCATAAACAACAATAATCACTACCACCTCCAGGTGTACATATAATGGCATGATGAAAAACCTTACTGTTCTCACAAAACTGAAGCACTTTATTATTGTAACTACTTGTTACAGCAGACTGTCTCTTTATTTGAAGGGCCCTAAAACAACTTTCAAGATTAGGAGTTTGCATGAGGTTCGTGGAGTGAATACTTCAAGTAAATAAAATATATTAAAGAAGAAATGCAGGCCAATTGTACAGATTACATTATGAAACAGCCCAGAAGAAATGAAAAATATATCTTAAACTGCAGTCCTCATTTCAATAGCGTGCAATTTGCAATCGTATAATGCTGCTGCAAAAATATTGTATTTAAAGTATCAGATATTTACATTCTGCACATATTTTTGACCAATTGGATGGACTTGAGCTGCTCTTTATGGCCACATCAGATGTATATCTTCGGTAGCTAAGGTGCTAAAGCTCACAGAGTGGTGAGGACATTTTGTAGTGGTAAAGAAAGCAAAGTGTCTGGCAAATGTGGGTTAATTGTTATCTATATCGCTTTTGCGTTTTTCATGAATGATATTGCTATTAAATATTTTTCCTATGTGTGCAGCCCTACTGGACAGGCTGCTAATTTTGTGACTTTCGTATAATGTGACTGTAGGGCGCGCTTTTTCTTCTCTGCACCTCACAAGGGTCAAGTATTGGGATCCTCATCCTTAACGTGTATGGCCCGTGACGTCACGGGCCAGGCAAAGTGTCAGAATGTGCAAAATGCACCTATGTGTCTTTGACACTGGTTTTATGTTTAGTATATTTTCAATATAGAAAGAAAATCAAACTAATAAAAAAAAAATTTGCCCATTCATTTTCGACAATACATATTGTTTTTATCACAACTAGTTTCTTGAATTCCAGTTATCTAAACAGGCAAATACCTTTTACTGCTGTTGGGTGAAGGGGAACTTTGGAGTCCTCAAAAAAACTGTGAGGAATCAGTCAACTCTGCTCAACTAAACACATATAAAACAGTGTAATGTAAATAAAACCAGCATTTACTTACATATGAGGTTGGAGATTGCTGGCAAAGGTGTAGCTGAATAAATGAGCCTCTTCAATAAATATTAAATAAAAAGAAAAAAGGAAGATGCCCATTTTCGTCTCCATGGATTTATTCTCAGTTCAAAAAATGTTACAAATTCAGATCTTATTCAAGAATATACTTCATCGTCCCCAGATCATCCGAAGGAGCACCATTAATGCATTAAAAATCTCAACTTAAAAAAACTTCAACTGTGCGTAAATGTTCGTCCGCGTATGAAATCCATGACCCATCACAGCGTGTCTTCCTCCTACCCACAGCCGGTGTTTGGCACCGACTGAAAACACATATCTCCTCTATGCAGATAATGGAGTGAGGGACAAAACCTCCCACAGGCTGGCTGTCCGCTTTCCACCCACTGACTTGGTAATGATGGCAGAGTCTCGGTGGGCTGTTGGGTGAGGGCGGTAAGATCCACAATTTAGCAAAAAGCTCTCTGAAAGTCTCCAGCGAAATTCAATTCAATTCAAATTCAATTCCATTCAATTCAATTCAAAAATACTTTATTAATCCCAAAGGGAAATTAAATAAAACGCGCACACGCGGGGACAGTAGGGGTGTAATGGGAAGCAAAATGAAAGATTATTAAGTTCTGATTTTGACAAACACATTCTCTGTTCAGCAGTAAAGTTCGTTTACCTCGCTTCGGAAGCACTAATGCGGCCGATTGTGCGCGTAAAACGAACCCAGAACGTTGCGCGCACTGGCACGCACGCTTGGAAATGAAAGCGAGCTGGTTGGGTGGAAAATTGCCCCATCACAAGTTAAGACGGGGAGAATATTTGCGGCTGCAGCAGAGGAGCGTCTGGAGCGGCCGCTCTGCAGGATAAAACAGCTGATGGAGCAGTCTAAGGGTCAGGAGCCCGCTCTGACTACTGCTATTCTCCATACAAAGTCTGCATTGCCCTCATGGTATGTGTTCATGACCCGGAAGAATGCCGGGTCAGAGCTGCTTAGGCACCAGCTTTACTACAGCATGGTGTTTTAATTAGCATCTAGACATATCGGAGCTCATCTCAGACATGTGCCTCAGTTAAACTAGTCTAATGGCAATCAGGTGGGTGTGTTTGTGTTTATCCCTGGAAGCACTTCTGCCAGACCAGAATCAGGATTAACCTGTTGTGATGTCCCAAAAAAAAAAAAAAAAAAAGCTAAACATTTGCACAAACAAAATGATTAAGTAAGATGTGCCTCATGACCCACGAGAATCAAACTTACAAATTAAAGGCAAATTATTTCAGGACACAGTAAATCTAAATAAATTAGAATTAAATCGAAAAGTTAACAGTAATTAATTTACATTTTTAAAAATCATTATATATATATATATATATGTGTGTGTGTGTGTGTGTGTGTGTGGATTCCTCACAGTGTGACACATTTCAAACGTTTATTTCTGTTAATATTGAAATTTTGTCATACCTGCTTGTGTTTTGAGTTCTTCAGTTTGTGTTTTGTTATTTTACCTGGTCTAGTCCTTTGTTTTCTGTCTCCCTGCACCCCAAGCCCACACCTGTTCTGTGTTTCCCCCTGATTGTCTGTCATTGGTTCCCCCTACTGTCCCGTTTTGTATTTAAGCCCGTTTGTTTCCTTTGTTCCCTGCTGGTTCCTTATGTGTTGTTTGTGTTTATGTGAACACCTGGTACCCTGTCCAGCCATGAGCAATAAAGTGTCGTCTGCAAACTTCGAGCTTCAGGAGTTATTCCCCGCTTAATGGTCCAACAGAAACCCACATTATGACAGAAGGAACCAGCCAACGGGACCAAGCGGGAGGAATGGTGAGGGAATTCAAGTGGGTTGAAGTTCTGGCCAAATAATTTTTTCACCGGGTGACCTCTCCCAGCTCACCATGGAGAAGGCTGGAAATAGCTGGAAGCCTCCAAGACTGGCTTGAGGTGAGGAGGGATTTTTTTCCCTGATCCTCAGATCCACCACACCATTGAGGCTGAGCGACAAAGGGCCCTGGGAGAAATCGCCGCTTCTATGAGGTGATCTCCTGCTCCCTTCTCCACCCGCTTCTCAACCGAAGCTCGACACAGTTTTCCGGCTCATGGTTTAGCTCCTGATCAGCCATCGCCGCTGCTTCCGACTTCTAATCCTGTTCCTGGTCCAGTTCTGGAGGGGTTCATGGAAGAACTGCCTCCACACCCCGATCCTGTTCCTAGTTCTGTTCCGGAGGGGTCCGAAGCCAAGCCGCCCTTACACTCTGTTCCTGTCCATGAGGGTCTCGTGGATGGACTGCCTCCACCTTCCTGCTCCTGTTCCCGGTCCTGTCCTGGAGGGCTCTGAGGACAAACTGCCCCCATCCCTGGTTCCCGTTCCGGAGGAGTTTGTGGAGGACCTGTCTCCACTTCCTGTCCCTGAGGGTTGCGAGGACGCATCCTCTCCGCCTGCTGTGTCTTGGCAGCTATGCCGCAGATTTCCAAGGCCTCTCCGCAGGTCCCAGCGGTTTCTGCACTGCGCCTCTGCGCTCCACCGTGGGTTCTCCTGGTCCCGTCGCCGGCCTGCTGATCGCCTGCCCCTACGTTGCCGACCCGCTGATCACCGGATCGGCCGCCTGAACTCAACAGAAACCCACATTATGAAAACTTTGTACTTAGGATATTACATAAGACCAATAAAAAATGTTTTGTTTTTGTTTTTTTAACAAAAATGTTCAAGCCATGTTATGGCTTACTCAGTCATGGAGATGACTGCAGTCTTGACAGTTATCCAGCAGACAGTCATTGATACATTCCAGCAGAAGAGTAAGGCAAAAAAGGTCAACTCTGAAGAAGCTAGCTGTTCACATGATGCTGTATTCGGCCATGTTAACGGAAAGCTGAGTGGAAAGAAAACATGTGGTAGAAAAAGGTGCTCAGGTGACTTGAATAACTGCAGTTCTGACCAAAATGTACAGCGAAACTCATTTAAGAGTTTGGGGAAGATTCACAAGGCTAGGAACTACGGCTGGAGTCACCAAACCCAACAATGCTGATGAGCTGAAAGCGGCTATTAAAGCAACCTGGGCCTTTTTAACACCTCAGCAATACCACAGCAGTATTGTGATCAGCAGTAATTGATACTTTTCTACATTAACATTTTTTTATATCTAAGCATGTTCAGACTTTTTGAGAAACAAATTTTTGAATTTTCATTATCAGTCATTTTCTATCGCTTATTCCATAGTGGGTCGCGGGGAAGCTGGTGCCTATCTCCAGCAGTCTATGGGCGGGAAGCGGGGTACACCCTGGACAGGTTGCCAATCCATCGCAGGGCAACACACAAACAACCATGCACACACTCATCCACACACTTATGGGCAATTTAGAGTGACCAATTAACCTAACAGGCATGTTTTTGGACTGTGGGAGGAAGCCGGAGTACCCGGTGAGAACCCACGCATGCACGGGGAGAACATGCAAACTCCATGCAGAAAGACCCCCGGCCGGAAGTCGAAACCACGACCTGCTGCAAGGCAACAGTGCTACCCCATTTTCATTATCTGTAAACCATAATCATTAAAATTAATATAAATAAATGCTTGAATATATATATTACTCTGTGTAACAGAGCTGTATAATATGAGTTTCATGTTTTGAACTAAGTTATTAAAATAAGCAACATTTTCAATGATAAAATTAATTTAAATGTACTTGCATTCACAATTCTCTGATTCATTTAAAAGAAACAGCTGAAATCCTTTAGAAATGGGAAGCAAAATAAATGAATAATTGATCATTCCCATTCCACACCATTGTGGTGAGTAAAATATAAAATAATGGTATTTTGTTTCATGTTTATTTTATGTTCCCTCCCAAGGAGGTAGTGTTATGTGCAGATCAATATTGTTAATTGAAACGTTTTAGTAAAGCGTATAACCTTTAATGTAGTTGATTCATGTTTTATTTCAAAGTAAGAAGATAGCAGAAAACAATACAAAAGATCCATCAAGGCTGGAACAGTTGAGCTGTATTTATGAATATATTACTGTATTTTGCTGCAATAACAAACATGCTACTATTCTAAACCTCCAGTCTAAAGCTTTGTTATATGAATTTTATTTTACAATTTTACAGAATATTTATTTTACAGCAATTAAGCTGTAAAATTAAGAGTTCATGTTTGTCTAGCGTGTCTAAAATGACGATTTGCTGCCACCCTGTGTTCAAAGATAAGAACTACATCTAAACCACAGGGGGAAAAAAGGAGAGAGGTGAACAAATATTTACACGGGTCTAAAACCACAGGAAGTGTTCAAATGAACCTTGCACTGTTTTAGGAGCAACCTTGAAAGTACCAGAACAGCTGAAACGTTAGGTGGTAAAATTTCACACGGACTATTTTGCGTTTTGTACCGGCTGAGGAACTTTACGACACTCCCTTATTATCCAACCTTTGCCCTCCCTCCGTCACACGGTCTCTGCGGTACCGTAGCATGCTGTGGATAGTAACAGGCGGATTCTGCACGGTCACACGGGCCAACAACATAAAAACCATCCTAATACACTTGCCTCGGCTAGAGTCTTGCAGAAACATGTCTTCGTCCCCAGTTAAACGGCCTGTCACCTTACTGGGAACCATGGCGTTCGGCGGGCGAGCCGACGCCGAGCAAAGCCAGGGGATGGTGACGGCTTTCCTGAACAAGGGCCACAACCAGCTGGACACAGCCTTCATGTACATGGATGGGAGGTCGGAGGCCATCGTAGGGGACATGCACCTTCCCAAAACAGGTAGAGTGTAAGAATTTATAACCGTTTAAATTGAGTTTCTACAGTAATGAGAACAGATGGTTCCTCTTGGAGTAAGAAAATAAGTTGGTTGTTCGTAAGTTTTCACTGTTATAAAAATACTTATTTGCAGATAAAAGTTTTGGTGCAAAAGTCAATTCACGTTGTTTGTTTGCCAATAAATGGTTATAGTTTCTATTTTTCGCCTCAAGGTGGAGGCAATGTACGATTTTTGTGAAAGACGCGCTCATGAGTCATGAGGCTTGAGCACATTATTTTACCTCCAACGTTGTTGAATTTGTGCAATCCAGAGTTTATTTAAAGGCAATGTGTTGACAAGCTTTTGTAATTAATTTAGGAGTCTTCACGAATATATTATTTAGATTCTTTCAAGTGTTTTCTCCCCACTGAGGGACAATAAAGAGTATTTCTATGTGGATCAAAATCTTTGTGCTCCTGATTGAAATAAATTTTGAAAAGGTTTCCAACAGCATTGGCAGAAATTAAACCCCCACCTTGATAGAACCTCCACCACATTATACAGGCCCTTCTCAAAATATTAGCATATTGTGATAAAGTTCATTATTTTCCATAATGTCATGATGAAAATTTAACATTCATATATTTTAGATTCATTGCACACTAACTGAAATATTTCAGGTCTTTTATTGTCTTAATACGGATGATTGTGGCATACAGCTCATGAAAACCCAAAATTCCTATCTCACAAAATTAGCATATTTCATCCGACCAATAAAAGAAAAGTGTTTTTAATACAAAAAACGTCAACCTTCAAATAATCATGTACAGTTATGCACTCAATACTTGGTCGGGAATCCTTTTGCAGAAATGACTGCTTCAATGCGGCGTGGCATGGAGGCAATCAGCCTGTGGCACTGCTGAGGTCTTATGGAGGCCCAGGATGCTTCGATAGCGGCCTTTAGCTCATCCAGAGTGTTGGGTCTTGAGTCTCTCAACGTTCTCTTCACAATATCCCACAGATTCTCTATAGGGTTCAGGTCAGGAGAGTTGGCAGGCCAATTGAGCACAGTGATACCATGGTCAGTAAACCATTTACCAGTGGTTTTGGCACTGTGAGCAGGTGCCAGGTCGTGCTGAAAAATGAAATCTTCATCTCCATAAAGCTTTTCAGCAGATGGAAGCATGAAGTGCTCCAAAATCTCCTGATAGCTAGCTGCATTGACCCTGCCCTTGATAAAACACAGTGTACCAACACCAGCAGCTGACACGGCATCCCAGACCATCACTGACTGTGGGTACTTGACACTGGACTTCTGGCATTTTGGCATTTCCTTCTCCCCAGTCTTCCTCCAGACTCTGGCACCTTGATTTCCGAATGACATGCAGAATTTGCTTTCATCCGAAAAAAGTACTTTGGACCACTGAGCAACAGTCCAGTGCTGCTTCTCTGTAGCCCAGGTCAGGCGCTTCTGCCGCTGTTTCTGGTTCAAAAGTGGCTTGACCTGGGGAATGCGGCACCTGTAGCCCATTTCCTGCACACGCCTGTGCACGGTGGCTCTGGATGTTTCTACTCCAGGCTCAGTCCACTGCTTCCGCAGGTCCCCCAAGGTCTGGAATCGGCCCTTCTCCACAATCTTCCTCAGGGTCCGGTCACCTCTTGTCGTTGTGCAGCGTTTTCTGCCACACTTTCTCCTTCCCACAGACTTCCCACTGAGGTGCCTTGATACAGCACTCTGGGAACAGCCTATTCGTTCAGAAATGTCTTTCTGTGTCTTACCCTCTTACTTGAGGGTGTCAATAGTGACCTTCTGGACAGCAGTCAGGTCGGCAGTCTTACCCATGATTGGGGTTTTGAGTGATGAACCAGGCTGGGAGTTTTAAAGGCCTCAGGAATCTTTTGCAGGTGTTTAGAGTTAACTCGTTGATTCAGATGATTAGGTTCATAGCTCGTTTAGAGACCCTTTTAATGATATGCTAATTTTGTGAGATAGGAATTTTGGGTTTTCATGAGCTGTATGCCAAAATCATCCGTATTAAGACAATAAAAGACCTGAAATATTTTAGTTAGTGTGCAATGAATCTAAAATATATGAATGTTAAATTTTCATCATGACATTATGGAAAATAATGAACTTTATCACAATATGCTAATATTTTGAGAAGGACCTGTAAACTTTCTCCTCGCCTACTCCAAGCAAGTTGCGTAAAATCTTGTTTCTTACATACTACCACTTCACCTTTTGCTTTAAGTCTGAGTTTCCATGCCGAGCGTTCGGGTGAAATGCAATTTAATGCAAAGTTGACTAAAGATGACAAAAAACCTCATTTGCACAGCGTTTTCGCTCTGCAACAAAATGATCTGCAAGTATCATTTCAACAGGCTTATGATTAGCCCAACTAAAAGTGTGCCTCTCTATAATACTGACTGAATGGTTGATTTAAAAGGGAGGATGCTTAGAATCTCTCCTCTTTTGTCAATAATCATTACTTCTGAGAAAAATGTCATCTATCTTTGTCAGTTTACAGGCTTGTATGTTCCTACTAGTACGTTTGCACCTAAATCACCTATTCATGCATCATCAATCATTTCAAGGAGACATTTTCAATTGGTTGATAAGAAAGCGTCACGGTGACCTTGAAAGTCCAGCAAATGCTATTTGTTCAAGGGAATCTAACTAATGGACCAGGTTACCACCAGTGCAGAGCTTGTTTAGGAATTGCTGCAGGCATTTTAGTGTTTTATTTGCAGTAAAGTTGGAGACTTTTGGGAGGGGACTTGGTGTCAATAAGGGTGGCAAAGATGCCAGTTTTCTCTAAAAGGAAGAACAAAGAAACAAAGACAGTCGGCTTTTCTGAAAGAGCAACCAGCGTTGACCTGGAGTAAAGTCTTTTTGTCTTCTATGAAGCACTCCTCAGACTGTTTGGGACATCAGTGAAAATGTAAACATTACCACATGTCCTGTGTCACAATGCATTTATATGTGGGGTTCCCTCTTGTCCAAGGGAGTGGGTTCATTCACAAATTTGTCTGAAAAACACTGCGATGGATAAAGAAAATGATCAAAACATTCTCCTGAAGAAACTTTGCCCAGTAATTCAGGAGCAATTTGGTGATGAAAATCCATTTTTACCAGTATGATGGAGCAGATCTATCTTTAACTTATTTGGACCTCTTTACATCTGTGCTTCCTCTGAGAACATGTATAATAAGGCTTTAACATACATGATGAATTCACTGAAGGGTGACATGATTTCTCAGGACTTTGATGCAGTGGGTTTTCTTCATGTGTTAGGGCATAATGCATAAAAAGCTTGGTTAACAGCTAACCTAGCACTGTAGCAGGCTAACTTGTGTTGTTTTTATCATAACGGGTTGTCGTAGTTGTGTTGAGATAATTAAATCACAGAACATATCAGTCTGGGAATTCTTTCTTTACCCCACAGTAAGCATAGCAACCAAGGCAAACCCCTGGGATGGGAAAACACTGAAGCCGGAAAGCGTTCGCTCACAGCTTGAAACCTCCCTGCAGAGGCTGAAGACTGACTGTGTGGACCTTTTTTATCTTCATGCTCCTGATCATCAAAACCCCATCCAGGACACTCTGAGGGCTTGCAATGAGCTCCACAACGAGGTGAGCTGACTTGGAAAATTAACAGTTGAAAATGATGTAATAGTTTGGTGTCCAAATATAACACTGAATAAACAGTCTTTATAAGTGGATATGCTGTTTTTTTCTGTGTTTTAGAGAACATGAAAGTAAGATTTAATGTAACATTATCATCTTCAGGGTAAATTCAAAGAGCTGGGGCTGTCAAACTACGCGTCGTGGGAAGTTGCTGAAATTGGATGCATCTGCAGACATAACAACTGGATTGTTCCCACTGTTTATCAGGTAATATTTGATTAATGAATAAAGCAACAATTAAAAAAAAATCTGTGATAAATAAAACTAAAGGGGCAAAGTCAGGTATTCTGGTGGTATTTTCCTAACCTGCCTTAAAACCAAGCAAGTTTTGATCAAGTAGCTAAGGAATTTGTAAGTTGAGAAAGATCTGTATGTTAACATTTCACAGAAATGATCACAAATATGTGTCATGTTTCGTAAATTTTCAGAATCTAGCAGAAACCTGAAGATGTGTGCAAATAAAGTTCAGGAAGAAGTGAAAAATCTAAATCAAATTTATTAATCAGTCGTGGGGATTTTGTATTTATTTTTGTTTGAAGAAATAGTCACTTCTTCAAACAAAAGACTCAAATGACAACAGAGGTTTTTGTCTTGGCTGTGTTTTTAGGAGTTATGTTAATGTAGAATATTTATAGAAGGAGGATATTTAAACCGCTCAAACCTTTCCACATTTTGTCATCATACAACCACAAACTAGAGTGTATTTTATTGTACTTTTTATATTATAAAACCAAAACAAAATTGTGCCTTTTTGTATTTTAGAAGGAGAATGACACATTTTTTCTTATGTTCAACATGTTTTATGAATAAAAATCAGAAAAATGTAGCATGCATTAATATTTATCCCCCACTCTTCACTAAATAGTTTGTAGAACAACCTTTTACTGCAATTACAGCTGCAAGTATTTTTCGGGGAGGTCTCTAGAGACTGAAATTGTGGCCCATTTATCTTTGCAAATAGCTCAAGCTCAGTTGGGTGTGAATGGATAATGTCAGTTACAAGTCTTCACACAGATTTCCAATAAAATTTAGGTCTGGGCTTTGAATGGACCATTCTAACATGTGGAAATGCTTCGATCTAAGCTATACTTCTGTAGCTCTGGCTGTATACGTGGTCTTCCAGGAAGGATAGGAGTCATTCTAGTTTTTTCTGGGAATTCTCTGCATTTAGCTCCATCCAAATTCAAATCAAGTCTGATTGCTTCTTTGTATCTGCTGCAGTGGATTGAACAGTGCTTTGTGAAATGTTTAAAGCTTTGAGTTTTGTTCTATGGCCTAACCCTGCTTTGACCTTCTGCACAACTTTATCCTGGGCCTACCTGCTTTGTTCTTTGGTTTCCATGGTGCTGTTTGTTCAGTAATGTTCTTTAAAAAACTTGATTTAAAATAAATAAGTTGTTAAAGTAGTTGGCTGCACTGGATTTTATTTGGGGATTTTTTTAACTAAAGTGAGCTGAAAATGGCAACGAAACACTTTGAACATTTTGGTTTTAATTTGGCAAATGTGAGGTCATTTATACTAGGGCGCTGTTTATTGAACCTGCAGCATATCAAGGATGTACATTTTCAGAATTCTTACCTCTAAATCTAGAAAACTAGAGAAATGTTTTCCAGCTTTGCACATGTTTTTTTTTTTTACTCAGACTCTCACAATGTCTCACAGGGAATGTACAACGCTACAACAAGACAGGTGGAAACAGAACTGCTACCCTGCCTGAGATACTATGGAATGAGGTTTTATGCATACAATCCTCTCGCAGGTACTTCACCTATTGTGATGCACTCACTGTCTGAGTTAAAGTATACTTTATAGTTGAATAATGTAAAAAGTATACATTTTTCCCTATATTTAAATCATTCCTACAGGTTTTGTGTTTAAAAATACTTTTCCAGACTCAAATTTCTAGTTTTTTTTTACTTGTTTTTATAATGCTCTCAACATTTACCTAAAATCCCACAAGTCCTGAAACAGAAAGCTTTTCTTTGGGCATCTGGACTAACTTTAATGGCTCCATTAAAAATCTTTAACCTTCAGATGGGTCATGTTATCCTACAGTAAACATGTTATCCTGCGCTAAACACATTCTTTATAACACAGTTTCTGATCTTTGAAGCCTTTATTTTGTTTGTAAAAAGCATAAAAAGGGTGTTTCAATGTTTCAAACGTGTTTGTATTTACATCCCTGATCTTAGAGTTGCCAAAAAGGTAGTAAAGATGCCCTTTTTGTCTTCGAATAAGGGTAATTTATCTGTGGATTCTATCAGTAACAGCAAAACAGTCAAGGAAATGGACAAATACACAAGCTGTGATGTACCAATAGAAGAGCTTAGTATGTTGCGTTAAAATTTATCACGCACATTTATTCCTGTCACTCTATATTAGTTTTTGTATGACTTTTTCATTCTGTTTGTCCAATGTTTTAACCACCTAATAATCTGATGTTTTTGCATAAAAAACCCAGCGATATTTCAGTTTAAGTCGATTGTAAAAATGTATGAATTGACTTATTTTTCTGGATCTCTGTTATCGAGACATGTCTGACCTCTGATGTGACTTCTCATCTTCCAGGGGGTCTCCTGACAGGGAAGTACCACTACGAGGACAAGGACGGCTCTCAGCCTGCTGGGCGATTCTTTAGCAACAGCTGGGCTGCAGCATACAGAGACAGGTGAAAGACCAGGAACTCGTACCCTGCTGTTGCATGTTAATGGTATGTTTTGGTCTGCGCAGACTGTAACCATGACAGCTGGTCTTCTCTGTTCAAGATACTGGAAGCTGAGTCATTTCCAGGCCATAGATCTGGTTCTGAAGGCCTTAGAGACGGCATACGGCTCAGAGAAGCCCAGCCTGACTTCTGCAGCTATGCGCTGGATGTACCACCACTCCCAGCTGAAGGTACTGGTTATGTTTAGATACCAACTGCTACATAAGGTTAGATGGATGGTTATGGATGTTCAGTTTATCAAATAGGATAGATAAACACAACAGTGTATTAATTAGTTTTTATGCATCAAGTTCCAGTTGTGGGATCATTTTCACAGAAAACCACAAAATCCTGGAACTCTAAACTAAAGATGTATTAAGAAGTGTCTTTTACAATAATTCTACAAATGAAACATTTCATATTGAAGGATGGATGTAGTCCTGTTAAACAGAAACATAATTTGTTCATTAGTTACCAATCTCTGAGGACTCTAAGTACGGTTTGTAATGATTGTTCTCATTTATTTCAATTTCTTTCAAGTCTTTGAAAGAATCGAAGATTTTAAAAGCTTTTGACAGCTCTAAACATACACTTGCGCTTTAAAAAGTCATTTTTAGAATACTCTAGATCAGGGCCCGTATTCTCAAAGATTCTCAGCAAGCTCCTAATTTGGCTTAAAAGTCCTGCCAGGGACTCAAGTGTTATATTGTAGATTCTCACCAAAGGCAAGAAAACTGTGAATGAACACATGGAATTACATAGTAAACAAAAAGTGTAAAATGACTTTAAACATTTCTATATTTTAGATTCTTCAAAATAACCACCCTTTGCTCTGATTACTGCTTTGCTCTTTTGGCATTCCCTCCATGAGCTTCATGAGGTGGTCACCTGAAATGGTTTTCCAAAGAGTCTTAAAAGAACTATCCAGAGATTCACTGAGAGACGGCCAAAGGTTAATATTTCAGTCATTATAGCAAAGGCTGTCTACGGTAAGGAATCTAAAATATAAAACATATTTAAAGTTCTTTTTAAATGTTTTGTTTGCTACATAATTCCATATGTTCATAAATATAAAGAAAACCATTAAGTGAGAAAGGCGTTCTAAAACTTTTGATGGGAGTGAGTGTGTGTCTGTCTGTATAGATAGATCAATAAATGGATATAGATATATCTAACTATATATAGATATATCTCAGAGGTGCACCTTTAATCTATCCTGCTGCTGAAACGATTTCCATCTTCTCTAATAATTGTATGTTATAGAAATGTATTTATGGTTTAGGGGGTGGGTCCCTGCGCGGTTGAGCCGGTAGTTTTATTTCAATGTTCATTGCAAGGAGAATATCTCTCAGCCATCTTCTCTGCTTAAGACACTCTAGCTCACTAAAAGTCCTCCTCACTACTCCTAACATTTGTTCACTTTAGGAGCTCTCTTAAGGCCTAAGGTGCTTTGTGAATCCTTTTTATCTTACTGAGGGAAAATTCTAAGAAAAATCTTAGAATCAATTCAGTAGGAGCTACTTTTAGTCTTAGAAATCTTTGTGAATACAGGCCCTGGTTTGTTGGACTTTAACAGGCCATTGTACTATTCTGTCTTCACTGCTGCAAGATTTGGTTAGACAGGCGTTTTCAGAAGGTTGTGATATGAAATTCACCACTAGATGTCACTGTATTCACTGAGTTCCTACACAGTTGGTAGAAAGTAATTTCCAGATCTGGACTGGGATGGGAAAATCAGTATTTTTATTTCAATCCCCATTTAATTTGTGTCCATCCAGTATTTTATCGGTCATTTCATTGATCCTAATCCTTCTGTCCAGTTTCAATCCACCCCCTTCATGCAGGTTCTGTATTCAATCTCCAATTGCAGAAATGACACAAATTCATAGTGACGTTTTGAATTTAGACTTCAAATATTGTCTATAATGTGACTGTGGACTCTCAAAGTTTTGTCCCTGACATTAAAAATGCATAGATCCCTTTAAGGATTAAGTGTACAACTCTTGTTCACAACAGTGTCTGCAGCTTTAGTTAGTTACAAACCTAAAGTCAATGAATGCTCTTTTTCTGAATACTGTGTCCAGGGTGATCTGGGAGATGGAGTCATCATAGGAATGTCTAACATGGAGCAACTTCAGCAGAACCTGGCTGCAGCTGAGGAAGGTCCTCTGAATCAGAGAGTGGTCGATGCCTTTAATGAGGCCTGGGATCTCGTAGCCCACGAGTGTCCGAACTACTTCAGATGAAGACACTTGAAGCAAATATGTTGTCTATGTCCATTAAAATATAATTCTTTTTTTTTTTGACTGAAAACTGATTATTAGGCTACGGTTAGGGTCAAAATAGCCATTTTCATAAATTCTTGCTTAATCTTCCAAAAATCAGTTTAGGTGTGTGTGTTATCAGCTGTTGATGCAAAAGCACTTTGCAGTATGAATGTGAAAAATGTAACTATGATTCATAAAAGAAACTCACTATATGTTTTCTACCAAATGGCAAACAAATCTATAATCAAGTTTTCAGAAAAACCTTTGAAACATTCACAAAAGGACACAATTTGACACCAGTCCAGTGTTTACTGAACAACTCAGTCCGAACACAAAATTAAACAAGTTTCTGTATTGAAGTATTTTTTTAAAATAAAAAATGTGTGATAAATTTCCAAATAGAAGTCCATTTGCTTTTGAAAACTGGCTGATTTTGCAGGAGTTTTATTCCGCATCATCGTCCTCTTCATCTTCCTTTTCCTCCACGGGCTCTTCCTGATCGCCCAAACTCTCAAACTTGCCTGTCTCTGAGCTCCACATACATTTGATCTGCACTTTGAATTCTGCCATCTCAATGGCAAACAGTTTCTGTGAACACACAAGAGGAAGGTGGGACTATATGAGCTTGTGGAAAAAGAAAGACCTTTAGCATTTATCTGAGAAGTTTCAAAGCTCACCAGAAGCCGAGCCTGTTCAGGAGTCAGAACGTCCCCTTCTTTACAAACATCATAGCCTTTGAGCAGCGTTACTACACCTGTATGAACAAGTTGAAAACTGACATGAAATAATGAAGTACAAGAGTTGGCCAACAACTTATTTTTTGTAACAAAAGGTAAGTTTTCAGACAAAAACTCTTTGGATGGAGAAAATGGGCCATGGTTTTTTTTTTTTGGCATACCCACCTAGCAACAATAGATAAAATATATTAAAAATGAAATCAGCCAACCCTATAATGTCTTTGACAATTATTGGCACATCTAGTAGCTGAAAAGTCAGGAATCCAATCTTTTACTTAAGAACATTTGTTTGGTTAAACAAAAATAATTTTGTTTAGCTAAATTTGTGACAATTAGGGGCATCCCCAACAATCCCTATAAAACAAATGCAACTGAAGCTAGAAACTAATTGAGGCTCTTGAGACTTCCTGTTTTGCTAGAGTATAAATGACACACAGACACATCTCCATTAGCTGCTTCTCAAAATGGGTAAGACATGAAAGCATAAAACTCCTGTAAGACAGATGTGTGCTGATTTACATGGGTCAGGGAATCAGTACAAGCAAACAGTCACAGGGCGAAACTTGCTTGTATCTACACCCAGAGCAATGATTAAAATGTTGAAAACAGCCGGGAGCGAGATGAGGTTGGATGAGAAGACAGGTTTACCTCGCTGTCTATGTTCTCACCTTTCTTCAGAGCTGTAGGTAGTCCCAGCTGTCTCAGCTGAGGCTCCATTGAGTGAGGAAACTGTTCAAGAGGACCTTCTTCCAGCGTTACGTCCATCTGTGCCTGGTTGCCAGCGCGAGCGTAGTCCATCTCTTTGAAATAGTTAAAATATCTGCAAGTAGCCAATTTGAGAGCAAAGTTTAGAGAGGAACTACAACAAAGAAGACTTCAGTAGACTCATACTTACTCTTGTACTTCATCCTTTGTTTTATTTGTGAAAAGTACTCCCACCTCTCCACGCAAATACTTGCTGACCTGAATATCGGGATCATAAAAGGTTCAATTTTCTGCATAAACCAGGATGATATTAATTTGCATCAATAGGCTGAGTTTGGTTTTTAAAGCCACTCTTACCTTGTGCAAATTATCTTTGTATTCATCTGTTTGCCCTTTTCCCAAAGCAACAATCATGACTTTATTTTTGCCAAAGAAGAATCTGCACACAAAATAGAACATTTTTTTTTAACAACTAATTACATTAATGAGATTGGATTTTTAGCAAATTAAACAGGTGTGTGCCAACAGTTATTGCCACTGACATGTTTGTCTTTTGCCAAGTTGTACAGTAGGAATGTGCGTACAGAGTTACCATAAAACCAGACACTTCTTAGCGGCTCTCAACTTCAATTTTCCTGTAAGTGTTTTCTAAGCGAAGTTCACATCTTATATTTTCTCTTATACATGAGGGAGTAGTGGCCTAGTGTTTAGAGAGCAGGGCATTTGTGTCCTGGAGAGGCCACAAGCACCCTGGTTTGAATCCCACAGCCTGCCACTCTGGGTCCCTGAGCAAGACCCTTAGCCCTTGAATGCTCCCCAGGTGCTGCACAATGGCAGCCCACTGCTCCCTAATGGATGGGCTAAATCCCGAGGACAATTTCTCCATTGTGAGATCAATGAAGTCTAAAGGTATTTATTTAATTTATACAGACTTTGAACAGAACTTATGGTAAAACATCATAATTCCTGCTGTTTTAGGTGAGTAAAACTACATGTGATGCTCTTGAAAAGAGCCCTCTTTTGTATCCAAAACATGACTTTCTGTAGAAACCATTAAATGCCGAGTGACTAATTTATGCATAAATCTGAAATAAATTAACTGTATTACAATACATTTCTTCTCATCCTAAATGAACTCATCTACTTGTCCACTGATTGTACCGTTAACACTGTATGTTGGATCTTATTGGTCTCAATAAATCAGCAGATTGAGGTTGTTACAGCCTGATAAATCAACCAAAGTCTGTCCCAGTAACCTCTACTAATCTCCTACACACGCTTCTAGTGTTACCGGGCTCATGAGCACAGCGACAAAACAAATCCACCCCAGCAGGTGCCTACATGGGCATTTTAGAAATAACATCAGGATTCTACTAATCTATTAAAAGTAAAATGTTTAATCCAATATGAGTCTGGGGGTAGCTGATGGCTGTGCAAGTAATAAAATGTGTTTTAAATTTTATCTCCAAACAATCACAAAAACAAAAAGCAATGCGCAAAAAACACTTATTAAAGTCAAATGGCCCCATCCACTTTGTGTACTCCTAGTTTGTCTGGAAGCAGTGCGTTTCCAGACGATAACTGCTGTACGTTATGCTATAATCAACCAGGTGTGGTGTAGCTAGTCCCTTGGCTGGTTTCTCATTCATTTTCACTCCATCCTTGTACTCAAATCGTGTTTGTGTGCTTAAACAATTATAAAAGTGAATAGTGGAGGGACAAAAAACAAAGTGTAAATCCTGTAAAATTACCGTATTGCAAAATGTGGATCTGAAAGATGTGTCTTTAAAAATATAAAATCATCCAAGAGCTGAGGAAAACCTGGTAGATGCAACAGACTTCAGGGATTTATCTACTAGTAGCACATTATTCTTTGACTGTAAAACTGTTATTTCTGGCATTGTTCATCAATTCAACAAACAAGCAGGTGCTGGTAACAAAACCAATGTAAAGTCAGTTCTTTGCTCAGCATTGCCTCTACTATTATACAATAGTAAAAGACATTTAAAATATTTAGAATGGCATTCTTCCTCCCCACAACCAAACTTTCAGTCAACTTAAACATCATTCTTGCAAGGAAAACTTTAGGACTTAGTTAATATTTAATTTCTTACAAGTACAACTGTAATTTTAGACATCTTAATGTCTTTTGTCATTTCAACCAGTAATACTTGTTGATATTCTATTATAAAAAGGGCAGCAAAGCACTGCCGACTCCCCGTCACATTTTGTTGACTTGGGATTGTGTTAGCAATCTAATATAGTGTCTTTTTTATGCAATGGAACAGCCAAGAAAAAGGAGATTTTTCTCCTGTCTGACAACATTAGGATCTCATCTTTCCTAATGAGGTATACACATTGGAATAAATCATCACTATTAATTACGCAGAGCGTTCAGTGTTCTAATTTCCAGTGCTTTAAAAGGAAGCATCTGTTGTGTTCAAAAGAACTTGGCTACAACATTAACACCTCATTTATTGCTGAGGCATTTTAGAGCCCTGCATGAAAACAAGGAGACGGACGAAGGTGGACCAAGTTCAGGTAAATCATTTTAGGATGCAAAGACAGCAAGCAAACATACAGTCACATGGTACATTACTTTGTATTTTTTTGTAATTAAATACCACATTTTTTCCCATCGGGAGAAGATTGATGTTGATGAGGCCTTGGTCAATGTGGTGCTAGGGGAATCCCAGGCCTTTACTACAGCGGAGGACAACGAGTTTACAAAGCTTGTTAAAGCCCTACCTATGTTCTCCCCACAAGGCAGGTGTTTATCTGAGTACGTGATGCATTTTTCCCCATATTTGCTATTCTAAGTCCTCTCTTTCATTTAGACTGAACGCTTTGGTAGAGCAAAGATATAAGAAATCCAAGAAGAAAACCAAAGCCATTGAGACGAAGGCATCTGCAGATAGTTAGATTTCAGAGAAGTGGACCTCTATCAACTCTAAAGCATATCTAGCTGTGGCATGCCATTGAAAATTTGGCGTAAATACCAGCAGCACTTATGTCAGAGTGGGGAATAACAGAAGTACTTGCTTTGGATATGAATACTTGTGCCAAGGAGCTTTGTTTTTGTCACACACAATGTGTAGGGCATACTTTAAATTTACTCAGAAAAAAGGCTCTTGATTAAGATACTATGGCATCTGTCATCGGAACAAACTGCAGGAAGATAACAGGTTATTTTAACACCGCAAAGGTTAGTTCCTGTACAGGTCCTTCTCAAAATATTAGCATATTGTGATAAAGTTCATTATTTTCCATAATGTAATGATGAAAATTTAACATTCATATATTTTAGATTCATTGCACACTAACTGAAATATTTCAGGTCTTTTATTGTCTTAATACGGATGATTTTGGCATATAGCTCATGAAAACCCAAAATTCCTATCTCACAAAATTAGCATATCATTAAAAGGGTCTCTAAACGAGCTATGAACCTAATCATCTGAATCAACGAGTTAACTCTAAACACCTGCAAAAGATTCCTGAGGCCTTTAAAACTCCCAGCCTGGTTCATCACTCAAAACCCCAATCATGGGTAAGACTGCCAACCTGACTGCTGTCCAGAAGGCCACTATTGACACCCTCAAGCAAGAGGGTAAGACACAGAAATAAATTTCTGAACGAATAGGCTGTTCCCAGAGTGCTGTATCAAGGCACCTCAGTGGGAAGTTTGTGGGAAGGAGAAAGTGTGGCAGAAAACGCTGCACAACGAGAAGAGGTGACCGGACCCTGAGGAAGATTGTGGAGAAGGGCCGATTCCAGACCTTGGGGGACCTGCGGAAGCAGTGGAATGAGTCTGGAGTAGAAACATCCAGAGCCACCGTGCACAGGCGTGTGCAGGAAATGGGCTACAGGTGCCGCATTCCCCAGGTCCAGCCACTTTTGAACCAGAAACAGCGGCAGAAGCGCCTGACCTGGGCTACAGAGAAGCAGCACTGGACTGTTGCTCAGTGGTCCAAAGTACTTTTTCCGGATGAAAGCAAATTCTACATGTCATTCGGAAATCAAGGTGCCAGAGTCTGGAGGAAGACTGGGGAGAAGGAAATGCCAAAATGCCAGAAGTCCAGTGTCAAGTACCCACAGTCAGTGATGGTCTGGGGTGCCGTGTCAGCTGCTGGTGTTGGTCCACTGTGTTTTATCAAGGGCAGGGTCAATGCAGCTAGATATCAGGAGATTTTGGAGCACTTCATGCTTCCATCTGCTGAAAAGCTTTATGGAGATGAAGATTTCATTTTTCAGCACGACCTGGCACCTGCTCACAGTGCCAAAACCACTGGTAAATGGTTTACTGACCATGGTATCACTGTGCTCAATTGGCCTGCCAACTCTCCTGACCTGAACCCCATAGAGAATCTGTGGGATATTGTGAAGAGAACGTTGAGAGACTCAAAACCCAACACTCTGGATGAGCTAAAGGCCGCTATCGAAGCATCCTGGGCCTCCATAAGACCTCAGCAGTGCCACAGGCTGATTGCCTCCATGCCACGCCGCATTGAAGCAGTCATTTCTGCCAAAGGATTCCCAACCAAGTATTGAGTGCATAACTGTACATGATTATTTGAAGGTTGACGTTTTTTGTATTAAAAACACTTTTCTTTTATTGGTCAGATGAAATATGCTAATTTTGTGAGATAGGAATTTTGGGTTTTCATGAGCTGTATGCCAAAATCATCCGTATTAAGACAATAAAAGACCTGAAATATTTCAGTTAGTGTGCAATGAATCTAAAATATATGAATGTTAAATTTTCATCATGACATTATGGAAAATAATTAACTTTATCACAATATGCTAATATTTTGAGAAGGACCTGTATTTCATTTTAATATGAATTTAATTTTTATGACTTTTCAAGCACTTTCAAGATACTTTTAAGGATGATCTGTACTTCCCTTTAGTTAATGATATAAATGATCAAAACTTGCCAATTGTGTTGAAGTTTAACTGAACAAAAAAATGCAAACATTTTTTGAGTTAAATGACCTTAAAAATGAGTAACAATTGAACTAATTTGCAACTTATTAATGAGTACATTTTAAATGACTGGTTGGAATTTTACTCATTTATTCGTGTCTTTCGCCTTTCAGACATAAATTATTTCCGAGAAATTTGGGCAGTCCTTGAAAACCTGAATCCAAGTGCGTCATTATTATTACCTGCTGTGCTTCCATGCTGTCCTGATGTCTTTCAGCTTGTTATTCCTCATATTTTCCACAGAGAATATGAACAAGTTTGTGTAGGTGTCCACACATTTCCGGAGCTAAATAAAAAAGGCCAAGAGATTTATTTCACACAGAGGAGAAGCTAATATCTGATTAAAACACTCTGGATGTTATGAAAAATACTCACCTCCTCTATTAACTTCTGTTTGGATTCTAGTCCCTTTTTGGCTGTTTTTGTCAATGAAACTGATGGAGGAAAACAGTGGGAATAAATTAGGTTTAAGAAAGATGTGAAGCAGCAGGACTGCCGCCATGCTGACTGAAGATGTAAAGAAGCTAGCTTATCCAGCTTCTGGGCGCGTTTTCTCATTAATAACTAATCAGTCATCAGTTAAAAACACAAACCGATTTGAGTTGTTGAAACAATTTTTCATCTAAAATGTTTTTTTCCTTACTTTTCTTGTCCCTCTTTGACTTCGGCATGGTGGCAGGACAGCAGAACACGTGAAGGAGAAGGACCCTAAATGTTTCTGTTTGAGAAAGTTGGCGATGTAGCGCCTGATTAAAATTAACGCATTTGTTAGAACATTAAAACGCGTAAATTCATATTATAACTTCACTGGCGTAAAATAAAAAAGTGCTCTCGAATATTTATGTTGTTTGCTCTTCTTCTTCTTTTAAAAGGTTACATTTATCATGTGATCCAACGCAGGCTGTCAGCTACCTGCAGGAAACGGGGATTAACTACATAAATGATAATATGGCACAACCCAGCAGGGTACACTTGTATGGTATTACTTTAATTATCAGATAAACTCCTCATCTCTACATTGTGTACTTTTGGATCTTAAGATTTTATTTGTGGGTGTGTTTTGGTATGCACAACCTAATTATTTAATTTAATTACCCGGTGTCACAGTTTGTACTGCAGCTAAGTGCTTAATAATGTTCAGTCTTCATGACATAAAAGCTGCTTGGATAAAAAGTCAATAAAGATCCATGTTTCATATTAAAAGAAGACGAGCAGATGTACTTTTTCTTTGTTTTTACACAGTTTTGTAATTACCCACGCCTAAAGAAATATTAGAAAAGGCAACATCGAATAAGGTTTTTTCCATTACATTGTAGAAATTAACATTTTAATTCAAACAAATAAATAAAGGTAAAGGAAAGAAGCTATTACAGAATAAAACCTACTATAGGAGAGTAAGATGTTAGCAGAAAAACGCCATGTGGAGGATTACACTCCGTATATGTTTTGAATTTGTGTAATATTAATGCATTTATGTGTGTGACTGTGTGTGTGTGTTTACATTGGTCTAAATTAAGTCAAACAAATATCTTCTTTTTTATGGTAAAGACTAAATTACACTAACATTATACATTTTAAGACATTGGAATTTTATTTGAGAGTCAATTGACTCTAAGGTTATGCATAATTATGCAAAGCTGCAATTAACATTTTAAATACAGCTTTGGGTATTTGAAATTTTTGTAAAATGGTGAACTACTCATTATGGTGGTGGAATCAAGCTGTGGGAAGGATTCTCTTTAACGCAGAAAGGGAAGCTGGTCAGAGTTTATTGGAAGATAGAAAAGTCCACTTGTGTGTTGTTTATATTTTTATATTATTTCGAATTTCTACATATATCTTTGCCATCAGCCTGAAACCTCATATCACCAAAAACCGTTCAGGAAATGAAAATCTTGCTGTACACTACATCTTGTAAATGTACATTGTTTGGTCAAAGTCACATGCTATTATATTTTTCACAGGATATTTAAGATAGAACCAAAGAGAGTTGTGAAGTGTGATCAGGAGAGTTGAGTATCACAGGAGAAAAACATAGAGCTACAAGGGACTTTATTGCAAAAATAAACAAATTCAATTCATATTCTAAAGTACAATATCAAGTTTAGTGCAATTCATTTAAACTCAGTGCAAATCTGTGGGATCAAATTATAATACAGTTTATTTCATTACGATCAGATTAAAAGCCAAATCCAATCACATGCAGCCTAGTTCAAAACAGCCAGATTGTTATGTGCTGCTATTCTGGTGCCCATAATATTATTCAAGTGGTTTTGTTGCAGCTGACATGGCAAATATTATTGCTTGCAGATAATGTAACTATTTATGGTTACAGGTTTTCCTCTCCACCCCAGACTTTCTTTTGAATGCGATTACGGGACAAAATATTGGAGCATATTTGCGACTGTTGTAGAAAACTATTTACTGCATTTGTCATAACTATACAGATAATTTATTTCGGAATTAAGATCACATTCAGAGATGCATGTTTATTACGTTTCTGTAAGAAGAAGCAATCAAACTTTAAATTCAATTTAAAACAACTGTTCTAAAATATGTAACGGAACCAAATGACATGGCATCGTTAAGCCTTGGCTGAGTCCCTTCGTCACTGAGACAGAGGGAGAGGCCTGGGGAGGGACGTGGGAGGGGCTGATAAGGTGATAGTGCCGAGTTTAGCACTTTGCAACATGATCCACGGAGAGGCCGGGCTCTGCGGCGCTGCATCCTGCCCCAACGCTCCGCATGGAGACTGGGTAGAGCCGTGGTGAACCGGGGAATGATAAACACAGAAGGCGGACAATTTCTCCTCCTCAGTCGGCCGGCAGCATCAGCAGATCTGGACAAAGACGGTGACAAGAAACATGAGAGTGACGGGAAGTGCAGCTGGTGCTTATTATTTCGGTCTGCGTCAAACCTCCGGTTCCGTCAGGAGATGAAGCCCTCTGTGCCTCTTAAAGGACTTCTTGGGTTTGCTATTTGCTGCAGGAGCCCGTGTTAGAGTCTTCTAGCGGAGACAGTGATGGTTCCCCCATCTTCCGTGCTCTCAGCATCTGCATTGTGAGGAGAAATCGTCCAGTGGGAGTGGGGATCAGAAGGAAGATGAACACATAACTAACAACAGGTTACTTCGTTGCAGACAAACCATAGAAAGCCATTGCTACGTTATTGTTTTTTTTTTGTTTGTTTGTTTTTATTGCTTTTCAACATGAGTTCCCTGTTTTTTTGCGAACCTCCGCCCGGTCCGGTCTGCAGCGGCTCCGGCGCGGTGACCAGCGCCCTGCGGAACGACCTGGGCTCCAACATCCATGTGCTGAAAACCCTCAACCTGCGCTTCCGCTGCTTCCTCGCTAAAGTCCACGAGTTGGAGCGGAGGAACAAGCTGCTGGAGAGCCAGCTGCAGCAAGCCCTGCAGCGGCCGCAATGCCGACACCCGTTCGGCCGGGAGGTCGCGGTGCAGACGGACGGTCCCGAGTCCAGGCTCCCAGGAACCATCTGGAGTTTCACCCACATCCGGAGGCAAGGGGAGCGCTTCGAGACCCTGCACGGGCCCGGGGTGACGTGGACGCACCCGGACGGAGTCGGGGTGCAGATAGACACCATCACCCCTGAAGTGAGGGCTCTGTACAACGTGCTGGCCAAAGTCAAGCGAGAGAGAGACGAGTATAAGAGAAAGTGAGTAAAGGCATCCAGTCATACTTTATATATGAATTATACAGAATTAAGAGTTATAGTTTCCTTATTTTACCTCAGACTTTTCTCTTGTTAAAAGCAGTTAATGGATTGCTCCTATTTGAATGTACCTCAGCACTCAGACCTGAGAAAAACACATTGGCCCAAATCTGGCCCACATCTGCACTTTTCTCACTGTCCTCATTTGGCCCTGAATGACTCCTCTGACTCACGGTGATTCTGGCTTTCTGAGCTCAGCCAAACATCCACCACCAGCAACCTCAATCTACTCTAGGTCAGACCAGGCTGCTTTTTGACATTTTGGCCCCGTCTGGATGTCACAACACCGGCTTGTGTTGCAGCTAAGCTCCAAGACATAACTGTCAGTCTGTTCATCTAAAGTTTAAAGTTTGAATCATGTTTTTTTTTTAAAACAGATGTTTATTATCTCGCATACTTGTTTGCTTATAGTCTTACATCTCATCAAAATACTCATAAGGATGCTTATAAAGGGTTATTTTGGTTTATTAGACAAGTAGCCAGGTAATAACTAGTGTTGTATACAAATGGAGCAAGTATATATTTAAAAAAATGTAATTGTTACTCTGCAACTGTCCAAGTTATTTCATTCTAGTCCCTGAACATTTTCAATAGGATGATTTGTTGTTTGATAAACCGTTTGGCTTTGAGCTATCATGATTCAGAAATAAATTGGCTCTAAATACAAAGCATGGACCTGTGTTGTGTCTACACATAAAGGAAGACTTAGCAGGACTTAAAATGTCAAATTTAAATAGGTTCTTCAGCCTGTCACAAAGACACAATTTGTTCTTGTTTCTTTAGTTGAATCTCTGAAAAGCTCAACTGATCAGAAAGTTTGAAAGACAGAAAAGGTGTTTTTGCACCAACAAAGTTATTTTTCAAATAACTATTTGTAAATACGGTTGATCATTTCTCCTGAAGATCATTAGAAGTATAAATACAACATTTTTGTAAAAATATTAACACAAACATTTAAATGTGCTTTTTTCAAAACAGAAAAGCAACCATTATTTCTACAGCTGCTAAAAATATATATATTGGTTGATTAATAATAATGTCATCTATAACCTTATTTTATTGTCATTTAGATTCTGATACAAAGACTAAAGCCAAAATATAGAATAAACACCCGCTAAATGTAGGTGTAGATTTCAAGCATTTCTTGTGCCAAACATTGTACCTTTTGTTGTTCTGTTCACTAGAGTAACCCTGGGAGTATTATAGGCTGATACCAGTAGGTTAATTAATCGGCTTGAGTAGCCAGCCTGCAGTCAGGTGCTTAACACACATGTCGGTTGTAACTTGCCAACTGTAGTTATAAAGCATTACCTTAATAAGAGCAATGGATGGCGCTTCTTTATTTTCTACTCAATGACTGTCCATGCCAACCAGAAATGTTTCCAAATGGCTGAATTTATTTTTCTTTTATACAAGGGAAACGTGTGCAGCCTTATTCCAGCCAGCTGACTAGCAATGAAAAGCAACTGAAGGGGTGGGGTGGGGTGGTGGTCAACGCCATGTTACTCTTTGCTTCAAACAGACACGTCATCACTTTTTTGGTATCAAGTTAAAAGGAGCTGTAGGAACAATATTATGGATACATTTAAAGGTCTTGGTATATCTGGACACGGTTACTGGCCCACAACAATGCTCCTTGACTTTCAGGTTCTTTTCATCTGCTCTAGATAGTTTCTAAGGTTCGACACAAAATAGATTTGTAGAGATCTTTCTATGGGCTATGGTGATATACAAAAATAAAATATGGATAAAAATGGACAATATTTGGTGAAAAGATTTCAGGTGACTCATGTTAACAGACCTGGTCTGATTGAAGGTCCCGCTCTTAATTTAGCAGAACAGAGTTTGTTGCTGTGCTTACAGACTTTTGAGGCCTGCCAGGAAATCGGCCAATATTTTTTTGTCTAAGCTAAGCCAAATTTGGCACTTACCCTTTTATCCTCCACCTATCTTTTTATGTGTGTCCTGGTCAGATACAAGAACTAGCTGGAAAAATGTGAAAACGTGCCCAATACCCTCTTTTAAAGATCTTCACAAGCCTGAAAACTAAAACTAAAAATATTGAGGGGTACAACATTTGCATAGGGTACTGTCACAAAAAAAACCTGAAAAGAAAAGGACTCTAGATTAGAGAAATGTTTGCACAGGGTTATCTTCTGTCTGGATTTATTTGGACAAAGCTCCCCTGAAATTGCAGTGAAGAGATGATGGACATAATTACACTGGAGCTGCTTCATATAAAGGATGTGAAAGCTGTAGGAAATTCCTTTGCATGGCTCAGTTAGGGAGTCATATGAACTGTATTTCCTTGAAGACTCACCACAGCTTCCTCAGTGTGGCCGGGAGACTGCTGGAGGAAGACATGTCAAGAAGCTCCGTCTTCTGTTCAGCATCGTGACTCAAGCAGAGAGGCATTTTTACAGACCTTTGCCTGCTTGGCGAGGTCGACTATGACAGCCACTGATTTCCCTGTGAGCCACTGACTCAGTCACACTGAATGTGTGTGCTCTCCCACTCTGCTGGGAAACCGAATATCCTGCCCAGTCCTTCCCTGTAACCCTAGCATGTCCTTTTTTGTGCATTTCTGCTGGAGAAGATGACCGACAGTAGCTGGGAAAGAAGCCAAAGGGAAAACATCATGCTACTGAAATCCCTAATCTGCAGCTCGTCAGTCTGGAATAGAATGTGTTGACTCGATACGTTGTTGAAGCTTTCAGATTGAACTCCTCAGGGATTTATTATCAATGACAAGCTGTCCTGCTTCAAATTTAAGCATTAAAATGTAACATCCCTCAAAATGATGAGTTAAACAATCTTTTCCAGAGGTTTTGTTTTATTTTGAACAGTTTTATTTATAGAGAAAAGTGAGAGACAACAAACATTCCTTGCCTCTTTTTATTGGATGATAATCATGGTAATCAATCCCCTCTCTGCTCTAAACTCAGTAATTGCATCACTGTGCTCACTGGCCAGTTGCTTTGTTTCTCTCTTCCAGACTAAATCCTCTTTACTACAGTCATGTTTCAGGATTCAGTCCCTGAGCTCCGTTTTGCTGTGCCCTTTCTGTTCTGTACTCTTTGTGTTCAGCCATTCCTTCACTCCACCCTCCATCAGGCCCCCCACCGCTCTACCTCTCCGTGTGTCACATACAGACTGCTTTGTAAGGCATCCTCACTCCCAAAGGGTCTCCAACCCCGTGCTTCTGTACAGCCCTGTTGATTTATGAAAGTATTACAAGTTCGGACACACACAAAGAGATCGATGGTCGGTTTGCCTGTGTCTCACTCTCCAACTTGCACTCATACCTTAATTCATACCTCAGTTATTTCTTTTCTGCCATTTTGAAGCATACCTGGCTCTGATAATAAAATTAAATTAAACCAGAAGAGAGAAATAAGCTGTTTTATTGAAAAATAGCTGCCTGGAATTTATTGACCATATACAGATAAAAAATTAAAAATAACAGAAAACTGCTAGATATGCAAATGTGAAGCTGGGGAAAAACATTCGTTAACTCCTTGTATTAAATTTCAAATTAAACTGTTCTTTCAGTGGCATTAAAGTGAAACAGTTTAATGTGAACAAACGCAAAGTTGCTTATGGAGACTTTCACTCTGAGTGGCTGTATTGTCTGTCAGTCTATTTGCCTCTGTTTTTAAAGTGTGTCAACAGTATTTGGAGGCAGATTTGAATTATTTATCATACTTTCTTCTCTGTCTTCATAGAATCTCGTTAACACAACTAAAACGATTTTATAACTTGCAGCTTTTCAAAAGATTGGCTGAAACTAAAAGTTTTCTCATCAGTCGGAGATTCTTTAGATTTGGGTCTAAAATCATATTTAATAGAAGAAATACAGTTGATTGTATCATGTTTACTTTTCATTTCTTGAAATTAGCTGCTGCTCACAGTATTAAACAAGCTACTGGTAATTCTGTTTTCAGATACAGAGGATTGTTGTTGCTTCAGAGGTACACAATGCAGTTTTGAACACAAGAAAGGTCTTTAACCTTTTGGTAAGGAGTTTGCCCACATCCTTAACTAATCCATCCGGTTTTTAATCTCAGAACAGTGTTTCTTTTATTCCCCGCTCTCCACAAAGAGAGCAAAGGCAGAAGTATTTTACTGTGGTATTTTATCTGATTATTTGGGTCATATCTATGCAAACTACCTTTCCAATCTATTTGAAAGTAAGCTAAGAGCCAGAGGATGGGCAAAACGAGAATGCATAATACTGTTTAATTAGGAATTGCATTAGCTCATATATGCAGAAATGCTATGAGATGTAACATCATGCAAGCTACTTTGAATCCCCACTCAGTACCAAGGTGTCTGGACAGTGGGGTTACTGACTCTGTCATTGATGCACCACTGTACAAAAGAGGTAACCTCCGGGCATTTCATCTTCACCTATTGTCTTATTCTACTGTCTGGCATTGACGTGAACTTTATCACTAGGGTTGGTGAGGCCAGAAAGTAATTTCCTGCAGTGTGCAGTTCTGCTTAAAAGGCATTCAAAACACTGGATAACACTGATGAACATATCTGACAGCTGATAGCAAAATGCAGGCTGGGAACAGATAAAAACTCCTGCAGACAGTTGTCTTAAACTGGAGATTTGCTTAGAGTTTGCATGTTTTATTTGTTGCACAGAGGAGTTTTATGTAGATTACTGAACAGAAGACAGATATGGGCAGGTTGATATGGGCAGGGCAGAAATGGCAGGTTTGCATGTAATAAAGACCAGTGTAAATATAGATAGCGGTAGCTTATTTTGTTTCTAAGAATATACACTGGTCAGTGTACAGTTTGCCGTACCTTTTTGCATGAACTGGTGCTGAACAGAGGTGTGGGATGCACCTATCAGGTTTACAGAAAACACGCCCACATACAGTGGCTCTCAAAAGTCCACATACTCCTGCTAGAATGTCAGGTTTTCATAATGGAATAAACATTTGACTATGATAAATTCCTTTCGACAGTGTGCACATAAGTGTGCAAACCCTTAAACTAGCAATTTTTAAATCCAGTTCAAGTATTCAGTCTTCTTGGGTAAGCACGTGTATCAGTTATATTGATTATGAATAGCTGTAAATAAGCTGCATCCTTTAGCCAAAGCCATATTTTGCAGAGAGGGTTAAAAGGATCAGCAGGATGTCATTGCACTAAATATCAGCAAGGAGAGGGGTACAGACATCTTCACAGCGTGATTTATATGCTGTGGTGCAATGGAAATATGGGACACGAGGGACATCACAAAAACTGGACATTTTTCTGTAATTTCTGAAAAGACAAGATAGAAACTGGTCAGGGAGGTTGCCAAGAAGCTAATAGCAACACAGAAGGATCTGCATCACTTTCCAACAGAGACTGGTTGTGTTCTATATGTAACAACAATCCTCTGTGTTGTCCATAAATCTGGGCTAAGTAGTAGTATTTTGAGACAAAAGGCTTTTCTTCTAACAAAAACATCCAGTCCTGACTAAAATCTCCTGGAACCTTCTGTGAGTTTGTGTTCTGGTCAAATGAAACCAAACTTGAATTTTAGTGCAACATTTCTAAAAGAACATTACTGAAAGTACTGAAAGTGCCCACAGTGAAACACAGTGGCAGAATCATGATCTGGGATAATTTTTCTCTTAATTGAACTCAGTTTTTTTTTTAATCAGGGTGGATGAAATTAGAAATTGTTTTAAATGTCAGACAGTTTTGACCTAAATCCTTTTTGGTGTTTGCTAGAACGCTACAGAAGAAGAGTAATTTAATATTTCAGTAATATAGCAGGTCCAACCATACATCCAAATCGACAAAAGAGTGACTTCATGAGAGGAAAATAAAATGGAAGAAGCAGAAAAAATTCAACAAAAACTCTTTGGGTTCATCAGAAGACAGCATCCATCCATTTTCTATACCTGCTTCCTCCATACTGGGTTGAGAGGGAGCTGGTGCCTATCTCCAGTAGTCTACGAGCGAGATGCAGGGTACACCCTGGACTGGTCGCCAGTCCATCGCAGGGCAACACAGAAACACACAGGGCAAACAACTGTGCACACACCTATTCACACCTAGGGCCATTTAGAGAGACCAATTAACATAATGGTCATGTTTTTGGATTGTGGGAGGAAGCCGGAGTACCTGTAGAGAACCCATGCATGCACGGGGAGAACACGCAAACTCCATGCAGAAAGACCCCCAGCAATGAATGCTCAAATGGAATCAAAATCTGCCTCAACAAAGTATTTTGAAGGGTGTGTACACTTATGGAACCAGGTTATTGCACCTTCCTTTTTCCATTCACGTTTTTCAGTTATAGTAAATAGTCTGTACTTAGACAGCGCTGTTCCAGTCATACGACCACTCAGAGCACTTTACATTAGAGCCAGACTCACCCAATCACACCCACAAACGCACACACATTCATACACCAATATGTAGATCAGTAGGTAACTTGAGGCCAAGTGCCTTGCCCAGGGGCACATCGACATATGGCAGGATGAAGTTGGAATCAAACCCATACATTTCAGATAAGAAGACCACTCTTCACACTGAGCCAAAGTCATCTTCAGTTATATTGTAAAGGATATTTGTCATTTTACATGTGCAAAAAGTTTTCACTGAATATTATAATGGTCACATTTTTACATCATGAAAACCTTCCTGGGTTGTGTAGACTTCTGCTGCTTTAAGATATGTAAATCTATGGTGCTGCTGGATCACGCCGTGCAGCTTACAAGACACCAAGCAAATGTGAACTGTCTGCGGACCTTTGCTTCCTGCATAAATAATTCACATGCAGCTGAATATAGTGTGTGTGTGTGTGTGTGTGTGTGTTTTGGATCAATGCAATAAGATTTTGGTGAAGACAGTTTTTAGGGGCTATGATCTTGGTTCATGTCCTTAACAGCGATTAAAGGCAGAGTTTCTCCTTTTTCAGCAACATTCAAGTTTGTCTAAATAGAACAGCAGAGGTGTACATAAATTTAGTGGAACTATAGGTCTGAATCTTTTAGGACGACATTGTGTTTCAAATATCATGTTCTCTGATGAAGAGAAATGTGCACTGCAGCCTTCTTTTTCCTCGCTGCCCTTCTTATAATCCAGGCCGTCTATTCAGGAAAGGGATTTTCTCTAAGCTGTCACCTAGCACCGAGGCACCAACAGCCCTCCAGGCTTTTGCAGCGTGCTGGCATGCAGCTGCACACTGAAATGAGGCCTCTTGAAGTGAACGTTTTCCTGCTGCTGAAATACTGCAGGACAGAAAGAAACAGCTCAATTCTTAGGGACAGAGAGTTCCAGATGAGACTATATTTTTTGTTTCGTTGTTCTTGTTCTGTGTTGTTTAGCTCCCCTAGGTGCTGCATTTCTGCTTACAGGCCATCTCCATTCCACAGATTCTAAATTCATTTTGGTGCAATCATCAACTTCACACATATTGATAATGCTCAGTGGATCTATTAAGAAGGTAAACCTGTTCATATAGCTTACCCATAAAAAATACTGCCTTACTTATCTGCAGTGTAGGATTTTTTTCTTTATTATCATGAACATGAGTTCTCCCTCTTGATTTATTTGAGTGCTACATTAATTGCAATCCTCAGGGAACGTAGAAGGAATTTGAGTGTATTCTAAACACACCTTTCTTCATTACAAACACATCTAATCCTATTTTACACCTCAATTAAAGAATCCACAGCTTTTAGTTTGAATACAACTTGTGATGATTGGTTGGTAGTATTAGTTTTTTTCCTATTAAATGTGAGATGTGGAGATATTTATGGTCATTGCACATTTTGGATGTTACAACCCTGATGTTAATTGTTTTGTATTGAGTTATGTGATGACTGGAACAGAGTGGAGCATCATTATGGAGTGAAAGGAAAATGATACCAGCTTTTGAAAATGGTTTACAGATAAACACTCTGAGACGTGTGGCGTTCACCTGTATCTAGACCCCTTTACTCTGATACCCAAAAATTAAATCCAGTGCAACCAGATGCTGTCGGAAGCTAAAGACATCTTCTTTAGCTTCGGAAGTTCTGGAGATTGGATCCTAGAGAAAGACATGAGATAGGATTTTTGCAACATTTTTCAAGAAAACAAATAATCCTAGTTTTTGCACCACAGAAATACAGATTTTACGAACAAAACTTCAGAATAATACTCTCAAACATAGATAGAGTTTTTAGCTAACATCCCTCCGTTATATCTGAGACTTATAATAATCAGTTACACTTACTTTACTTACCAAAGTTGAACAGCATTTTACAAGACGTACTGACAAGAAATATCATGGTGTATTAACATCATGAGATATCGTGCTGTGGGATATCATCATACCCATTTCAGTTAATAAGTACATTTCACCTGTGTGTGACTTAATCTCAGTATAAATACAGCTGTGAAGCCCTCAAGAGAAGCACCCAAGAGACCAATGATAACTCTGGAGGATCTGCAGGGATCCACATTTCAGGTGGGAGAATCTGCCAATACGACAACCGTTAGCCATGCACTCCAGAAATCTGGCCTTCACAGAAGACTGTTAGGAAGGAATCTAGTTTTACAGGAAGCGATTAAAAGTCAAGTTTAAATGTTGCCACTGATCATGTAGGGTATACAGTAAATATGGGGAAGAAGGTACTTGGATTAAATAAGATCAGAACTAAACTTTAAGCCTACATGCAAAAAACTATGTGCTGTGAAAAACTAACACTGCAGATCTCCCTGAACACACCATCCCAACTGTTTAACATGGTGGTGGCAGTATCATGCTTCAGCAGGGACATGGAAAGCTAGTCAGAATTGAGGAAAAGATGGACAAGATTTCAAGTGTACAGACAATAATTATCTGTTAAATCCATTCCCAGTAGTCTGGGGAGCCACCAACAGTTTAGAAAAGAGAAAAATAATAAAGAGGATTTTTTTTTTTTATTGAGCTCGGTTACTTTATTAAAGGAGGAAAATTGTGCAGGGACTAGAAAAAAAAGTGTGCAACTTTAACATCTCTTGGGCAAAAGAACTAATAAAATGAAATTTAATCTGTTGTGATTTTCTCTGCTGCTTTCTTTTCCTCTTAGTTCACTTAGTGTATGTCGTGTTTGAGGTTGCTGCTGTGCACCTGTGGTTGATTATTCATGGATATTGATATAGCTGAGAGCAGTGGCTTGCTGCCACATTTAAAAGTCCAGAAATGCACTTGTCCTTATAAAGTAAAGAAATACTATCGGATGTTTAACTGTGAGTCTTGCAGCCTTTGCAAGCAAAGTTAGTAAAATCCTATAGCGTCTTTCTAATTCATCTGATAATTTAACCCCTTTTCTTAAGGCCTATGTGTGCTGATGGAGCATGCACGCTCAATAACTTCTGTATTTCAAAGGCTTGTTGAAGCAGAGAAAATGCTTGTTTCCCAGGCACCTCAGGCTCATGAACCGAACATACAATCAATCACATGCATGTAACAGGGTCATATGTAATGTTGCACTTGTGCTAGGTGGGAGGATGACATGCAAAGGTTCTGACAGCGGCGTTAAATCTGACTCGGTGCCTCTCTGTGTCCGTACTTAAAATATAACCAACCAGCTGAGTCTTTCCTTAAGGCCATTTACCAATTTGATGTTATAAAGGATTCAGTTCATAAACTGTCTGTGGCATAATTCTCCTTTAAACTGTTTCAGAAACATTGATCTGAATGTAGATATGGGTAAGTTTAGGAGTGGCAATTCCCTGGCTTATAAAAGTAAACACCCATCCGCCTTACTTGAACTGCATGTTCTCTTTCCTATTTTGGAGTAATGAATGGGAGCGAAATAGGCCTTTGTGATAATGTAATGGATTACTAAAAAAGCTTCTAAACACAGAGATCAACATACTCACTCAATTACACTCAATTAATTCACCCATTTATAAATACAAGTTGGATTTTCTAGTCTTCAGTGTGAGATTTGGCTAATGCTATAAAAGATGAATTTATTTGATTTTCCCACATCTTTACCAGAGTTGTTCATACATTTAAAGGATGTTTTATGACCACCTGCAAAAAACACTTGTAAATCTGTGTTTTCAAATACCAAAATGTGGTCAAATGTTCTGCTTTCACATTGAATGTGCCAGCCCTATGATAAAATTAGGTTCATTAGGATGTCTGAACAGTTCAAACCATACATTTCATTTATAAAATTGGAGATGCACCAATCAGGTCAATTATGACTTTAGCACATAAGATAGAAAATAAATGTGGGAACTGTGGAAACTCTTGGTTTTGATCTGTTTATTAAACACAAAAAAAACAGATTATTTTTCTATTTGACCAGCCCATCACCAATCAGGACTAGATAAGGGAGAATTGGTTGATTCTGACCACTAGATGCTTGATTTGTGCCACTCTACATGTTACGGGCATCACTTTTATAAGCAGGTTTACTTATAATATCAACTGTTTTAGTTTTTAAATGATGAAAGTGGGAAAGGATAAGAATATAAAATCTGGGTGTCTGGCCAACACAAAAGGAACTACTATGGCCAGTAATAGAGTATCACCAAAACATATGACAAATTTCAGTTTAAGCCATCAGTGATTTTAAATATATTTAGTTTAGCCCTAAAAGATAAAGACAATGCTCAAACCAGACAATTAAAGAAGAATTTACTGATGAAAGGTCCCATAAAAAAGCTCCCATTCATGTCTTGAGATGCATAACTATTTATTCTGTATGCTCTGTATTAAACCATTTAATCTCTGGATTTGACCCTTGGTGACTCTCCCTTTGGCTGAAGATGCAGGTGTGTGTACTCATAGGCACAAAACTGTATTTGTTGTTGTCATGTTCCTTGGCTCCATTGTGTGTCACATAACTTCACTGCACACACCCAGACCAGAGAGGAATCGTGTCAGCAGCGAACATTCTTTTATCCTCCTTTATATTCTAATGGAATGTCACTCCCAGTACGGGATTCACCCACCTGTGGCCCAGGCTTGCAACTTGTTGTCTGTGCTCCATTTCCAATCACGGAAAACTGAACATCCAACATCAAAATCTGACTTGGTAGGATTTTTAGGACACCTAGTTAAATTAAATGCCTTATGTGTGCTAAGTCAGTCAGGAAACCAAAGCTATCATGGCTGTTCTGCAACATGGGTTGGAATAAATGAAATCAGTGCTTAATAGTACAGTGGCAGGATGTGTTTAATGGGTTTGGACAGTGCAGTCTCCGGCGCTCATGCATCAGACGCGATGCACAAACATACTAGTTCTTATATTAGATGTTTTTTATAGTTATTGGAGAAAAACACCAACACATAACATATAAGTTGCATTAAAAAAAGGTCTTCTATCAAGTCTTACTTTCTGATTTCGTTTTGAAATGCCTGTTGACTGTCAGGTACTGTTAGGCCACAAAACATGTAACTGCAAGCTATCATAACTATTAAACAATTATGTTTGGGTGCTTTCACTCTGGCAACACCATGGCATGTCTCTACAGTTGAAGAATAACTGTCGTTACCAACAGTCAAAAGTGATCATCCCATTTTCTGACAGCGCTCCCAGGTTAAACTCATTAGTTTTAAACTGCTTGTAATTACTTGGGAACACCTAAGTATATGTCGCTTCTTTGAAAAAGGTTCCAGCTAATCTACCCTCAGGCCAGAAAAAATAAAGGTGGCCGGGCCTGACGGTGGGTCTCGAGATAATTCTCAGATAATTAGTTTCAGGGCGGGCTGCACGGTAGCGCAGTTGGTAGCACTGTTGCCTTGCAGCAAGAAGGTCCTGGGTTCAATTCCCAGCCGGGGGTCTTTCTGCATGGAGTTTGCATGTTCTCCCTGTGCATGTGTGGGTTCTCACCGGGTACTCTGGCTTCCTCCCACAGTCCAGACAAAGACATGTCTGTTAGGTTAATTGGTCTCTCTAAATTACCCTTCGGTGTATAAATGAGTGTGTGTGTGGTTGTTTGTGTGTTGCCCTGTGATGGACTGGCGACCTGTCCAGGGTGTACCCTGCGTCTCGCCCATAGATTGCTGGAGATAGGCACCAGCTTCCCCGTGACCCACTATGGAATAAGTGGTAGAAAATGACTGATGTTTTGAGGCTTGGATGTGATAGGGGTTAGACATGTTGCAACACTATTAGCTGCTCGTGTGAAGCAAGGATCTCCTGGTGCTAGACCAAAGCATCTAATCAATAAATGCTTCTTCATGGCTTTGACTTTTTCCAAAGATCCGCCGTATTATGATTTGCATACAAGTTAAATGAACTGTGGCTTGCTGTGTTGCAGTTGGTCCGGGTGTTTTGCCTGAACCTGCATCTGTATCTCTTCTATAATCTTTTCATGGAGGCAGGATTTAAAGCAGCTTAGGGCATGTGAAGTATAAGTGTGTTAGCGAATGCTTCCCTGACCAAACAAGGCTCACAGAAGCTTTATGTGTTAAACCATAATGTTGCTAAAACATCTTTAATTATGTTTTCACCATTGTCACATTTCAGGTATCCATCTGTACATTTTTTGGCAGCACACGTTTTTCTAACAAACATTATCTCTAGTTTTGCATTTAAATCTACATGATGCCTATTGTACTGTAACTGAACAGTCCAAAATGACCGGATAATACAGTCCCTAGTAATCATTGGTTAAATAATTTGCAATGTTATTACCATAATAAAAATGTTACATGCTTGTAGGACATTAACACACAGGTAATTAACTAGATACAGCCATAATCCAACATAAATTTGTATGTATGAGTATTTATTTTGATTAATATTATCCTACTTGAGGTTAAAATAAATCGTTTTCAATCAATAAAAAATAAAAACTTTAATGTGTATTAGCATTAACTAACTGCACCCAATCCAGCCATCGTCCATACCCGCTTATCCATGCAGGGTCGCAGGAGTGGATCCAATAATCATATAAACATTAAAAAGACGAATTAAAGAACAAAAAATGTCAAAGGTTATGCTGTTAGAGAGTAATGTGTTGCATGTTGATTTTGTCTGTGTATGTACATCCGTAAACAATAGTGCTGCGATGCATAACAAATTCCAGACGTGTTCTGACAAAGGAATATCATTTTATATGTTGCAGAAATATATGCAGTGCCTTATATGCTTACATAATTACACCATCTAAACCTTTTTACATTTTGTCACATTGCAAACTTTAATATATTTTATTGGGATTTTAAGAGGCAAACTGACACAAAGCTGTGCATAATTGTGAAGTGGAAAGGATATAGTTTTCGCATTTTTGGCAAATATATTTGTCTAAAATGTGTCATGCTTTTATATTCAGATCACCTGAGTCAGTACTTCATATAATCACCTTTCCCTGCAAATGTCTGCAAGTCACTGTGGGTGTGTCTCTATCCACTTTGCACATTTTGAGACTGATATTTCTGCTCACTCATCTTTGCAAAATTCCTCTAGTTCAAATAAGATTGGGTCTGGTTTTAGACTGGGCTATCCTAACAAAGGCATATACTTTGATCTATACCATTCCGTTGTAGCACCTGCTGTATGTAGGGTTGTCCTGCTGAAATGTGAACCACTTCCCCTTATCAAGTCTTTTGCACATAGGATTGTCTGTGCTTAGCTCCTTCAAGCAGTTGGTTGCCATTGATTTTTTTCATGGGTATGAGGCTAAATGCTGAGCTGAATACAAGTACGGGGTGTGTAGTTGTTTTTCAGGCTTTTGGTAAAAATAAATGTGAAAACGTCTCCCTTTGCTTCCACTTCAAAGTCAGGCACTACTTTGTGTTGATTTTTCACATAAAATCCAAATAAAATATGTTTGTGCAAGGTAACAAAATGCGTAAAAGTTTAAAGGGCAAGAATAAATTATGCCTGATTTTTCACAGTAAGGTATAGTAGACCATTAACTGCATTTCCATGTCCATGTTGGTGACATGTTTGAAGAAACAGTATAAAATATATAGATGTATTTTTTAATGAATGAAAGATAAACTAAATTAAATCAATAGGTATAGCCATCCATCCATCCATCCATCCATCCATCCATCCCAGACAACATTACACAACATTATACATGTACTTCTCAAAATATTAGCATATTGTGATAAAGTTCATTATTTTCCATAATGTCATGATGAAAATTTAACATTCATATATTTTAGATTCATTGCACACTAACTGAAATATTGCAGGTCTTTTATTGTCTTAATACGGATGATTTTGGCATACAGCTCATGAAAACCCAAAATTCCTATCTCACAAAATTAGCATATCATTAAAAGGGTCTCTAAACGAGCTATGAACCTAATCATCTGAATCAACGAGTTAACTTTAAACACCTGCAAAAGATTCCTGAGGCCTTTAAAACTCTCACCTTGGTTCATTACTCAAAACCCCAATCATGGGTAAGACTGCCGACCTGACTGCTGTCCAGAAGGCCACTATTCAGAATCAGAATCAGAATCAGAAAAGCTTTATTGCCAAGTACGTTTTTGGACATACAAGGAATTTGTTTTGGCGTAGTCGGTGCAATACAATACAAATTAAACAGTATAAACATATCTACAATATAATATAAATATATGTGCACAGTTTTAAGTGAGTGAGAGTAAGTATAGAGCAGTATAAGATGCAAGAGCAATACAACAGTGCAGGTGATCATTGTGCAAGTATGGCAGTGCAAGTAAAGCAGGAGTCCATGCTGAGCGTTAATGTAACGCATAGAGTTACAGGTTACAGGTGTCCTGTCAGCAAAAAAAAAAAAGGGGGGGGGGGGGTGGGGGGGGAATGTCAAGGTGGTTTCCGGGCTTTGTTAACAAGGCTGGTGGCAGATGGGAAAAAACTGTTCTTGTGGTGTGAGGTTTTGGTCCGGATGGACCGCAGCCTCCTGCCAGAGGGGAGAGTCTCAAAGAGTCTGTGACCGGGGTGGGAGGGATCAGCCAGAATCTTCCCTGCCCGCTTCAGGGTCCTGGAGGTGTACAGTTCCTGGAGCGACAGTAGACTGCAGCCAATCACCTTCTCAGCAGACCGAATGACACGCTGCAGCCTGCCCTTATCCTTGGCTGTAGCAGCGGCGTACCAGATGGTGATGGAGGAGGTGAGGATGGACTCAATGATGGCTGTGTAGAAGTGCACCATCATAGTCTTTGGCAGGTTGAATTTCTTCAGCTGCCGCAGGAAGAACATCCTCTGCTGGGCTTTCTTGATGAGGGAGCTGATGTTTGGCTCCCACTTGAGATCCTGGGAGATGATGGTTCCCAGGAAGCGGAAATATTCCACAGTGTCAATTGTGGAGTCACAGAGGGTGATGGGGGCAGGTGGGGCTGGGTTCTGCCTGAAGTCCACAACCATCTCTACTGTCTTTAGAGCGTTGAGCTCAAGGTTGTTCTGGCTGCACCAGTCCAACAGATGGTCCACCTCCCATCTGTACGCGGACTCGTCACCATCAGAGATGAGTCCGATCAGGGTGGTGTCGTCCGCAAACTTCAGAAGCTTGACAGACTGGTGACTGGAGGTGCAGCTGTTGGTGTACAGGGAGAAGAGCAGAGGAGAGAGAACACAGCCTTGGGGGGAACTGGTGCTGATGGTCAGGGAGTCAGAGATGTGCTTCCCCAGCCTCACGCGCTGCTTCCTGTCAGACAGGAAGTCAGTGATCCACCTGCAGGTGGAGTCGGGCACACTCAGCTGGGAGAGCTTCTCCTGTAGCAGAACTGGGACGATGGTGTTGAAGGCAGAGCTGAAATCCACAAACAGGATCCTGGCATAGGTTCCTGTGGAGTCCAGGTGCCGGAGGATGAAGTGAAGGGCTAGGTTGACTGCATCATCTACAGACCTGTTGGCTCTGTAGGCAAACTGCAGGGGGTCAAGGAGGGGGTCGGTGATGTCTTTTAGGTGTGAGAGCACAAGGCGCTCAAAGGCCTTCATCACCACAGAGGTCAGGGCGACGGGTCTGAAGTCATTAAGCCCTGTGGTCCTTGGCTTCTTGGGAACAGGAACGATGGCGGAGGACTTGAAGCAGGCTGGCACATGACATGTCTCCAGTGAGGTGTTAAAAATGTCTGTGAAGACTGGAGACAGCTGATCAGCGCAGTGCTTCAGGCTGGCTGGTGAGACAGAATCCGGACCAGCAGCTTTCCGGGGGTTCTGTCTCCTGAAGAGTTTGTTTACGTCCCTCTCCTGGATGGAGGGGGCTGGTGGGGGGGAACTTCAGGGTGGGGGTTGGAGGTGCCAAGGCCCCTCTTGAGGTTGGAGAGATGGGGGTGGTGGATTGTGGCTGCAGCTGTTGGGGGGTGTCGTGGGGGATGGTTGCAGGACTGTCCCTTTGTCTTTCAAAGCGGCAGTAGAACTCGTTCAGGTCGTTGGCGAGGCGTCGGTCGTTGATGGAGTGGGGGGCTTTCGGCTTGTAGTTGGTGATTTGCTTGAGCCCTTTCCAGACAGACGCAGAGTCGTTGGCTGAGAACTGGTTTTGGAGCTTCTCAGAGTACAGTCGTTTGGCCTCTTTCACTGCCTTGCCAAACTTGTACTTTGCCTCTCTGTATATGTCTTTGTCCCCACTCCTGAAGGCCTCTTCCTTATCCAGTCTTAACCTTCTGAGTTTAGCTGTGAACCAGGGTTTGTCGTTGTTGTAACTCACCCTGGTGCATGATGGTACACAGCTGTCCTCACAGAAGCTGATGTAGGAAGTCACAGCCTCTGTGTACTCGTCCAGACTGTTGGTAGTAGTCCTGAACACATCCCAGTCTGTACAGCCTAAACACGCCTGGAGATTCTCCACAGCCTCACTGCTCCACTTCCTTGTCGTCCTCACAACAGGTTTGCAGAGCTTTAGTTTCTGCCTGTATGCAGGAATCAGGTGGACCATGATGTGGTCGGATTGGCCCAGTGCAGCACGTGGGACGGCGTGATAAGCGTCTCTGATGGTGGTGTAACAGTGATCCAGAATGTTGTCCTCTCTGGTCGGACATTTTATAAACTGTCTATATTTGGGGAGTTCGTGGGTCAGATTACATTTGTTAAAGTCACCAACGATGATTACTAAGGAGTCCGGGTTGGTCCGCTCCACACTCAGTATCTGGTCGGCGAGCATGCGCTGTGCAACCTGCACGTTAGCTTGCGGCGGGATGTAAACACCGACCAGGATGAACGAAGCGAACTCACGGGGGGAATAGAAAGACTTACAGTTTATGATGAAGGATTCCAGGTCTGGAGAACAGTGCTGCTGAATCACTGTCACGTCGTTGCACCAACCACTGTTGAGGTAAAAACAAATTCCTCCACCTTTCGCTTTGCCGGAGAGTTCCGTGTCTCTGTCCGCTCTGTAGAGCTGGAATCCTGCCAGCTGCAGCGCAGAGTCCGGTATTAATCCACACAGCCACGTCTCCGTGAAGCACAAAACTGCCGATGAATAAAAGTCCCTGTTTTTCCCCAACAGCAGTTGTAGTTCGTCAATTTTGTTGGGAAGTGAGCGCATGTTAGAGAGAAATATTCCAGGTAACGGTGTTCGTAGTCCACGCTGGCGAAGTCGTACCAGCACCCCAGCCCGTTTCCCTCTCTTCCGGCGTTTCACCGCGTGAACAAAGGTGAGCGCACCTTTGACCAGAATGTCAAAAAATTCCAGAGCAGTAGGCAGAAAAGTTGGAAATAACTCCTCTGGTGTAGTAGCCCTGATGTTCATGAGTTCTTCTCTGGTGAGAGAGCTCCGGGTACCATCACAGAAGACCGTTTTAAAGCAAAAAACAAAACAAAACAATGCGCACCAACACGCCGAGGCGACCATCTGCGGCGCCATCTTGTCACACATTAACACATTGACACCCTCAAGCAAGAGGGTAAGACACAGAAAGAAATTTCTGAACGAATAGGCTGTTCCCAGAGTGCTGTATCAAGGCACTTCAGTGGGAAGTCTGTGGGAAGGAAAAAGTGTGGCAGAAAACGCTGCACAACGAGAAGAGGTGACCGGACCCTAAGGAAGATTGTGGAGAAGGGCCGATTCCAGACCTTGGGGGACCTGCGGAAACAGTGGACTGAGTCTGGAGTAGAAACATCCAGAGCCACCGTGCACAGGCGTGTGCAGGAAATGGGCTACAGGTGCCGCATTCCCCAGGTCAAGCCACTTTTGAACCAGAAACAGCGGCAGAAGCGCCTCACCTGGGCTACAGAGAAGCAGCACTGGACTGTTGCTCAGTGGTCCAAAGTACTTTTTTCGGATGAAAGCAAATTCTGCATGTCATTCGGAAATCAAGGTGCCAGAGTCTGGAGGAAGACTGGGGAGAAGGAAATGCCAAAATGCCAGAAGTCCAGTGTCAAGTACCCACAGTCAGTGATGGTCTGCTGCTGGTGTTGGTCCACTGTGTTTTATCAAGGGCAGGGTCAATGCAGCTAGCTATCAGGAGATTTTGGAGCATTCATGCTTCCATCTGCTGAAAAGCTTTATGGAGATGAAGATTTCATTTTTCAGCACGACCTGGCACCTGCTCACAGTGCCAAAACCACTGGTAAATGGTTTACTGACCATGGTATCACTGTGCTCAATTGGCCTGCCAACTCTCCTGACCTGAACCCCATAGAGAATCTGTGGGATATTGTGAAGAGAATGTTGAGAGACTCAAGACCCAACACTCTGGATGAGCTAAAGGCCGCTATCGAAGCATCCTGGGCCTCCATAAGACCTCAGCAGTGCCACAGGCTGATTGCCTCCATGCCACGCCGCATTGAAGCAGTCATTTCTGCAAAAGGATTTCCGACCAAGTATTGAGTGCATAACTGTACATGATTATTTGAAGGTTGACGTTTTTTGTATTAGAAACACTTTTCTTTTATTGGTCGGATGAAATATGCTAATTTTGTGAGATAGGAATTTTGGGTTTTCATGAGCTGTATGCCAAAATCATCCGTATTAAGACAATAAAAGACCTGAAATATTTCAGTTAGTGTGCAATGAATCTAAAATATATGAATGTTAAATTTTCATTATGACATTATGGAAAATAATGAACTTTATCACAATATGCTAATTTTTTGAGAAGGACCTGTATGTACATGTAATACCTAAGCATCAGAAAAAGCTAAAGTCTGACTCTGGAAGTTAAGATTTATAACAGTCAGCAACAAATAATGAGGAGCAATCGTCACTTGTCTAATTGTTTAACACCACAACAAACATAGTGGCCATGAATTTCAGCTACTTGTCTGAATTATTTCTGTACAATAAACATATTTTGAAAAACTGTTCAGGGTCTGTTAAATCCAGATGAAAGAAGAAGATAAACAGAAAATTCCTGGCTTCAAGAATAAAGGTCCGAATTTTCCTTTGGAGATAAGAAAGGTTCTCATCGTGGATGTAAATTCAACACATGAATACCTTTAATAATCTAAACAATCGCCTTCAGTGTCACATCGAAATATGAACTACGATATTTGACGGTGGGTTTTTAAGTCAGTAGTCTTCAGTTGAACAGTGACAGGTGCCAAATATCTGAGGCAACATGTGAGGGCTGTCGTCACATAGCAACACCAAAACGGCTGCTGTTATTATCTGTGTCATGTCTGCTTTATGGGGGATATATTTAAGACTGTCTGTCCTCACAGGGCATAGAGCAGAAGAATCATCCCTGAGTGAATTATCCTCCTTTGTGCACAGTTTACATGACTGAGTAAGTCAGGAATTCATCTGCTTTTTTACCAGATACTACCTTCCATGGGAGGAAGGTGTGGTGATAAAAGGTTATAGTGTGTGGTTGAGTTGGGCATGTTGATTGGGGTCATTCAGGGAGACAGAGCAAAAAAATTAAATAAGCTTTGACCTTGATATGTTGTCTCCTTGGCAGAGACCCTTGTGCAGCCAGACGGTGGGCTCCTGAGCTGCTTCACATACTCGCCTGATCCATTTCACATGGCTGCTTCATTAATGGGCTACACATGTGTCTCTGTGGAGTAAGGAGGAGGCTATAGATTACAGGATCCTGACAGCCAATCGATGACCTACTATGGTTCTACTTGGGGGAAGAATAATTTGCTCACTATTTTACGTCTCTGTGCAGCAGATGTATGTTTCCTGAAAGCTCCATTTTGAAAACCAAAGTTACTGAACCACAGTGCTGTTGTAGTCAATGTAATGAGCCCGTCCAAATCTTGCTGTCATTGATAAAAGATTTGAGACACACCTAATGAGATTTCTGAGAGAAATCGCATGTTTTCTGCCAAAAGTGTTTTAAATTTTTTAAGTGTTGTTAGAGAGAGAGAAACCTCGTTAACAAGTTAAGCATATTAATATTATATGCTATAAGAGATTCTCAGCTCAGGAGGAGGAATTTGATGATTATTTGTCATGCATTCCAAAAATCTGGTCATTGGCAAGAAGAGAGCCATTGTTTAAAGAACATCATAAGAAGTCTGTATGTGTGACAGAAAACTAACACTGCTTGCAAAAAATGCATGGAATATTTTTACTATGTTTAAACAGGTTTCAATATGAATGTTTTGGATGCTTGGACAATGGTTAGGTATTCGTCTTTTGTGTTGACAAGTATTTCAACTGATACAATTATTTTACATTTATATAACTTTCTTATACTACAAAAACATTGAAAAATAATTAAATGAACAGCAATTACAAAGGATTAAAGTTTCACTGTCTGTCATACATTTTTTTAAACATATATAGATAGATTTGTACTATCCCGACTTTATATCATCTTTATAAATCTAGTGGAGGTGACTGGTGTAAATATAAACATCCAAAAGTCAGATATTAAAACAATAAACTTTAAATTAATCGAGACTAAAATGGTTGCCTCAGGACCAGCAGTGGTTTAATGTAGTCTTACCCAAGGATCTATCTTTGAGCTTTTAATTTGACATCGGATTCATAGCCTCACACTTTCCACAGCATCATATAGTTTAAACAGGGTGTTGTCTGGTTGCAGATTTTATTTGCAATGAGGCACATAGGGTTTGTAGTATTACGTATAACCACACCTCAAAGTTTTCCTCAGGGTGTTTTAGGTGTTTACTGCCTGTTGCATAAGAGAACTATACACCCTTTGGAAGTTGAACAACTCATAATTCTTGGATCTTTAAAATTATTTCTTTTTTTGGCTCTGGCAGAGAAAGAAAAACAATCATACCTTATTAAACCGTTATGCGTGCCACAGAATTGTCAGCACTGTTATCAAAAAGAATCAAGATGGAAAAGATTATCTTATCTGGGTGCTAACTGGAAGTGTTAAAGCTGATCTGTGTCCTCGGGCGCAGTGATAGGAGAACAATGAGGCGACTCGCGTGCAAACGTAACTCCCAGACTCACTCCAAAATGGAGGGAGTGGGAGAAACTTTATTGTTAAAGAAATGTATTAGAAATGATCTGTTGGGTGTGGGGCACTTTCTCTTTCTGTGTTGTAGCAGGCTTTTAATAACATACAAGATGTTTCAGATGGAGAGCTGAATTAGATATTTAAAAAACTGCAATGACTCACAAACATTTAATAATTTGTTTTGTTGAATATTTTTTGATTTAGCTGCTAAAAATACAAGCACACTGACTATGAGTTGCTGCAATTCCAAGTTTTTTTTTGTGGGACCGTAGTTATAGTTCTGCAAATAAGTATTTGTCCCCTAACAGATATCTTCTGTTTTCATTTTTTTGAATATTAAACAATGACAACCTGAGTAAATACAGAAAGAAGTTTTCAAATCATGATTTCATTTCAGTCCCCACTCTGAGGAAAAAATTCAGCGGGACCTTTACTGTACCTTTACCAACAGTAACCTTTGGACACAAAAGGTACAGTTTTTAGAAGGTGTTCATTCCGGTACATCTGGCAAACAATAAAAGCATTTCAGTAAAAAAAAAAAGACAATACTGTAATGGTCTGGGGCTGTTTTGATGCTTAAGGATCTGGACAACCTTCCATAACTTATGAAATCATGATTGTTCGTCTGGGGGAAAATCCTGAAAATGGTCTTAATATCAAGCGGCCCTACGTTATGAAGCATGCATCCTAAATAGGCCATTCATGGTTGAAAACCAACCAATGTGGCTGAATTAAAACAATTCTGCAAAGAAGAGTGGGGCAAAATTCCTCCACAGTGACGTAAAAAGACTCATTGCATCTTATTGTAAACAAGTCATGGCAGTTGTTGCTGCCAAGGGTGGCACAACCGGTTAATAGGTTTAGGGGGCAATTATTATTTTTTTCCATCAAGCCATGTTGGTTTGGAAAGCTTTTCCTCGAATAATTGAAATCAATATTTGAAAACTGTATTTTGCATTAACTTAGGTTATCCTTTTCAGAAATTAAGATTTAAGCGCAACAAAAAAGCAAAAACAGAAGAAAGACAGTAGATAAAATACTTTTTCAAAGCACTGCACATACCTGTTTTATTTGAGATTTCAAAGAATCTGTTTAGCAGTAAACAAATGTCTTTTGAGTTGACACAGGCTGCAACCCTCCTGCTGTCTTTCTCTTTGTAAGGAGATTCCCGGTGTTTCCTTTTTGACTCAGTCACACAAAGAAACCCTTTTTATTTTAATGCTGTCTTTTAACCTATATTAACTCTATTCACTCCAAATAACATAGAAAAAACCTGCTGCCTTAATAACAAAGCAGACTCTAATACATTTGATATTAATAGCTTTGACATACATATAGTGGATTTAGCTCACCTACTGATGGGCATTTAATTGCATTGAACTGTCAACACTTCGAGTGCAGGTGATAACTGAAAAGGCCATGGCGGAGACTCAGGAAGTGACAACACCAGTGATGAAAACGCTGTGACAAGCATGCGTCTGAGGAGGATGTGGTGCAGTTGTGAACTCCAGTGACCCCAGCCAGAGGTCTGCGGCAGACTGGACGAGAGTTGTGGACACAGTATAGCACCGCTGCCAGCATTTTCTTCAGCTCAAGGCTTTCAATCTGAGTGCAAGCTGGCGAGCCCTGCAAAGGAGTACTTCTTTCTAATTAGACAGTGTACATTCAGTGGCTTCTGAATGGAAGTTTTGTTGGGAAAGTGATTTCTAGTGACACATGTTCCAGCTTCAGGCTATGTTTAGCTTTCTCCATGGCAAAGGCTATGGGTAAATAAAAGCGGTGGTAATGTTATGTAATCCCCCTCTCATTAGGTAAACATATATGTTCTGGCATGTCATACAATTCCCACTGCCTCACCCAGTCCTTTCTAACACCCACACTCAGAAAACCACTTTTTATTTTAATCCCCCTCAATATGTCCTAGAATGAGTCATCCTCACATGGCTGTCTGATACAGTGTTGTCACTTTACACGCTTTAATGAGTTTTTCCTTCATTCTGAATTCTACACTGAATTTTACACAACAGCATGATTGTTGTCTCTTATCGCACAAGATGAGTGTGCATTGGGGCCATGCTTCATATAGAAGGCTGAGCCCTCTGGCGTTTGTATGCAACATGCAGCAAGACAATGAAACTGGCTGCTAATTTTGTTTAACTACAGCTGCTGTGGTCAAAAGGAGTAATATGACAAGAGGGGAAGCAATGGGGAAAACCAGAACTCCATATCTAATTATAGATTAAAGCTAATCGGAGGCTCTGGTGCTTTATTATTAGCATTAGTTGAATGTTTTCCTCACTTGGGACTGATTGCCAATAGACTACCGTTAGCTAAAATTATGTTTTTCAGCGGAAGAATCCTATGACAGCAATGGTAACATTTGGCAGTCTGATTGACGTGTCATAATTCTCAATTGAATTCTCGATCACCTCTTCACACCATGTATTTAAAATGAACACTTGATAAAGAAACTACTAGGTCGCCAACAACAGGACTCTTAGCTTTGGACTCTGCTGGGGAAGAAGACACGAAGTGACTTACTTTCAGTATTAGGGATCTGTTCAAAACTTATTCAAAGGAGGCACTGAAATGTAAGAAGTTTTTTAAAAGGAATCTATTTTGTATAACAGGTCTGTGGCAGCCAGAAAACAAAAGAGAGCAAGATTTTTACCAGTTAACAGGAAGTTGATGTTTTATCTTTTGAGCTTTCATTTTCTGTCAGAGAAAATGTTGGATTTGGGAGTGTTAGCAGCCTTTAAGATTCAAATACTGCAGGGAATTCATATTTATACTAGGGTGCACCGATTGATCAGCCGGCCGATTGATCAGGCCCCACTTCCTTAATTTTGGGAGATCAGTGATCGGCCGATACCTCCATGTGAAACCGATCTCATATCTTAGAGCACTGCCTCATGTGCAGTTAAAACAAGTTTGTATTGTTTCATGGGTATTGATTAGTGTTTGTTAAATAAGATTATAACTTTGAAGGTGTATTGTAAACCTATAACACCCATCAGTGTTAGTTATTAAAAAACAAATCGGTATTGCCCAAAATTGGAATTGGCAGGTCAGGCTTTTTAAAGATTGGTTATCAGCCAGAAAACTGCAATTGGTGCACCGCTAATTTATATAGTTGTTTTTGTAATGCTTACCACAGCAACCCCAGTAATTGCTAATATAAAATGCTAAAGCTAGAATAAAAATGACCTTTGCTGTAAAATATATGGAAGTACCCAGAGGTAGTAATAAAAAAAAAAGACAAAACATTGAATGAGAAGGGGTGTCCACACTTTTGACTATATATATATATATGTGTTTATAGAGATATATATATAGATAAATATATATAAATATAATTATTATCAGTTCTCTGGTCTTTGCACAGATTGTACCAGGAGGGCAAGAAGGCGTTTTAGCTCAGCTTGAGTGAAAGGGGCTCATTTCATGCCAGAGGTCCTAAACTGTGTAATATGATAGGAAGTGTTAGCATGATGAGACAAGTATAAAAGTATATCAAAAATTATTTTATTTTCTGAATGAAAGGTGTTTTCTCTTGATTTGACTTGCACTTCACAACAACCCCCATCTACAACATCACCTTATCAAGTTTTAAACATTACCTGAATCTAACATATCAATACTCTGTTACGCTAAATTTACATTTGATAAAAAGGGAATGATTACTTTTGTAGGAGTTGAAACCTAAGAAGTGGGTCATGGACTATGACATTTTGGAATGCAAAATTTTCTTACTTAAAAAAGCCTCAAGTGTTGGACCACAGCATGGTCTCCTTATAATTAGCATTTTGCTTAAACCTCACGCAGACACTAGCATTTTCTTTGTAGAAATGGTTTTTTCTCATAACTGTGCTGAGTCTGTAATTTAAGATCTAAGTTAAAGTTGGATCAAATTTGAATACATTCACCCATAATCCTGTAATAACTTCATTTTTTGTATCTTTATCTTTGCACAAATCTCAGTCACTTTGATGAAATTCAACAAAAGCAGGCTGCAGCAGAAAAACTCCACCCTGCAGTCACTCAAGAGTCCCAACACTATTCATGAGCAATGTTTGTTGTGTTTGTCAAAAGGCCAGTGCTCCTTTCTTCCTTTTGCGTTTTTATTGAATCACTGAAGACAACAAAGGAAGAAGAGGACAAAAGGGTGGAAATAGAGGGGGCAGTGAGTGTGATACCATGCTGTCAGGGACGCTTTGTAATCAGAGATGGGCGTATTGTTCCACAAAAGTACCATTAAGCCATATGTTGGGCCTCTGGGGGACTCGATCCAGTAGTAAAAGTGACCACCTCTGCTGTCTGTGCTGTGTTGCAGATGGGAGGAGGAACTGTCCAAGCGAGAGAGGCTGGAGTCCACTGTGGACTCCCTACAGCAGGTTTGGAAACATAAACAATGAGATATGTTCTGCTAACATACACATGGAAAGATATTTGACATCTTGTCACCATTATATCATTATAAAAAAACAAGAGTCCCAGATAGAATAGAGAAACTGAGGCTACATGGAGCAGAGTGTTGGAAACAGCCAGATCAGAATAACCACATTATAAAGCCATCAGAAGAGGCTGCTGGCAGAGATATACTGGAGATATAAACATTAAACATTACCAGTAGTCTGCCAGTATGTTTCTGCTCAGGGCAGACGAAAGGAGGTAGATGTAGAGGGGAAATGAATTTAAAGTGCATCACCTTAAACATGTAACACGGCACAAATAGAGGTCCCAGCTGGTGGTAGTCCATCTCTTTGGCAGCCTCTCCTTTTTCTGCTTCTGCACCAATCGATCTGTAGCAGCATGCATGTTTGTCTTATAGTCTGGATCAGCAAAACACCAGATAGGACTACTGAGGGTTTTAACCTTGCAGTGCACACAGATATGTCAATGTATAGAAGAGACAGGAATCTGTTCGAATAAAGTCAGCATTAACAGCCATTTCTGGTTCAGAGAGCAGAGCCAGAGGAGTCAATGTGCTAACTTAATACAGGAGCATAACCTGGCATTTCCTATAGGATAAACTAAACAGTATTTAACTTTATTTTAGATTTTGTGAATGTCATTAAACTACTGAAACCATGTTACCATGTTTAATTAGACCACTGTTTGGTTAGAAATACAGCAAAGACTAAATTTGAGGCTATAGGTTAAATTACAATTAACAATTCCTTAGTAGGCACATAATTTAGTTACTGCTTTACAGGCATGCTAAAAAGAAAGTACATCCTTGTTCAGTTCATGTTGTTTTTACAAATAATGATGTATAGAAAAAAATGAATGTCATTACCAAGTTTAAATTAATTAGAATCTAACCTTAAGTGTACAAAAACACACAACATAGCAAAGCCATAAAGAAAAAACGATGTCCTTGCTGCTTCCAGGGGATTTTAAATACAACTTTGCAGCTAAGTGCTGCTAAATTAAGCCGTTTATTAACTGATAATCAACAAATGTGATCAAAGTGGAAGTGTTCTTGTCTAGAGAATACCATAATGCCAAGACGGGAAAATATCAACAATGATCTTAGAGAAGCAAAGATGGAGGCCCATCAATCTGGGAATGGATACAATTATACACAAATGGAAAACATTTGAGATAGTTACCAGTGTCCCAAGTAGTAGGCATCTGAGACAATTTATCCCAAGATCAATGCTTGCAGAAATTGAAAAGTTATTCTACAGGCCTCAGTTAGAATAGAAAATGTTAAATTTCATGACAGTACAATTAGTAAAACCATAAACAATTATGACTTGTTTGAAAAGATTGCCAGACAAAGAATATTTTCATAAGGAAAATATGGCACCACCAGTTATGTTTGCTACATTTCATCTGAATGAACCACAAGACTCCTTTGGACAGATGATGCCAAAGCAAAGATGTTTGGGAATAATACACAGTTCCATATTTGTAGAAAACCAAACACTGCATATCAGCACAAAGACCTCATATCGACTGTCCAGCATGGTGGTGGAGGGGTGATGATGTGGGCTTGTTTTACAGCCACAGGACGTGGCACCTTGCAGTCATTAGTAGAACCATGAACGTCTCTATTTATGAACATATTCCATAGTCAGATGTGAGACAGATGAAGTTTGGCCCAACTGGATCATGCAACAGGACAACGATCTGAACCACAACAGCAAACAACAGAGCGGCTGAAAAAGAACAGAATAAAAAATGTTCTATGGCCCAGTCGATGTCCAGTCCTCAACCTGATGTTTTCCAGAAACGAATGCCAATAAACCTAAATGAACGAATCAATATCGTAAAGAACAACTGGCCAAAAATACTTCTGCAACAATCTTAAGAGACTAAAAAAGTCATGTAAAAATGACTACGGTACTTTACCACTAAAGGTGGCTTTAAATGCAATTAATTATGGGGTGTACTGAGCTTTTCACATACATATTTTAAATTCTGGTTTCATGGTGTCAGGTTATGTTTTTTGTGGATTTGAGGCTAGACTAATTATTTTAGAAACCAGAAAGGTTAAAATAATTTTATGTCCTAATACAAAAAACACAATTAAAGGGGATGTATGCTACTATATATACTAATTATTTTTTTCAGGCGTTTTAAAAGAGCACGTAGTACCATTATAACTAAACAGATTTGCTTATTGAGTCATGGTACTCCATGGGAATTTACTTTATCTGCTGTGTAAAGCTGTAATGAAAGTCAGTGTTTTAAACTGTATTTATCGATGGAGGCATAAAGTAGACCCAGAAAGGTATTCTGAATACACGAAAACCAAAGCTGGTGAGGAGGAGAAGACTTGTCAGTCCACTTATTTACAGTTCAGTAATAACCAGGATGAGGCTCAGGTGTGTGTAGATCCACAGCAGAGGAAGATCAGGTAAGAAAGAACAATATAACAGGAGAGAGCAAAGAATCTGAAGACAACACTCCATCCAGGATGACAGATTATAATATTTCTTTTACCTCTGTGAGAGAACAAAACAAAAACACAGCACAATATGGGAGACTCATATATGCTGATGGGCTGATTTGTGTTCCTTTGAAAGATCCCATGTAAGTTTAACCCAAATTTCCTGCTTTTTAGTGGTGATCTTTGTTTACAAGATGCTAGTTGTACCCATGTAATTCCTGAAAAGACAAGAAAGAGATTTATCTGCCTGTTTATGCAGCATTTGACAGCCTAAATTACTGAAAACATATCCATGTAACACATTTGCATCTTGTGATTATGAGAATGAACACAAATTGTTGTCCCTGGGTTATTAGGTTAGCTACTGTTAAAGTTGATGTGACTTAAATTAAAGCTTTAGTTGACCGTACCCACTGTTGAGCTGATCCAAATGTACTTTAGCATGATTCACAACTATCTTAAAGTCTTAACTAAACTATGTAATGGAAATTCATTCCATGAATGATAATTGTTGCTTTGGATTGAATCCCTTTTGGTCACGTCCATCTAGAGCGCCCGGGAGTCATCAGAGATCCAGGATGAGCTGAATGAGAAGGTAGACAGACTGAAGGCTGAACTCGTGGTCTTCAAGGGCCTGATGAGCGACGTACGTATTTGCTCACTGCTACGATGATGTCACCATCCCTTCCTTAAGTCTGGCAAAGCTTTCCTTTCATACATAAAGGCCTTTGTTGACTTATCTATCCAAAGCACACATTACTGCAGCATTTAGCATTTTCCCAGGAATTATCAGAATAAATCTCATTTTGTTATTGGTCTAAATAGCAACACACCCTTCCTTCCTTCCTTCCTTTTTTGGAGACATGAAAATGTGAATTGCCATAAAGCCTAAGATAAGCATTCATTGAACTGAATAGAGGATTTAGATCTATAGCACTTCATGTCCTGTTCAGGCCTGCATTGTTTCCAGGCAGGTGTGCTCTGGTGTGATATACAGTTAAATACACCACAGCATTTACAGCTGTTGTTTGGCTGTGAATAAAGAGTCAGGCTCTGTTATTTTGGAACCTCTCCATTGTTTATCTTGCTTATCTCCACATTGCCATCTGGTTGCTGTTAAATTATGTTATTTTCTGTTTTTTACTTCATCCCTGATGTGTGAATGCAGAGACGGGTAAGTGACAGAGAATCAGATAATTGTTTAGGAGGCATAGATTATTTGATGTGTTTTAGAAGATAGTCGGTGTGTGTGTTATGTGGTTGCTGATGTGACTTTAAATCTGGTGATACGACATTTGTTGCACTAGAAAAGAGTTTGCTTGATGTCTAATACTGAAAACAAAAACAGAATCTAACGTTTTTTTCTACTTTTTAAAGAAGAATCCGAGTGCATTATTTTAAATTCATAGGAATATTGCTGTTTTTGTAAACTATTAAAACATCCATCATTGTCTAGAGGGCTTAAATATGCAGAACTAACAGAGAATGACAAGCCTTCAATTTGAATTTGCTAACACCAAATTTTCAAACATAAAAAACAAAGTTACAAGAATAAAAATGAATATTGTCAGCTAAAAACTCGCATTGATGGATGCCTTTTCAGGATTGTTACTACAAACCCTTTATAGAGTTGCATAACTTAAGTGGAAAAAAGTAAAGATAATAGTTTAGACCTTTTAATTCTCCTGTCAAAACATTTTAAAGCCAGAGTAGCTCTCTGACGAAGCTACATTTTCTGGATAAATTGTGGGAATGCCCCTTTTAAAATAAAAGCTGGAAAGCTGAGATTCTGTCCCGACACCCAGCATCATGTAGTGGAGGTCAAATTCATCAGAATATGTCAAACAGGTATGAAGAGAAAGATTACACATTTCAGCTAACTGCTCTCCATCCCTTTGCAGCAAATGTCAGACCTGGACTCAAAGATCCAGGAGAAAGCCAGGCGGGTGGACATGGACATCTGCAGGCGTATCGACATCACGGCCAAGCTGTGCGACGTGGCTCAGCAACGCAACTCGCAGGACATGTCAAAAATGTTTAACGTCAGCCCCGCCAGGTCACTCCCAGAGAAGGCAAGTCTCCCTGTGATTGTGTTCTGTGAGAAAAGCTGACAGCAAATGCAGCAAACAAATATATGAATTCTTCTGCAGAGGAAACATTCAGCTCAAATTAAATGTGAGCTGCCAATCCCTCACGATGTGGCAATTTATACTTTCAGCACCAGCTGATGCTGCACTTACTGACCTCTCCAAAATCTGCAGGATGCATGGTCACTAACGCACGAGAAAGTGTCTGAATATATGTTATATTAAATCTCATTTTACTCATTAAAACTGGTATTTATGGGGTTAAAAACAAATAAACTCCTGAATGTTTGTTATGTAGGACATTTATAAATAATGCAAAACATTTTGATAAATACTAATTTTCCCGCAATGTTCAAGGAGCATTTTTTGTGTCCATGGGACACAAGTAGCGCAAAACCTGTAGGGACCTCAAAGGGATAATTATCTAAACTATTGTCTTAACCTGACTGAGGGCTGCATTTTATTTAGAAAAAGGTCTAAGCCTTGTTTAAGAGCTTGTTTGTATCTACAAACAATATTTTCTGTCACTCATTTCAGAAAATTAAACTCATAGAGATTCATTTCACAGAGTGAAATATTTCAAGCCTTTATTTCTTGTAATTTGAATGATTATGTCTTACAGATAATAAAATCCATAATCAGCTAATTAGCTAAAAACACCTGTAAAGAGTCCCTGAGCCTATGAATGGTCTCTCAGTCTGGGTCAGTAGGCTACACAAACATGGGGAAAACTGCTGACTGGACAGATGTCCAGAAGACAGTCATTGGAACCCTCCACAAGGAGAGTAAGCCACAACAGGTTTTTGCTAATGAAGCTGGTTGTTCACAGAGTGCTGTTTCCAAGCATTTTCATTGATAGTTGAGTGGAAGGAAAAACTGTGGTAGAAGCAACAAGGAGAACTGCCAATTTAAGAGCAATGTCAAGCAAAATCCATTCAAGAATTTGGGGGAGCTTCACAAAGAGTCGACTGAGGATGTAGTCAGCACATCAAGAGCCACTATGCACAGACAAATCCTACACATGGGCTAGAGGCATCTTACCAGGGCTGAGGACTAAATAATCTGGACTGCTGCTCAGTGGCCTAGTTCTTTTTTTAAATAAAAGTAAAGTTTGCATTTCATTTAGACATCAATGTCCCAGATTCTGGAGGAAGAGTGGAGAGGCACAGAATCCATGTTGCTTGAGGTCCAGTGTGACGTATTCACAGTCAGTGATGGTTTGAGGTGCCATGCCATCTGCTGGTGTTTGTCCACTAAGTTTTCTTCATGTCTCCTTCTGCTGACAAGATTTCTAGATATGCTGATTTCATTTTCCAGCAGAACTTGGCACCAACCCACACCACCAATGGTACCAAAAGCTGGTTCAGTGACCATGGTGTTACTGTGCTTGATTGGTCAGCAAACTGGCCTGACCTGAACCCCTTAAGAGAATTAATGGAGTATTGTCTAGAGGAAGATGAGAGACATCAGACCAATAATGCAAATGACCCTAAAGGTCACCATGAAAGCAACCTAGGCTTTCATCACAGCTCAGCAGAACCACAGGCTGATTGCCTCCATACTACTCTGCATTGATGCAGTAACTCATGCAAAAGGAGGCCCAACCAAGCATTGAGTGCATAGAAATGAACATACTTTTCAGAAGCCTGACATTTCTGTTTAAAATATCCTTTTTTATTGATCTTATGTAATATTCACATTTTCTGAGACACTGAATTTTAGGTTTTCATTATCTGTAAGCCAGAGTCATCAACATTTCATGAAAAAGGCTTCAATTATTTCACTTCAAATGTAATGAATAAATGAGTTTAATTTTCTGAAATGAGTGAAAAAAAATTCTGAACTATTTCACAATATTTCTTTATGTGCCTTTATGTGTTTGTTCTGCAGGGCGCCATGGCGTGCTGCAGGAGAAAGGAGCGTAAAACCATCTCCGATGAGGAGACCTCGGAGATGGATGCAGAGCCCAGCACTTCTGAGGAGGAGGTCCCTGGATCGCTCAACATCACGGATGAGATGAAACGCATGCTCAACCAGCTGTGAGTGATGCCTTCCTCCCATCTAACTGAATGTTCCTTGGTCTCCCTCTGCTGTTTATTTCAAATATTGCAACTAACAGGCTGCATGCTATTTTAGCAAGCTGTAGCTATTTATGTTGGCATTGGAATGCTTTTGCATTGACAGTTAACTAATTATTTCTCTAGAAGTTTATAAGCTACAGTGGCTGCATCCTTTTTTGCTTTTCTTCACTCTAAACTTGATCTTGTCTGTGACTTTTTAATTTCCTCTTTGCAAGCAACCTTTGCTGAACCTGCTGGCTGTTACACCTTTCTATGCTTCCCTCCCTCTTCCTCTCTTTTTTCTTTCTGTTTTCTGCCCCACACAGACATTGTTCAGATAACTCCTTTGTTGCCAGGCGCGAGACGTTTGAAATTGACGACGACTGTGACAGTCTGACTTGGGAAGAAAATGAGGACACTCTGTTGCTGTGGGAGGATTTCACCAACTTCAACATGCCGTGCACCATCGCCGCAACCGCCGGCACAGCTGCCTGCCCCGGCGATGGGAGCGGCGAAGCTGCTGATCCGGTAGGCCCACCCTGAATGAAAGCACTTTCTTCAGACTTGTACAAGTCAGAGCATACATCATTGCTATGGATGCAGCGTAAGACGTAAACTCATGCATGATGAATGAGGCCTCTGTCTGTGCTCTCTAAGGATTCCCAGGATGGAAGTCTTGGCAGCCTCATTGATGAAACAGAGTCACTATTTAAGAGCAGGGAGAAGGAGTACCAGGAGACCATCGGACAGATTGAGGTAGACTGATACGCTGATATGATTTTGTGCTGAAAGTCTGACAACACACAGAAAGCATTTAAAAACGCACCAGTTAGAGATCTGAGTCAATATCTGTTCGTTCCAAATAGAAATACTGTGGCAAGCATTTAACAAAATACCACAGTTCTATTCTGCTCACATCCATAATATGAAAGAAGTACCGTAATTGTTATCAGTTGTTTGATTCTTAATATTACAGTTAAGTTACAATTAAACATCTTTGGTTGCATGGAAGTAAACAACTGCTGACCTCAAACAGCAAAACTTAGCCACAAAGATCTTAGTGGACTACGCCAGCTGTCCTGGATTCAGGACTAGAGACAGGTTTCTCCGGCTGATAGCGAGTTCTGGCTTTCTTTCAGGTATCACCTGCTGTTTCCAATTTTTTAAAGACTAAGATGCAAAAAACAAGACAAATTGCTGCAGGTTCATAGACAGTTTTACCGTCCCTATATGCAGGTCCTTCTCAAAATATTAGCATATTGTGATAAAGTTCATTATTTTCCATAATGTCATGATGAAAATTTAACATTCATATATTTTAGATTCATTGCACACTAACTGAAATATTTCAGGTCTTTTATTGTCTTAATAAGATGATTTTGGCATACAGCTCATGAAAACCCAAAATTCCTATCTCACAAAATTAGCATATTTCATCCGACCAATAAAATAAAAGTGTTTTTAATACAAAAAACATCAACCTTCAAATAATCATGTACAGTTATGCACTCAATACTTGGTCGGGAATCCTTTTGCAGAAATGACTGCTTCAATGCGGCGTGGCATGGAGGCAATCAGCCTGTGGCACTGCTGAGGTCTTATGGAGGCCCAGGATGCTTCGATAGCGGCCTTTAGCTCATCCAGAGTGTTGGGTCTTGAGTCTCTCAACGTTCTCTTCACAATATCCCACAGATTCTCTATGGGGTTCAGGTCAGGAGAGTTGGCAGGCTAATTGAGCACAGTGATACCATGGTCAGTAAACCATTTACCAGTGGTTTTGGCACTGTGAGCAGGTGCCAGGTCGTGCTGAAAAATGAAATCTTCATCTCCATAAATCTTTTCAGCAGATGGAAGCATGAAGTGCTCCAAAATCTCCTGATAGCTAGCTGCATTGACCCTGCCCTTGATAAAACACAGTGGACCAACACCAGCAGCTGACACGGCACCCCAGACCATCACTGACTGTGGGTACTTGACACTGGACTTCTGGCATTTTGGCATTTCCTTCTCCCCAGTCTTCCTCCAGACTCTGGCACCTTGATTTCTGAATGACATGCAGAATTTGCTTTCATCCGAAAAAAGTACTTTGGACCACTGAGCAACAGTCCAGTGCTGCTTCTCTGTAGCCCAGGTCAGGCGCTTCTGCCGCTGTTTCTGGTTCAAAAGTGGCTTGACCTGGGGAATGCGGCACCTGTAGCCCATTTCCTGCACACGCCTGTGCACGGTGGCTCTGGATGTTTCTACTCCAGACTCAGTCCACTGCTTCCGCAGGTCCCCCAAGGTCTGGAATCGGCCCTTCTCCACAATCTTCCTCAGGGTCCGGTCACCTCTTCTCGTTGTGCAGCGTTTTCTGCCACACTTTTTCCTTCCCACAGACTTCCCACTGAGGTGCCTTGATACAGCACTCTGGGAACAGCCTATTCGTTCAGAAATTTCTTTCTGTGTCTTACCCTCTTGCTTGAGGGTGTCAATAGTGGCCTTCTGGACAGCAGTCAGGTCGGCAGTCTTACCCATGATTGGGGTTTTGAGTGATGAACCAGGCTGGGAGTTTTAAAGGCCTCAGGAATCTTTTGCAGGTGTTTAGAGTTAACTCGTTGATTCAGGTGATTAGGTTCATAGCTCGTTTAGAGACCCTTTTAATGATATGCTAATTTTGTGAGATAGGAATTTTGGGTTTTCATGAGCTGTATGCCAAAATCATCCGTATTAAGACAATAAAATACCTGAAATATTTCAGTTAGTGTGCAATGAATCTAAAATATATGAATGTTACATTTTCATCATGACATTATGGAAAATAATGAACTTTATCACAATATGCTAATATTTTGAGAAGGACCTGTACAGATTTAGACTTCTTATATATTTGCACTTTGAGACCAAATATATCCCACGTTTAGCTCAGATGTTAATCACTGTTAGGATGTATTCTTATTCACAAATTAGATTTCAACACAAAACTCAACATGATGGACAGTTTACCCAGTAACAACATAACGTCCGCCAAGCCAAAGTGCCTTTTTTGCAATAACATAGGTATACTTTCTTTCACTTAAATTGCATTTAAAGAGTTTGACTTGGATTCATTTCAACACCTAATCAAGTTGACATTCCTTCAGATGGAACTGGCCACAGCAAAGAGTGACATGAACCGACACCTGCACGAGTACATGGAGATGTGCAGCATGAAAAGAGGCCTCGATGTGCAGATGGAGACCTGTCGGCGGATGATTAAAGGTGGCAGGAACTCTCCGTCTTTCAGCTCGGCAGCCAGCAGCGACTCAGGGAACACAGACGAGATCCAGGACGATATCTCAGATAAAGATGCAGAGGCTGAAGTCCCGCTCAGTTGATGGCTGAGATTTGTCCCACCTTCTGTTGTCTGCCTCAATTAATCATTGGAGTTTAAATATGAGCAGAGCGTCATCCTTGCTGGAGGAGGAACAAGCTTAACATGGTGCAGGCTCAGAACTGGTGCTTTTATACTGTTTAGAAAGTGGTGGTGGGCGTGTCTTTGACACCAAGCTGTGCTCTCTTTCTCGCCGCTGATTCCAGGGCTTCAAATCATTTTGCAGAGGAGAAAAAGAAATATTTTAAACAACCTGAAAAGTATTTTCTATCCAGTTAAGATCCTTTTTTTCTAAAGGAATTGAATACAGTACATATTGTACTCCTCTATTCACCAAAACAATTACTATACATCTCTTAGATTGAGAAACGTGTGTTACTGCTGATTGAAATACTCTCTTGTTATTGTGTGATTTGATCCTAGGTTTGGTATTTAGAGTCCAAATTTAAGTGTTGGGATTTAAGCGTCTTCTGTCAGGGAGACAAAGAGAAACGGAAACAAATGGTGTTGAAGTTCTGCTTGTTTCTGAGGGAACTCTGCAGACTTGCCAAAAGTCAACAGAGGAAAGGAGCACAGCCTTTTTTTTAGTAAATGCACCGGTGCACTACTGAAATCTATGCAATTTAGCAAGCCTTATTGTTTTTTTGGACTGTCACCCTTCTTAGCTTCTCTTATAGCCATTTGCCTCTTTTAAGGAAAGCAGGTATTTTTTTTATACTGTACTGTCTTTGTTGGGGGCATCAACTGGAACAGTGCCCACAAAATATGAATATATCATAAAAGACTGCTTTGCAAAGGTATTCATAACCCTTGAACTTTTCCCATTTGGGATTTTCATTGTGATAGACCAACAAAAATCCATAATTGTGAGGCAGAAGTAATAGGATATTTAATTTTTTACAAAAATAAATAAGTGTGCTGTGCATTGTGCAGTGTTCTGGCCTTCTATATACGTACTTTGCAGAACCACCTTTTTACAGCTGCAATATTTTGTTGTTTGTCCCCTCTAGCTTTTCATTAGACTGGAAGTTTTGCGCATTCTTTGCAGAATAGCCCAGACTCAGTAAGATTGGATGGAGAGCATCTCTGAATATTAAGGTTCAAGTCTTGCCACAGTTCTAAATACATGTTTAGGGATGTTGTTCTGGTGAAACTCTGTTCTAGTCTCAAGTGTTTTGCAACATCCAACAGGATTTCTTCAGCCGCTAAATAAAACCATCCCGACAGCATAATGCTGCCACCACCATGTATGATTGGTGTTTTCATGGTGATGCACATTGTGCATATAGACAAAAAAAAACAAAACAATTCAATCTGATCTTCTATAAAGGCAACATTTGTGAAGCACACAAATAGTAATTTTCCTGTACAAGTTTCTGGCTCTCTGCAGCTCCTTTAAAGTTACAATAGATCTCTTGGCTGCTCTGGTAGGTTTGCAGTTGCATCATGCCCCTTTCATTTAAAGATGAGTGAACAGTGCTCTGTGAGATGTTCCGGATATTACATATTAACAATATCCCAAGCTATTATACAGTATATATATTTTATCTTCTCAACAACTTTCTCCCAGATCTGTCTGCTGTGTTCCTTGGTCTTTGTGATTCTGCCTACGGTTCACTAATGTTCTCTAACAAATCTCTGAGGCCAGAAATAGAACAGCTGACATTATACAGAGATTAAAGTACACTAAGATGGGACTATTTACTAATAAGGTGACTTCTGAAGCCAAATGATTGCACTGGATTTTATTTAGTGGTATCAGAGTAAAAGGTTGAATACATAAGCATACAAGACTTGATATTTTTATTTGTAAAAAAATAATTTTCAAACTATGTATTGCTTTCCGTTCACTTCTCAGTTGTGCACTGCTTTGTGTGGGTCTATCACATAAAATCCCAATAAAACACATTGATGTTTGTGGCTGTATCATGGCAAAATGTGAACTAAGTTTAAAAGTATGACTACTTATGCAAGGCAGAGTATTTGTTTGCCAGGTTGCTTGCTGCTGAAGTAGGCAGTGCCCTGCTCTGAATTAGAGGAAACGCCACTCGTGTTGTGCCGCCAATTTGCACAAATATATACTTAGTTTCTTGAAAATTAATAAGGTAGAAGAGTTGGATTGTAAGAACCTGAATCATCAGTGGTAAACAACTCCCCTTCAGATGTTCGTGCTAAACCAAAGGGCATAGTTCACATTGTTCTGCAGAGTCCTCTGCAGGAGAGCAGGTTCCACTTAGTGCTTTGTTTCTTTAGAACAGGGCTAGAAACATCAGTCTGTCAGCATGTGATCCTATGTACCCCAGAGGCCTTTTGTGTTTATATTTGTCATTTTGCTGCAGACTGAGAAAATATTTCAGCACAGAAACTAATCAACAAATGAAACGAGAATGAGCATTTTTTTTTTGTTTGTTTTAATCATTGGTTTATTTTATATTTGAGTGTGAGTCACAGGATCCAAGATTAAGAACTAATACTTTTATCTTGACGTTTCTGGGGGCAGAAAATGGTGAAGCATGCTCTTGTGCACAAAAGAAGCTTTGGGTCTTTGTTTATACATATATTTTGAGCTAAAATGCTGCAATACAGACTGTGTACTGTCTGTCATATTTGCGACAAAACTTTACTTGTGGCAAAAGATGTTTTGTTTTTAACCAGAGTGTGTTAACCATTAAACTGTGTAGCTATATTAAGCTTCTAACAACTTGAATATAAACTATGTTGCAGTTATTTTTTTATTACTAACAAATCACGATACAGAATTAACACAAGAAAACAGAGAAGAGAAGCCTCACTAATAGAGAACATGTCAAATTGTTGATATAAAAACCAGCCTGATGAGTAACAAAGAGTCATTCTGTTATTTCTACTGGACTTTGCTCACATCATTTAATGACTGTATGGCTGTAGCATCCACGAACGGTGGGTCTGATGTGTTTCTCGCTCCTCTGATTGTCATACATAACCAGCCAACCACAGCAATTGTGCACAGTAACGTGATGAAGATGAAAATATAGATTCTGACCTGGATAAAGTTTTGCAGACTCGGTAGGCACATGCCAACCTCACAGGATTTTCCAACATCCCCAACTCCAGCAAACTACTGGATGTCAGGTATAACATGCCCACTCTCCAAACCCCTAAAGCAGGTTTCCCACATTTTACTTCAGAAAGCTGTAGCGACTCTTATTTGTTGAATGTAGCTTGATTGGAAGCCTTTAAAGACCTTAAAATAATGTAGCTGATAAAACTGCAGGGACACATGGTGTTAGGTTACCTGCTGGGACCCTCAGTGTGAGTTTCTCTGTACTGAACAAGTTCTCAAGCTTACCACCAACCAGGCGTATGTAAATTTTGCTGGATGTGAATGTTTCATACTAAAAGGGGGTTTTATACGAGGAGTTTTTACTCTTTGGGTGTGGGGATTATTTGGTTTATCTTCGCTTGCAAACATATCTGCTGTTTTAGTTCCATAAATGCGACACGGAGGTCCAAGCTGCAGCAATATTTGGATAAAAACTGCTGAACTCTTATCAGGTCCCAGTCTTGTTTATTTTGACTCACAGGAAACATCTTTGTTTTAATTAGCTGTTGTTTATCAACGTTTATTTATATTCTTTTACTCTTAGATTTGTAAGTTTATTCTTAATATTTTTGTTGAAACTATTTATATGGTGTACTCCTGCAGGTGTTGGGCTGTTTTCATTTTAAAAATGATGAATGTACTCAGTCGATGTTGGGGTAAAGTTAAATAAAGCGGTGGATTGGGTAAAAATTGTTATCTGGTGTTTTTTTAACTGTTTCCTTACTTCTAAATATTATTTGTCAATTTGTAAAGAGTGAGTTGACAAAATGCAATGTTTAGATGAGTGTATTATATAACACCTCCTTACCTTAATGAGCTTTTACATCCACACAGCCCCAGTAGATCCCCATGATCTCCAGACCAGAAGCTTAGTTCCCAGGACTGAGCTCATGACCAGGGGAGACGGAGGTTTTTCAGTCTTCCTACTTCTGTGAGCTCTGCTGGAACTTTAAATTATTTTAAATCTCTTTTTAAATTTTTTTAAACTGGCTTTAAATTACAGAGAGCACAACGATTAGGCCAGTCCTTGTGTTGCCTTTGCCTTTCATTGTCAACCTCGTGTTTTATTGCTTTTTTTTTGGTTATATTCTTGCTTCTATTTTATTTTATCTTCACCTGTTCGGCACTTTGATTGCTATTTTGCTTGTAAAGCATTTTTTAAATAAATAAATAAAAATAATTTAAATAAATTGGATTAAAATTTATTTTAAAAGGAAATGAATACAACTGTAAATTTGACCTGTTTTCTTTAAAAAAAAAAAAAAGACAATCAGTGATGAATTTTATTGACAAATTCCTAAATAATTTGTATTGAGGTCAAATATACATTCACCGGCCACTTTATTAGGTACATCGGTCCAACTGCCCATTAACGCAAAATTCTAATCAGCCAATCACATGGCAGCAACTCAATGCATTTAGACATGTAGACATGGTCAAGACGATCTGCTGTAGTTCAAACCGAGCATCAGAATGGGGAAGAAAGGTGATTTAAGTGACTTTGAACGTGGCGTGGTTGTTGGTGCCAGACGGGCTGGTCTGAATATTTCAGAAACCGCTGATCTACTGGGAGTTTCATGCACTACCATCTCTAGGGTTTACAGAGAATGGTCCGAAAAAGAGAAAATATCCAGTGAGCTGCAGTTCTGTGGGCGCAAATGGCTTGTTGATGCCAGAGGTCAGAGGAGAATGGCCAGACTGGTTCGAGCTGATAGAAAAGCAACAGTAACTCAAATAACCACTCGTTCAAACCAAGGCATGCAGAAGAGCATCTCTGAACGCACATGTCGAACCTTGAGGTGGATGGGCTACAGCAGCAGAAGACCACACCGGGTGCCACTCCTGTCAGCTAAGAACAGGAAACTGAGGCTAAAATTCACACAGACTCACCAAAATAGGACAATAGAAGATTGAAAAAACTTTGCCTGGTCCGATGAGTCTCGATTTCTGCTGCGACATTCGGATGGTAGGATCAGAAATTGGTGTCAACAACATGAAAGCATGGATCCATTGTATCAACGGTTCAGGCTGCTGGTGGTGGTGTAATGGTGTGGGGGATATTTTCTTGGCACAGTTTGGGCCCATTGGTACCAATTGAACATCGTGTCAACATCACAGCCTACCTGAGTATTGTTGCTGACCATGTCCATCCCAGTGTACCCATCTTCTGATGGTTACTTCCAGCAGGATAACGCGCCATGTCATAAAGCATGAATCATCTCAGACTGGTTTCTTCAACATGACAATGAGTTTACTGTACTAAAATGGCCCCCAAAGTCACCAGATATGTGGTGGAACGGGAGATTCGCATCATGGATGTGCAGCCGACAAATCTGCAGCATCTGTGTGTTGCTATCATGTCAATATGGACCAAACTCTCTGAGGAATTATTCCAGTACCTTCTTGAATCTATGCCATGAAGGATTAAAGCAGCTCTGAAAGCAAAAGGGGTCCAACCCGGTACTGGCAAGGTGTACCTAATAAAGTGGCCAGTGAGTGTATGTCCACACTAAAATCTCAAACTATTCTGTCAATAGCTGGGCCATTTTCCAGTCTCCTTTCTTGATCTGATCTGCATTTTGGAAACCCCTAAATATTACTGTACACAAAGACACTCCACATCAAGATGAAAACAAAACAATAAGCGTTTTTAAGCTTTCCCGGTATGATTCTAATTCTTATTGGTCTCCATTATATGACATGTTTATGAAAATGTTACCATTCAGAGTAATAAAAGGTTAAACGACACACCAAGTGACTATTCTGAGTTTCCTATTCTTTAATCACAAATGAATGTTGAAGGTCAGTAAGTCCGTGAACTTTTCCACTTTTTGGGACATTACAACCACAAACCTCAGTGCATCTGACACATAATTGTGAAGAGGAATAGAAAGGATATATGATTATCTAATTTTGCTCATTTTTGCAAATTTTATGTTACCCTGTTGTTCTTAAACCCTTAAACAAAACCAGGTTCAATAAATTACCTTCAGAAGTCGCATAATGAATAAAGAGTCCGCATGTGGGTAATTCAAACTCAGTGTAAATCTAGCTCTTTTGTGAAGGCCTCAGAGGTTTGTTAGAGAACACTAGAGAAGAAACAACCTCATGAAAACCAAGGAGCACAGCAGACAGGTCAGAAAAAAACGTTATGGAGAAGATAAAAGCAGAGATAGATCAACTAAATCCCAAGCTGAAAATATCTCACAGAGCTTTGTTCAATCAATCACCTTAAAATAAAAAAAATAAAAAAAGAGTATGATACGACTACAAACCTATCAATATATGAACTAAACAAAAGAGCATAAAGCAACCAAGAGATCGCTAGTAACTGAAGGAGTTGCAGAGAGCCACAAACTTGGACGGGACAATTATTAGCTGTATACTCCACGAATGTGGCCTTTATGGAGGAAAGCAAAGATTGAGTTGTGGAAAAAACACGAAGGTCTTGTCTGCAGTTTTCCAAAAACCATGTAGGAAATACAGGAAATATGTGGAAGGTCTTCTGGTGAGACAACACTACAGTTTTATTTCTGACAGTATCAAAGGGCCCGGGACCCCATACTCCCGGAGTACCCCCCACAGGATTCCCAGAGGGACACGGTCGAACGCCTTCTCCAAGTCCACAAAGCACATGTAGACTGGTTGGGTGAACTCCCATGCACCCTCCAGGACCCTGCTGAAGGTATAGAGCTGGTCCAGTGTTCCACGGTCAAGACGAAAACCACACTGCTCTTCCTGAATCCAAGGTTCGACTATCCGACGGATCCTCCTCTCCAGAACCCCCTAATAGACCTTACCAGGGAGGCTTAAGAGAATGACTCCCCTATAGTAGGAACACACTTTACGGCCCCCTTTTTGAATAGAGGGACCACCACCCATCAGCTGCTTCTGGAGTCCCACAGGCCAAAAAGACCCAATAGGACTCCTTCAGCCTGACAGCATCCCACACCCCCGGTGTCCACCAGCGGGTTCGAGGATTGCCACTGCTCAGGCACCAACAACCTTGCGACCACAGCTCTGGTAAGCTGCCTCGGCAATGGAGATGCGGAACATGGCCCACTCGGACTCAATGTCCCCCACCTCGCCTGGAACGTGTTTGAAGCTCTCCCGGAGGTGGGAGTTGAAGATCTGCCTCACGGGAGATTCTACCAGGCATTCCCAGCAGACCCTCAAGATTTGTTTGGGTCTGTCAGGTCTGACCGGCATCCTCCTCCACCATCGGAGCCAGCTCAACACCAGGTAGTGGTCAGTGGAAAGCTCCGCTCCTCTCTTCACCCGAGTGTCCAAGACATGCTGCCGCAGATCAGAAGACACGACAACAAAGTCAATCTTCGAACTGCGGCCTAGGGTGTCCTGGTGCCAAGAGCACATATGGACACTCTTATGCTTGAACATGGTGTTAGTTATGGACAATCTATGACGAACACAGAAGTCCAATAACAAAACACCCCTCGGGTTCAGAACGGGAGGGCCATTCCTCCCAACCACGCCCCCACAGGTCTCACTATCATTGCCAACATGAGCATTGAAGTCCCCCAGCAGAACAAGGGAGTACCTCGGAGGGGTGCTCTCCAACACCCCCTCCAAGGACTTCAAAAAGGTTGGGTAGTTTGAACTGCTGCTCAGTGCATAAGCACAAACAAGAGTCAGAACCCATCCCCCCACCCATAGGCGGAGAGAGGCTACCCTCTTGTTCACCGGGGTGAACCCCGACGTACAGGCGCCGAGATGGGGGGCGACATGTATGCCCACCCCAGCTCGGCGCCTCTCAACAGGGGCAACTCCAGAGTGGAACAGTGTCCAACCCCTCTCAAGGAGACGGGTTCCAGAGCCAGAGTCGTGCGCCGAGGTGAGCCCAACTATTTCTAGCCAGAACCTCTCCACCAACTAAGGCTTCTTCCCCACCAGAGAGGTGACATTCCACGTCCCAAGAGCCAGCTTTCAAAGAGCAGTCAAGGATCAGACTGCCAAGGTCTCCGCCTTCGACTGCCACCCATAACACATTGCACGTGACCCCTTTGGCCCCTCCCCCATCGGAAGGGGGACCCATGTTCCCTCTTTGGGCTGTGCCCGGCTGGCCTCCATGGGTGAGAGCCCGGCCACCAGGCGCTCGCCAGCGTGTCCCACCTCCAGGCCTTGCTCCAGAGTGGGGCTCCAGTGACCGGGAACACTGTTTCCATTTGTGGCAATCATCGTAATCCCCTCCTTGGGCTGCCACCCCTTCCTGGGCTGCCACCTTACTGTGGTGGAGGAGTTTGAGTGTCCCAATGATCCTAGGAGCTATTTTGTCAAGGGCTTTATGACCCTGGTAGGGTAACCCAAGGCAAATAGGTCCTAGGTGAGGGATCAGATAAAGCGCAGCCCACAGACCCTTTATGATGATTGCCACAAATGGAAACGGTTTCAGTAAATAGCAGTTAGAATTTTTTAAGCACCTATATATTGTTTTTTATAGCAACTAAATGCAGACAGGTTTGCAGAGCATACTTGAGGTCGAATAATAAAATAAGTTGAGGAGCTGAAGAAAATAAACCCACCACATTTTTATTTTGCTTTTTTCTATTCATGATGCAATACATTTTATTTCTCTTTTTTTCCTGAGTATTTAACCGTGGTTTGCCTTATCTGCTAAAACAGTAAGAACAATAAAACCAATTAAATAGTGCTGACATATTTATTAGGCAATTTAGATAATAACAAAATATTTAAAAACACATACAATGACATATTTTCATGCTAAAATGCATCAAAAATCTTATAAAAACTAAATAAGGATCACCTCTAAATGTTGTAATTTTTACATACTAAATATATGTACAAACGTTCGAAAATGTGTTGAAACGTTCAAGATCATCTTGCTTTAAATTTGAAACGAACAGTTAGTTCTCTTTATTTTTCTCATTTAACCATTAGGAGCTGATGTGCTCTAAAACAGGCAAGAGTATTTCTAGTTTGTTTGCTAAAATTTAAGAACCATAAATAGAAATTTAAATTCTAATTATTAGCAGCTTGATTGCCATTTTGTCCAGATCTCTCATCTCATCCGGTAACATTTTTATCCCTCCACTTGAAGAAACACAATCCTCTTGGCCACACTCTCCTCACCGTATTTTTCCTGCAGCTTCTGACGGTTGGTAGGGTCGCCTGAATGCAACAGCCTGTCGTCATGGCGATTCCAGAGCGGTCCGGAAACAGACAAGGGATTCAAAAGTAAATCAACTGCGGCAGCGAAGTCTCCGCTGGTCTTAAGCAAAGCTTTGGTGACACTGACCAGGTCCTAGAAAAACAAACAAATTCAATAAAAACAGTGAAGTTTGTGATGGCACGGGCATGGAGCTGCACTCACCTGGTTTGTCTGGTTCATCAGCTCCCTGATTTTCTGCTTGTCCTCCTCTAACTGCGCCTGAGTCAGAGAAAATGCTGTGTCCTTGTCCTTTGAGGCGTGTGGGTGAGATGGAGATGCTGAGCCTTCACCAACCAGAGACTCAGAGTCATTTTGCTGAGATTCCCTCTCAAATATGAATAGGTGGACCTTTGAAGTGGTGCTGATGGGCTCTGAAACAGCTGGCTGGGCAGGTCCAGCATCGGGGGAGCCTGTGTTTGGGACACAGATGCCGTTTGAGGCCTGAGTCTCTGGTACAATCCCCTGTGGGCTGGGTCCAGATTCAGGGTTACACTGAGAACAAGGTGGATCTGCAGGTGTGTCTGAAATATGTGGAGCATCTCCTAACGAAGTTGTTGTTCCAGCAATGTTTAGGAGATCTGGACCTTCATCTTCATCGCACTATGACAAAAGAATCAGTGTGTAAGTAATTTGCCTATTTGGATTGGTTTGAATGTTACACACAAATTGGGATGTATGAAGCATCCCAATTTAACACTTTGTATGTGTTATATAAAAAAAGTTAGAATCAGCATGTCAGACGTCAAGGAAACCCAGAAATTAGTGTCAGCCAATATAAATCTGATCGGCACATTTCAAAAAAGCACTATCCTATTAAAGGTCAGTACCCCTACAAAACTTCACTTTAATGGTGCTCCAATGCTCTAATCATGGTGACTGTATTCAGAGTCCTACCTCAGAATCATCTTCAAACTCCTTTGTTGCCATTTCAAGAATTCCCAGCTTTCTTTTCTCTGTTTTCTTTGCTGCTTTCTGTGGGGCTGAATTGGCTTTGTCTTGAAAAACAGAGAACCAGATTTATTATGAAACCTGGTAAAATATTCTCCAGTGTAAAATAAAGTAAGGAATGAAATACAGCCTCTACGTCTTATATATACATTTACCACACCATCATATATTCATGCCAAACCTGCTTGTGCTGTTTTAGTCTTAGCATCATGGCTGTCCTGCTCCACCTGACTCTCAGCCTCAGCTGCCGCCTTCTTCGCTTTGGCTTTTTTCTGAGGGGGCTCTTCTGTTATTTGGGTTCGTTGGTTAGGAGACTTCCTGGTGTATTTTGTTTTTTTCGAGGGTAGTGGGGATGCTGTGGGCTGTTCTGCGGTGTTCGAGGAGGATCTCAGTTTTTTTCCGTATGGCTCGGGGATTGAAGATAATGCCCTCAGCTCCAGCTGCCTGCGTGTTAATCGATGCTGTGGTTGTTCATGCATCAAGGAAGCCTCCGGCTTTTCTTTTGACCTTTTAGGTGAACCAGTTTTAGTTGAGAATTCAATCTGAGCTGGAGAGGGACTTTTTGGTAAATTATGTATTTGTGATAAAACAGCGGTCAGAGGTCCATCTCCTTTTGTTTCTGGGGTCTCTGTGCTAGCTTGGATATCTGCCTGTTCCTCAGTTTGACAACAGGGAAATGTTTCCCCTTCAACACTCTCTGATTGGATGTTTTTATTCAGGTGTACCTCAGATGTTTGGCTATCTTCCCCTCCAACAGAGGCAGGTATCGGAGTTTCTACGTGTTCAGGTGTGCTTGCAGCTGGTACTGACTGGACATCGATCTGTGGGGACAGAAAAACAGTTTTCTCTGTCTTAACATTGCTATAAAAATCATATCTTCAAATCGTGACATGCAAAATCTAAACAAAGAAAACAAGTTTTGATTTATCCATACAGCAGTACCTGTGTTAGGTCTGATTCTGCTGAATGTGTGGGAGCAGGACCGACGGTTGATTCACGGGAAGATTTTTCAGCATCACATTCCTGAAGCAGAAATATGAAAAGATACTAATAATCTGGAGGGCTGCACGGTGGCACCCTTAGGCGTGAATGAGTGTGTGAGTGGTTGTTTGTTCTGTGTGTGTCCGTGTTGCCCTGCGATGGACTGACGACCTGTCCAGGGTGTACCCCACCTCCCACCCATAGACTGCTGAAGATAGGCACCAGCTTCCCCGCAACTCACTATGGAAGAAGCGGTAGAAAATGACCGACTAATAATCTGAATATAGTCCCCAGCTGGATTTCTTTGACACAAAAATACACTGCTGTGTAAATGTATTTGCCCTTTAACGGATTTCTTCTGTTTTTGCTTTCTTGATTTCATATGAAATAAATTTTAACATCAGAAGAAAATAACCTAAGTAACCTAAGTTAATACAAACAGCAGTTTTTAAATGGTAATTGCATTTATTAATGGACAAAAGGTATCCAAACCACAGATGAAAAAAAAAAAACATGGAACAGTGATGAACCTTCCTAGGAGTGGTCAGCCTCCAAGAGCAGATCAACAACTCATCCAGAAGGTCACAAAAGAATCAGAACAAGTTCAATTGCCTCAGTGAGGGTCACTATCATGATTTAACAATAAGAATGAGACTGGACAAAAATGTGATCTATGAGAAAGTTAAATGCTGAGATTTACCTGAAAGAGGTTGTCCAGCCATCAGTTTGTAACCGTATTCAGTTCAATTCAGTTTTATTTATACAGGGCCAATTCACAACACATGTCGTTTCAAGCCAGTTCACAAAGTCAATTCAATCGAATCATACAGATTTCAAGTCAGGTACATACATTCAAATTAATCCTAACTATCGAACAATGCAGTCAGATTCAGTTATTTATTCAAATTGGTTAAAACGTTTTTCTATCTAAGGAAACCCAGCAGATTGCATTGAGTCAGTGTCTTGTAGCTGTCACTCCTCCTGGATGAGCATGTAGAGACAGTGGACATGCACACACACACACACACACATATATATATATATATATATATATATATATATATATATATATATATATATACACACACACACATCTGTGTTTTACTATCTTTATGAGGACTTTTTGGTTACTTCCATTCATTTTCCTTTTAGTGCCTAACCCTGACCCTAACACTAACCCTAACCAGTTAATACCTAACCCTAACAATAACTCAATTCATACCCTAGTCCTAAACCTAACCCCTGTCCGAAGAACGGAATTTGAAAAAGTGAGGACCAGGAAAATGTCCTCACTTTGTCAAAATGTCCTCTCTATTAGGTTAAAAAATACGAAAAATGGTTCTCACTCAGCAACAAGTACAAGAACACACACACACACACACACACACACAGTGAGAAAAATAAGTATTTGGACACCCTGCGACTTTGCAAGTCCTCCCACTTAGAAATCATGGAGGGGTCTGAAATTTTCATCTTAGGTGCATGTCCACTGTGAGAGACATAATCTAAAAAAAAAAATCCGGAAATCACAATGTACGATTTATTTTATATTTTATTTGTGTGTTACTGCTGCAAATAAGCAATTGAACACCTGTAAGGTAAGTTTATTTATATAGCGCTTTTCAGCAACGAGACACTCAAAGTGCTGTACATACAATTACAAAGAAAATAAACACAGATACAGACACAGAAAAACAAATGATAAAATCAAACAACAGAGGTAATTTAAAAAATAAAATAAAATAAAGAGAATAGAATGATGGATAAGAAAATGAAAGGAAAATTGGGACTGAAAACGCAACTAATCATGCCTAAATGGCACAGTCAAAGGCCACTCTAAACAAATACGTTTTTAATCTTGATTTAAAGCAACTTAGGGTTTTGGCACTTTTACAATTTTCTGGCAGTTTATTCCAGATTAGTGGAGCATAAGAACTAAAAGCTGCTTCTCCATGTTTGGTTCTGGTTGTAGATTTGAGCCAGAAGACCTGAGAGGTCTGGGTGGTTGATACACTGACAACAAGTCTGTAATGTATTTTGGTGCTAAGCCATTCAGTGATTTATAGACTAACAGAAATATTTTAAAGTCTATTCTCTGAGCTACAGGGAGCCAGTGTAGGGACTTTTGTACCGAGGTGATGTGCTCCACTTTCTTAGTTCTGGTGAGGACGCAGGCAGCAGCGTTCTGGATCAACTGCAGCTGTCTGATCGACTTTTTAGGCAGACCTGTGAAGACACCGTTGCAGTAACCAATTCTACTAAAGATGAAGGCATGAATTAGTTTTTCAAGGTCCTGCTGAGACATTAGTCCTTTAATCCTGGAGATGTTCTTTAGGTGATAGAAGGCCGACCTTGTTACTGTCTTTAGGTGCCTCTGAAGGTTCAGGTCTGAGTCCATCACTACACCCAGGTTTCGAGCCTGACTGGTGGTTTCTAGCTGTAATAACTGAAGCTGTGTGCTAACTTTTAAACGCTCTTCCTTTGGTCCATAGATTATTACTTCAGTTTTGTTTTGATTCAGCTGAAGAAAATTTAGGCCCATCCATGCATTGATTTCTTCTAAGCATTTACCCAGCGCTTGAATGAGTTCATAGTCACCTGGTGACATTGTAACGTATAGCTGTGTGTCGTCTGCATAGTTATAACTTACGTTGTTGTTTATTAAAATCTGAGTTTGGGGGAGCATGTAGATATTGAATAGGAGGGGCCCTAAGATGAACCCTTGGGGAACGCCACATGTGATTTTTGTGCTCTCTGATGTAAAGTTACCTACTGACACAAAAAAGTCAGTGTCCTTCAAGTAGGATTTAAACAAATTGAGTGCTGTACCAGAAAGGCCGACCCAGTTTTCCAGGCGCTCTAATAAAATGGAGTGATCAACAGTGTTGAATGCTGCACTAAGGTCCAATAATACCAGCACTGTGGTTCTTCCACAGTCTGCATTTATACGGATGTCATTGAACACCTTGACAAGAGCAGTCTCTGTACTGAGGTGAGGAGGAAGCCTGATTGGAAGACATCGAAGCGGCTGGTCGTTGTTAGGAAGTTGTTTAACTGCTGAAACACAGCTTTTTCAATAATCTTTCTGATGAAGGGGAGGTTTGATATAGGCCTGTAGTTCTGCAGTAGCAGCTTGTCCAAGTTGCTCTTTTTCAATAGAGGTTTGATAATTGCTGTGTTTAGGGCCTGGGGGAAAACACCTGACAAAAGGGACATATTTATTATTTGTGTTAAATCAGATGTTATTACAGGCAAAGCTTTCTTAAGGAAAGCTGTGGGTAAAACATCGAGACGGCAGGAAGAAGAGCTTAGTTGCTGTACGATTTCTTCTAAGATTTTGTAGTTTGGTGAAATTGGGAAATTTTGTCAAAATCAGTTCTAGTTGGAGACAACATTGGTACTGGAGTTGATGTGGATGTGCTGACTGCCCCTCTGATCTTTTGGGTTTTTTCAGTAAAGAATTTAGCAAATTCATTGCAGGCCCTGGTAGAGTGGAGTTCAGATGCTAAAGTTACAGGAGGGTTTGTTAGCCTGTTGACCGTGGCAAATAATGCACCAGCATTGTTAATGTTTTTGCTGATGATCTCAGAAAATAAAGATTCCCTTGCATTTTTCAGTTGTAGGTTATATCTGTATAGTCTCTCTTTATAGATAATATAGTGAACCTGGAGTCCAGTGTTTCGCCACCTGCGTTCAGCTTTTCTACACTCCTTTTTTTCACTTCTGACTGTCGGAGCACTTCTCCATGGAGACATTTCCTTCCCAAAAACGACTTTCGCTTTAATTGGAGCAATTGAATCAATGATGTCTGAGATTTTAGAATGAAAGTTATCTACCAGCTCATCTACAGTGTTACAGGGCAAAGTGGAGGTAGAAGAGTAAATCTGGTTAAAGGTTTCAGCAGCACCGTTCTTAAAGATGCGTTTTCTTATCATGTCTCTTTGGCAAATGGAGCCATTGCAGATGATGCTTTCAAAAATAACAGAAAAGTGGTCAGATAGAGCAACATCAGTTACAGACACCTTGGAAATGTTTAGACCCTTAGTGATGATCAAGTCCAAAATATGTCCCTGTTTGTGTGTTTGCTGTTTAACATGTTGAGTCAAACCAACATTTCTAAGAGTGTCACATAGATCTATTGTACTTCTGTCTTCAGGATTGTCCATGTGAATGTTGAAGTCTCCCACAATAATTAAACAGTAATAATCAACACAAATCACAGATAAAAGCTCATCAAAACCACTGAAAAGGTTTGTTTTGGACTTAGGAGGCCTGTAAATATCCAAGAACATGGTTCGGACCGGGCTCTTTACCCGGAGAGCCAAATATTCAAAAGAGTAAAATTTGCCCAGAAATGCTTTTTTACACTCTAATAAATCTTTAAACAAAGTGGCTCCTCTCCACCTTTTCTTTGCCGTCTGCTCTCACAAAGAAAATTTTAGTTCGGAGGCGTCGCCTCTATCAGAATGTCAGCTTCATTAAATTCATGTAACCATGTTTCTGTTAAAAACAGAACATCAAGATTGTGGTCAGTAATGAAGTCATTGATTAAAAAAGATTTTCCTGACAGAGATCTAATGTTCAATAAAGCCATTTTATATGATATAGTTGCTGATATTAACTCTGTGTCTTGTTGTACCTGACAGTTTATGTTTTTTTTTTATTGTTTATTGCTGTCTCTTATCCTTTTGGCTTTGTTCTTTCTGTCACATATAAGCACAGAGATTTTACAACTATCTCCTATTAGGGGCCCAAGTTTTTCCTGGACATGCTCATTTCTGATAGTTACCACTGGGGCCCAGACTGTATCACAGAGAAGTGATTTGAAGGTCCTGATTAGGAGGAGATAGATTAGGAGGTGGTGGAGGTCTGCGGCATTTGGAAGATGTTGGTTTAGTAGCAGGGCCTCGGCCACTGAATGGAGAAGATGTCAGAGCCATTTGGGTCCCAATTTTAAGAGCTCCTTTCATGTTATCAGAATCCAGTAAAGCAAAAAGCGGGCTCAGTGGGGAGATGGGAGAGTTCTGTGCGGTCTGGGGTGAGCGGGGTTTACCAGGGGAGTCGGTCTGGGTTTTGGGGGGAGGGGGCTATAACGAGGGAGTCCACCTCTCCTGTGGATTTCGACGGGGAGACATTTTGTGATGACCTCTCTTTCTCAGCCAACTGGCCGATTATTTCTGCTGGAGCTGTTGGAGGCAGCGTTATCATTGTTGTTGATACTCCATGTTCTCTGCTGAAGGTCGAAGCTGCTGGCAGGTTATTTACTGAATAGAAGAGATTAGATGTGAGACATCTGTCTCCTGGCTTGTTCAAACAGAAACCATCTTGCTTGAAGTGTTGTCTTTTTTCCCAAAAAATATTAAAGTTATCGATGAAGTTCACAGATGTAGTAGCACATGTTTTTTTTCAACCACTTATTAATCATCAGAAGTCTGGAAAAAAATCTCATCTCCACAGAAAATCGGTGCAAAGGGTCCGCTGAGATATTAATATTGAGACCTCCAACAATATTCAGAAGACGAGTGAAATCCTCCTTCAATCCTTCTGATTTTTTCTTAGCCACGTCATCCATGGCTCAACAGGGTATAATAAGGTTTTCTAGAGACGGGCGTTTTTGTGTGATTGCAAGAATATTCTCTGAGATATCAGACACCACATTACTGGTACCAATCATAACTGTGTTTTTCTTGTTGCAGAAGTTTTTAATCCCATCCACAGCTGTGTTGTCCACTATTAGGGTTCTTGGTCCGGTTCTTGTTCTCAAACCTTTTATTGTTCTCAGAAGATGGATCATTTTCCTGGTTTTCATTCTGTGGTGGAGCAAATCTATTCTGGAGGGAACTCCATTATTTCCAGCTGTCTCACTCCTATCAGTTGTTGTGACAGCAGCTCGCTGTAGAAGTCTCCTTTTCCCAGGGGAAACGGGGGCATTTCTCTGTAATTCTGGCCATTCTAATTTATTTAATTGCTGAGATCTTCCAGTGAGTCGTCCACCTCGATTTTTCGGGCATGCTCCTAAAACATGCAGGGGGGTCTGCCGGTAGGTTTATTCTCAGTGTTCTGATTGCCGGCTGAGTTGTTGAGTTGGCTGTCACTGTTTGGGATCACAGGCAAAGTTGAAGAGCATCAGAACCAGGGACTTAAAAAAGCTCAACAAGCTGATAAAGAAGGCTGGCTCTGTTCTGGGGACTCCTCTGGAACCTCTGGAGATCATTGTGGAAAGACAGATTCTTCATAAAATGAAGAACATTATGGAGAACTCTGAGCTTCCTCTTCATGAGACTGTCCTACAGCAACAGAGTGTCTTCAGTCAGAGGCTTCTTCAGATCTGCTGTAAGACGGAGCGCTACAGGAGATCCTTCCTGCCCACAGCCATCAGCATCTACAACGGCTCTTTGAAGAAACCTTCATAATATGAGCTATAACAACATTTAATTTACCTTTGGGATTAATAAAGTATTTTTGAATTGAATTGAATCATCGTTGTACCCCATATTCACCTCCACATTCACTTCTAGTCGATGGATTTTCATCTCCAAAACAGCCAATTTCTGTAAAAGTTTGTTGAAGTTTTCTGTGGTGAAGGGAGACATTTTGTGCTTATTATTAGCTGGCGTCAACTTGTCCTTCTTTCAAGTTCGATTATAAAAACATCAAAATCCTTAAAAAAAAAAATAATAATAATCCTTGGGAGTTGCTGGTAAATGTAGTTTTAGTCCAATATTTCCGTAATTTTGGCTAAAAGATAAAAAGTTAGGAGTAAAAGAATGCAAGCAAGCAGGGAGCTTAGGAGAAAAGCGTCTGAGCAGGCAGAGAGGCAGGAGCTAGCCTAGTGCTGCAAGTTTGTTGAGGGTTGTGTTTTTAAAGACATAAAACCTGTGAAAATCAATGTTAATATTTTGGTACAGTAGCCTTTGTTTGCAATTACAGAGGTCAACGTTTCCTGTAGTTTTTCACCAGGTTTGCACAAACTGCAGCAGGGAGTTTGGCCCATTCCTCCACACAGATCTTCTCCAGATCAGCCAAGTTTCTGGGCCTGTTTCTGAGATACACGGAGTTTGAGCTCCCTCTAAAGAGTTTCTATAGCGTTTAGGTCTGGAGACTGGCTAGGCCACTCCAGAACCTTGATATGCTTCTTACGGAGCCACTCCTTGGTTATCCTGGCTGTGTGCTTCGGGTCATTGTCATGTTGGAAGACCCAGCCACGACCCATCTTCAATGCTTCAACTGAGGTAAGGAGGTTGTTCAACAAACTGTGGCAATACATGGCCACGGTCATCCTCTCCTTAATACAGTGCAGTCATCCTGTCCCATGTGCAGAAAAACACCCCCAAAGCATGATGCTTCCACCCCCATGCCTCACAGTAGGGATGGTACTCATCATTCTTTGTCCTCCAAACACGGCAAGTGGAATTAAGACCAAAAAGTTGCCAGGTCTCTTCAGGTGTCAGAGTTAGACACACCGATAAACTCAGAGAAGGTATGAATGAAGACACAAGCGAATCAAAGTTATCTTTGGCTGGCCAGGGAGAGACAGTCCGCTGCTACACAGTGGCTTCTCTCAGAGGAGCTGCACACTGAACCAGCATTTTATTGAAGAAAGGAAAAAAAAAGAAACACTCATGTTTCAGCATCATGGGTGTGACCACACACAGTTTCACAAATGCAAGTTCTACTGAATAAAACTGGTTCTATCCAGATACTGATACAACACACACGAAGGACACGAAGATTGGCTGGGGTACGAACAGCCTTCTTCCCAGAACACCACCACACACAAGTTCCTGCTCAGTCTGCATAGCAACCACCCAAATGCAACTCTTAGGCAAGATGACAATTCTGTAAATAGTTCATAAAAAAACTCAAGATAAATGTGAAAAGTATTCAAACCACTTCTATCAAAGTTCACCAAACTAAATAAATGAAAATGTCTTTCAATGATAAATCATTTAGGATAAAGAACCTTTTTAAACTAAGCAATGATAATTTATGTACAAATCTTCCAACATCAGATCATTGACCAGCTCCTTCTGTTTGGTCTGGGCTGATTCATCACCTTTCTTAGGATCATTGATACGCCACAGGGTGAGATCTTGCATGGAGCCCCAGTCCGAGGGGGATTGACAGTCATGTTCAGCTTCTCCCATTTTCTAATAATTACTCCAACAGTTGATCTTTTTTCACCAAGGTGCTTGGCAGTTGCTCCGTACCCTTTTCCAGCCTTGTGGAGGTCTACAATTTTGTGTCTGGTGTCTTTGGACAGCTCTTTGGTCTTAGCCATGTTAATAGTTAGAGTCTAACTGATTGTGTGGGGTGGACGGGTGTCTTTATGCAGCTAGCGACAACAAACATGTGCTTCTAATTTAGAAAAATAAGTGGAGTGGAGATGGACTTTTTAGAGGCAGACTAACAGGTCTTTGAGGGCCAGAATTCTTGCTGATTGGCAGGTGTTCAAATACTTATTTGCAGCAGTAACACACAAATAAATTATTAAAAAATCATACATTGTGATTTCCGGATTTTTTTTTTTTAGATTATGTCTCTCACAGTGGACATGTACCTAAGATGAAAATGTCATATCCCTCCATGATTTCTAAGTGGGACAACTTGCAAAGTCGCAGGGTGTTCAAATACTTATTTTCCTCACTGTATATATGCACACATATATAAATAAAAATAAATAAAATAAAAATAAATATATATATATCAAATAAAACTTCAGGTAGACATAATCTAAGTAGATACAAAATTTAGTTTTTTTTTAATGAAGATTTCAATTATTACAGAAAAAAGCTATCCACACCAGCCTGGCCACTTGTGAAAATGTCGTTACCCCTAAAACCTAATATCTGGTTGCTCCAACCTTGGCGGCAACAACTGCCATCAAGCATTGTAAACACTTCTAGCGAGTGTTTTACATCGCTGTGGATGGATTTTAGTTTTCTCATCTTTGAAGAATTTTTTCTGTTCAGCCACACTTAAGGGTTTTTGAGCATAAACAGCCTGTTTAAGGTCATGCTACAGCATTCAAGCCAGATTTCAAACTTTGACTAGGTCACCCCAAAAGCTTCATTTTGTTTTTTTGCAATTCAATGGTTGACTTGCTGGTGTGCTTTGGTCATCATGGTCTAGCTGCATAACCCAAGTCAACTAATGCATAAGTGTACTGTACATATTTTAACAATTTGGCGCCACTCAGTGGTAGTAGACAGGAACTACAGCTTTTTTTTCTCCAGCTTGTGAAACACTTTTTTGAAATTAAATGTTATACTTTGTATTTAATATTATTTTGTCAAAATAATCTCGGTTTGGGTTTATAGACAGAAGCCAAAAACATACAGTTAAGCAGTTATTATCAGACATTGATAACTCAGATTATCTTTATTTGATAATAAATTGTGTTTCCTGATCTGAAACATTTAGGTGTGACAAAATACAAAAACAGGAGAAATCTGTTAGAGGGCATATACTATTTCACAATACTGTAATTACCTCAGTCGTTTTCTCTGGTAGCTTCTCGCTGTCTTCTCTCGTTTCTACTGCTATAACCGCAGGCTGTATCTTCGCCAGTCGGTCTTTGTATCTGGATTTCATGGACTGCCAGCTGTGACTGGTCACCCGCTGCTTCTCCATCTCCTGCCAAAGCCGGTTCCCCCCAGCGTCTGCCTTGCGCTTGCTGATGAAATTCAAAATGGCAGCATCTTCTTCAGAGGTGTACGCCACCCTGCCTAATAAAAGTTGAAGAGACGGTAATTATAAATAAAAGACCGGATTTAATTTTTGTATAATTAACAAATTTTAGAAACAAAAAAAATCCCTTTGACGCAAGTGATTTATAGACATTTTAGTTGCTTTGAGGTTTATTTAGAAAATTGTACATGACTACTTTTCATCAATGATGGGATCAAATAATTATTTTGCTGTATTTGTTTGAGCTAAAATGCACTAAACTCAGAGTTGGCGCGGGAATTTCACTCTTATGTCGTACATATTTCCTCGGCAGATCATCACAACTGCATAATGTAAGTGGCCTGGCTTACAGTATGAAACAGATCTTATCATTTCCATTTTGCCGGTTGCAGATAAAATCTGCTTTGTTGTTGTTTTTTGCTGTGACAAACTTATTTAAAATAGTAGGATGAAGTAATTGGGAGACAGTGTGACATGAACCAAGCAGCTAATCTGATTTAGACTATGCTTCTCAAAATGTTTGTATCATGCCAACATTTTTAATAAAAAAGATTTGTTATAGGGGGTCAATGCCTCAAAAATAGAATCTGGGCAGTTTTTTGTCAGTTTTTTTTTAAATAAAATCATCTCAGTTTTGCTATAGTTTAAGTTTAGAATGTTTAAGTTCAGCTATGCCATGATATCATCAGACCAATTCAATAAAGGCAGCAATGATTCCTTAGATCCTATTTTTAAGGGCAGACAGATGAATATATAAGTGTAACAATACATAGAAATTGTGTTTTTCAAAATGCTGGATTTTGTAAAGGCAACATATATAGAAAAAACAGGCTTGGGCCCAGAGTGGACCCCTGAGGAACTCCAAATATAAGTGGTGCAGGAGCTATTCACAACATACAAAGCTATTATTGTACCTCCTGAGAGTCCAGAGGGGCTCCCCCCACTGCTATTTAATCTTGGAGAGGGTCTCCTGATCACTTCTGGATTCAGCCTGTAGTCTTCTAAATTCAGCTGCTCCTCTTTCTCAATGCAGTCATGAATATACTGGGTGGAAACATACCTGGAAATGAAAACAAATACCAGTGACATATAAATAAGAAATACTAGTATAACACTCATTAAAAACCATTATTTGTAATAATGTTAACAGTCCAACACCCACCTATGAGCAGCAGATTCAGGAACAGAAGTCTTTTCTTCAGGATCAATCAGCAGGATGGCTCCTGGCTGCTGGACTTTACATAACATTCCTCCTCCAGCGGTGATGAGCGGCTGAAGCTTACGCTTGACCGGACCGGGTCGCAGGAAGAAAAACATGGGTTCACCCTCCACAGTCAGGAAGAGGACTGGGGAGACAGACTGAGCTGGATCTTGCCGTCTGGATGACATTTTTTCAAGGAACCTGGAGGGACAAATTAAAATACAAATAGCGCTTGTTTTAACAATTAAAGAAGCAAGTGCTCCTGATACATTTTAATCAAAAACGTCTGAGCAAAAATCACCTTTTGCTACATCACTTTAATAAACAAAACTTGTGCACTTGTGCAAGTTATGTTCCCCCAATTTGTTTTTTTATTACTTAAAAATGAACAATTCAAATCCATCAACTTGTCCAGTCAAAAACATAGCTGTGAGCGTTTTTTTTTTCCTTTCCTAGCATCTCACATGTCAAATAAACAGTGTGGGATATGAATGGTGCAGTTTCTGCTTTAAGGACAAGGGAAAAACAAACAAGATATTACTGTGACTTTTGGGATGTATTTTGTGACCTTTTCTGTTGTGCACATGCAACAGTGTTGAAAACCCTGCTGCTACAACTACAAATGTGCAATTAAGCTGTTGTAAATATTCTCCTCAATTAAAACCTGAGATTTTCTGGATAACATGCAAATAATGCAGTTCAAAATGTATTCATTAGTGATCTTTACAATAAATTTGGCTCATATTCTTTAAAACATTTAAATCCTCCAGTTTCTTATTAGCAGTTAATAAAAAAAGGCACAAGCATGTCGATTAAACTCCACCCTTTTGTAATTTTGTGAGGTTTTGATAAGTGCATTCTGCTGCAGAAGACTGTTGATCTGATTCTTTTTCTTATGCAACCAGTATAATGAGTTTTGAGATATGTGGAGGATTTGCACATTTTATTACTCGAGATGTAGCAGTCATCAGGACCAGAGATAGGGTGACTGCAATGCAAAATCTGCATTGTTTTGATTAATGTTTTTGGTCCATAAACCATCAGGATTTACTTTAATGCACTTTTTTGTTTAATTAAAATCAAACAAATGTTATGGACATATACTCTGATGCATGAATGGGGATAATCTTGGGATTTCTTTATTTTCTGTTTGATTAATAACTACAACCTCTATAAGAAACCTGCACCACATTTGATATAGTCCTTAGAATAAAAATTTTAAATTGGGGTTGGCAGGTCAGACATCAAAGAAAACTGGAAATATGCATTTGGCGGAAAAACCAGGTTGCTTCATATGAATTTATAACCCTTCACTTAATGGAGAGTGTGTCTGTGGGACCATTAATAAGCTTATTATTTTATTACCAATTTAATTAAATCTCCCCATGTATAATTTATCTGTCTTCTGTACATATCTATGGTGCACAGGGCTACATAATATTACAAAAATATGCAATATGTGACAATATTGATAAATGTTGCAATAATGATATGGCTTGTGATACATAAACAAAAACTTGTGTTTGTGTCTTTCTGCTTTAGATTTCTGCAAACACAGACCCCAGATAATTATCATTTCCATCTCAACAACAAGGTTTTATTGAAAAAGTTGCTTCTGATGCTTTGGCAATTTAACAACTTAGCTGTAATTTCTTATTGACTTTACTACCTCGTAATATTCTTTCCAATATGCATATCATCAGGAGTGATATTGCAATAACATTGCGCTATATGTGTAACCCTAAAGATGTAATCACATTTTTGCCAATAATTTCTATGTCAGGTGACTGAATGAGTTCACATGAGTTTGAAATTAATTAAAATAGCCTAACAAAAACACCTCTGTTTATTGGAGTGTAATAATAGTATGTTTGATAGAAATATTTTCTATGTAAAAAAGACAAGAGAAGATTCAACACCCATGGAGAAATTCATTTCAGAGAAGTCACTACAAAATTTAAACATGTATACATTAGTTTGGGTTATTGCAAATGTGCACTAGAATCAACACAAATATCAAGCAGTTCGGACAAAGGACAAACATTATTTAAAAAAGGAATAACTACGTCTGTCTCACGTAGTTTTATAAATTAGGTTTCAAATGTTTCCCTTAAAACATATGTAAACGCGTATATTTGCGCACATAACAGCTGCTTGCGTGTGCACGTTTTACCTAAAAAGTAAACAGAAAATCTACAGAAGGGTGTTTACCTTTGCTCTAAGCGTTCACAGCGGAGATTGTGTTTGGTTAACAGTAGCCGTTAGCTAAATCTGGCTAATAACTTTGAGAAGCGTAATACAGGCAACTGTTACAAAGGTAATATACAATTATACTTAGTTAATTATACTTGAAAACACGTAATAGGTTAAAAAGAACTGCTGTAAAAAAGTTACCATGCAGTTTGATGCCTTTCCCGCCCCGAAGAAAAACAAAACAAAACTTACTTCCGGTTCATTTTCTTTTTCGGTGAACTTCAACAGAGTAGCGATGAATTAGCGCCCCTACCGTTTGTTTCAATATTACACTAATTTGTGATTGCTAATGAATGAATGAATGAATGAATGAATGAATTAGTTAATTAATTTAAAGTACCTCAAGGATTATAAATGAAAGAATAAAAGTAAAAAGACTTGCCTTTTACTTTCTACTTTTTAAAAGCAATTAATAATTTTAAAGTATACAGACTGTTATACTGATATGGAAACTAGACAATTTTAAGTTGTATGTTTGGGTAAATTGTGTAAAAAAGTAATGTGAGTGATGTAAGAACTTTAGAGGGTTAGAGTGTTTTTTCTCTTTTTGTTACAGTTTCCTCTTCTAGACTATAAACTTGCTTGTCATACAATTTTGGGGATTTAAGATATGTAATGAAAGTAAACTAGAAGTACTGCAATAAATGGTGACTACCTACTGAGTCCACTGTCACAGTTCTGGAAAATCCATGTTAATTACAGGGAAGAGAAATAACTCAAATTAGTTACAAACTTACTCCTTCTAAGAAAAATGAATAATGAAAAATTGAATAAAAAAACTAGAAAATCTGTTTGTTCAGTGTGAGACACTTCTTCTGATCAGCCAACTATCCCCCAGAGGCTGATAGCAGGGATGGATTACTGCTCCATTGATTTGAGCACCTAATTATAAATGGTTGTCAGTTCCTTAAACTGAAATGGTGGTGCAGTTGGTAGCACTGTTGCCTTGCAGCAAGAAGGTCCTGGGTTCAATTCCTGGCCAGGGGTCTTTCTGCATGGAGTTTGCATGTTCTCCCTGTGCATGTATGGGTTCTCAGTGGGTACTCTGGCTTCCTCCCACAGTCCAAAGACATGCCTGTTAGGTTAATTGATCAATCTAAATTGCCCTTAGGTGTATGAATGAGTGTGTGCTTGGTCGTTTGTGTGTTGCCCTGCAACAGACTGGTGACCTGTCCAGGGTGTGGCCTGCCTCTTGCCCATAGATTGCTGGAGATAGGCACCAGCTCCCCTGTGACCCACTATGGAATAAGTGGTAGAAAATGAATGACTGACAGTTCCTTAAAATCAAACCTGATGTGTAAAACACAAACACAATTCTTTTCCCATATGATCTCATGTGATTAAGTCTAGCCAGTGTAAGTGCTGTGGGGACATGGAGATGCTAAAACTGTGACAATCAGGTCACATGCTCATGGTTTTTCTGCAGCGTAGTGGAAAAACTTGACCTCTGAATCTGCATTTCCTCTTATTTCTTCCAGTTTTCAAAAGTTATTAAACGTTCTAAAACTGTTCCCTTCTTTGTCTCAGGCTGAGTAGAAAAGTAAGAGTAATAAAAGTGATTTGTTTGTGTTATTGTATGTGATCTTACACGTTTAAAAGTAAAGTTTTTACAAAGTTTTCAATATTTGGAGGATTTCAATGTATTTTCATTTGATATAATTGGAGCATTGAAGCATCCATAAAAAAATAATGTTCATGGATGTGTCATGTTTCAAGCAAAACTGCTCTGCGCAATCTACTGACTGGAAAATCCTTTGTTTTGTTTTTATCAACATCACCTGTTTTTCTGTCAGTAAACATTCCTAAAAAGAGATGTTTTCTGTGCAAACCTCTAGATACTCTACGAGTTAATCCAGCTAAGTATATTCTTTTTTTTATCTGCTTATACCGTTAGGTCTGGCTTGGACCCAGAGACTCATCCATCCAAACATTCGAGTAACCCAGGCCTGTCTTAAGGGTGATGGGCTGAAGCTCCTTCAAAAAAAGCAATAAGATGAGAAACTGTTATCCTGTAAGCTTGTAAATCAGGTTGATTAATGACAAATACACACTTTGATTCTAGTCGTAGCTCGTAGTGATGTTTTCATGATTTTTAGGCGATGTGTCATTTTCTCTGAATAAAAATAAGTCAAATATAAATAAACTCCTGGTCTTTTAAAATGTATGACAAGATTTCTTTTACAAGGAAAATACATTATGTCAGATTATGAAACAGAATGAATGACTGTTAAACATGTTAGGTTAACTGATTTATTTTACAGTAGTGTAATTTAAGAAATCACCAATATCTGGCAGCAGGGCCTTTGAGGTTTATTGAGGTTTAGGTCTATTGCGAGGTACTAGTGGTTACTGTATGGAAGAAGAATGGGGCGAGCATTGTAAGATAATTTACAAACAAAAATAGAAGAGAGAAAGAAGAAACAATTAATAGATCTCACATGTGCAAACAAACTTAACATACAAATGACAAACATGTCACAGTGAAGTAGGAACATGTCAAACTAGAGGGTCAAAATCATGTTTTGTCTTTGTGTGTGAGACTAGGTTGATGATTTTATTTATTTAACTGAAACACAAAATAGCATATTTGAAACCAATAAAAATCTGTCACATACTGATCTAATGTGTCAATAAAGACCCAAACTCAATTAAAATCTTTTTCTAGTTTTTGAATAAACATCTTGTAATGCTGTGTGCTACCCAGCTGAAACTTTACTGCCTCTTTGTAAGAAAAATCTCAAGGTTATGGGAATGAATTGGTGGGCCTGTTCACTGTATCGCCCTCCTGACCTTCCCTCCCCCTCAGTCCTGTCAGCTACATTATTGTTTCTGGCCTCCACTGCTCCTATCCCTCTGCAGCCCAACCAGCTGAAACAATACAACAGCCGCTCCTCCACATTGAGATGTGTTTACCCACAATCTGTAACAAGTAGAAATATGGGCAGATAATTACTTCTTCATGCAGATTTTAATTTGTCTTTGACCTGAAACAATCAACTCTTTTCTGAGTCATTATCCCAGCAACGTAGAAGTCGTCTGCCATGATACGAGTGAACATTTATCTCCCTAAGAACCAGATGCTGAGGAGATGGTGTACTGCAAGGTTGTCACAGCTGACAGTTTGGCTGAGGTCAGGATACTCCTCCTGTTTTGAGACTTAAAGAAAAGGACAGCAGAGGGAGATGTTGCATAATTTTCTTGAACATCAGCCTCGCCAATAAAACATTTCCTAAAATTGTTTGATTATATATTTTTTTCTTATACCCAGAATTATCAATAGATGATGTAAGTAAGTAGAACTCAGTTTGATCTAGATCATTTACTTTTTATTCTGTAACTTTTGAAGAACCCGTCTCATTGAATTATTTGTCTCTCAATTTTCCACTAACCTCGAGAATTAGGTAAAAATGGCTAAGCTGTAGAGATTATGATTTTAGATTCCCAAAGCTTTTAGTTCTGGTTGGAGAAAGTATCTACTTGACTGTAAATATAACTGAAACTAATTAAGAACAAAATAATGATGACACATTGCAGTGAGTTCACAGAATTAGGTGTAAGACAGCCTGTTTGAATGAATCACCTGGAATACATTTATCTGGCAAAGGTGTTGCTGGTGAGAAGGACCACATGGCTCTTGTAATGACAAAAAATGTTCCATTATTGTGACATGGGTGGTGCAACACAATACTATGATCTTCATGCTTTCAATTGGCCTCCTACCACTTTTGATGTCATCATTCCATCTAATCTGAGGTCACTAATTAACATGCTGCATCTTGATGGTAAAAGCTAAAAATAGGTAAAACAGATTTTATTTTTCTCTTTAAAGACCTTAAGTTACCTTAAATGCTTTTTTTGCATCAGTGTTGCAGGTGATGTGTTGATTTTTGATATTTTATTGGATTACTGTCAGTCATCTAACTAGATCAATCAAATCAGGAATGACTCATAGAAGTATGTTCTGGAAACAGTGTCACACGGTTTAAAAATGACTGAAAGACATGAAAAAAAAGCACCTGACAGTTAAACCGGTGAGCAAAAGAACAAGACTTGAACACATCTGGTAATTTCTACATCATTGCTATAGGCAATGTCTTTCTGTGCCTTCTATTACCCATAAATTAGTCACTGATGTTAGGTAACAGAGTTTAAATGTTAGCAATAATTTTGAAAGAATCATCTATAAGCACATCATTTTGGGGCACAGAAAAGAGAACACCAGAAAATTTTTGTTAGAACCAAAACGGACAGGAACATCCATCGTACTTAAACGTTTTCAAGTCTGAAACCACAAACAGAACTTCTTAATGTTGTGTTGGCTGCCAAATTCAAGTTTAGGTTTAAGTTCAAGTTATACTTATTAATGTCCTGGTTTTTTTTTTTTTTGCTTTGTTTTCTATGGTCAAAACTATTGCTGAAACAGTATACTATACAAACAAAAGAGAAAAACTAATGTTTAAAGTGCTGAAAATATTTATGAGGTGCAATAGGTGAAAAGTAAAGCGGTCAATGGCCAGATCAATCATTTAAAAGTAGAAAAAATGTAACAAAATAGCACACATTGTTCCTTTAAAATTTTGAATGTGTTAAACAATTAACAGTTTTATTTTGTCCAGACAAGTGTTAGACATTAGACAACCTAACTGTCTGTAGAATAAAGATGTTGTTTTTATCTTTATTTTCCTGTTTTACAGAAGCAATATTGTTTCTCAGAAGAGCTCATGCAAAATATATGAATAGTACAATACAGAGAGCCTTCTTTTGGTGTCTGTCATCAATAACAGGTAGAGTAAGGATACCCTTCCCCAAGGAGGAGAGTGAGATACCAACAGCTCTCTCAGCTGCTCTTACAAGACGATAGAGCCCTTGTCTTTGTCACAGAGCAGTTGTTTTGATCTGATGAAGCTAATAATGAGGTATTCACCTCAATGTCTGGAGCAAACATTGAGCATTATTTTGTTAAAATTAATTGTCAAGCATGGTGGTGGCAGCATCATTCTGATGGGACTTTTCTTTTTTTAACAGTGGGCTGGGGGCAAGGGAAAAGAATGGCAGATGCAAAAAAGCAAAGAGCAATCCCAAGTGAAGAATCATTTTTCAAAGTGATCAGGACCACTAAGGGGGGAGGTTTTTATTTTTGAAAAAGGAGCACGACCAAAAGAATACCATACAGACAACAATTGCTTGAGACAAAACATCATAAAAGCCCTGAGGGTTACCCACTCAATGCTTGGACCCACATCTGATTCTCTTTAAAAAAAGACTGTAAAGTTTTTCTTTAGTAAGATAAACACTAGTAAGTTAAAGCAAACTTTTAAAGATTATTTTCAAAAATAAATTCTAATAAACACTGTATTTTATCAGTAACTAAAAGTGATGAGCAAGTGGCTGTGCTCAACACGTCAGCTTAGATAACTTGATCAAAGATGATATTCATCACAGATTTAATATTTTAAAATATCAGATATTTGACACATATAAAGCAGTATGAGAAAAAAATCAAATAAATGTAAATAAACTAGAATAATCTTGAGTTTAACAACTTAGCATAGAGTGTTTTCTATGCAAGCTTCAGATTAAATGAAACAACATGCCCAAAGACATTTTCATCAACACACTGTCACATGTATCACTTCAGAAATTCAGCCTGAATAAGAAAAAAACAGATATGAAGTATTTCAGACTGGAAGGAGTAAAAGTCCTGATACTCACAGAAAGAGGAACAAAAAACCCAACCACAATGCCATTTCTTAAGGACCTTAAATGAAAACAAAGCTTCCCTGTAAAACTCACAAACGCTTTCTTTGGACCTAGCTTTGTGTGGTCAGACAACAACAGAAATATGCCTTCTGAATATTATTTGGCGGATCTGTGCAGGAATCTTGGCAGCATTCAGTCAGCAGAGACCGGGTCCAACAAAGTGAGGATATGCTGACTCGACATTAAATAAATAACACAGTTAATTACCATCACCGTCAGCCATCCACGACTCATAGCCAGAAACCCCCCATAGTCCTGTGCCAATACAAAGTCTTATTTTTAGAACCAAAGTTCTCCTTCCTTCTGTTTCTCACGTCCTACAGGATCTTCTCCCAACAGTTGAGCTGGGTTTCCCCTGTTAACAGCTCACTTACTCATCTTGGACAGATAGACTTGGTCCTAGCATTAAAACCTGAGAAGCATCAACACTGGCTGAGTAAACCATCGGATGATTTATATTCGCAAAAGGTTAAAAGAGTATTTTCCTTTTTATTTTTTCAAATTGTACAAATACTGGTTTGCATTTTTAATGGAATTGTTATTATTTGTTCACTGAGGGAAAAGTCTGAGAAACATAAAGTAATTTTACTTGTTCCTCCCTGACTAAAAAAAAACAATCTGAAGTTTGTGAAAAGCAACATGTGGCTTCCCTTCATCAGCATCATGTATTCATCTTTTTGTCTTAGTAAATATCTATTTCCTATCCAGATATTAATTCATGATGACAAGGGACACATTATAATACTGCAACTTGATTTCTGTGCTGCTTTTGACATGGTGATCATGGCATACAGTACTGATTGATAGACTGGGGAAGTAGATGTAATTTTCTAGTATTTCTGCTAAAACGGTTCAAATCTTCTACTTGCCTTTGTGGGAACTTTTGGTGTTATAAATAACATGTAGGGGTGCCTCAAGGCTATATTCTGATGCCTATTTTATTCAGCATCTATATGGACCCATAGTTCAGATTATTAAAATGTATCTTACCAAATGCTGATGACACGCAACTTTCTATTTCTGTCACCACATTACTACAGTCAATTACACTCACTGGGTGACTATCTTTAATTTCCTTGCAGAACATTTTGCAACCTATTGCAGAAAAGACAGAGGTAGGTATTTTTCAATGCACAAATATACATTTAGAGATCAAACCTTGCTAGCATAGACTCAGGCCTAATTTCTAAACCATATAAGATAAATAAATAAATGTGCACACTACTTATGAACAGAATTGGGAAAAACACATTTAGTCTGAGCTAAAAACATCTGAATCAATTATCTAGACCCATCAGGTGTTGTTTTGTGTAAGTATATGAATATATGTTCCCTTAAACATTTGTTCCTTTGAAAATAACTCTAACTTCTCTTAAATGAGAATGCTTAGAAATCCCAAACAAATTAAAGTAATCTGTGGTGTAAACAGTACATATTACACAGCTAAATACTGTTATTATTTTTTGTTTGACAACTGGTGTAACAGTTCATAGTTCAATTAAGACCTTTGTTTGAGGGCTCCTATTAATCATTTTCATCCTTAGAAAAAAAGACAGCAAATCAGGCTTTTGTTCTTGATCATTTTACCAGAAAACTATTAGAATATTGCTAAACATATATAGCTAAACTAAGTAACAAAAACACTAAACTAACTCAAAGTTTAGCTTTGAATACACAATTTGAATAAAAATGCAATTTGCTGTTTCTCCACAGCCATCCAACACACTTTTTATCTCAGGCATTAAAACTTCCATATAATATTTTGGGAGGTTTCTAGCAGCACAAATGTGCATTTTTGGTCGACTCTCACTGTTCTCGTTAGGTTGCATGCTAAGTTGTTTTCAAAGGAAATCCTACTTTAAAATCAATAGCCTTAGCAGGGTGAGACCAAATCAAGGAAAATCTATACAGCAGCTGTTTAAGACAACAACATAACAAAAATATATAAAATTGATACCTGGCCAGAAGCAGATATGAACTGATGAATCTGGATAGAAAAAGGATAATAAATGGATTTCTTTGTTTTTTTTATCCAATAATATTTGGTGTTGCACGAACAGCAGGATGATCCTGAGAGCTGTGACAGACAGGAACAGTAGAGCAAATAGACTGAATTTATATAGTGTTTTTCTAGTCACACTGACTACTGAAAGTGCTTTACACTACACTAAATCACACTCACAAATGTGCTCACATTAATACACAGATCGGTAGGCAACTTGGGGATAAGTGCCTGGCCCAGGAGCACACTGACATATGGCAGGAATCAAGCCTACAACTCTGAGATTGCAAGACAACCATCCTAACCACTGAGCCACAGTCACCTAAAGAACAAAGAGCAAAAATCCGGTTTCAGCAGTTTCAAACAGACACTCATCAACCATGTCAGAAATATAAAGGATTCATTATACTGCAAACTGATTTTAATCTATGTGATGCATTTTTAGACTTGCATGACTTAAAAGCCAGGATTCACACACATTTAAAAGAAAATATTGATTGATTAAAAAAAGATGACGTTATTTAAAATGGCTTAGGTATACTATGGGAAGTGTCTAATGGAGATCACATTGACTACACATCTACACTGACATTTAACACCTGGCATGAGTTAGAAAAAAAGCAGAGCGAGAGAGCTCTGTGTAAATGAATCTGTGTCATCTATGGAAGTGATACGGTGTCTCGCTGGGTTAAAGTTTAATGTCCGAGTTTGAATGTCACTCTGACCTCTGTTTTGTACACAATCTCTCCTGTACCTAACATAATACCTAAGCTCCTTAAACTGCGAAAACTATAAAAGGTCACGAAAAGGTTATATACCCTAAAGAGAAGAAAGCATCACATCCAAAAAAACACAACCTCCATAATGTAAACCAACTTCCCTTCCTGCTGATGAAATTAGAATCCACAGACTCTGGCTTTCTGGCACAGTTCAGCAGAGTTCAGATGTTGCAATTGCAACAGCGGGGGTGTGTGCGTGTGAGCATTTAGTAATAGGCACAGAGGACAGCTGATGTCATGACTGTAAAACAAGATTTCAAAGCGTCCCAGCGACTTAGAGGCCTCGAGGAAGATATTTGGAAATAGTTTTGAAATACACTAGAATGTCTTTAGGCAACGGACTCCAACAGAAAAAAGTTAAAAAATATTTTAAAATATGAAATTTAAGATTGGGAATATAATCCCGGTTCTCTGATTAGCATGAGTGAGTGTCTCACTATAGGGAACGCCTCCTGTGTGACCTCATCAGAAGCTTAAATGCCATTACACCAGCTCTGAGTGGCTGGTATCAGTGACGTCTATGTCAGGAGGGGCCCGGACCCTCATCCTATAAAAAGGGCTGACATAGCTTCATTCAACAGAGCTTCTTAAACAGTAGGAAGGTCCCACGGTGGGCCCAAAGGCCTGGACATGGGCAATTTGTGGTGTGCCTCTTTCATAAAATCACATACCAATGGATGTAGACCCCAAAGCCATGGTGGCCATTTTGAAGTTGGCCATTTTGAATCCAACTTTTGTTTTTTCAATAGGAAGAGTGTCATGTGACACATCAAACCTATTGGGAATTTAACAAGAAAAACAATGGTGTGCTTGGTTTTAACATAACTTTATTCTTTCATGAGTTATTTACACGTTTCTGACCACTTATAAAATGTGTTCAATGTGCTGCCCATTGTGTTGGATTGTCAATGCAACCCTCTTCTCCCTCTCTTCACACACTAATGGCAACACCGCAGGAGAAATGCTAGCACAGGCTTCCAGTATCCATAGTCTCAGGTGCTGCACATCTCATATCTTCACAGCATAGACAATTGCCTTCAGATGACCCCAAAGATAAAAGTCTAAGGGGTCAGATCGGGAGACCCTTGGGGGCCATTCAACTGGCCCACAACGACCAATCCACTTTCCAGGAAACTGTTCATCTAGGAATGCTCGGACCTGACAACCATATTGTGGTGGGGCACCATCTTGCTGGAAAAACTCAAGGAACATGCCAGCTTCAGTGCATAAAGAGGGAAACACATCATCATGTAGCAATTTCACATATCTAGTGGCCTTGAGGTTTCCATTAATGAATAATGGCCCCACTATCTTTGTTAACTTCGGCGACATGTCAAACAAAGAGAAAACTTGTAAATAACTCATGAAAGAATAAAGTTATGTTAAAACCTAGCACACCATTAATGGACCCTCCTCCCTCACCCTGGCCAGAGTGGGGGAAATGAGAGCTACTGGAGGGAATGCATAAAGCATAGACCTCGGTCCATCTGTGTACCAGACCATCCACCACAGTGGAGCTCCCTGGTCTTGCAGTAGGAACAAAAGTGGGCACTGAGCATTCTTGTCTCAGCACACACACTTCTACAACTGCCTGAATTGTCTGTTCTCACCAAAACATCGCTTCCTCTGAGCCAGGCACGAAAATGTTTTAGATGAACACCAGCATCATGAAGATCAGCGCTAGACAATTTCTGTGAGTTGAGCCTATGCCAGCCCCCATTTTTCCATCAATGGATCTCCCATCATGAGTAGCAACCCAGCCTATCAGAGAGGCATCTATGGTAAGCCACTTTTGGGCAGAGATGGCACCCATAGTGATGCCCTGACCCAGCCTGGGCTCTTCCACTGACAAAGAGCTAGTGAGCAGGCTGCAGAGACCTTTACTCTGCAGTGGCCATCCTAATGTGGGATCAAATTCAGAGATGACACCCACAACTGGATATGAAGGGGACTGAGTGGTATTGCCACCACAGAAGAGGCCATCAGGCCCATCAGCCTCTGGGACCGTTTCAGAGTGACCGAGATCCTCCTGTGAAACACAGCATGAAACACCTCTACGACATCTCTAACATATGGCGTAGGGTTAGATGGGATGCTATATTTGCAGCTCTGAAGACATGGGTCTCCCCAGGGTGGTAATGATAGATAGCAGTTGTTTGTTTTTCTAACATATTTATTGTCTTTTAAACTTTTTTGTCCTGTAAACCTTTTTTTTTTTTTACCAAATGCAATAGTGTCCTTGGTTTTCCACCTGGATGCGGGCATTTGAATATTTTAATTACAGAATGCATGAAAAAGGTGCCTTTGTGACAACTGCTTAAACACTTTCTCTTTCATCGTCCCTGGAACATCAACTGCAGCTTGGGACTTGCACTCTGCCTGGAACGTGCTTCCCCGACAAAACTCCGGAACAGAGTTTGGAGATGGTGGAGTGGCCCATGAAAGGGGTGAACTGAGCTCACTGCCACTGTGAGGAGAGGCCGGCCACTTTTTCTTCCTTCTGCTTGTAATAACAGGAGATGGAGGAGAAGCAGACTGAGGGCATGTCCGAGGAGACTGGTTCCTAGCCCACAGGTTCTTCAGACCTCCAGGGGCCAATGTCGCAGCCTGCGCTTTAGACAGTTTGTGGATCCTGAAAACCGGCATTGGGTGAGGGGCAGTATGACTGACACGGCGCGGTGCGACGTCAGTGGCGGAATGCACTTTTCTTGGCAGACAAAGTTTTAGCGCCTCATCATCCCTCTTTTTCTCCTCACATCTCTACAGCATGGTGGTTACCACTGCCCTGAAGAGACTGTGGGGGATGACTAGGGTGTTGAGGAGCCCCTCATTTTCCCTAGTGGTCAGCGTGCCCACTCCTGAAGAACAATAAAACCAATGGCTCTTCCCGTGGGTTGTATGGCCAGCTTGTGGAGATGGAGAATGTGATCCATTATGACGCAGTTTTCTTTCCACAGGTCATTCTCTGGTTTAGTGGTCACATATTCTTCTAACTCTGCCTGGTATGCAGTCAGAATAGATGAAGCGTTCTGGGCTCTTACAGACTGGGCTGCCACCAAATAGCACTTGTTGGTGCGGCTAGACTGAAATCGGCCCAACTTGAAAGCGAGGGATGCAGCTGTAAAAAAAATTAGATGTCTATGGATGCAGGAAGCTTGCAACCATCAGCTGCACCAATGGCATCTGGTGTAAGCCATAAGCCTCCATCCCCTCACAATCCAGCAGCAAACTTCCTGAGATGGGGTGTTTCTTGGTGTAAGGCTCGTCTCTCCACATCACCACCATTTCTTCCAGAAGCTCCGGAAAAACCCGTAGCATATTTTTTCCAGTCTTCCTAGTGTTTGGTAGCTATTTTCCATCAAACCGAGATTTTATGACGTCTTTCTGAACAGCCGGCCAAGGAATGCCTAGCCTCTTCGGCCACACATTTACTACAGCACCACAGACTTGCTGTCTTCTATAACGAGAATGGTTGAGTCCTCCTCTTCGTCATCCGACAGCATTAGCTCTGAGTCTTTTGACTGTCCCATTTCTCTTCCCCATCCCCTTCCAGGAATGATTAAGAAATGGCAAGGCCATCACATACTTCATCTGACTGAGGCAATGGGAATGTTAGAGGCATGGGGGTCTGCCTCCAGACGAGTGGTTCCACCTCAGCTTCGCCCTGAGGCGTGGCCGACCAACACATGACCAGGTCTCCACCGGAAAAGCTAAACTGGCAGGCTAGTGTTGGGATTATGAATCTGAGAATGTTATTTAATATTTAATATTAATATTTTAATATTTTATCAAATAATATTTCGGTCTGTTAAGGGTTGTCCTGTGAATACCAGCCCAGTAAGGCGATGGTATTAGGACAAAATAGAAAGGTGTGAGATGAGATCTGATATTATTGAACAGCAAAACTCTGCACATATATGGAATGAATTCACACAATTTCTTAAAATACAAGAATTTATTAACAAAAATAAGTCAACTCAAAGTCAAACATATTTCAATCAACAAACTCTTTACTATGCTAAAACAATCCAACTAAACTACCAAGCAGAATTAAAGAATAACGAAGACTAATGGGCTATGTACAATATAAACAAGTTGATTAAAGATGGTTGAAACCATGACCGAAAGAGTGATGCAACATTACCATGCAATGTTTATGTTTGAGAACCAAGGATTATCTTGAAGAATCTGGAAATGAAGTTAAGTTAGTCTTGGAACTAACTTAGGCAATAATCAGCATACCTTTAGATGACCCTTCACAATGCAAGATCAGGTAAATTATTTTAATAAAACAATGTTTTAAATAATGATCTGCTGAATAAAACCAACCTTCTGGATGAATTCTCAACGGTGTCTCATTAGTTGCCTTTATTTATTGAAATAATATTTGAAGAAATATTATTAAGGGAATATTTTGGAAAGAGACAAATCTTTCTGGAGAAATGGGGCTTAATGATGTTTACTTAGTCATCAAATTTAGTAAAATGATGTTAGGGACACATTATTTACTGGATTGAAAACTAAACCTTTCTGGGTAAATATTATCTTCTTCTGTTTAAAATCACCCTTTAATCAAGTTTGTCTTAACTTTAAAAACACACAAAGAACACAACCTGAGCACGTGTGCTACAGATAGTCTGCTAGCACCAAGATAGCTGAGTTCAACACAAACAAAACCAAACTTCATAAAATGAAAAACGTTTAGATCATTTCAACCTAAATCACTTCTATGTTTTTCTGCCCAAACACTTAACCTCATGAACTGTGGTGAGGAACGTTGTCCAAACGACGATGAAGTTTGAAGAGAGCTCTGTGAACAAAGGGTTAGCTTCCAGCTAACCTCTGTAGCTCTGGCTGGAAGACGGCTCGTTCTGTCCGCTGATCTGTGAACAAACGGTTAGCTTCTAGCTATCCTCCATGGCTGTGGATGAAAGACAGCCCGTTCTGTCCGCTAACCACACTGCACGTTACCGTTACCAAGGTGATGGGGTCTCTGCTGTCTTCCTTCCAGACAGGGAGACCGCTCCGCTCGGCTTCGTAGAGACCGCTTCTCTGTAGGGAACTTCTCTCATGACCATAGATGAGGGTAGGAACGTAGATTGACCGGTAAATCCAGAGCTTCGCTTTTTGACTCAGCTCTCTATTCGCCACGACAGACCGGTACAGCGCCCGCTTCACTGCTGATGCAGCACCAATCCATCTATTGATCTCCTGCTCCATTTTTCCCTCATTCTTGAACAAGACCAAGTTAGGAGAAGGCACTCTACCCATGGCCCCGGACTTGGAAGCACTGATATCCATCCCGGCCATGGGTAGAGTGCCTTCTCCGGACAGGGGGGAGGTCCTGCCTCAAGTGGAGGAGTTACTTGAACTCTTCCACTTGAGGCAGGACTTCCCCCCCGACCAGAGAAGGCACTCTACATTTTCCGGCTCAAGACCATGGCCTCGGAGGCACTGATTCTCATCCTGGCCACTTCACACTCAGCTGCAAACTGCTGCAGTGAGAGCTGTAGATCACGAGCTGATGAAGCCAGTAGGACCACATCCTCCGCAAAAAGCAGAGACGCAATTCTTAGGCCACCAAAACGGATCCCCTCAACACCTTGGCTGCACTTAGAAATTCTGTCCATAAAAGTTATGAACAGAATCAGTCACAAAGGGCAATCCTGGTGGAGTCAAGAATTGCAACCTCTATTTACATAATCATTATTTTAATAAGGTTTTTTTTTCAAATGTGAGTGATAATTCTGGTATTCCTTTTACTGCAGGTTTAATAAATCCTGGGTGTATTGTGACAAAACTTGTAATCTATGAGATTTCTGCTTTCAGCAGACATGCTGGTTGTGTGTGAAGAAGCCGTGTGGTGAACAGCTGAGACCGAGTTTTGCAGATGCCATTTTGTGGAATTTGTTTACTTTACGATTCAACTGCTTGTAGATTTAACTGTGTTTGGTGTTTCTAGAAATTGTTTATATCAGCTTTTAGCTGAGATTCTAATGTTTCTGTGGCTACCACACATTTATGTTAAACTGGGGTAACTTACAGTAATGAAAGTACAAACAAAAAAAGTTAAATTCTTCCCTCTGTACCGAAGGTTGAAGCTTAAGAAGTAAAGATGAGACCAAAGCTGAATGTTTAAGATTATATAAAAAAAAAACAAAAAAAACACTATGCCTGTGGTTACAGCGGTGGCAGGATCATGCTGTGGGAATGCTTTACTTGAGCAGTGACAGGGAAGCAGGCAAAGTTGATGTAAAGGTTTTTGCTATTAAATGCAAGGCGATGCTTGAAGAAAATCTGAGGCTGCAAAAGACTTTTGACATTGATGGAGGTTCATGTTAGGTCACAAAGCTGACCCAAAACAGGAAGCCAGCTATTCTGACACACACTTAAATGCCTTTAAGCATGAAACAGACTTTGAATGAAAAAGAAAATGGATTATGGACACGTAGCTGCAAAAGACTTGTAGCAGAGATTCATCTTCCAGCACTCTTACCTTAAACAACAGCCAGATAGTTGGAAATTGTTTTGAAGCATACTCGAATGCCTTTATGCAAGAAACAGACTCCAAGTAAAAAAAGTTAGAACATATTTATTTACAGGTAATTTCTTATTCTTTATCTCCCCAGTAGGTATAAATCCAGTCTCTTTGTCTGCACAAACGAACGGATTGATACAGATACAAAATAATTTCACATTGGAAAATTAGAACTCAACCAGTTTGCTGAATCTAAAGGCTCAAAAGCAAATTTGGTTCAACAATTTCATATAAACAGAAACAAAATGAGGGATTATATATATCATACATTGAATATGTACAATATGTTTAAAAACATTTCATTTAAAAAAAAAAAGCTAAACATTAGATCATTAAGGCATTTAGAGCTAACATCATCACTGCTCTGTGCCTCTGTGAGCTCACACTTACTTTCTCACAACTTTAAGCGGTGTGCAGGACCAGAATAAGTTACAGGCACTAATCTTGGTTTCTGTTTTTGGATGCAGCTGATTGAAAAGGAGATGGCACCTTCACCCTGATGCCAATACAGAAAACGACCGTGCATAGTTTTGCGCATGTGAGCCTTCCTGCATTTGTGCGTGTTTACATAGGAACTAATGCATGTTTGCACTACCGCTGCTGTCTGTGGATGGCTGTAAAGAAACAAGCTGCACAAGAGCAACATGTACTGCATGAAACAAGGTGTGAAAAATGTTTCCCTTTAAGGCACGTGAAGTTTTGAGTGTGACGAAGCATTCATGATTTTGCATTAGGCTTGCCAACTGACAGTTCCTTCTCTTTCTGTTAGCCACCGACACTCTGCTGCAGTAGGCGGTAGTTTCGTACTGAAGTTGGCAGACAGCACATTAAAACTGTTCAGGCTCTGTGGTAGCTAAATGACAGTGCACTCACACAGACTGTCTAGAAACAGAACTTTATTTCTTTTCATGATTTTTCAGTTCCTGTTCTCCATCTTCTGGTAACTGATTCATTTAAACTCATGATTTAACAGTTTTTGATCTCTCCGTTTTTCTTCAAATTTCAGTGCTTGTCCTCTTTTCAGTTTGAATCTAATACAAGTCCTTCACAATCTCCTGCAGTAGAGGGTGTAGAAGCATGTCCACCTCGGTCTTCTTAAGCAGCTCGATGAGGTGCACATGGTCAGTGACAATCTGACGCAGGTCCGTCATCTTCTGGAGCAGCTTGGCGAACAGCTGCAGGGAGTCTGGATGGTTGAGCTTCAGTTGCAGCTCCAGCGAATGAAGTACCGTCTCCTGAAGCTGCTCAATGGGTTTCACATTCAGCAGGCCAGGCCGGTCTGGACAGGTCACAGAGACAGAGGGCATAAATTAGTGAAAGATCTCATCCTGATATATTTCAATCCTATTATAATTCTGTGCTTTGCAAAGGATTCATATGCCTATAATTGAATTTTTTTTACATTATGTCATATCACAAAATGTGACATAATTAAAAAAATTACACACGATTTTCAAAATGTTTTAGAGAAAAAGCTAAAAAAAAATATGATATGCTTTTCTATTCAGCCCCTTCTAATACCTCAAAACAAAATCCAGAGCAACAATTGCCTTCAGAAGTCACCTGATTAATAAACAGAGTACACTTGCATGCCATTTAATCCATATTTAAACATATAAGTGTTCTATGAAGGTCTCAGAGGTTTGTTAGAGAACATTAGTTAATAAAAAGCCTCACGAGGACCAAGGAACACATCAGATGGGTCAGAAATAATATTGTGGAGAAAGGTAAAGCAGGGTTAGTTTATGAGGTAATATCCCAAACTTTGAACATTCCACGGTGCACTGGTCCACAAAGGTAAAAAGTATGCCACAACTGCAAAGTTACCAAGGCATGGCCACCCAACCTAAACAGGCACGCCAGGCAAGGACAGCAGTAATCAGAGAAGCAGTCAAGAGGCTTTGGAGGAGCTCCAGAGATCCACAACTCAAGTGGGAGAATCTGTAGCTGCGCACTTCAGAAACCTGACTCTTATGAAAAGGTTGACCAAAAAAAACCATAAGGCCATAGGAATTCATATTTGCAGTTTTCCACAAGGCATGTGGGAGAAATAGCAAACGCATTGAGGAAGATGAAACTTTTTGGCAGTATATATAAAACACAACAGAAACAAAATCCTCTTGATAAAACACAATGGTGGCAGCCTGATGCTGTGGGGATGTTTTTATTCAGCAGGGACAGAAAGTAGTGGATGTAGCTAAATCAAGTGCAATCCTTGCAAGAGGTTGCAAAAGACTAAAGACTGGTTGTTAACATGTACCCAGAAACACTTTTCGGGGTCCGATCCGGGGTTGCTCAGGTGAAGGCACGAGCCCAGGCTAGCCCGGACAAGGTTCAGGTGCTGGGGCGGTTTTTATGTGTACGCATGAGGGTGGGAATGTGTGATTGTGACTTTGTGTGCCTGTTTTTTGTGTCAGGTTGGGTCTTGGGTCAGTTTAGACCCCCCTCAAATGTGCCAGACTACCTGCCGGTGGTTGGTGTCTCTGCCCGCCAGTGTACTTGTGGTTCTCGATATCAGGGGCTAGGTACTTTGGTGTGTGCTGGCTCACTCCCGGTGGCTGCTTGCCGGGGCCTGGACCCCTGGGCTCTGTCGGGCCTCTGCTTGGGGAGTGATGTGTCCTGGGGTCTCGGGTCTCTGGGTCCATGGCTGGATCTGCTCGGGTGTAGATGGCTGCCGGCGGGGCCTGTGGGCTCGTCGCTGCAGCTCCTTGGGGCTTCTGCACTGTGGCTGCTGGGTGGTTCCCCTGGGACTCTCCCCTGCTTTTCTTTGGGGGGGTTGCGGTAGTCCCAGTTGTGGTTCTCCTGGGGTTCCTGTGCTCTGGGCGGCCTTTGAATATATTTGGCTCAGATCTCCTCCGTATCTGTCCCGGGTCCTGGGGGGCCGGTCTGTGGCTCCTCACACTCACTATTGCATATTTTTATGGAGAAATCTTGTTTACACAAGCGCGCTCACACTAAGACCCACAGGTGTTTAGATTCTGGTATTAACAGTTACACAAATGTTCTATATTGAGCCGCATTTACCACTAAATACATCTTGTATTAATAAGTACCGTGCACTTTTCAGTAAAAAAGCTGGTAATATGAACGTTTCTGCAGGTGTAGAAGCAAGCAGGGTGTTATCTTGTATTCTCTTCATTCTTCTTTCTTTCCTCCATTCTATTCTCCTTCTCTCCCCTTTTCCCTTTTGCCCACCTCTCTCTCTTTCGTGCTTCTTTTTTTTTTCTTTTGATTTCTGTCTCAGTGTCCATTACAACTGAAATAATCCCAAAGCCGTTTCTAATAAAGTTTCTTTTTATAAATATCAAGCAAAGCTTTAAAGCTGCTCCACTTGTGAAAGTAAATCTGTAGGGCTTTTTCTTGGCAGTCAGACAACAATTCTGAGTGCTACTCTGCCGGACACAACACGGTAAAAAAAAAAAAGAAACTTTGAAAACCATTGATCCTTTTTCTTCCATTTCACAATTATTTGCTACTCTGTGTTGATAATAAAAATAAAATCCTAATGCAATTTAAGATTTTAGTTGAAAGGTGAGAAATTGTGACAAGGTTCAAGCAGTATGAATACTTTGCAAGGCACTGTAAACATAAATGAGAGGCACTAACAAAATATGGAGTACTAAAGTTATTGAAATAAACTTTGGTTTATCAGTGAGACGTTTTTTGCTTTGTATAAAAAGTTGGTTATCAAGCTATAATCAGTCATTTGAGTTAATAATTTATCTCATTGTTGGATTTTAATCTTAATAATGTTCAAAGTCAGGTTTTTATCTAGTAGATCTGTTCTAACAACTAGTGGGACAGGGCAAGCTCAGAAGGGTCTGTTCAGATATAAGGGATTGCCTCATTACACACGAGTAACATTCATTATTTTGCTTCTAAGAAACTGAACTCACAAGTGTGAGGAAAGAAGACCAGAAGTTTGACGCCTCTTCCCACCTGTACTTTTCCTTTTACTATAAATCTTCACAGTCAGTGTAGGAACGTGCAGAAGCAGGAGCTGAATGATTGTTGTTCGCTTCTGTGGTTGTCTCTGAAACTTCACCTCTCTTGTCTTTTCTCCCCCGTCACAAATACAACCTTTGCAGTTATTAGTTCATGCCTCCTGAATTGCAGGTTTTGTTGTTCTCATGTGAAACAGATTTTTTCTTACCTTTAACCAATTACTAACTTGATAAAAGGATTAAGGCAGTCTGAAGATAGCATGTTCATCACAGAAAGCTAATAAGTTGTGGACAGGACAAACATTAGGTCTCTGTATGGTCTTTTGTATTAAAAAGAAACATTTTCATTGAGAGCACATAGAGAATAAATATAAAATTTAGAGAGCTCCTTGAATTGAGTTAAAATAAATTACTTGGGGTGTTAAATATAATTTTGAATCATATTGTATATGTAGGTTGTTAGTTTAGCTCTGTCAAAAGGTGTAAAAATGAGTTGACTTTAGTGGTTTTAATGGCTGTGGTGTGATTGCCTTATTGTTTTCTTTTGGGCTCAGCAAGTGTAAAAGTGTCCCCTGCTTCTGGGTTTTACATCAGACTCACACAACTATGAAAACCCCTAAAATTGCACAATTTACAAAAAAAAAAAAAAAAATGAAAATGAAAAAAACAAATCCTGTGGGGTCGGACTTTCTTTTAACATTAGTATTACTAAGACCCATCTTGTGAGATCAATAAATCTCCCTGATAAAAAGTGAACACTCACCCCCACTGAGGATAATAACAGCCAAAAACACAGCCATGTCGCTGTCGTCTAGCTCCAGTGTGTTGAACTTGACTCCGAACTCAAACTTTGGCTCCATCATTTGACAGAAAGGTTTTCTAAGACTCTTGAGGAACTCCCGCGTCATGAAAATCTGTCCATAGGAGATCAGGGTGCCGTCCTTGTTCATTAGAGGCGACATCATGATGATTAAGACTTCAATCACTCCGTACTTCAGCAACGTTACCTGGACAAACAATTCACAGGTTAAAAGGAAGCTCTAAAGATGCATCCATAATGGTGTGATGTTTGAGAACATGCAGGGGAACAACTTAAATTTTGTTTTTTAATTGAAAACATAGAAAACTCTAATTATTTTTAATAATTTCTACATCTACAACATGTTTGCCACAAAAAAACACTCAACGTGTGTTTTGGTGACCTTCAGACTTTTAACATCGCTAAAAGTTGCAGAAGGAGGGCTTTCTAAAATAGTTCATCTAAATGTGTTTCATTCAGTACAAATCCACTTACAGACTGTAGACAGACACTGTTTGATGCCCAGTCACCCATTCACCCCCCTTGCAACTATCCATCATGCATTGTGCAGGACTTTGTAGCAACTATTGTCTTTTATCTGTGATGTGTGTGTGATTGTCATTACTTTTTCAGTCATTTCTATTTATATTGATACAATTTTCCATTAATTTTTATTGCTATTCATTATTCTATAAATTTTTTGTAGGAATTATTCCTTCATTTACTGTTTGGTTTTTGCTTCTGGATCTCCCATTCATTGAAAAAACAGTCAGTCAGTCATTTTCTATACTGCTTCTTCCATAGTGGGTCGCGGGGAAGCTGATGCCCATCTCCAGCAGTCTTTGGGCGGGAGGCGGGGTACACCCTGGAAAGATCGCCAGTCCATCGCAGGGCAACACACAAACAACCATGCACACATTCATTCACACACCTAAGGGCAATTTAGAGCGACCAATTATCCTAACAGGCATGTCTTTGGATTGTGGTAGGAAACCAAGGAACCCGGAGAAAACCCACACACGCACGGGAAGAACATGCAAACTCCATGCAGAACGACCCCTGGCCGTGCAACCCTATTGAAAAAACATATTTTACATATTTAAGCAAACCTATATTTTAAAATATATTTGTTTTTTTTTACACTAAAGATACTTAGCTCTACCACTGTGTTACAACGTACCCTAAAGTGGTAAATTTTGATTTACCACTTCAATTTTTGAGTTTACCTTGCATTGGAAAAACCTCATGTTTTTCAAGTCTGTTCTAATTCTTAGGCAATAGGACAGCTAATAACATGACATAGACTGGATTTAGTAGTTCACTATCGGAAACACACTTTTGCTGAAACACTTGTTTACAAATCTCAGAAAATTTAAGTGAGAACCCTCAGAAAATTTGGATACAATTTTCTTTTGACCGTGTCTAAAACTGACTGGAGGTATATGCCACTCCGCCCTCAGCAAGTATGTAAAACGTCTGTGTTACAATAACCCTGTGCTACTATTTACTTCATGATACCATAATCTGTCATTTATTTATTTGTTTTGACTCTCAAATGTTAAGGATTTTTCTCACCTGATCGTTGAGATCCAGGTCGATGAATCCTGGGATGCTCTTGGCAAACTCCGTCACTTCCCGCACTGCTTCTGCAGAACGTGACTGACAGCTTTTGAAGAAACGCAGCTCCGCTCCGTCAGGTGTCTGCCCGTTGATTACTGTTCCCAAAGCTCCATAATCTGATCCTAAGTGGGATCCTGGTATTCCTGAAACTGTGAGAGTATGGAATAAAAATCTGAAACACAGCTACATAACATAACTCTATAATGGAGACGTTAACACGAAATAGCAGACTTAGTCTCAGATGAATAAAACTGTACACAGTTGGCCCCAAATTATTCATGGTCCTGCTAGATTTAAATGTTTAAAGTAATCTTTTAATTGTGAAATATGCTTCTTTTTTCCAGAAATAGCATTGACATTTTGGACTGGCCCAGTCTGAGTCCTTTTTTTAACTTGACAGTGAATCTGCGGAGATTAGGGTGATGGCAAGGAGGGCTTACATGACTTGGAGGTCGTCACCAGAGATAAATCGCCACAATACCAGTAAAAACATGCATGAAGATGATCAATGAAAAAAGATGTTTCCATTGATTATTAAGAATTATAAAATAATTTTCTCTACATTTCTTAATAAAAGGTAAACAAAAACAGCAAAGATTTCTTTTTTCAAATTGTTATGTTGTTTTATATTGTTTCTATGAGGACGTTAGTCTCATTTTTTTCCAAAACAAACTTCATGGTTGAATGAAAATATTTCTAAATCTACATCTGCCTGGTGTATGAATATGTGTGGGATTAACTTTAGCTTTAAGGGTAAAACCATGTTGTATGCATCAGGGCAAAAAGTGCATAATTTAAGTTTTCTTTCTTTGTTCTGTTTATAAAGTTTAATCTTCCTTTTGTTGTCTTGTCTCATTTCTAATCAGTGTGAAAATGTGCTGAGGATTTCCACTCCTATTCTTAGCTATGAATCAGTGAAGAAATTGTTTATGCTTTAGGTAGGTAAATATAAACATGAACAAGACTTGAAATAGCTTGTTAAACCTTAACCTTCAAAAGAAAATATTTAAGAGATATGTGGCTTGTTGACTGCAAATAGCTAATGTCTATGAGAAATAATGATTTCTCATGTTTCATTAAAATAGCTTGTATACATTAATACATTACAAAAAATGTAACAAATAATCTGCCCCTCTAAGAGACTAATTTAGTCTGTGGCTCTACCCACCTCCGTGTCCAACTGAAATGGTGGGCATCTGCTGCTGGTGCTCCTGGACTGGTATCTGCTTACAGTTGATAAATTGCTCCCCTTCTATTAGAGACTTCATGTCGTGAATGATGAAAGGCTGCAGACAGAAAAGATCTTTAGAATTACAAAAGTATTTGAAGAAAATAATAACAAAAAAGAGGAAAACAGACAAGAAAAGTATATTTCTAACTGACTTTCTGAAGACATATGAACTACATCTAAAACTACATCCATTCTGTTTGTGCACTTTGGTTATGGTTCATTCATCAGGCATGCATGAGAAGAAATCCCCTATCTTAAATATATGTATATTGAGGACAAGTACAAAAACAAAATCTCTTTGCTCCAATCTGAGGCAGACTAAAAACCTCTTTGTAAATGAAGCTTAACTGAGTTATATTTTACGGGAAGATTGACATGTGTTGGCCTGAAGGTGAGTGCTACAACGCATACCCTTAAATGTTTTTGGCTCAAAGATGAAAAATAAATAATACAATGTGCAATTACAGGTATTACAACAGACAGATCAAATAAGGCGTTGAATAAACAAACATAATTCCTATGGGAGTTAATTAAATTGTGTGAGGCCAGTGAAGCTGCATGGGCTCCCTTCTGTTTACACTGCATATTTATATTGGTTTTGCTGATTTGAAAACCAGGGAAGAGAAGAACAATTTACATTTGTACAGCTGTTGTTCTTCAAACATATACATCATATCATGAAACCTTTTGCTTAAGATGTGACGTTGTAGATACAAATAATATACAAGTTTTGTGGGGGCGATTTCTGCAATGGGTAAGAAATGGTGCAAAATGTAAACAATCCAGGGGAAAAAGTAATCATATTTTATAGCCAGAAATTCTAAAAATCTTGAAAGCTTGAATAAGCTTTCAAGATTTCAATCATTCTATTGTTGTTCAGAACATGCAAGTAATCTTTAAATACACTTTTCTGACATAAAGAGAGGCTTTGGAGCCACAGTTGCCCAACACTGAAACTGAACCAGCATGCATGGATAATGGTGTTCAGTATGCAACAGCACAGTGTGGCAGCTAATTGTTTGGAAAGGAAAACATACTGTTTTACTGACAAAAAAAAACACCTTTCTTACATGATTATGATCAGTAGATGTGTGGTGCTTATTGGCATTGCAAAATGATTGATTGGTGTAATCAATGAAATTGCCAATTTCTCACTAAAAACAGTCTGCTGGGAACACCTTTTCCTCCAGGATTAAGAAACAACAGGAACCTTGGCTTAAAAGTCTGGTTTACACTGCGCAATTACGTATCTGAAGTCTTGACCAAAATCTGTCATTGTGAAAGAAAATCTCTGGTTGTAAGCCAAAATCTTTGGTCTTAGGTTGTGTAATATGACGAACGCACCAACCGTTGACTTTATTCTTCCCACAACCAAAGGTAACATACAACAAATATGAAGCAGTCATATGCTTCATATGACTCTGCTGTGACCCATGTCTGATTCTTGACTTTGACTTTTTTGGGTCAAATCACTGTTGTGAGAAAACTAAAAGCAACTTGAAGTTAGTGAGTGGTGGAAAGTATTCAGAATAACACTTTGTCAGCAACATTGTTGCAATCCTCATGAGAAAAAAATTAAACGATTATGAGTAGAAAAGTAAGATTTTTAACTATTTCCATTCACTAGTGCTATGTTTTGCATAAGCTCTGCCTAGCACGGAGTGTAAAGTAGCAAAGTAACAATGCTGGTCGGAACTGAAGCAGAAATTACTACATATACCTGATTGCTACCTGAATTCCAGTGTTTTGAAAGCAAAGTGTTGAGTTTCCAACATACTGTCAGACACCATTGCTCATGACTTGCTCCTTCTCACTGGACAACACTCATTCAAGCCAGAGACTTGCTGTCAGTACTGTTGTCTTGGGTGGCCATTGTGATTTGCGCTAATGTTAAAGCTTTAGTCTCTCATATGCAACACCACTCCTTCAACTGTATTCACTGCTCCATTGTGCTTTACTTTTACCTTTAAAACCTTGTTTTCTTAATATAACACATAGGTATGAATATAACTATAACAAGTTGCAATTCTTAACACAGTTCAAAACTAAAATATGATGTGTCCATAACCAAAAGACAATTTCTGCAGGAAATAAAAATTCTTTTGTTGTCTCACGAAGCTTTAGTGAAGCAAATGCCTGTTTTCCTGCTTTAATATTTTTCCATAATTGTATTTTTTTAATTCGGGTAAATGTAATCATTTTTCTAAAGGAAATGATTTACAATGATTTGGAAGCCATGAGCAAAATCTCATTGGAAAAATGTTCTACCAACTACTCCTACTGTCTACGTTTGTGGATTTCTACAAAAAAACCAAAACCTATTTGCTTCCTTACGGCAGAAAAACATTATCAAACATCAACTCATATCTCGGCCTTGGATGTCAAAAAATGTAAATATTCTGCAAAAGCTAAAATAATTTACTCCAAATTTATTTTAGAAGGTACGCAATGATTTTGTAAATGAGCAAGGAGTGCCTCAAACAAAATGCTGATTCAGTGCCATATGGCGGCTATCTCTGTGGCAAACAGTCATAACAAGATGAACAAAGAGATGCAGAGCAACCTTGAGGACATTAGACTTTACCAAAAGAATAAAACACAAAAAAAGCAGCAAGCAACACTAGAATGTTAATAATAATGTTATTCTGGATTTAGTATTGACGTTATTTTGTACAGAGTTGCAAAGTTTAATTTATTGTAATTTTGTTTTAATTTTAAAAGAAAAAAATGTACCAAAACACGTTTTGATTAAGTTTAGTTTATTCATGATGTGACAACATGTGCTGTAAAACCTATTGGACACCTAAACTGAAAGCTTTGATGCATATTAAAAAATATCTCAGTTTGTATGTTAAGTAATACTTAAGTAACAAAGAGAAATATTAAATAATAAATAAGAATATAAGTAATAATAATAAATTTTGATAGTTATTTTGAGTGTCAGCAGTAAGCCAATACTGTACTGCAGGACTATAAAAAAAAAACCCTCTTGTTTCTCAGCCTGACCACTGTAGATGTTTGAACACCCAAAGCATGTAGAAACCAGTTGATCCACTTTTCCAGTCAAACAAACAATAAAAGCCCAGAAAGTGTCAATTCAAATAAAACTAGGTGTTGGGACATGACAACAACTCTGGTTTATATTTTAACACGTACACCTTGTAAAGATTAAAAGTTTTTAAATGTTCATTTTTAATATTTCGTTTCACGCCACAGTCTCCGGATGAGAGAACAGACCTTACAGAGGAACTGGTTCAGCAGCCCAGATTAATTGAAAACAGGAATGTACAGTTATAGTAGATAAACGTAGATAAAAGAAGTCAATTACTTAAAGACTTTAGAGTTGACAGAACACCAATTTCACTGTTCGGGTCCACTAATAAAGATTTATTTTCCACCACGTTTGTCCTTTTTACATACTTTAAAAAGCTGACTTGTGGCAGTGCTGTCTAAATGTGTTCTTACCACTTTTTCACCAGTCTTCCCAGAGAGGATTGCCCTGGCCTTGGCCTTGGTAAGGGGGAAATACTTCAGATAGGCTTCATACAGATGCCGGGCCAGAGCCCTCAGATCTGCAGCCTCCGGGTGCATGTGCTCCATGTCAGACGAGAACTCGGCAAGCAGTTTTTCCTTTTCTGCCTGGGGCATTCGGCCAAAACGAATGGCTGGGAAATAAATCAGAAATGTATATTAGAGCAAGCAAAAATCAAATATGCAAAACCTTCAACACAGTGTCCACTATTTTAAAAGTGTAACTGGAGATAGAAATTGATAATAAAGTAAAGAGCACTCTGCATCTTTAGCTACTGCTTCCTCATCTTTGTAAGCATTTTGTTTTGTACATTTTTAGTTTATATTAGAAGGCCTTTCAGAGTTAAATCCTAACAAAGTCTGATGAAACTGAGTTCAACAAAATAAAAAATGCCAATGTTTGCTGTTATCACATTTTGAGCAGATTTAAAAATTAAACCTAAAAGTGTACCAAATGTAGAAGAGAATACAAAATAATAATCCTTTATTTGTCCTCAGTGGGGAAATTCAGAGTACATCAGCAGAAAAAGTGAAAGGTAAAAGACACCAAGACACAGATAAAAACCAATAGAAATTCAATTGAATAAAAATACATTTGTGCAGTGAAATATATTGTATGTTAAACAAGTGATGTAAATTGTGTCTATTTAGTTAGAATTTTGCTTTCACATTAAACATTCCTGTTGAGCTTCTATGAGCTTTGTCTTGTGATACATTCCAACATATTCCACACCTTGATAATGTGTTGGTAATTACATTTACACAGCTCACTGAACAACCTGCACGTATCTAATCTCTTTTCCCCTTCTTGTTCCTTCCACTGCTGCAGGTAGCATTACACCCGGCATTTGAAACTACATGTACTGAACAAAGAAGGCCAGATTGAGTTTCATTTACAAAATAAGGGCTATTTTCCTGTCTCTTAACAATATTCAGACTAGCAAATTTTATATTATGGTGGGTTTGCAAGATTTATCTATTAGAAATGCCATACTATTCATAATAACACAAACACTAACACTAATATAATAATAATAATAAACATAACAATCATAACAATAATTTGCCTTCTTTTCTGTGGTATTGATGAATGATCAAATCAGTTTTTTGGGTTTAAAATGAGTTTTTGTTTAATCACAAAGCTTAATCAGAACGGGGAGAAAGTTAATGCCATGCCGTGACAAAGTTGTGCCGTTTCATTAGAGGTAGAAATCATTAATTATCCCTCGTCTCCATTCAGACACACACCATTCTTTAGCCGCAGCTTTATGTGATTGTGAAATACTGAGTATGTGGTTGATGCACACCTTGAGCAAATCAACACAAAACCAAAGCGGACCTACCTCTCACTGGGCAACGAGCCTGCTGCAGTGACACAGCATGCTGGAAAAACCAGTTGAAGCTATGGGCTCTGAGATGTCAATCATTGATAAAACACGTACACAGCGGCACATTTTCAAAGCTCCGAACATACGAGCAAATGTTGAAAAAAACTAATAAAGGGCTGTGTGAGGAAAACAAAGAAAGTAACTAAAGTGGATTACAAAAATGTGTGGCAGTTTAGTAGTTGGATCTCAAACCATCTGGGCATGTGACATGTGCTACAATGAATGCTTCACATTTTTTAGCTCCAAAATCCATCTGAAAAGTCACCTCTACTGAACATGAAAGTTAGTTGGATAAATTGTTTTTTTTCTTGCAGTAACAAAATTCATTTTAAAACTTTGACTTAACATTCAGGGCCCCATAAAGTCAAATCCCTTCCTTTATTACTTAGATTTTAAAGCCACATACTCCAACTAGAGCCCTCAGGTCCTCAAACCAAAACGATACAAATAGTCTGAAGGAGCAGATATAAAACTTGAGGGGATCGATCTTTCTGGACTGTTGCACCTCAACTCTAGAACAATTAAAGTGGATTAGCTTTTAATTATCTGTATCTATACATTTCATTTGTAATTTTTCTTTTTAATCATGTTTTTATTTTTATATTCTCTCTTTGTGAAGCACTTTATGATTTAAATAAAATTACTTACTGTGAGAGGATTCAAATACACTTTTGAATGAAATGAAAACTTTCACATCTGATTATTTTGTCTTTATTTAATAAACATATATTCTTATTCGGATAGAGCTGATTGTTCAACAGTATCTATAATGTTCTTTTGAGAAGCTATAATTGTTCTTTTGTTCCCACGTCCCCCACCTGTAACTTCCATCATAGGGCAGATCTTGATTTTCTTTTTACACAGAAAATGACAAAAACAATTCATAATTACAGGATCATCAGTTTTGATTAAAACCCTGATTGGATTTTACTTTTTCACACTGAGCAGTAGTTGAAGAGGGCTTTCAAGCATGTACTTCTATTCTGCATGCATGATACTCATCAGGCTGTGCATATTTGCCCAGGCTGATTAACTAAAGTATGACATATTACTCTGGCAGGGTCAGAAAAGCATAATTTGCTGTTGTTTCATAGCAAAAGCAGTTGCTGAGCATTCTTATGACCTCTGACCTGAGGTCAAAGAATTTAAGCCACCAAAACTGGCTCACCCTAACAGTGGCGACAAAACGGACAAGAGAATCAAGAAAAAAACAATTGAGCACACCCGAGCGAGCTCATACCATCTCCAAACACACCTGAGGAGGTGGAGTCTGTCATGCCTCAGTGACCAACAATGGCTGCCAAAATAAAAACCAGTAACTAAACAGTGGTGGTTGAAGGACAAGATTAGAGTGCACCAGTGCTTTCCACATGTTGCATTTCTGTTGTGGATTCTACTACTACTGCAGTCTGACTGCTTACATGTTTTGTGGAATAATTTCACATAGTTAAAATTAAAGAAAACCTGAGGTAGATAACTGGAACACATAGTAGAAAAAAGCTGAAAGACATTATCCAACTTACCTAAAATGACAAGAATATTGGTGTATGTATGTGTGTGTTAAAATGACCCATGCACTGCTTGTTATCAAGTCAATCAATAAAAGCAAATGCAGTATATCTGACAGATCAGTTGATGAGTTCTTCAGCTAGTTTGAAGGAAATTAGAACAAATCTTTGCAGCACCATTCAAGCATTTGTCCTCCATATTCTGTGGCGCTGTATCTATAAAAATGCAAACATACACGATCTGACCTTATTTTCGATTGAAAAAATGTAATCAATATACAACATAACGTGAACAGGGCTGGACAGTGTGTGAGAGTGAAAGTGTAGTTTTATGGCCCAACCCATTCTAAGAAAGACATTTTGCAAATCAAATTTAATTTGCTGCATTTGCCTCCAATGTTCACATCCAGGCTGGCTCTGGGTCAATTTGCTTCAATTCCAATTCCTACCCCCCTTTCAAACCTATGCATTCCCATCTCACCTGAGATCTTTATTTACCACTATTGTACATTAGCTTATTTCTCTTGGAAGTTAAATATACTCATAAACTGTAAGGATAAGCATTCATAAAAATGCTCAAATGCTCTCAGGTAATGTCTAATTTGTGTGTTATTTTCTCATAATGTATGTAATTCTGATCCCCATAAGAGTCAATTCACTCTAAATACATTAGAAATTATAATGATGTTATAATCAGAAAGTTCTTCTTTTGAATTTTGACACATCCAACCTTATTGCCACTTATTGGCCTGGGGTTGGTATCTGAATATTTTTTTTGTTTTGCCATTTCTGCGTTCTTGTCTATCCGTTCCTACACTGGTTTCGGGGTAAGAGGTTCAGTAAGGAAACCCAGACATCCCTTTCTCCAATGACAAAACAGAGAAACAGAGAGGTTTTCTTAAATAGGCAAAACAAACAGACAATTCGTTGGGAAGACAATAACAATCTGCAGCTCACTTTTGCAGAAGAAGCAGCACAAATACAGATGCTGTACTTAGCACCTTAAGAAACTTGTGTTTAATAATAAAGTTCTAGCCACAAAGTCAGAAAAATACAGAAAGCAAAAATTAAAACCACTGGTGGGTATTTGGAGTTAGCTGTTGACCACAGTATAATTTTTTTAATTATCTTCAGGTACACTGAACTAGCAATGAGAACTGAAACATGACCCTAAGTGTACGTTGAAAACCCCAAACCACATAAGACAAGGTAGTAGGGTGACTTGCTACAAACATGCCACCACACATCCAAGACTAAATATGCAGCAGTGCAGCCAGCAGTATCTAAGCCCCAGGTGTCAAACTCAAGCCCTCAAGGGCTACTGTCCTGCAACGTTTAGACGTGTCTCTGCTTCAACATACTTGAATAAAACAATTAGGTCATTAAAAGACTCTTGGGAACTTGACTGCATACTGAGGAAGTAATGTGGCCATTTGAGTTAGGTGTGTTGGACCAGCTACTAAAAGTTACAGGACACCGGGCCACGAGGACTGGAGTTTGACACCTCTGATTCTGTGCTGTTCTTCTGGGGGGCATCTGGGGCAAGAGGAGTTATGAAAAGACATTTCCTAGACCACAACATAAAAGAAGGTCTTTTTCTACCCACAAGTTATTTTTTACAGTCACCACAGTTTCATTCCTGCCTGAGGGATAGGTCAAAAACTTAAAACAATAAATTGTACTGTTGATTTTTTGCATTACATGGTCTTAGCTTGGGGTGAATTTTCTGGACCTCCACTCCTGGGAAGACTGGCAGCTGTCCTAAATGTTTTCTACTTTTAAATCACCAAACTTGGTGATTGCCTGATAGCCCTTTCCAGATTGATTATTAGGAGCAGGGGTTGTGTTAACATAATGTATTCAGTTTTTGACCATTTTTTAAAAACGGTGACGGAAAATCTGAAGGCCATCTGTTTTTCTGACAGATTGCATTTCACACTTCTGACCACTAGGCGGCGAGTTAGCATATTAATTAGCTGTTTTCTAACTTGATGCATGACCTCGTTGGCTTCATTTGGAAAAATGTCGTGGAAGATGAAGAACAAATAACTAATCAGCCCTCTGCAACTACGGAGCGAGCAAGTGGAAGCAAGGAGGCTAGGCAGGAGTACAGAGTTCAGAGGCAGCAGTCCCACTTGAGACATTGGATTACGCACAAACGGGTGCGCAATTTAGGTCAATGCGGACCAGGAGGAAGATATGAGACTGTGCGTTTAGGCCAGTCTGTTCATAGTTTATGTGCAATTGTTTAATTTCATTGTTGAAATGCAGTTACTAGGTCCACACTCAGTGTTTTTTGTCAATGCGGAGAAAAAGTTACATGTATTCATCTGGTTGATGTGGATTCTCTGTTCAGCTTGTTCAAACGGAATGTTAATTCAATGAATGAAAATAAATGCAATTTAATTTTCAATTATTGACAGGTAAAAATATATCATGAAAGGATTTTTTTGACCCTGTCAGTCAAGATGACAACCTAGAGCAACCTCTGACTAGGAGCTATAATTACTTCTCTAAGATCCTATTTTTTGAGATTGTGTTCATACCTGTACACTCTGAACCAAACTGACCAAACCCCTGCTTTTATAGAGGTGATCACACTTGCAGATTATCAGTTCAGTGAGTGCATTTGATTAGCAGCATATGTTACTACTTCACATCCGAAATCCTATCAAAACAGGCAGTTTGCACTTCTTACCGTTGTGGGACATGCCAACATTGAGGCACTTCTGGAAACGGCAGTATTGGCATTTGTTGCGGGACTTCTTGTGAATACGGCAGTGAAGTTCACAATGATCGTACACCAACTTTAGCCTGATTGTGCGTCTGAAGAAACCCTACATGATGAAACAAAATGACAGTCACTAGCGATACAGTTAACACACATTTTTGTAGCTTGTTTTTTGTGACTTGTATAACTAAGCTGCAGTAATTTGTAGACATAAAATTAAAAAACATATTATTTAAGAAACTAAATGTCAACATTCTGAGATGACAACATGTTTAAACTTCAGGTACATCAGTGGAGAATAAACATGTGCTTTTAATCTTTGATTTGAGGGGACATAATGCCAATAACTTTTGTGGAAAAAGTAGATTGTATTTCAAGGTGTGTTTTCTTATGTCTAACCTTAGGACCAAAGAAGCCATTAGATCTGCTCTTATCTCAGCTATTAAGTTCCCTGCCACGGTCAAACTCTCAATGTACACACACCTAGTCAAACATTTTTTAATTAGGATTTTTGTATTTCCTTAATATAAATTTAGTGAATAAATAAATAGTGTAGGATCAAGACTAAAACCAACAAAACCTGGAAGTTGTACTGAAAGAATGTGGTGTGAGCTTAGAAACTCCCCTCTGAATTCTTTGGGAATGCTCATCTGTTTTGACATCTACACCACGATCCAGATGTTCCTTTTTATAATCGCAGGTTATTTAGAGAAGTAGGAAGTTAAAGGGGGTCAAGCCTCCGCCTCAATAAAGAATGTTTTCTGTTTTAAAACAATTAAGGGATTGCCTGCTTGGCTGACCCCCTTCTTCTGGTAAGTGTCCCCTGAGACTTCAGGAGAACAATAACTGCTGTAACTGACTTTATTTCAGGCCAGTGAGTGGCAAAAAAGACATGAACACTTGTACTATAACATATCTAACAGTGTCAAAAATGCACAAATGCAAACATGGATGCCTGATTATGTCACAAAATGGGGGAGCAAATTTGGAAAAAAATATTAAGCAACCCCTCAGCAGAGCATTCGATACCCCAGCACCCAAAACAAATCGCATCAGATAATGAGTCTCTGATGAACACGTGTCTCCCAGATTTGAACCACTAATCTGACAGTTCATGAGACAAATCAGTAGAGTAAACTATTAATATACCCCTGGCTCATAATGTCTCATGTAGTAGCTTAGAGGTTTTCCTTCAGTACAAGAGATCCTGAGTTTGAACATCCGTAAAATCTTTTTTATTTTACTCTACTGGTTATAAAATGATTAAGCCTTTTTAAAGAGTTTACAGCTAGATTTTGTTTAAAATTTTTTTCCTGGGATTCTGTTTCAATGAGCGTTCAGAGATAAACAGACAACTGCATCTATTTGCATGTTGCTGAGCAGAGGTGGCTCTGTTGCAAATTAGTAACAAGTCTAAGCTGCCTGCAGCCAACCCCTGCAATGCTTCATCAAATTTAAGGTAGAATAAAAAAAAAAGAATATTGAAAATTAAGAGACTTTGTAGTTTCCTCTCTAGGCAGTTATCCAATTTGTTTGCCTGCCCCTATTTTAAAAAAAATAGAGGAGCAAGCTTTGTTTTCTCCTCAAAGTCAAAGTTAGTCCCCAAAATCTAAGGCTAATGCCCAGTTAGGTCATTGTTAATGTCGAGTTTAGACCGTATTATGTAAAGGACAGGACCAAAGTCATAATAGAAAAGTCTAACAAAACACTGTATACTAAGTATTAAAAAATAAATAAATGTATTCACTATTACAATTGAAAATCCAGATATCAAGGAGTGGTGTTAATGGTGAAGGAACTGTTGAATGTTAAAGTGTGCCCAATAAAAAAGATGGTTGGTGAAGAAAACAAAGCACTCCAAAATCTGATTAAATACCTAGAATATTTGAGATTAGAGGGTAAGATCCTAAAAAATGGATCTTGGCCTTTAACAAATGTCCACAATGTTTCTTTCTCAATGTGAACTGTAGAGGGACAGCGTTTCAATATAACAAAATCTTTGTAACTAAGCGCATCACAGCAAAATCCTCCCACTGGGTATCACCCACATGAACAATGGCTGATGTGGGGAGATGTGTAGATAAGATTAATTCAAAATAAAAATCTTTCACAAACCCCACATTTCCCGTGTACAGTGAAGATAAGATTTATCTAAACCACATTAACATTTGACATCTGTGGACAGCTGTTTCAGTGGTCACTTAGGATTGTGTAAATTTAATTGTATTAAATGATTTTTATGTACCTAAAAAATGTGGCTACTTTGCTAAAAGTTGTTTGTTTGAAAACGCAAGTGTTTAGATTAAACAGGATGTGGGGTCTTTGTTGCTCACTCTGACTGATGCTCAAGATCATGTTTGAAGAAGGGAACCCACTCAAAGGTGTTCAGACTGACACAAGTAGCGGAGTTGATTGTTTAGATATTTCATTTCTACAAACAAATTGTTAGCTAATCAATTTTAAAATATAGATTTTTTTTTATTGAATTTTAAAATGTATCCTGCAACACACTGACCAATAACTCTAAAATGTTATTCAGAGAAAGTGGTTTTGTTGGCGACAATAATTGCATACAACACCATTTAATAAAATGATATTCCCAAGTTATTAGTCAAAGTTTATATTTCATATTAATATTCTATTATTTAATGGCTTTGCTTTTATGGTATTTGTGTTTTTTTCTGCATTAAGATAAATCAACATTTAGCAAAGATCAAGGAATATTTACATGTGCACCAATACAGTGTGATTTTGTAAAGATTGGTGTTTAAACTAGAAGTTTTTTTGTATTTTTTTACCAGAGAAAACATTACAAAGAAATGGTGCAATACGTTAATCCTACAGGTGTATATAATTTAGTGCGCATGCTAACTTTCATGGAAGTTTCATTTTAAATGTGTAAAACCTTCTTGGAACCAAAGCATACGGTGCATACCAAGTACTGCTGCTAAAACTGAAAATCCTTCTCATTTATGCTTGGAACAGAGTGTCACAATTTATAGTTCAGCTTCCTATAATGTCAAAATATTTCAAAGAAAATGGAAATATGTCTGACACTTCACCCACACTCTATCAGTTATTTATACTCTTTACAGACAGAACAGACTGACACACCGACAGAAAGTTAAAGGGGCTGGCTTGTTTCTGCAGAGGCAGATACTGGCGTTGAGTGGAAAAATGCATGGGGCTTGTGGTTAGAGTGACAGACATCAAAAAGATAGAAAAATGCCCACTTCTCTCTGGGCATAATACAATTATTTATTTCATCAACATAAGGCAAGTAACACAGAGAAGCAGAAAAAGGAAGAGACCAGCAGAGTAACAACTTAAGAACCCCATAGATGAAAACTGACACTGTTTAACACTTCCTGGCAGTATTCTGAGGTTTTGTGACTGTCAGTTTTTTTGTTTTTTTGTTTGTATTGCTTTGTTTTTACACCTAAGCATAACATTTTGAAACAAGCAATAAATCATTTATTTACTGGTATGTTCTTTAATGTATTTCAGTGTTAAAGTAAGGATTTAATTAAAGAAAGGAAAGAAGCTATCCAAACCAACCTGGCGCTAAGTGATTGTCCCCTTGCTAAATCATGAATTAATGGTGATTAACCAAATTATTTTTTAAAAGCTGATTTATATTTCACCAGCAACAACCAGCCCTGATTACTGCCAGACTTGTAGAATCAACAAATACCTTATGCTCTTTGGACTTGTGTGTCTGTTACATCTGGTATAAAACTAACAGCATTTCAGAATAAGAAGACCATCGCTAAAGTCAAACAGGGTAGTGTGATAGTCTGGCGATGCTTTGCTGCATCAGCACCTTGACATAACTGATGGAGCCCTACATTTTTCCCTTTACCAGAAAATCATCTGTTGGTAAAAATGTAATTAAACAAGTGTAATAGTACAAATACATGGGCATCTTTGTCAATCAAAAATGAAATAAAGAAACCCACATTGATTCACAGATATTGAAACACAGACATTGTATTAGAAATGAGTCCAGTTTTTCATTCTTTGCAAGAGAAAGAATCGTCGTTGTTGTTGTAGTTGTACTGTATTTTATTGAAATGAATGTACCTCAGTACAGTTAAGCCCTTCAATGGGCTTTCAAATTGTAATAGTAAATAAAAACTAAAATGATTAACTCTGGTTGCACCAAATGGGAAGGGAACCTTAATGCTGCACGGCCAAAGGGACTCCTGACTTTCGATCTTTGACAAGTTACATAAAAATCACTCATATCACAGAAAGGTAAATATGATAGAAAACTGCAGTGTATATGAAACTGTGGAGCACTATGAGACCAGAAACCTGCCAACCCTCCACAAAGAGTCTGCTCTGGTTAATCTTCGGATAATTTCAGGTGTTTTCTTTTTTGTCCATTGTTAACATCTGTATCTATGATTCTAATTTCCATCTTTTATAGTAATAAATTGTATTTTTGGGGTCTTGAACTGATTCCTTAAAGAAAAAACAGCTGTACACTGATTACTAAAGAGTACAATGCATGTGTATCTCAATAAATTATCATTAAAAAGTTTATTTATTTCAGTAATTCAATCTAAAAAGTAAGTCGTATACAGGATTATTACAGAAAGTGTGATGTATTTCAGAGTTTATTATGACTTTATTTATTATAAAATTTGATTTGTCAGAAAATTTTAATTCATCAGGCGAATACAAAAACTTTTAAGACAGAAATATCATCCTATTGAAAAGTATGTCAACCATACTTCTTAACTGTATAGTATTAACACTCAATACGTGAAATGCTGAACTGTTAAATAATGCATCACTGACATGGAGCCTATCAGTCTATGGTACTGTTGAGGTGTGATGGAAATCCAGGTTGCATGAATATCATCCTTCAGCTCATCTACGTTGTTGGTTCTGGTGTCTGTCCCCTTCTATGAATATAGCTGACTACAGCTCTGCAAACAGCAACGTCTTTGGCAAGGATTTTCTTTTGCTGCCTCCTCCCTTAAGTGGAGGGTGTCACTGACTGTCAGCTGGACAACTGTCAAGTCAGCAGTCTTTCCCTTAATTGTGTGTTTATTAGATAATTTATGTAATAAGATTTATTTGTATTAGTTTATATAATACTCTAATCTACTGGGAAACTGCTTGAAAAATATCACTGTCTGTGATGAATCTATATGAGTTTCACAATTTGAATTAAACTGAATTAAATTAACATTCTGATGCTTTTTTTCAAATTTATTTATTGAGATGAACCTCTATTCAGAGAGACATCTTTGGTTGGTTATGTTCTTCTTCCATCTTCATTTGCAACATCTTTCAGACCTACCTTACAGCCCTCACAGGCATGGACCCCATAGTGAAACCCCGAGGCTTTGTCTCCACACACACGGCACTCGATGTTTAACGCTGACGGAGACGCATCGTCTGGGAACTTGGAGAACAAAGGGCTGTCAGAGTACTGTGGAGGTGACTCTAGTTCCATCTTGATTGGGTCTAACAGAGAGAAATGACAAATTCAAAAATTATGATAATCAGCATCCATCAAAAAGGCAAAGTGCTTTAGTTGTTGTTGGTTTTCAAAATGGGCGACTCGTCAACCAGCAGTAACTTTGATTCCAGTCTTTAAATGAATCTCAATCATTTGATCAAGGAAAAAACATTTTTGATCATAGAGAGCCAAGTAATCTGGAAACAAAATCAGGTTTAATGAGTGGCTGAACTCACTGTGTGTCTCCATGTCTGTCCTGTAGCTGTGCATGTTTGTGTAGTCCATGTTCGTCAGGTGTTCCTCACTCAGCGGAGGACTGATGTTATAGGCCACACCAGTGGATGAGATGGAGGATACAAGCGGGGGAGACAAGGAGGATGGGATGGAGGGGGAGGAAATGGAGGCGTAGTCTGATGTGGACAAATGTTTCATGTCGAGGTAGTGGGGGCTTTCGTCCAGCTCTGGAAAGTCCACTGTGCTCAGGCTGAAACCAACAGGCCAAGCTAGGAGTTGCTGCGTGTCCACCATGTCTGCAATGAAAACAAAAGAGATAAGTAAGCATTAAAAGATGCAATAAGACACTGCTCCTGCCTATGTGTGGCCTTCATTAATAAAACTGCTGATTAACAATCATTCATAAGGAGAGAAGGTGGAAATATGAAGCAAAATAAAAGACACAACATGTAACCTACGAGCCCACATACAGCATTCTGCTGAGGGTTAATCATTAAAAATGTCTCCTCAGAGAAGTTCAAAACATGCACACTCCCATGCAAACACCATGAGGAGTACCCGCAGTCCTCCCGCTAGTTCCTGCACTCTATCTGTTATCAAGCAAACAGGGAGGCAGGCTGTGTCATGGGGAGAACAAGATGAACTATGGCACTAAGGAACGTCTCCTCTGCTCAAAAAACTTCCTCTGATGCTGTTTGGGTGCTCAGTGGTGCAATTGCCCAACTAAAGGACACAGAAAGGAAGCTAAGGATACAAGACTTGGTTTTAAGCACAGAAAATTGCATTCTTCCAGGGCTGAAACATCTAAGAGCTTCATTAGAATTTAAGTGTCAGTGTAAAGTCAAGTACAATTTTGCTATTTTATGCTTATTTGCTAAATACCTTCAGTGTGCAAAATGGGAGGTACCTAGTAAACATTTTTAAACTTAAGTTCATTATGAATTTATTTATTCATTAAGTTTATTTATATTCTGAACTAAAGAGTCAAAGTTAAGCAAATTTGATCAACATCCCTCTTTGTTGGCACTGGTACAACTTAACTAAAGAAAGCACAACACATCACAGAAAAACATTTAGATTTTCGTTTTTTTTTGCTGGAACAAATCATCGAAGGTGTGGTCATCCCAAATGGTTACACATTGGAGGAAAAAATGTCAGCCGAGATTATCAAAGTCCAACCATCAGAGGGTACTAGCGTCCACATTAAAGCAAACCAAATAGAAAGCCTTACACCCCAGGGGTAAGTTTGCCCAAGGCTGTGGTGTAATGCAAAAATTCACAGTGCTTTAGGGGACTGATTTTTGTTCTCATCATGCTCTCAGTAAGCTTTCAACAAATAAAGCCCTATTAGAGCAATCCGACTCTAAATAACAAATATTGACTTAATAAGATTTTTTTGGTCAAATTTTAAAAAAGATTTTTAACAGCATTACACTAATGAAACATTTGGGGAGGTGATATATATTTGGCATTTAAAGTACAGCAACCATGCTCATTGTCTTCCATGATATGATGTACGGTGCCTTGCAAATCTATTCATAACCTTTGAACGTCACATTTTGACATGTTAGGTCTCTCACTCCCTTCACATTAGTAGACAGTCTAAAGAGTGGCCACAACCAAATATTACTGCAGCCCTGATTTGTTAAGGAGCGCTACAATACGTCTTTTCTGCCTGAGTCTGTCAGACTTTTTCACCTACATGTAGCCTCCAGAATGATGTGTCAAATTTATTTTATTGAGTGTTGTGTGTGTGAGTCATTAAGACATTTATTAGTTTATATTGTTTGTTTTTATTGTTGGGTGTTATGCTGGGAAAAATAAATTTCCACTTCACTGTTCTGTGAAGAGTCCTTCAAAGAACAATTGAATTTATACTGAGAATAAAGTACACACAAGTGGACTCTACTTAGCAGTTGGCTGCAGAGGATTTTATTTAGTGACATCAGGGTAAAAGGGGCAGTGTACAAATACATGCCACACTTTTCAGGTGTTTATTTGTATAAACCATGCATCACTTTCCTTCCAGCCCACAACTATGAACAACTTTGTGTTTGTCTATCACAGAAATTTCAATGAAATGCATTGAACTTTGTGATTATAATGTGACAAAATGTGCAAAAAGTTCAAGGGCAGGGAATAGCTTTGTCAGGCATTTTATTTGGAGGAATAAAGTCACATTGGACAGTTTAACTAAAGAAATCTTAAACGTAAAGACAGAAACTGCAACATTCATAAATAATCAATAGAGCCAAAGGTCCATCCAGTAAGCGTAACCTTTATAACCAATACAATACGATTCTCAAAATAAACCCCAAGCAACCATTCAGAGGCTGATTTAGAACAAAATGCAAATGCAACAGGACACAACTAAAATAGTAATGCTCAGATGGCACAGTAGCACCAGGTATAAAAATGACTTCCTCTGGCTCCAAAGATACTTGGCAAAACAACCCTGTGGAACAAACATCCTCTTCTCTCAAACACATATTGTTTCCTTTTTACTTGCTTGGAATGTGGCAGCGAATATCAGCGGGGTTCCACTTAAAATTCACATGGACTGAGGTATTGTTCCAGTACAAGGAATGGTGTGTGTATATGTGTGTGAAACCAATGACTATTAATACCCAGAAAAACCTGGTTATTTTTCCATTTGCTGGTTAGTTGCCAGCTGATACAGAATTAAAATAGACTGAGGAAGAGAGTGACTTGTGCTCTGCTTGGCATCAGGTTATGTGATGAAGAAGTAAATCCAGTGGGAATGAGAGGAGCTTCCGAGGCAAAAGGCAAGAGAGATAAAGCAGTGGGTGACAGAAAGCAGGTCCCTGGGCTACTGAAAGGATTCAAACTACACTCTGGAGACTCTTAAAAAAAAACTCTCATCTGAAGAAATTCATGATGTGTGCTCAGCACAACATGGGAAAAGAAAAAGGAAGGCTTGTGCAGCATGGCAGTTAAATCAAGCTTCTTCAACTATGTCGTAACTAAGGGTGAAAACAAGTTCGGGCTCAAGCTTTTCTCCTGAAGTCTTTCATAGAAGCACTGTAACGCAAAAATCTTTTCAAGTGTCTATCCATGAGTAGTGTGTAGGAAAACAAGCTGTCAGACAGGACAAAAAGGGACAAATGGTTTGTAAGAGATGTTTGGTTTGTCTTGCCTTAGTAGAGGTGTGTACATGTCAGCACGTGTGCAGGAGCTGGATTGGTGTCTCCAGTCACTTCTCGGGTTTCCACGTGTCACAGCTTGATTTCCAGGCAGGAGAACAGTTCGGAGAAGTACTTTCTATGCTCTTAGTGGTCTACAATTTGTTTAGTACACAGCAACTCACCTTTTAACTCACACTCCCAGACGGGAACACATTACACCTGTTTTATCTTCCCCATATTGGCTTCCAGTCTGTTTTAGAATCGATTTTAAACGTTACACTGGAAAAAAATACCACTTCAAAAATAAGTTTAAAAAAAATTAAAATTAGATTTTTTTGGCTTAAAATAAGCAAAAAAATCTGGAACAAGAAAAAATTAACTTGACAAGATTCCTAGACATAAGACATTGCATAAAAGCCTCACAAGGTATAGAGAATCTTGAAACTAGCGACGAAAACTCAATCTGAGCAGTATTTTACTACAATTGTGAGCTTTTGCGACTCATAAGCTTGTGATGCCCAAAAGTAGTGTCCTTCCCCTCAAAGGTAGCATCTTTTTTTTCAGCTTGAATGTCATCCTCTTATTTTAAAATTTATTTAACTCATTCTTAGTTTCATATTTGTGGCAATGCTCTGGATCCAGGTCCAAAACCAACTTAAATTAAGATTTAAACATTGCATTTTAAGACAAATTACCTTTAAGTATGCATTCCTGACTAGCAATAGGAAATGCATTCGCAGCATTATAACCCTTCTCCGACCTGTTTTCATCTAAGTATTTTCTCTCCCTAGCTCAAGCCAATATTTTGCAGACAAGCGTATTGATTATACACCATACTCTTATGTGAATTTTAATAATGGCAAGTACACTGCAGTGAAATATGACCTCACAGATATCATCAAATGTCAGTCTTGAGTCTGGGTACTTGGACCAAACAATGTTTTAGAAAATTACCAATTACTGTAGCATAGAACAGTATTTGTACTCATTACCTTTGGAATAATATGCTGGAATCTGTCCAGAGTGCAACAGAAAAGAGAATGAAATATTATTTTAGCTGTCTTGTTTCATATCACTTGAATGTTTGGTTTGACAGTAATGTATTAAAAATAGCTACACTTATAGAATGTTTTGTAATGCACTCTGAGTTGGGCAAGTTGTTGATATTGTTGTTGATTATCAATAAAGCAGATTTGTCTTAATTCAAGTTAATTTTTTTTTCTTGAAACAAGTCCATGTTTTACAAATCTCACAGGAACTTCAAAAAAAAAAAAAACTTGTTTCATTTAAGAAATTACTCAAAACAAGAAGTTGTCAAGACTATTTCACTTATCAAGATTTTCAAGATGCATTGCCTCAAAACAAGTTGTTATATCTCACTTAAATTTATCTCTGTAGATGGTTTAGACTTATATTAAGTGAGATGAGAGGTTTTGACTAAAATTACACTTGGTAAGATTTTCCTTGTTTGCAGTGTAATCACTTGTATTTAAAGCTCTTAAAGGCCTTGCCCGCCCTTATTTATCCGACGACATATTGGGCGATTCTATTGGGAGCAGGTCCTTGAGGTCAGGCAGTCAACATTGACTCACTGTTCCACGGACACGGTGTATAAGTTGGGGTGACCGAGCTTTTTCTGTGGCCCCACCTCAACTCTGGAATCAGCTTGAACTATTTGACCTATAACTAAACGTGGTCTGTTTAATTCAAAGCTCAATACTTTTTTATTCAGGTAGGCCTTTAATACTTAAGATTGCGGTGGAACTTCAGGTTTTATCGACCTTGTATTTAACCTGCTCTTTAATGTTTTCTTTTATCTCTCTGTGCATTTTTATAGGATTCTGTTAAGCACTTTGGTCTCCAATATTGTGAATGTGGAAAGGGCTATACAAATAAATGATTGATTGATTGGTTGATTATTTTATGGTACTTTAATGATGACACAATAACACAGTGTTAAAACCTTAAAAGGCCAGGCAGGTCTGTCAACTTCTACAATCTCAATTCACTCAGTGTTTTTTGTCTTAAAGGGTGAGTTTTCCAAGAGATATATTTAAAAGTTTTCTTAATATAAAGAAATACTGAAGCAGTTAGGTAAATGATTTGCAGATAGAGAAGCTGTAATACAAGCTGTTAACTTTAAGAGGGGCTGTGCCACTGTCAACACAATTGGAATGCAACCGCTTTGGAAAAAGAGGTGAAATCAAGAGAAAGATGTGAAATCTTCCCTAAGGAACAGAGTTGCAAAACAAATGTAATGTTTAAGAAGTTCAGATTGCTTCACAACAGCTCTAACTCTTTCCAAAAACGTCTGACACAAAGGAACTGGATAATATTACTGAGACGACCACACAGTCTCTTTTAAAACTGTTCATATATTTAAAACTTCACATTTTGTCACGTTACAGCCATAAACTTCAATGTAGTTTATTCTGGTTTTATTAAGACCAACATAGAGTATTTGTTAAGTGGAAAGAAAATAAAACGTGTTTCTCAAAATTCTTTGGAATAAAAATGTGATGTGTGTTTGTATTCAACCCCTTTTATGTGAATATCCTTAAATAAAACCCATAACTACTTTCAACAATCATCAAATTAGTAGAGGTCATGTTAATGTAAATTGATCTCAGTATAAATGCAGTTGTTCTGTGAAGGCCTAAGAAGATTTTTTAGAGAACACTGCTGAACAAACAGCATCATGAAGACCAAAGAACACAGTAGACAGGTCAGGGAAAAAGAATACGAGAAGTTTAAAGCAGAGTTAGGTCATAAAGCTTTGAGCATCTCATGAACCCCTGTTCAATCTATTATCTAAGAGCGGAAGGAGTATGGCAGCATCATGCTGTGGTGAAATTGATCTTCAGCAGGGACATGGCAAAAGGTCAGAGTTAAACACATGACTGGAGGAAAACCTGATAGAGACTGCAGAAGACTTGGGCTTAGATTGGGGCAGATGTTCACATTGGAGCGGGGCTATGGCACCAAACATACAGTCAGAGCTAAAGTGAAATAGTTTAGCTCAAAGCAGGAGCATATGTTAGAATGACCCAGTCAAAGTCCAGATCTAAATTCAATCCACGCTACATACTCTCCATCCAATATGACCGAGCTTGAGCTATTTTTCAAAGAAAAATGATGAAACATTTCAGTCTTTTGACGTCCAAAGGTGAAAGGCATATACCCCACAAGACTTACAGCTGTTACCGCAGTGAAACATGGTTCAACAAATTGACTAAGGGGGCCTGAATTCAAATCCCCTTGCCAATTATGCTCCATCTTGCGCTGGTGTATCATATACAATCCCAACCAATTACATTAAAGTCTAGTTGTAATATATGAAATGTGAAACGTTCAAGATGTGTGAACCTTTTTGTTAGGCTAAATGCCTTCATTAACATTTGATTATTTTCTGTAAATTGTAATTTTTATTTTTTGCCTTTATTTAACCAGGAAAATATTCATAAAGGTTTTAAATCTATTTTTCAAGAGTGCCCTGGAAAGTGTAAACAAAAGTACAATTCACACATGACAACTCACAACAATCATAATACACAAGCATAATCGGCATTTTGATTCAAATTAAGAGACAAAAAAAACATTTGCAATCAAAGATTTCAGCATCCTAGCTACCGAGGAGCTCTTTGAAAATGTTTACAGTGAGCATAACTTTAATGTTCAGGTATTTTCGTAAATGACCCAAGGCATTTGGCACTGATATGAAGGTAGATGGCCCAAAATTGCCTTGTTTAAAATTATTAATGATTCTGTCTATGAGTACACAAGTCAGACCATACAACAGAAGCATATAAAAGACAATGGTGTATTTTGTAATAAATCTTGTAAATAATATCAAAGAGTCCTTTGACAATATCCAAAGCATGTAAGCTTTAAGAAGAATAATGCATATAAAGCACATCACCATAATCTAGAACAGACAAAAATATGGCAACACCTAGGCCTCTCCTTAAACTGGAAAGTCAAGCAGAACTTAATAAAAAAAAAGAAAACTCAGTTACAGGTTGAACTCTTTCACCAACATCTCAATGTTAGGTGCAATAGAAAGAAAATAACAGTGAATAAAAGCTAAATATTTGTACAAATAGATGCGTTCAATCTGGGATCCCTTAAAAGTGGTGATTGTTGGACAGCTATGCAATTTAGATACTGAATTTTGCTAAACAAACCCCAAATAATAAAAAAACTGAATGGTTTGGAATCCTTCTAGCACACTTCTTAGTAGTAAGGATTATTTCAGTCAAAGAACAATCCAGCAATCAAAGTGAGTTTTAAATCCCAGACACGTTAAGACATAAAGCAGCCTGGTATGTTACAATATGTTGGAGACAAAAGAAAGAACCTGCCCTGCCACATTCAAGGCCTAAGCACTGTTATCTTCTCAGCTTAAACAAAACAACTACCCACCTTGTTTCAGGGTGAGGACTAAACAGCTATTATCAACCACAATCAGTCATTCAGATAATATCTGGAAATATATTTTCGGATGGTATTAAAAACTAAAGGAGAAAACTAGAAACAGGTTAAAAAATGAAGGTTATTTCAACAGAATGACATATTTGTTAAACTTAGCTCAGACAAATAGTTGCCTCTGCCTTCACAAGGTTATTAAAAAAGTGACATGTTGCAAAGCATTTCACCTCTAGAACAGCAAATAATTTTTGTTCTTGTTCCTTCTTTAACAAGAAAGCTATCTACATTGACAAAGGTGTTTCTTGAAAGGTTTTAATTTGTGTGTGTCTGTGTGTTTGGCAGGGAGTGAAAGCGAGAGGCAGCCCTCAGCCCGGGTTCTGTGACTTCCTGACCTCTTCATGTAAAACAGCATGTGGTTCAGTGTCAGTGACTAATACAAAGATATGTCCGCCTGCACGTCTGCTTTGCAGTCCCCACATTTTCTTTGAAAAGATTAGAGTGCTTGATTTTTGCCTGATTAGTCCCGTCTTAGGAAACTGTGGGACTCTGGAAACATCATGTGTAGTAAGAATTTTGTTTTTTGCGGTTTGTCTGACTAAGCAGTCTAGTTATTGAAGACAAATGTTTTTTTGTGTCATAGAATGGCACAATAAAAAAAAAAAAAAAAAAGATCCTGCCTTACTCTTCAGGAAACTGCGATTTTTTTTATTCTGCTAGTGTGAAGCCACTAGAGGCAGATTCACCAGAAAGGGCCTTCCCCCTTCTGCACTTGAATGATAAAAGAGGAGACTATTGGAAAACCAAGTGTCAAGTGGAGGTCTGGATTGCCCTCTTGACAAGAATGAAAGTCTACTCCGAGTCTGGCAACCCACCTGGTTGGTTGGTACAGAACTTACTCATAAGGAGCCTTCAAAGCGTGGCATTGTGGGAGGATATAAACCACAATTTTGTCTTCCAGACAACCTGTCTCTGATTTAATTTTTTTTTTGTCAAATCTCCTTGTTTCAGCTTTAGATGCACCTACAATTTGATTAATCTTGTAATATACCCACCATGTTCACTAGTTGATAATGTGGTAGCCATATTTTGCTCTGGCTTGATTATTTTCAGAGGATCTGTTTATTAATGCCAGTGGGTCACAACTAGGGATGGGCAATATGGGCTAAACGTTTTATCGTAATACTTAGTGACATCTACAGCAACAGTGCTAAAAGTGATGATACAAAGTATTTCAAAATTTGTTCCAGTTTTATTAGCAGTAGATTGACTGACTTAGACTATACTTTGACGTGCACAAACACAGATACTATGCTTACCCTTTACCAAACAGGCCACACCAGTCGTACCGAGTAGTGTGATTGTGAAGCTAAACAGTGCACAACAAATTTATTTATCTAATTTTCAAATGTATTAATAACAATTTATGCTGTCATGGAACCAACAGTGAGCCTCGTGGTAGGACAACCTTGGGTCAAAATAGCACAATTTCACTGTTTCCCTGTATTTACACAAACTTCTTAACAAAAATGTACTGCATGGTATATTTTCTGTTATTTAAAGCAAAAAAGCAACAATTATTTCTATTGCTGGGCAAAGTGATAACATATTGATTATTAGTGTTACAGTACGGTAATTTTTCCAAATAGATTTTAGCAAAAATATAGAATAAACACCCACTAAATTTAGTTGTAGCTTTCAAGTGCTTACTCAGATTATTACACCTGTTTTCCTTTCTGCTCTTGATAGAATTACAATGAGAGAATACCACGTTGTCTGATCAAGTAGATCCAGCAGTTAATCATAGCATGCTAACTGTGGTAACAGTATCACCTTAAAAAGAGTGATGGGTGCCGCTCCTTTATGTTTATGACACCTAGACCTTTTTCTGTGAATGGAAATGTTTCCAAACTGTCAAATTTGTCTTTCTTGTAAGTGGAAAGAATAGTGGGGGTGCCTACTTTCAGCCAATTGATAATCAATGTGTAGCAACAGGTGGGGGAGGGGCAGAGCAGCATTACTATGTGCTCCACACAGCAGAAAAAAGGGCAAATAACTTCGGACCTTTCTTTAGCATCCCATTAAAAGGACTTTAAATAGCAGATAAAATTAGACAGAAGATTTATATGTGGCTTTGAAATCTTAACTTTCAAAACCCTTGGTATACTTTAATGCTTGTATTATAACTGTAGGGAAATGTCATTATATGACTAATACAAAATATCTACCAGCAGAAGGTCACTTGGATTTCTTTGATTTCTTTAGTCTGATCAGGAATAATAATCTTCCCGATTTATTTAGACAAAATCAGCCCAAATGGGGATCAGAGCCAAAATAAATGAGTTGTAATAGAAAGTTTCCAGAAAGTAACATACAATTTAATTAAATATTCTTCAAACTTGAGGTTTTTTAAATACTTAATGATTTTTTTCAATAGGTACGAATTGGCAAGGTGCAAATTGGATCAGGAGTCATGAAACTTAAATTATTATGAGCTAAACATTTTTCTTTTTTTTCAGTTTAGAGAAAAACACAGTCTTGTGCTAAGGCCAAAATAAACCTGGTAAACAATACTGTACAAAAGAAGCCAGACCGATGTTGAAGAATCTCCCTCTATCTGCAGTACCTCCTAATAAGTAATAATGTCTTATCTGAACTGAACTAAAGTGCAAACCTACTGTCCTGACATTACAAATATATGAACAAATATATTAATTGGAGGTATTTTTCTAATATCAGAAACAGTTAATCAATCTAAAAATAGCAACACACACACGAACACATGGGGCACTGGATGGTCCACTCACCCCTTTCTTCCGATTGAGATACTTTTCTCTTTAAGCCGCACCAGTGAACATCTAAGTGACAGTGACAGTGTCAGGACAACTGACATTCTGTCTGTGTGTGAGCGTATGTGTGTGTGTGGTCATGTTTTTCCTCAGGAAGTGATGACCATTAGAAAGGGAACTACACACACACATTTTCTTTCTCTGACAGAGTCTGGGCTCAGCAAAAGTTCAGACAGCAAACCATCATGTGGTCTGAGTGAGTGTGCGTGTTTGTGTGTTTGAGAGTGTGTAATGCCCGTTTCTTCACTGATTATATTTGATATCATACTATACAGTTGCAATGGTAAAGGCTTGTATTACAATGTGGTATGTTCTTAAAATAATGTTCATTGTTTTGTGTGTTGTGTGTGTGTGTGTATTTGTGTATGAGGTGGTAGACATCAGATGCAGATGATTTCCTGTTTCTTCATCCTGACAGGCAACCTCATCATGCCTCTTTGGTTGCACTTCTCTCCGTCCTCTCAGTCACTAGAAGTTGATGTGACGATGGTGACGCTCTCCCTTTTTCGTCTTCATGTAACATCTAAATGACTAAAACTTTCTGTGCTCACTCTGTAACTTTTCAGAATGCCAAAATTTGTTTATAGCAGCTTTTGTACCAACTGATTTTCAGCAGATTTCCTTCATATCAGTAGTACCTTCACTTTATTCTTGCTTTAGTTACTCTTGTGCCCCCATAATACAACAGATACTGGCTTTTGTAGATTTAGCTGATAAAAGGTGGTATAGTTTTTCACTTTGTTGTCAAGTAGGAGGTTTATTTTTCCTCAAAAGCAACGTAAAATGTGGCATCATCTGACTACAACATATGAGACCTTCTGCTGCGCAAATTTCAGTTGAAAAGACAAAAAGGATTACGTTTCCTTCTGTCTGCGCAACAATATATAAGTGATGAAAAAGTTAACTATGTTAGCTATTTTCAATATCACAGAGGTTTAAAAATAAGATGAGAGAAAAAACAAAAGGTGTGAGAAGCTACTATAAAGAAAAGTGTATTTTCCGCAGAAGCGTCTATGCTGTTCATGCAGGCAGCTACTCAAACAGGGAGTGAGACTTTAGCGGATAACAGGAAAGCTAAATGTATTACAGCAAAGTTTCGTTATTTGTTTTTATTGATCTTTCAACCTCTGCTTGTCATTGGCCATTTATCATAAAAGGGAATACTTACAGACTGATGTTTACAGTGAACTACACTTGCTCATTTGGTGCTAATCACTGATTTATGGGTTAAAGACAGTCAAAAATGTCAACTCATTAATCACCCTTTTTGTATTAAAATAACAGCATAAACCTGTTTTATTGTAGAGCTGCTTCACAACCACTCCTCCCTCTCTCACACACACAGTGTCACATCGTCTCTGCTCTTCATATAAATAATAATGACCGGTCATGGGAAGAACAGTACAGAAGTACAGTTAAGCCCAACAGTATTCATACCACTGATAGATTTAGGTTTAAAGTATTCTTTTAATTTGTTTTCTGACTGAAAGTAATGTTAACTTTATGGAGATTTCAGTGATGACCCTTCAACCTCAGAGCTTTGGAGCACATCGCCAAAGATAAATTGTTACAATAACAATAGAAATATGCAACAAAAACTAGTCAGTAAATATAAAAAAAGTTTGATTGCTGTAAAACTAATAAACTTTTTGATTTGATTATTGAGAAGTGAATGAATAATTGTCAACATACCACTTTAATAAAATGTTAATAAAATCTTCTTTGAATATGTTTAATACAGCTGTTGATTATTTTTAATGGATCTTCTAGAAAGACAGTAAATATTTTACATTAAATGTCATGGTGCTGTCACATTGTTTACCTTACCATATATGCTAATACAGTTAAAAACATGTTATGTGAGTCTAAATGTGAGGAAATTAAGGGGAGCTTCTGCAACATGAAGTTCTGTCACTTTGAAGTTTTTTGAGTTGCTTTAGATCTGCTCCCATTTCTAACTGTGCATGTATACGTAGATCAATAGTGTTGAAATCACAGTGTTCTGCTGCGCCATTACGCCTTCTACTGATTCACAGCTTAGGAGCCCTCCCCCTTTCCAGAGGTGTGCATGGAGGAAGTTGAGGCCACTGTCAGGGCCATGAAACCCTCTACATGTGCCCTTGACCCCTTCCCTTGGCCTAGTTCAGGCCCCAGTCCTCTCATCACTGCCATACTGAATGGATTTTTCCAATCAGGTCACATTCCTCCCACTGCAAAATCTACAATTATCAAACCTCTGCTCAAAAAATATAGCAGATCCCTAGATGCCTAGATCCCTAGAACTAGGCAAACTACAGACCCATTTCCAACTGTACCCAACTATACCTTAATGATGAAGATGGAATGGGTGGGGTCTCAGACACATTGCTAGCAAGCTTGTCAGCCCCTTCCCTTTGCCAATTCTCCTCTATTTCTAAACTTACAGCCTGTATGGAGGAGATAAAGGCATGGATGCGGCCAGGGCTTGACATTAACACCCGCCAACCGGCCAAATGCGGGTGAATTTTAGCAGTGGCGGGTAACACAGCCACTCCGACTAACCGCTTCGGCGGGTTGAATTACAGGTCCTTCTCAAAACATTAGCATATTGTGATAAAGTTCATTATTTTCCATAATGTAATGAAAATTTAACATTCATATATTTTAGATTCATTGCACACTAACTGAAATATTTCCGGTCTTTTATTGTCTTAATACGGATGATTTTGGCATACAACTCATGAAAACCCAAAATTCCTATCTCACAAAATTAGCATATTTCATCCGACCAATAAAAGAAAAGTGTTTTTAATACAAAAAACGTCAACCTTCAAATAATCATGTACAGTTATGCACTCAATACTTGGTCGGGAATCCTTTTGCAGAAATGACTGCTTCAATGCAGCGTGGCATGGAGGCAATCAGCCTGTGGCACTGCTGAGGTCTTATGGAGGCCCAGGATGCTTCGATAGCAGCCTTTAGCCCATCCAGAGTGTTGGGTCTTGAGTCTCTCAACGTTCTCTTCACAATATCCCACAGATTCTCTATGGGGTTCAGGTCAGGAGAGTTGGCAGGCCAATTGAGCACAGAGACACCATGGTCAATAAACCATTTACAAGTGGTTTTGGGACTGTGAGCAGGTGCCAGGTCGTGCTGAAAAATGAAATCTTCATCTCCATAAAGCTTTTCAGCAGATGGAAGCATGAAGTGCTCCAAAATCTCCTGATAGCTAGCTGCATTGACCCTGCCCTTGATAAAACACAGTGGACCAACACCAGCAGCTGACACGGCACCCCAGACCATCACTGACTGTGGGTACTTGACACTGGACTTCTGGCATTTTGGCATTTCCTTCTCCCCAGTCTTCCTCCAGACTCTGGCACCTTGATTTCCGAATGACATGCAGAATTTGCTTTCATCCGAAAAAAGTACTTTGGACCACTGAGCAACAGTCCAGTGCTGCTTCTCTGTAGCCCAGGTCAGGCGCTTCTGCCGCTGTTTCTGGTTCAAAAGTGGCTTGACCTGGGGAATGCGACACTTGTAGCCCATTTCCTGCACACGCCTGTGCACGGTGGCTCTGGATGTTTCTACTCCAGACTCAGTCCACTGCTTCCGCAGGTCCCCCAAGGTCTGGAATCGGCCCTTCTCCACAATCTTCCTCAGGGTCCGGTCACCTCTTCTCGTTGTGCAGCGTTTTCTGCCACACTTTTTCCTTCCCACAGACTTCCCACTGAGGTGCCTTGATACAGCACTCTGGGAACAGCCTATTCGTTCAGAAATTTCTTTCTGTGTCTTACCCTCTTGCTTGAGGGTGTCAATAGTGGCCTTCCGGACAGCAGTCAGGTCGGCAGTCTTACCCATGATTGGGGTTTTGAGTGATGAACCAGGCTGGGAGTTTTAAAGGCCTCAGGAATCTTTTGCAGGTGTTTAGAGTTAACTTGTTGATTCAGATGATTAGGTTCATAGCTCATTTAGAGACCCTTTTAATGATATGCTAATTTTGTGAGATAGGAATTTTGGGTTTTCATGAGCTGTATGCCAAAATAATCCGTATTAAGACAATAAAAGACCTGAAATATTTCAGTTAGTGTGCAATGAATCTAAAATATATGAATGTTAAATTTTCATCATGACATTATGGAAAATAATGAACTTTATCACAATATGCTAATTTTTTGAGAAGCACCTGTATATACACAGTTTGTAATTGTAGTTTTCTCAAATGGGATCTGAAATAATAAGCAAGTTGAAATGTGACACTACGACACTACAACTCCCATGAGCCCCGCCTGCATACGGTGTTTGCTCTCTGGTCCGTTCATGACCGACGTCGCTTTAGAAGGGCGGTCCCTGTGGAGAACACAGTTATGTCGGGGTGGGGCGGTAATGTAGAAACAATATGTTTCTACTTTGTACACTGCACATTTTCATATATAGGGAGCTTTACACAGAACCAGGCACGTCGTTAGACCCAGAGGTTTCTGAATAGCCCCGGACTTCTTGATAGATGAAATTTAGAAGTATTAAAAAGATGCAACCACAAAATGGTATTGGACTTCACATTTGTATTTAAAAATAATCAGGTTTTTTTTCAATTGTGTTCCACAAAGTCACCTCCCGTTCCACCTAACCTGATGATGAGTTAAAAGGAGAAACAAAAAATACTTATTTGCGCACTCGCGGCACCGCGAATGCGCAACTACGTGCACAGGTAGAGATGGACTCCATTCTGGAGAACTCCAGAACAGCAGTTCACTCCAGGGCCGTTGACCTGCCTCGTTCATTACCCGAAGAGTTGCACTGAGCGCCTCAAACAGGGAACAATATGTCCTATGTTATTTTAACTTTAAATTACTTATAAACTGTCTTATGGAAATATAAATATTCTGGGTTTGGGCTAAAGCCCCCAATGTTTTTAGACCCCAAAAACGCCCCTGCACAGAACCTTATTGGAGCTGAATGCTTGATAATGACCTGAAGTGGTAAATATTTTATATAGTCTTGATATGATTGTGTAAAAGGGTCATTTACATTTAAAAATGTTGTAAATCTAGTTCAAGTAAACTTTAGCATGGTATAGTCAGCTTTAATCATAGTAATCATAAATTCTCCACAACAACATTGTGGCTGGTGAAAATGCTGAGTAGCTAGTAACTTTGGAAAACCACTAGCCACAGTGGCCGGTAAGCAAAAATGTTAATGTCAAGCCCTGGACGCGGCAAACCTTTCTCTATCTTAACAGTTAAAAAACCGAAGTGATTCAAATTGGTACTTTACATCAGATTCAACAAAAAAAAATTCTCAACATTACCTACTCTGGCCACAACATTTATCTTTCAGGTACGGTCACCAATCTTGGTGTCATTTTTGATCCACAGATCACCTTTGAAAGCCATATTAAGCACAAATGCAAAATCTCATTCTTCCACCTCCGAAATATTGCTAAACTCCGGCCTTCATTCTTCCTCTCTAATGCAGAAAGGCTCGTCTATACCCATCACCCCCATATTCCATTCTCTTCAGTGGCATCCCGTCTTTGCCCGGATCATCTACAAAATCTCTCTGCTTACCTTCCAATGCCTGCATGGTAATGTGCCATCTTATTTAAGAGACCTTCTCACCCTTCACTGACCCTCACATGCTCTCCTCGTTCTTCTACACTGACCTGCTCATTCCCAGGACTCGATCCTGCACCATGGGAGATAGGGCCTTTTCTTGCGCCGCACCTCGGTTGTGGAACAAACTGCGTCCACATCTGAAGGCTCCACAGACCCTGACACATTTTAAAAGAGGTCTCAAAACCTTCCTTTCTATCCACTGTTTTTAATGGCCTACTTTTAATGCTTTATCCTGTTTGTCTTTTTCTTTTTAATTTAATGGCCTCAAGACTTTTACTTGTGTATTTCATCTGCATTTTAATGTCCCTGTTTTTATTAGTTGATTTTTTTGTTGGAAATGTAAAGTGCATTTCAAATAAAATCTATTATTATTAGTTATTTATGTGGTATTGCTGTGATACTTGAATAGCAGTCTTGTTGATTCTGTTACAGTGGTGCATACATGCAGCATCTATGGCATATGGGGGGGCTGCAGTGCTCATATGATAAATTTTTTGAACATCTCCAAAACATACTTGTCTGGCTTATCTGGTGATCAACCTTTATATGATACAACTAGAAAGTAGAACAAATATTTTGGATGCCATAAATTATAGTTCTTTAAGAAAAAAGGTATTGTGAGCTTTTACTAAAATAGGAGATACAATTTTGATTTGATTGGTGTATTTCTATCTTAATGTAGCTAAAAGGTCATTCTGGTTGAGTCTTTGTTTAGGCTTTCTTTACTTTGGCTAGGGGCAAAGGGCCGAGTAAGTAAAATTTGAACAATTTGGAACTGTGTAAAAAATTCACAAATATTTCTGTATATATATATATATATATATATATATATATAATTATTTTTTTTTCCACTTTGAATGTATATTTTTCTTTGTAATAGACAAGTGTTTTTCCTGTTTGTAGTGATATGAAACATTTGCTTTTTTCTAAATTTGCATCAAATTTACATGACCAAACATTATACAAAAAACGAGAAAGCACACAATAGTACTTTGTGCTAAAACATCGACTGAATATGACATTCAAAATCACTCCAGAGACTCCAAACCTGTCTGTAATAATAACATTTTTTGTCAAAAAGGGTAAAGCTTTGATAGGCATTTTAAGTGGTTTCACTTTTCATAAATTTTCGACTTGGAGAAACTACTAAGAAAATTTGTGGGTCTTTTACCATTTAGATAAAGTTACACTGAAATAATGCATTTAACTTGTAAATGTAGTTGCTACTACAGATGACTTCTCGTTTTGTCATTTAACTTTAAAAACTCTCAGCTATAAAAGCTCACACAATGTGACTGCTCACATCTTGGTAAATCTGCCTCTGTGTTCTACCAGTTGAAAACATATACAGTACAGGTTGTGTGAAGGAAAAACCACATGTGCAAGTTGAAACTGTCTCAGGTGAGGGAAACAACAGTCACAAATGACTGATCAGATCAGACATTACAGTTGTTTTTCCAGTCTGCATTTAGACTGTTTTTTCTTTGTTAGTGAACCTCTACATTTCAAGTACATTGTATGATGAAATTAAGATGAGTCAGACCTCATCCTAATGACTCAGAATTCATTTTCCAACATCTAGTTTTGGTTTTTATCCTATTTCACATCTAATTGCTGTTGATCTATGAAGTGAATGAAGCACATAGCTGCAGTTCACATTGTAAAACATATAGGACATCTAACAAACTGACTGAAATTTGAAAGGCTGTAATTAAGCTTGCATACCTTCTGCTTGAACAAACATTTAAATATGACAGCAATGAGAGAATCCAACTCGTCAGGTTTTCAGCTATTAATCCCTAAAATCTTTAAAAATGTCCGGACAAGGCATCATTAGATTGTTTAAAGTTTGGTCAACATTTAGTCATATTAACTGTTTTATTGAAATACCTAACCTTTTCCAAAAGACAAAATGTTCTTTCAGACATTGTTTGTCTGAAAGAACCCCTACATTAAAAGTAGGGGTGAGAATGGCTGACCTACATGCAAATATCCTCTGTGCTTAGCCAAGCGAGAGCAAATTACCATGAAGCTAAACTGCAAGAGCACATGAGAAGAAGTATGTATATAGTCTGTGATTTGTAGTGTAGCTGTAGTGCAACAAAATAATATCTAACATAACAAAACCTTAAACCGACGATTCTTTAAGTCCAGAACATTATCTGGATCTGGACTGAATGGGACGTCAACCTGGACAATGTCCACACCTCATTTTTAGGGTCCTATCATTTTTGTGAACATAACATACAAAAAAATTAAGTATCAAAGTATTTCATTTGAAATAAAAAAAAAAAAAAAGGTTGAGGTATTTCTTCATTGCCGGTAATTCCTGGCCTCTGATCTTATCTAGAGGTCATATTTAGACATTTGAACGTGATGTTTTAGGACCCCTGCACTGAATAGGTTCGTTCAAAGTAAGGTGCCAAACACAGTTAACAACTTTGGAACTTTAACATATGAAAGTGCCAAAAGCAACAAGTTACTTACATAATAAAATTGTAAAGTTGTTTATGAAATCTTAATAATAGCTGGTAAACCATGTGGTGCCTGATCTGTCACTGTTTGTAAAAACAGTGTAGAATTTCCAGAAATGTGTTTTTTTACTATTTGTGTGAGTTACACAAAATGAACAGACAAGAGGTAAAGGTTGCAGTTGAGGTATGTTTTTTCCTAAATTTTTATATGCCAAAAATATGAGAACACTTAAAACAGATAAAAAACACAGTAATTGCCATTTATCAGTCTGAAAAGGTTTAAAAGATTATTTCTAAGGCTTTAGGACTCTCGAGAACCACAGTCAGAGCTTGTAGCCACAAATAGAGAAATTCTAGAACAGAGTAGAGCCTTTCCAGGAGTAGCTGATTTAACAAAATTTCTCAGATGACACATAGACGACTCATTTAGCAGGTCAAAAAACCCCCAGAAAAATATCAAAAGCTTGCCTCACTTAAGGTGAGTGTTCAAGATTCAACGATAAGAACGAGACAAAAATCTTTCCCTTGGGCATGGTAGTGGTGCATCGTGGGGTCTGCTTGACTGCCCGGCTGGCCCGGTGGTCTCGGTTCGCCAGTCTATGGGGGGGGGGGGTTGCATGTACCCATCATGGCCTGGAGCTTGCATTTGGGTGGGCCTGCCGTTTTGGGTTGGGTGCAGTTTGGTGGCGGCCTTGGTGTTGGAGTGGGATGTGTTTTGTTGCCCTGCTTGTGGCTGCTGTCTGGTGCTGGGCGCTCTGTTGGCTCTGCCCCTTGGGTTTGGGGATGGCTGGGCGTGCTGGTAATGTGCCCTCCTTTGTGTGGCGTATTTCGGTTGCGTTGGGCTGGCTGGTCTGCTCCTTTGTTTGGAGTGGGGCCGCATTCTTGGCCGCTTTGGCGCTTCTGGCTGGGTCCTTTTTGTTGGGGGTCTGTGGCTACTTCGGGCGGCGGACTGGGTAATGGGGCTGGGGTTCGGGTCTGAGGGGCTGGGGACGTTGGTCCTGGTTTTCAGTTGGTTCTCGGGGCCTGTTACCTGTCCCTAGTTTTTTGCCCGGCAGATGTGCCTCTGCCTCCCTCCTTTGTTGGGACTTGGCAAACGGGGGTGCCTATTGGGGTCAGCCAGGGAGCTGACTCCCTGGGAGAGTGGTTTGCCCCCCAGTCCTTCCCTCCCCATCCCCAGACACCTCCCTCTACCAGCTCCATCACAATACCACTCACGGAGGGCCTTGGGGTGCGGGTGTGCCATCGGAGTGCTGCAAGAGTTTTCAATCTCTGCGGTCCCATGGCAGCCTGTGCCCCAATTTTATTGTACAACTTAGACACTCTCACTTATAACATTTTCATGACATTCCCATGTAGGGTCTTGGGGGTGGGTGCACTCAATGGCATCAGGAGGGAAGATATCCTAGTAGCCTAACCTCTGGTGCCTGCGCTCACCTCTAAGGGTATAATTGCATGTAGACATTGAGGGTTTTTTCTTTTTAAATGCACACTACAACAACACGCATCAACACCACATTTGAGCTGGCGGAGGCAGGCTTGAGGTCTTTTCACACCCCCGTTCGCTATTTCCCATCTGTGGTCGGAGGCCGGGAGAGGGAGTGGGCCCTCTAGTCGGGTCTGTGCTGGGCTTGGGGGTCGGGTCTTGGGGATTGTCTGGTGCTGGGCTGGCGTTTCGGCTCTCTTGGGATCACTTGGGTTCCCTTGGATCTCGGCCCCTGGGTTTGGGCACTGGTCTGCCGGCTGGGGGGGGTGCCGGGCTCCGGCAGGGGGGTCTTAGCCGGCATTGATTGGGATGTGGCCCCGCTTTGATGGAGGGGCTGGCCGGCTGGACTGCTTGGTGGCCATGCGGGGTGCCACTTGCGCCCCCCGGGGTTTGGGGGTGAGGTTGTCGAGGTGCCCGGTAACTGGGTCCGCCGTGGCCTTTTTTCCACTGTTGCTTTCTGTGGTCCTGGCCCGGGGGCGGGCGCTGGGTCCATGGCTGGATCTGCTCGTGCGTGGACGGCTGCATTAGCTGTGATGCTCTGCTTGTGAAAGTAAATCTGTTGGGCAATTTCTTTGCACTCAGGCAACAGTTCTGAGCGCTACTCTGCCGGACAGGACACGGTAAAAAAAAAAAAAGAACGAGACAAAAATTAAGATAAACTGTAAAGTTCAAGGTCTAAAATCACCACTGGCCAAAAAAAAACCCAAACAATACAAAGACGTATCTCACACTTGCCAAATAACATCTTTGTCATATGTTGTAGAGGTATTGTAAATGTCTGAGCCCACTTTATTGCTTTAGGGCTGGACAAAGATGTAACTGATGGAGCTATTAATTCTGCTATCTAGCAGAAAATCTTGAAAGAGAAGGTTCGGCCATGAGTTTACCGGAGTCAAATTCCTTGTTTGTATGCACAAACTTGGAGATGAAGCTGATTCTGATCAGTTTGTGACCTTAAGCTCAACGCCCCTGGGTAATTCATCAGCACAATGATATAAAGCACAGCAGCAAGTACACTTCCAAATGGCCCAAAAAACAAAATGACTTGGAAAATTTGGAGTGGCCAAGTGAAAGTCTGGACTTCAATCCGATTGTGAAGCTGTGACCTACACTTAAACAGGCCATTAATAGTAGAGGACCATCCAGTGTGGCTGAATTAAAACAATTCTGAAAATAAAGTGTGCTAAAATTTCCCCACAGCAATATATGAAAAACTAATTGATAGCCCTTAAAACAATTACTGGTTTAACAGGCAAGTTACTTTTTGAAGTTAGTTTGGATTTATTTTTCTGATACTTCTTTCTAAAGTAAGGGATGTTTTTGATAATCTGAAATATGTATATATTTGACAAAAAAGCAAAAACAGGGAAAATCTGTCAGGGGGACAGTACATCTTTGCAGTAATGTATTTAAGTTACTTTGCTTGTCAGATGAAAAGTCAAATTCTAAATGGCTCACAGGTGGACCAGTGCGACTGCTGACTCCTTGGTAAGATTTCAGAATATGAAGCAATTGTCCCCCTTGGTGGAAATGCTTTTGATGTTGATTTTTTTTTAACCTTTGTACGGATTTGACGTTTTGTTTACCCGTGAATGTCATGTTTGAAGGTTGTTAAGGCTCCCGGCGGCAAAAGCACATCGGTAGACACATGTTGAAGATAGAATATTAAATGAAGAAAATGAAGGACTTAAATTGAGGAAAATAAACACAGGAACCAGGACACGAGAAACAGTATAATACAGCAAAGAATGACAAAAACTGAGAAACTTAAATACTGTGGAGATGTAAAGCGAAACATGGAAACCAGGTGAGGACCTGGGGGGAGAATCTAAGCACGGAACTGAGGACTCGTACTCGTACTCGTCGTCTTCCGCTTATCCGGGACCGGGTCGCGGGGGCAGCAGACTCAGCTGAGACGCCCAGACGTCCCTCTCCCCCGACACCTCCTCCAGCTCCTCCGGGGGGAGCCCAAGGCCATCCCAGGCCAGTCGAGAGACATAGACCATCCAGCATGTCCTGGGCCGTCCCCTGGGCCTCCTCCCAGTGGGACGTGCCTGGAACACCTCCCGAAGAAGGCGTCCAGGAGCCATCCGATATAGATGTCCGAGCCACCTCAACTGGCTCCTCTCGATGTGGAGGAGAAGCGGCTCTACTCCGAGCCCTTCCCGGATGGCCGAGCTCCTCACCCCATCTCTAAGGGAGTGCCCGGCCACCCTACGGAGGAATCTCATTTCAGCCGCTTGTATCTGGGATATCGTTCTTTCAGTCATGACCCAAAGGTCATGTCCAAAGGTGAGGGTAGGAACGTAGATCGACCAGTAAATCGAGAGCTTAGCTTCTCGGCTCAGCTCTCTCTTCACCACAACGGACCGGCACAGTGCCCCCATTACTGCGGCAGCTGCACCAATCCGTCTGTCGATCTCCCGCTCCATTCTTCCCTCACTTTTGAACAAGTCCCCGAGATACTTGAACTCCTCCACTTGAGACAGGAACTCCCCTCCAACCTGAAGAGGACAAGCCACCCTTTTCCAGTCGAGAACCATGGCCTCTGACTTGGAGGAGCTGATCTTCATCCCAGCCGCTTCACACTCGGCTGTGAACCGCCCCAGCGCATGCTGTAGGTCTTGGCTAGAGGGGGCCAGCAGGACCAAGTCATCTGCAAAAAGAAGAGATGAAATCCACTGGTCCCCAAACCAGACCCCCTCCGGCCCTTGGCTACGCCTAGAAATCCTGTCCATATGAACAGGACCGGTGACAAAGGGCAGCCCTGCCGGAGTCCAACATGCACCTGGAACAGGTCCGACTTAGTGCCAGCAATGCGGACCAAACTCCTGTTCCGCTTGTACAGAGATCGGATGGCACCTAATAAAGGGCCCCCGACTCCATACTCCTGAAGCACCCCCCACAGGGCACCACGAGGGACACAGTCAAATGTTTTCTCCAGGTCCACAAAACACATGTGGACTGGTTGGGCAAACTCCCACGAACCCTCGAGTACCCTGTAGAAGGTATAGAGCTGGCCCAGTGTTCCAGGGCCGGGACGAAAATCACACTGCTCCTCCTGAAGCCGAGGTTCGACTATCGGTCGGACTCTCCTCTCCAATACCCTGGCGTAGGCCTTACCAGGGAGGCTGAGGAGTGTGATCCCCCTGTAGTTGGAACACACTCTACGGTCAGCCTCCTGAGGCGCCGGACGGTTTGCCAGAATCGCTTCGAGGCCAACCGGTAGTCCTTCTCCATGGCCTCACCGAACTCCTCCCAGGCCTGGGTTTTTGCCTCTGCCACATCCAGGGCACGCTTGGCCTCACAGTACCCATCAGCTGCCTCAGGAGTTCCACAAGCCAACCACAGCCGATAATACTCCTTCTTTAGCTGGACAGCATTCCTTACTGCCGGTGTCCACCTCCGGGTTTGGGGATTGCCGCCGCGACAGGCACCGCAGACCTTACGGCCGCAGCTACGGGCAGCAGCATTGACAATAGATGCGGAGAACATGACCCACTCGGACTCTATGTCTCCAACATCCCACGGAATCTGGTCGAAGCTCTCCCGGCTGCTGGGAACGTCGGCAGAGCCCTCAGCCAGGGACGTATTCCACTCCCACCTCCGGGAAAGCCGGGAACTGAGGAAAGTTTGAATAATAGGGACATTTGTGTGAACCGGGCCTCATAGAATCAGAGAGAGCTGGCACCATTATAGCAAAGATGTCTCGAGTGTTAGTGTCTTGATCATTGGCTGCTCTCTGGGAATCTAAGTTTCTACAAGTATCTGAGGACATGAACCTTCATCTAATTCCCTCAAATAGTTATGAGTTAATGGTTTATGAGTCCCTTGAGGCTCTAGATCTTCCTCACTGAATAAAGGGAAGGATGACCAGCCCCCCCGCCTCAAACACACACAGAAACACAGTCATAGATATATACAAACATTTATGTTTGAGAGGTGATGCACAGTTAATGGGGAAAAGGTGATTAAAAAGGATGGAGCAAAAGAGAAACAGGATAACAGAGAGCATAGATATTAAAATAAAGAACCTATACTGTGTATACAGTTGTCTTAACCACTATACTAAAGCAGATTCATTATTATTCTGTTATCCTAGGTAGATAAACTTGTGTTTTAACACATGCATAGACTGTAAGGAGGGCAAAATGGTAGGAAAGGGGAGAGGTACCACGTGGGAAGGGTCGTGCCCTGATACTCAAAGCAAAGAGGAAAAGACGGGAGTGTGCTGCCTTATGCTGGTGTTTAGCCGGACAATAACAAAGAAACACATGACGTGTCAAAGATTTAATGAACATACTTTAAATATAATTGCCAGGAAAATGCAAACAGGAAACAGGTATTGAATCTACTCACTACAGAGGAAGATGTAGGACTTACCCTAAGTGTTTGCTGACCTACTCCACAATTCATGCAAAGTCTTTATCCCTTTGCTGAATGGATGAAATAAGAGTTATATGGAAATGGTATACAATTTAAACATGGAAGTACAAATACTGTTATTTTATGTCAAAAAGTTAACATGTTAGTGCAAGGCAGGTACAAAGACTGGACATTTTACTGTAAAAATGCATGATTTAATAAATAAAATATAACCATATCATTTCTATCAATATTGTGGTGTGTGAGATAACCTGAGGAAAATAACTATTATCAATCAACTTAGCCTAGTCATCCAATTAGGTGTGAACTAGCTACTATATAATCACTTTTTGTAAAAAAAAAAACAAAACAAAAAAAACAAAGTGCACAACTTTCAAGCTATTAACTTTCTAGACGAGCTCTAGCAACCTTGCATTTAAGAAAATTTCCAGAGAACACCAGCTTCCTTAATCACCTTTGAGAATGACAGTCAGCAATGAAATGTCAGGTGTGGATCAATTTGGCCCCAATGTTAATTCTGACACACAGCCTTTATATTAATGTGTAGCTCAGATGTAACAGCATAATTACACTGTTTCAAAAGAGAAAAATTATTAAAAATATTTTACATATTGCAGAAAAGCAATAATGCACTTATTTTGAGATTGATTCAGATACACTTAAGGAAAGTGGAAGAGAGAGCATGGGTTAGTTTGTTGAAAGGCGACGGTGTCAGGCCAGACACCTGAAACCAATGGGCTCAGTGGCATATTATCTAAACAAAACTAAATGCATAAAACCAGCCACATATAATATTGATATAAACTTTCAGTAATATGCCAAAAACTGGCTATTTTATGCTGTTCTCTGCTTGGTTTAAACAACTTTAGAAGCTTGACAAGCTGATTTTAGTACCTCAATGAGTCTGCAGTGTAGTCAATTAGCGGCTATTGAGGTCTGAAAAAAGTTATGTTTTTAAAGCTCCAAAAACTTTCAGAGAAAGTGTTGAAATAAATAGAGTTTTCTTCGGAAGTATGTAGCAAAGAGTAAAGCCTGTTACTGAACACTGTCAGACGGCTGGCAGAAAGACAGAGACTTACAAGAAAGTCAAAGTTGGCTGTTTGTAAATATTTCATGTCATTAAAAACATGGAAAGTCGGAAAGTACAGAACAAAAGAGAACCACACATTATTTTTAATGGGGTAATGCTGTTTTAAAACTAGTGCTTGCAAACTATTAGCAGCTTCTCTGTTAAGCAGGTTGGGTACCTGAGCAGAAAGCCTGAGTAATTAGCCAGCATATATATGCTTCTTAAATAAGCAGTGTTATTCTTTAAAAGCAGAACAGAAGAAAAACATAATGTTCTGCACAATAAGTACTTAAAAACTATTACTACAGGTCCTTCTCAAAATATTAGCATATTGTGATAAAGTTCATTATTTTCCATAATGTCATGATGAAAATTTAACATTCATATATTTTAGATTCATTGCACACTAACTGAAATATTTCAGGTCTTTTATTGTCTTAATACGGATGATTTTGGCATACAGCTCATGAAAACCCAAAATTCCTATCTCACAAAATTAGCATATCATTAAAAGGGTCTCTAAACGATCTATGAACCTAATCATCTGAATCAACGAGTTAACTCTAAACACCTGCAAAAGATTCCTGAGGCCTTTAAAACTCCCAGCCTGGTTCATCACTCAAAACCCCAATCATGGGTAAGACTGCCGACCTGACTGCTGTCCAGAAGGCCACTATTGACACCCTCAAGCAAGAGGGTAAGACACAGAAAGACATTTCTGAACGAATAGGCTGTTCCCAGAGTGCTGTATCAAGGCACCTCAGTGGGAAGTCTGTGGGAAGGAAAAAGTGTGGCAGAAAACGCTGCACAACGAGAAGAGGTGACCGGACCCTGAGGAAGATTGTGGAGAAGGGCCGATTCCAGACCTTGGGGGACCTGCGGAAGCAGTGGACTGAGTCTGGAGTAGAAACATCCAGAACCACCGTGCACAGGCGTGTGCAGGAAATGGGCTACAGGTGCCGCATTCCCCAGGTCAAGCCACTTTTGAACCAGAAACAGCGGCAGAAGCGCCTGACCTGGGCTACAGAGAAGCAGCACTGGACTGTTGCTCAGTGGTCCAAAGTACTTTTTTCGGATGAAAGCAAATTCTGCATGTCATTCGGAAATCAAGGTGCCAGAGTCTGGAGGAAGACTGGGGAGAAGGAAATGCCAAAATGCCAGAAGTCCAGTGTCAAGTACCCACAGTCAGTGATGGTCTGGGGTGCCGTGTCAGCTGCTGGTGTTGGTCCACTGTGTTTTATCAAGGGCAGGGTCAATGCAGCTTGCTATCAGGAGATTTTGGAGCACTTCATGCTTCCATCTGCTGAAAAGCTTTATGGAGATGAAGATTTAATTTTTCAGCACGACCTGGCACCTGCTCACAGTGCCAAAACCACTGGTAAATGGTTTACTGACCATGGTATCACTGTGCTCAATTGGCCTGCCAACTCTCCTGACCTGAACCCCATAGAGAATCTGTGGGATATTGTGAAGAGAACGTTGAGAGACTCAAGACCCAACACTCTGGATGAGCTAAAGGCTGCTATCGAAGCATCCTGGGCCTCCATAAGACCTCAGCAGTGCCACAGGCTGATTGCCTCCATGCCACGCCGCATTGAAGCAGTAATTTCTGCCAAAGGATTCCCGACCAAGTATTGAGTGCATAACTGTACATGATTATTTGAAGGTTGACGTTTTTTGTATTAAAAACACTTTTCTTTTATTGGTCGGATGAAATATGCTAATTTTGTGAGATAGGAATTTTGGGTTTTCATGAGCTGTATGCCAAAATCATCCGTATTAAGACAATAAAAGACCTGAAATATTTCAGTTAGTGTGCAATGAATCTAAAATATATGAATGTTAAATTTTCATCATTACATTATAGAAAATAATGAACTTTATCACAATATGCTAATATTTTGAGAAGGACCTGTATATTTCCAAAGGTCTATGGTCTATGTACATAAATGTTAAATGTTTAGGTCTTGTGTAAATGCTGTGACACAATCTAATTGTGGTATTTAACTTAAGGTTATTATCACATTCTGTCCTGTGCCAGCAGCATTGAGATGTATGTCACTTTACCTAACTAACAGAGGTGCTAACTCTCACAGCTGGTCCTAAATTTTTGCTTCAAACCAAATTTTTTTATTTTTTTTTATTTAGCCAGTTTATGAACATCTGTCAATTTGAGACAGAAACTGACCTTTTATTTAAACCATGTTACACCTTAAGTCCTGAAACCAAAATACACCTGAATATATTGTGAAAAATTGTACATATAATCAGTGTTTCATTGTTCAACCCTAATGAACACCTTAAAGCATCCTGTTCAAAATTGTTTCCTATTCTTGTGCTTCAAAGGAAGTTTGACAATCCATATATTTAAGATGAGCCCCAACTAGAAGGTGACGACAACATGTGTAACTAGAGCTACAAAAAGACGAAACACGTTTTACAGAAAGTGTGATGCCATTTGGCAATCCTTGTTCCTGTTTTACTTCCATGATTGTTTGACATTTAACATTAATTATCCAATTTTAAATTGAGGGGGTGGATTACTGACATTTTGCATCACTGCCAGCAAGGCTTGAACTATTGATGCCCCGGGTCATGCCACATCCAGGGAACCAACTGTGAACCCCACACACAAAATATATGAGTCACCAGTGAGTTCCCAAAAGAGACCAGGATTTCGACGTAAGGAGCTGCTGTTTAGTCCCACATATTTCTAGAGAGATTATTAGGACAAAGGTTGCTGCATATTCCTACTGTCGGTTGACCAATATCTGTGTTAAAGTTCATTGGCAAGAAGACTGGTGTTGTCAGTGGGCGAATATCCCAGTGTTTATCAGAGTGGGTTGTGCACCTATCCATCAGGACATTTAAACCACTTATGGGTAAATTAACCAACAGTGCTTGTGTTGCTGCAGCAAAACACAACACCCTATAGACTTGAACCAAAGAAATCCCAATCTAAAGTGGAGCATTACCCAAATTTTAATGTGAAAAAAAGCGGTCACATTTAATTTAACAGGATTGGACATGATGACAGGTCATAAAATGTAAGCAAAATCACTGTCTGACTAGGGATGTTGCTAGACGAATAACAAATTGTGAATTTTTTCTAAAACCTTAGTTGGATGCCTCACTGAAAACTGGTACTGTCAGTGCCAGTTTCAATGTTTTCTGTAATTTCCTGAACTTGCACACACTTGCTCAATAAAATACGAAACAATACATATCATCCTTGGTATAAAGAGCTACACTGCACCCTTCTGTCTCTCAATGTGTTCAGAGATGCTTTATAAGACATGCAGTCAAAAGGTCTTTAATGTGCTGTCATCTTCGAGATGGCAAAATGCATTCAGGACTTTGTCAGGTAAATGGTCTGAACTTATATAGCACCATTCCAGTCAGACCACTCAAAGTACTTTACAGTGCCCTCACTAACACATACATACACCAATCGGTAGGCAGCGTAAGGTTAAATGCCTTGCCGAGGGGAACATCAACACATGGCAGGAGGAAGCTGGAATCAAACCCACAACTTTCTGATTGCAAGGCAACTACTCTTCCTACTGAGCCACAGTCACCATCAGCCTCAGTGATTGGTGAGCCTTATGAGTCTAAATAATCCCTTCTTAATACTTGGCTATAATAATTGGCTATTATTTTAAACTTAACATATGCCATAGTGGCCATTATTTTCAAATATCTGTTAGTGTCGACAGGGGCTTATACGCATTTTGTTTTCAGCATATGAATAAATAAATAAAAAAACTAAAGAAAAGCTTATTTTTAAGTTTATTTTTTTATTTATTTCTTGTTTATTCACGTATTTATTGACCTATGTATTTATAATAATGCTTTTTTTTTTTTTTTTACCAATTCCACCAATTCCAGCCAATCCATCACTCATTTGCAAACCTGAGAATCTCAAATTAAAATACATTCTTCATTTTAGTGTGCCACCCGGATGTTATTATTATTTGGCCACCCTTTTTAAACCTTTTTGGAAGTGTCCCTGTCTTTAAGCTCAGTTATGCAATTTCCTGACTTAGGGACAGTAAACCACAATTCCTGTTAATACCCATCTGGGTTTTTTTAGCATACATTTTACTATTGTGTCTTTCATTCTGACATCATTGTTCTCATACAGTAACTACCAAGGTCAGAGACCACAGTGACATTACAATAACAGTTTGACAGGAAAACAAACTGGAGCAACAACAAAAAATGAGAAACCTTGTTGGGGATAACAACTAGAGCAGGCCAACATGAAAACAAATTTAAATGCAAATGCATCTACCATGACAAAGATGATTTGGAGCAGAAAGTCTAACAGTTTCATAAGGTGGTAAACATTGTATAATGACATTTCTAACCGAAAGAACCTACAGGGTGATCTAAACATAATTTGACTAAATGATAGAAAATTATTGTTCTCATCTAGCTTTTATGTTCACAAGTCAAAGAACTTTGCTAGAAGAGGAGATATAGAAATGATGTCACGAAGATGACGCAACCGGCTCATGTGTGTTGCTCTAAGCTTCCGCTGTTAATATTAAACATCACAGTTATGAGACAGGACCGATAACAAAAAAAAAAAAGAAATAACTACAATTATAGCTGGACAAATATGTACATCAGATTTAATGCAAAGTATGAAAAGGTAGAAACTGAACATTTGCTTTGAGGTTTTCCTAAACATGAATCACGTCTCAGATGGCAGGTGTTGTTGTGATCATAGCATTGAGCTGAGAGGTACGGAAGACTCCGTGCTCTATTAAGAGAAAACAAAACCCAGCAAACGTGCAGCCTACACAACTCCTAAATCAAAGTATCAGTTTGCACTGAAAGATTCTGCTATCACTAAACTGGTCGCTTGTTCACTTTGTTTGTCTCCTAGCCGAAAAGTATGCAGATATGAGTTAAAACCATAATAATGCAAAAAAAACAACCAAAAAAACTACCAATCAAAAAAGACATGTTTTATAAATCTCAACCCTAATTGAAGTATAATTAATTCACAGATCTTGGAATAATCTTAAAATTGTGTAGCAGAGAGGAGGATAATGTGGTCTGAGAGCGGTATGCCGGCATAAAAGACTAACAAGTACAGCTAAAATTTTCTGTTTGCAATCCATGCTGATGTCCAAAATGTTATTTGATGTCAATAAAAGTCTCCTTTTGTGGCCAAAACGTTGCTGTATGTAGACAGTAAATGTTGAAATGATTGGCACTGAAGTTAATAATTACACTCAATTTAAAAAACAGATTGATGACCTTAAAACTAAACAATTCAAAAAATTACTGTTATCTGATAAAATGTACATATTAAAATTGTGATGAATTTAACTGGGATAGTGGTGGTGTAGAAGGCAGAGGTTGTTAATTATCTGTGGGCTGATTTGGAGCATACTATTCTCTTTTATCTGAATGTTTTTGCAGAAGCAGACGTTTAGACTGTCTTCCTTCCTTCAGTACTTTGTTGCCACTCTCTTAATAACTGCATGATATATGCCACTTCTTATGAATTAAACAAGATATTTTCCCCTCACCCCAAAATTAATAACAAAACAACATAAAACCTACTAAAAATATGAACCCCATTGTGACCTCGCCTAAATGTACCTCAGTCTGGTGATATTATGTTATCCTTAGAGATGAAAAACTGGCTTTAAGCACGTGAGGCGAACAACAAAAATAATATGCAGCGTCTTGAGACACTCCTTTCATTTATGACAACAGAACAAAGTCCAAATCTCTCTCTGTCATTCATATACGCGGCCTCTAACACCCACATGTACACGCCCCCAGCTTAAGGAATGATATAACTCGATAAGTGAATAATTGAGGCCATGGAGTTGCTTCAGCACCTGTATTAGACTTCAAGGCGCTCATGCGTAGATTGTGAGACAAGTTATCCCAAGATAAGGGGTCTCAGTGGAGCTGATTAAAGCCGTGTAAGATTTGTGACACATTTGGATTTTAGATACATTTCTAGACTTTGTACACAAAAACTTCACATATTTCTTAAAAGAAAATTGCTTGCAAAACAATTTCTTTCCAAGCAAATATGAAAGCTAAGCAAAATGTGAATTCAATGAAATAACCACGGAAGCAACCAAGTGTAACTTCTCCAATTTCTCAACCACAAGTTTATCATGAGTTTTCTCTCTTCGAAATAACCATAATACATTAGTAATGACATTTTAACCTCTGATAAACTTTTGTTCTAACAGTCTCATATCTGGTAGGTAAAAAGTAATTAAGCACTTGAGGGCTAAAATCTCGCAGCTATTTTCTGATTGCTATTATTCATGCCGCACAGGGTTCTGTGATGACAGTAAACCTCAGGAATATATCTAAAGTTAATCTATAATTATAAATTATGGTGTGAAAATATGCTGATTGTTGGATGTGCTTGTTTGATGAAAACCAGTGAAAAGGCAGTGTAAGTACAACACATAGGAACTACTAAAATTAGCTTTCAAGTCTAAAAATACTGAGGATAATGTATTTTAATTACATTTATATTACACCATTACACATACTTATCGAACTGTTTTATTTGCTCTAAATGTATAAAACATGTTTTATTTACATTAGACAGACAATATTAATATCACGATAACAGTTTATACTTACTGATGGGTATATTATATTTAATCATCTGTTTTGGTCCTTTTTTTACTGTTATTATATATGAATAAAATAAGGAAAGAAAGAAAAAATTATTTAACATTCTAATGATACTAATTGGACTTCCTATTAATTTGAATACCAATTTGATAGTAAAAATGTGAGATGCACCAATCAATTGGTTATTTTCCTTGGGTAGCTCCTGTGCTCTGATCAGCAACCAAGTACTGAAACATCTGAAGTTTTTATTTCTTCCCATTCAAGAAAGGCATTAAAACTAACAATTACCATAATTTTCTGTCTCTAAACGCCTAATTCAATGACGAGTACTTAGTTGAACTTTTTTTGAGTTTAATAAAAAATATTAGGTAATGATCTTTGATGTATTGCTTGGGATGATGTTGTGATTCCTTAATTTTCTGATAAGAATAAACCTGTATCACTTTTCTTCTATAACATGTCATAGTTCTTGGAAAAAAAGATCAAAATCAGCAAATCAGGCCTTTAACTAAGCGGAAATTGGTATCAGCCAGGACACATTTTAACGGTGCACCTCTAAATAAGTTATGAACGTTTAGCAGTTAAGAACATCTGGTGAGTAGCACTAAACTCCGGGGGGGGGGGGGGAAACAACGGTTGTCTGAGCATTATTGCTGAGTCACAACTATATTTTTCAAGGCAGGTCACAAATGCAGAAGTCCCTGGATGTTTAGCATACCCTACAAATTCCTCATATGACACAGAAGATAAGGACACAAGATAAGGATGTGAGACATACAGTACAAGTCACTTCTACTAATGTATGTATTTTCTTTTGGAAAACAAACCCCCAGTTTCCCAGCTCTGCAGAACTCCCAGAACTCTGACAGAAAGCCAAAATAACAAACGATTAACTGCACTCACCTGAAGAGAAGCTCTGACCACTTAGATGGTTATAATCTCTGCCAGGTGTTTGCATGTCAAACTCAGACTCGTACTGTGGCCAAGAGATACACTCTGGTCCACACCTGACTGTGTGCCAGTTGTCAGTGCTGTGACCGCACCCCCTCTCTATCACCACCCCCAATTTGCACGCCACTGGGAAGCTTGTTACACTGCAAAAAGTGTCCAACCTTCACACTCAACAGCATCGGGTCAGTCACGTTTTAGAATAAGTGGATTATAATACAGTAGGGTACAACTAAACGGGAGTCAGCGTTACATTGTTTCAATACAATTGTTATTCCTTTAGATAAATCACAAATGCTGATTTTGGTTTAAAACAGGCTAGAGCAATGTTAGATGCAAAAATAATCTTACCTAAAAAACTTTAAAGCAGTCATGATGAAAACAGTTGACTTTTAAGGATTTTGTTCGCGTTTTGTCACTCAGTTTGTAGCCACAACACTCAGCGCAGCAGATTGTGCATCGAGCGGAAGGTGACTGACCTGATCAGTGCGCTGAGCCGCAGAGGACGGAACCCGCTCGTTGTTTCTGAGCCTGGATCGGGCTTTTCCTCGGCTGTGTAAATTAGCTACGCTTACTCTATAAAACTCCGGAGCCCGGGAGCGGAAAGAGGAACGGCGGCGTTGAGGGCGGTCAGGTCCGCTTGCTGGAGAGTGAGCTGCTCATGCTGCATCTGGTGCGGTAATTGTGCGCCTTCCTCTCTCTCCCCTCCCTCCGATCAGCACAGCCTGTTGGGATCCAGAGGACACGCATGCTGAGGCATCGAGTTACCCTCCAGAGTTCCGATTTATTTAATTAACTGCTTAAACGGATTTTATCAACATAAACTGGTAATGTAAAGACCATCTTACAGAATAATTGTTTCTTATAAGGCACCTACTTTTGTGACAAAAAATCGAGTTAACACAATATCCTTTTCACAGTTTTATATTTAATTCGGCTATCTAAACATTGTTATTGAAAGATCTCCAGGCAAATACTCCAGTGGCTCTCATTTTTTTTTTTATAACATTGGCTGCTGTTAAGAGTAAGTTGTCCAAGAACCACAATAACATTTTAAAGTATTAGTGCAACAGTAATGTTTTGATTTTAACTCATCAAAACAAAGTTAGGAAAAAAGAGTGGACAACGTTTAAATTTACAAGTTGTATGCAGGAAAATGAACAAAATTATCCCCTAAAATTGAAGTTCCAGGTATTGAGAGGTTTTAAAATCCAATATGGCTTCTTTACATGCCATATTGGAAGATTAAGTAAAAATGTTAGTTCTTTCATGCTGTTCTATACAACTTCCTTCAGTGAAAAAACAGTTTTTGAAAGTACAAAATGCAGAAAAACACATTGTTTTTAGTTTGTATAGGAATACTTAATGTTATACTAATGACATTTAGTTAGCGATGTCATTGCCTGTTCTAAGTTTTGATTTGCGAGCTAAATTGAACGCAGCATATGTAGCCATCAGCATTTGTCTCTGATTCACAGTGGTCATCTCCTATTTCTGCAGGGAGTCTTCCAGATTTTCTCCTCTGTACGTTTCACTTCAGTAGTTTTCTAGTGAAGCAAAGAAAAATGTGATTATCAGAATTAATTCTTTTACATTTACTCAGTTAATTATATTGCCAACATTTCTACTAAGTACAGCTAAAGATTGCTAAAGTACCAGCAGAGGTAATCTCACAGTTTGAGAACCATGTGCAACACTAATCAAATTCAATTCAGTTTATTTATATAGCGTCAATTCACCACACACGTCATCTCAAGGCACTTTACAAAGTCAATCCAATTGAATCACAGAGGTTTTAAGTCAGATACATGCATATTGTTCCTAATTAGCAAACAGTGCAGTCACATTCAGTTTGTCATATTGTTAAGAAGCACTAAGTTCTTCTTTAACCTTTTTACATTAGTTCCAGTGTGGGATTAATTGCAAACACTGTGTATTCATATACTGTTGAATTGTTTGTTTACCATATGGGTGTGTCTTCTGTGGCAGCCATCTGGAGTTCAGCTAAAGAGGAGGCCTGCCTCAAACCCAGCTCTGATATAGGAAGTGAGCTGATGAGAGCAGGAGTTTGATTGGTTGAAATTGTGTAGAAAGTCAAAGTAATTAAAAAAAATGATTTCACTTGTAAAATATGTATCTGTACACATACCAAGTTTGCTAAATGTTTTACTCTTGATAAAGAATTGTTAATGTCTTCAATATCAATGTGAAAATTAACTTCTTTGTTTCTTTTCCCGCTCTGGAAGACGGAGATGATTGGCTGTTTTGAATTGGGGTGGGGTCTGGAATGTATATAAGATGACTACTGGATGTAGTAGGGTTCGGACTGAAGGACTGCCATTTTGAGAAGTGTTGTGATGGCCTGAAAATTAAACAAAATCAGCTTTGTTTGCTGTACTGCAAAGCCAGAGTAATGTTTTCTTTTCCACACCAACACCTCTCAGTGTAACACATATAAACTGGTTAAAAAGTTTTTCTATCTTAGGAAATAAACTTTTACTTTTAACTCAGTCTAATACAGCTGCATGACACTAGGATGTCACTTAGGACGTGTAAAAAGCCTTTATGTAAATCCATATTTTACTGCAGTAGTCCAGTCTTAAACTGAAACTTGAGGACATCTACCTTGAACAACTACCTTGAACTGAACCCACTCAAGACTGTGGAAATGGTGGTGGACTTTTGGAGAACACCACCCCCATACACCCCCCTCACCATCCTCAACAACACTGTATCGGCCGTGGACCACTTCAGGTTCTTAGGAACCACCATCTCTCAGGACCTGAGATGGTCTTCACACATAGACACTGTTCGAAAGAAGGCCCAGCAGAGACTGTACTTCCTGAGGCAACTCAAGAAGTTCAACCTTCCACAGGAGCTGTTGGTCATCTTCTACACTGCCATCATTCAGTCTGTCCTGTCTTCATCCATCTCAGTGTGGTTTGGCTCATCCACCAAACAGGACAGGTCCAGACTGCAACGAATAATCAGGAATGCAGAGAGAATAATCAGAGCTGACCTTCCCTCCATCCAGGACTTATACAGGTCTAGGTCTAGGGTCAGGAAAAGAGCTGCCAAAACCTCTGCAGACCCCACACACCCTGCACATAAACTGTTTAGAGTTTTACCTTCAGGCCGCCGCTACAGAGCACTGTTTACTAAAACCAGCCGCCACAGAGACAGTTTCTTCCCCCAGGCTGTTTCTCTGATGAACATTCAATAGAGTACAAAACAACAGCATACAGATGTTGCAAATGCACCTTTTTTATTAGATATGTGTATATTGTACATTGTAAATTGTAAATTTGTATATTCTGTAATGCAAAAACAGAACAAAAGAGCAAAGTGTACCGGGGGCAAATTCCTTGTTTGTATGTACGAACTTGGCAATAAAGCTGATTCTGATTCTGATTCTGATTCACTGGATATATATGCCACATCAGAAAATATTGTTTTTTTCACAAAATTTCAGCAATAGCTTAACAATTCTTATAAAACAAATGTAACTGAAGTATAAATGTTACTTATGTAAGATAACCAGAACGTTGAAAAAGTTTCAATCTGTAGTAAATTATCCTTTTCCCTAAATATGACACTACACAGAGGCCTGTTTCTCCTATTTCACTCTCCAAAATGGAGAAAATAAGAGAGCATGGCATTCAAGAAAAGTAGGTTTGTGTTAATCTACAGTACAGACCAAAAGTTTGGACACACATTCTCATTCAAAGAGTTTTCTTTATTTTCATGACTATGAATATCGTAGCTTCACACTGAAGGCATCAAAACTATGAATTAACACATGTGGAATTATATACTGAACAAAAAAGTGTGAAACAACTGAAAATATGTCTTATTTTCTAGGTTCTTCAAAGTAGCCACCTTTTGCTTTGATTACTGCTCCGCACACTCTTGGCATTCTGTTGATGAGCTTCAAGAGGTAGTCACCTGAAATGGTTTTCCAACAGTCTTGAAGGAGTTCCCAGAGATGCTTAGCACTTGTTGGCCCTTTTGCCTTCACTCTGTGGTCCAGATCACCCCAAACCATCTCAATTGGGTTCAGGTCCGGTGACCGTGGAGGCCAGGTCATCTGGCGCAGCACCCCATCACTCTCCTTCTTGGTCAAATAGCCCTTACACAGCCTGGAGGTGTGTTTGGGGTCATTGTCCTGTTGAAAAATAAATGATGGTCCAACTAAACGCAAACCGGATGGAATAGCATGCCGCTGCAAGATGCTGTGGTAGCCATGCTGGTTCAGTATGCCTTCAATTTTGAATAAATCCCCAACAGTGTCACCAGCAAAGCACCCCCACACCATCACACCTCCTCCTCCATGCTTCACGGTGGGAACCAGGCATGTAGAGTCCATCCGTTCACCTCTTCTGCGCCACACAAAGACATGGTGGTTGGAACCAAAGATCTCAAACTTGGACTCATAAGACCAAAGCACATATTACCACTGGTCTAATGTCCATTCCTTGTGTTCTTTAGCCCAAACAAGTCTCTTCTGCTTGTTGCCTGTCCTCAGCAGTGGTTTCCTAGCAGCTATTTTACCATGAAGGCCTGATTCACACAGTCTCCTCTTAACAGTTGTTCTAGAGATGTGTCTGCTGCTAGAACTCTGTGTGGCATTGACCTGTTCTCTAATCTGAGCTGCTGTTAACCTGCGATTTCTGAGGCTGGTGACTCGGATGAACTTATCGTCCGCAGAAGAGATGACTCTTGGTCTTCCTTTCCTGGGGCGGTCCTCATGTGAGCCAGTTTCTTTGTAGCGCTTGATGGTTTTTGCGACTGCACTTGGGGACACTTTCAAAGTTTTCCCAATTGTTCAGACTGACTGACCTTCATTTCTTAAAGTAATGATGGACACTCATTTTTCTTTACTTAGCTGCTTTTTTCTTGCCATAATACAAATTCTAACAGTCTATTCAGTAGGACTATCAGCTGTGTACTGTATCCACCTCCTGCACAACACAACTGATGGTCCCAACCCCATTTATAAGGCTTGAAATCCCATTTCTTAAACCTGACAGGGCACACCTGTGAAGTGAAAACCATTTCAGGTGACTACCTCTTGAAGTTCATCAACAGAATGCCAAGAGTGTGCGGAGCAGTAATCAAAGCAAAAGGTGGCTACTTTAAAGAACCTAGAATATAAGACATATTTTCAGTTGTTTCATACTTTTTTGTTCAGTATATAATTCCACATGTGTTAATTCATAGTTTTGATACCTTCAGTGTGAAGCTACAATATTCATAGTCATGAAAATAAAGAAAACTCTTTGAATGAGATGGTGTGTCCAAAATTTACTTATATCAGGAAGTTACTACAAGTTATTAACTACGAGGCGACTGTGGCTCAGTGAGAAGAATAGTCGTCTTGCAATCCGAAAGTTGTGGGTTTGATTCCAGCTTCCTCCTGCCACAGGTTGATGTGCCTTTGGGCAAGGCACTTAACCTCAAATTGCTTACCGATCAGTGTATGAATGTGTGTGTGTGTTAGTGAGTGCGTCTGGGTATGAATGTGGCTCTAGTGTCAAGTGCTTTGAGTGGTCAGTATGACTGGAAAGGTGCTATATAAGTTCAGTCTATTTACCCTCTTATAAACATACACATATTCATAATCAGACAACAATGAAGATGTTAAAAACAGCTGGAAACATGATAAACAAGGCTGGATATAGAGCCAAGGTTATTTTTGACAATGCACAAACATTGCAAAAGTCCCTCTGAAAGAACTGGGGTATATGATGATTGTGATTGAGATTCTACTTCTACAAAAAAGTTACAAACTTTTCATACATTTTTATTCCCACAGTAAAGAAATTATCTTGCTTTTTGCAACTGTTTATTTGCGGACTTTAGCTTCTTATTTCTTTTTAAAAATATACCTTTTAACAAGGTTTCTCTTTATTTATCTAACCTAATAGCTAAGCCGACACCTGACACCTTGTGCTAAGCTAATTAATTAAAGCTGGAAAACGGTGTTGAAGGTATGGCCCTGCTCAGCCTCTGGTTCTGCACTTCAGTAAAAAGCATTTCAGTTTTTTTAAGGAATCGGAACTATGTTTATTTAATACAAGTATGGACTAATCAAATAATCCTCCAACTACCATGTGGTTTTTCAACCATGGAATCTGTTTATTCAAGTTAAAACATGCTTTTTTTGAGCATTAAGACCACCTTTAAACATGGTTTTCCTGCTGTAAAGTTGCTGTTCCTAGACTGATCTGATCTTGTTTTCACTGACTACAGTTTCCTTAACATAAAAATCATAAACAGTTTTCTTTTGATATGGGACGATTCATTACAGATTTGATGTATTGTGGTATTCAAACTGGAAACCATCTGAGGTAGCTATTCCAAAGAAATTTCCCCTTTTCTGTTTCCACAAGAATAAATGTTTAACAAATCATGAACTGCATTTTAAAGAGTCTGCAATCACAGTAGAATAAGCCAGTCCCCCTTCTTTTATTTATTTTGGACCAGATCTAACCAAAGTCCAGATTTCTTATCAGGAGTGGAGTCCTTCATTGAAGTGCTGAGTCAGAAGCTGTAAATCGGATCCTAACTTCAGCGTCATAGGTTGGCAAAGATCAACATAGGCTATATAATGTGCATGGGAGTTTTGTCAGATAAATGCCATAGAAGGAGTTTACTGATGTAAATTGAATATCCGGGTGAATTTTCACACCCATATTATCTACCTGCATTTTCTGTAGCGAAATAATTTACACGAAACAGTTTCTGTGTTAGAAAACACTTACACTTTACCCAATAATGTATCAAATTTATTATTTACCTTTTTAAAACATGGTAGAGTAAGTACAAATTTTAAGTAATCCTAATGTTTTGAAGTTTTTTTTAGTATTGTGAAGATTTCATCCATCTCACTTTTGTATAAATTCTTTGAAACAGTTTCTTTATTGTAATGTCTTGTTTTGTTAGCTGACTGATAGAATAGAATAGAATAGAATAGGTTTAATTCACAGGAACTTTGTACATTAATAGCATCGCTGCAAATACACCAGAGTTAGCCAAAGGGCAATTTTCCATCTGCAGTCCCTGGACAGAGAAAGAAAATCAAGAGAAAACATCAGATTTACTGTATATACAAACAACAATTAATATGTAAATATTCCCCAGAGACTAGCTAAGTACAATAATCCTGACAATGAATAATAATATACTACCAAAGAGGGGAAAAATGCTGAAAGTACCAACATATTCTTAAAATATTCAAACACATATTTTAGATGAAAGGATGGCAGAAACAAGCAGTAGGACAAGACAATAAGGTTAGGACAAGACACACACACACTGATAATGTTAATGTTGGCATGTCTATCAAAAAAAAAAAAAAAAAAATTTTATTGTATTTTGAACAGGTTTTATGAGGCAATTCTCTGATGTTCGCTGGAATGAAGTTCCACTCGTGAAGCTGAAAATGACCGCTGACTGAAAGTATTGTTTGTTAGAGGAACAATGCACTCCCCTCTTTCTGAAGCTCTTCTTGGTCAATCAGAATTATAATATTTAATTGAAGAAGATGACAGACTATGAATATTTTTTTAAATTACCGTATATACATTTGAATATTTTGTTATGTTGTCTCAACTTAATAAGTTGTGCTTCTGTAAAATTTTATAGTGATAAAACTACAATGGATTTTTTGTCCAATATTTTGATGACTTGTTACAGAACATCTAATGGTTTAAGTATGGTTATATTGGTCTGTGACCACCTTGTTAAACAGCAGCTGGTATGTGACATGACCATAGCGTCCATCTACATTATACTTGCCTGCATAAATAAGTGTGACCTTATGACACACTGATAGAAGATAATTTATGTAAAGAGAAAAAAGGAATTGTCCTAAAATAGACCCCTTAAATAGATTTAGTTTTCATTATCTTAATCAATAGCTAATAATGAATGATTTGGTTACGATGGTCAAACCAAAGGCTTTGATCTCGCATGATTTATGTGAGTATGAGACAACAGACAATTTGACAGAGTCTATGACGGTAGTAAGACATCCGCTTCTGAAAAGATGTCTTATACAGGTTGGAACAGATAAATAAGGTCATTTGGAGTATTTATTTAAAAAAAAAAACTTGACTGTTTCAATTTGAAGCAGAAGTTGATATAAATGACAAGTTGATTTACGGATCCTGTAATGAATGTTCCTCTGGACATGCGGCTTTAGGTGCGAAAGTTGTTTCATTAGCTGTCAGTTTGCATCCGCCTCTTTCTCTTTATACTGTCTTACATCTGATGGCCGTAGATTAACCCTCAGCACAGAGCTCATTTATTCATTTCTAACTCCTAACCAGACTCTGCTAAAGCTGGTGGGTGGTTTTATACTTTAGATCACAAAATTGACCCAGATCACTAGAAAGTTTTTTCTAACTGTTTGTTTAAGAAATTTCAAAGATGATCACATAAAATGTGGCATCATGATTACAAAAAAAGAGGGTAAGTTTTTGGTTAGATTCGGGTTTTAAACTTTCTGTGGTACAGCAGCACACAACAACCGCAGTAAAACTGTAATTAAGAGGTCTACAAAACCAAAAAGTCCAGAACCTTGTAAAATTGTTAAAGAGATGTGGAATATTATTTGTCCCCTTATACATTTTTCTGTCAAATATACATGTTTTAGATTATGAAACATCTTTTAGATCAGACAATAATAACCCGAGTAAAATCTTTAAAAATTTTATTATTAAGGGGAAAAAAAAGCTATCCAATAGTTGGCTGTGCCAGCCTTGACGGCAATGGTTGGAACCAAGTGTTCACGATAGCTAGCATTAAGTTCTTTTGTTTTTTACACATATAATTTTAAGCCACTAGTGGCCTTTTTGACAATATTTAGACAGGAAACAGGCAGGGAGAAAAGGTGGGAAAACACATGGCAAAGGTCTCAAATTTCAGAATCAAACCCCAAGACCCACAGCCTGCGCATATGGGGCCCCAGCTCCACAGCTACACCACTCCACACCCCCCACAGCCCCACAGGCTTTACATCACTGTACAGGAATTTTGACCCACTCTTCTCTGTAGAATTGTTTTTATTAAGCCACAATGGAGGGTTTGCGATCATGAACGACTTCTTGAGGGTAATGCTACAGCATCTCAATCAGATTTAAATCTTTGACTTGGCTACTTCAAAACATTATTTTGTTTTTTTAAGCCATTCGGATGTGTATTTACTGGTGTACGTCATAATTTTCTCGCTCCATAAACCAAGTGGACTTGAACTTATGGTCATAAAGTGGTTCCATCAATTACAGCAGGTTGTCATCATATTACCACCATCATGATTGTTAAATGCTTTTGTCCTAAAATGCTGTGCCAGTGTTACACCAAATGTAATATGACAAAAACCTTCCAAAACGTTCATAAAGTGTTTTTCCAAAAGTCTTGGGATTCATAATGATATTTTTTGCGTTGCTTTTTGGTCAGCTGTGGTTTTTCTCTTGGAACTGTCCCATGGATGACCTTAATTCAGACAAGTGAGGCCTGCAGTGCTTTAGCTGTTCTGTTTTGTTTTGCATCCTTCTGGATACGTCAGCAATGTGCTCTTGAAGTAATTTTAGTAGGCCGGCTACTCCTGGGAAGGCTCATCACTGTTCCATGGGCCTAACTGTTGTTCACTGAAGTCCCAAAACCTTAGAAATGGTTTTGTAACCCTTACCACAGTGACATCAATGACTTTGTTTTGCTTCATAAAATCTTTTAACCTACTTCATGTTGTCAGGCAGGTTCCATTTAAGTGATTTCTTGGTCCTACAGGTGTGGCAGTTGTTTCCAATGTCCTTTAATAAGTTGCTGGGGTTTGGTTTGGACTTTTTTGATGTTTCAGTTAATAGATTTGACAGTCAAAGGAAATCTAAACAAATGGGTTTTCAACCTTGATTTAAAAGAACTCAGGGTTTCAGCATTTTTACAGTTTTAAGGGAGTTTGTTCCAGATAAGTGGAGCATAAAAACTCTATGTTTGGTTCTGTTTCTGGGGATGCAGAGCAGGCTAGAACCAGAAAACCTGAGTGGTCTGGAATGTTGATACAACATCAACAAGTCTTCAGTGTATTTTGGTCCTAAGCCCATTAGCCCTTTAATTGAATTATTCTCATTAGTTTATCCCACACAAGAAGATGAGCTGTTACATGACGAGATTTTTATACGTTATACTAGCATTAAATAATTAGGCTATTTTCAAAACTAAACTAAACTTGAAATTTGAACCGGTAGATTGTCACTTTTAACAGATGAAAGTAAACTTAAATCTCCTTATGGGATGTTTTAAACCCCTTTAAAGATGTCCGTAAATGTAATTTGAGAATAGATTGAAAGCAGGGAAGTGCAAATGTAAAAAGGTAATTATTGCTGGGTACTCAGCTTGATTTTCCTTTTATTTAATGCTTCATAATTTCTTACGAAAATAGCTCCGATTTGCTTACACATAGTCTTTCTCTTTCCCACATCTTTGCAAAGATTTCTCTTTGCTGAGTAAAACGAGAAATATAATCACACCCTTGAGAGTTTTGCTGTCACAAACAAAACTTTGCAATATTTTCTTCTTGTTTATACAGTTGAGTCCCAGAAGATTAGAGCTCTGATCTGATGGCGTTCATCAACAAAGTGACACTGCATCTCCACAGGACCCCTACGTTGTTATTACCATGTTATTATTAAAAAGTGGAAAAACCTGTTATTCCCATGCCTGGGAGTTTAGTAAGATAATCAGATTCAATAAAAATGTTGTAAGTTGTGATCAAAATAATCAAAAATTATAGCTGCCTCTTATAAATATTAAAAATGAAAATATTTTTTAAGAATCTCAAAAGAGCTGTAATCATTGTATCAGTGTATTTACCTTTAGTAATATGCTTTTTAATCCAACCTACATGCACTCAGCCTGGTTTTAATCGAACATCCTGCAGGTTTGAAAACAAAACAGTTTGCCAAATTTACTTGTGCTGATCTGCATTAAGCCCTCACATTCATGTCAGTGAAAGGGTTCACTCAGATCTCGTCATGAACAGGTGACCAAGAATCAAAAATAGGACATGTTTCCTTTGTCTTTACAGTCCACATAGTGCATAGAGAGTGCACAAGATGTGCACTAATTGAGTTGCATTTGTATATTTATTTGTGACCTCTTGTATTTATGCATGCACAACATTCATTTAAAGATGCATTAATACCTGCATTGTTTCAAAATTAAGACACGGGAACTTGGTTCTAGTTACAGGTTTTTGTTAATGTTTACTTACCGTTTTGTTCTTTACACAACAAAGGAAAGTGCTGTTTCACATGTAAGCTGAGCAACTTAGGTTAACACCTTCAGTGTGTTGGTTGCATATGTGTTAAAAAAAAAAAAACTGTCCCACATTCTCACATGCTGCACAATTATAGTCCCACTTCGGTCAATGGAAGGGTCATAATGCAGAAAACAACGAACAGTTAATACATTAAAATGCAAAAAAAAAACCCTCAGAAATAATATTCTATACTGCTCCAAACTGGTGGTTTTTGTCTTTGTGTTAACCTGAATAAACATATGTTAATGCATGCAGCAACAAACAGATCTGTGGTTACTTTACTTTCTATCAAGTTATTATATTACCTAATTTTTTACAGAAAGTGTATATATCTTTGCACTGCAATTGGTAATATTAAGATGTTTTACAATACACATGCTTATGTGCCAAACATTACCAAAATTATATACTGCCATCTGCTGGCTAAATACAAAACAAAAACAAACAATCCAACAAAGAGAAAAAACTCAAAGATTATTTAATAATACTTCCCACAATATATATATATATATATATATATATATAGGTTTATATTTTACACTTTTTAAAGATTTGACATTGTGAAGTTACAGATCAGTCCTTGCACAGACTGTTTTCCTGGTGAAAAGGCATGTTTTTGTCCTTCTCCTTTAAAACTCCAAAACAGACAGTTATTTATTGTTCCAAATTTTTGAGAGAAAATAGGTAAAACTTTACATAATTTCCTAAAGTTGCAAACCCTTCTTTTAATTTGTCTCATCTCCACAAATTCACTCAAAAATATATCCATGCTGTTTTTTGTACCTTAAAACAGTGTGCAGCAACCTACAAGCTGGGTGCTGCAAAGATAGAAATGTCAAAAGAAATATAGGCGAAGTCTTACCTGCAATTGTTTTAAAGATTTGTTTTACAGCACTTGTGGCCTTGATTTTGCCATTTTTCTTCGAATGTAGGCAGACAGGAAATGGCATGAAGAGTGAGGAAAACATGCAACACAGCAACATGCAGATTTGAGTGGTTTTACCTCCATGCAGCTTGTTTGCATCTTGAGCTGCTATTACAGCATGTCTGTTCTTGTCCTTCATGTTGCTCAGTATAAAAATGGTTTGTACATACGTTCAAACTTCTGTCAAGTAGACAGTTCTGTGAAGTATATGAATTATATCTTAGCTTATGATACGCCCCAGTTTTATAGAACGTGTGTCCATTAAAATGGAGGGTGTAAAACATATGGTGTGATCATGCAGAGACAAAAGTCAGAGGCATCAGCGTGGATCTCAGTGAATCCGTGGAATGGTAGAATCACATCTTTATTGACTTTTATCTTTACAGAAAAAAATAACATAATTAGTCACCAGATCATGCAAAGCGATATTGCATTACAAATAAAAACACAATACAAAACAAACAATATATATCTATATATACTGTACCATAAATATGGAGCTTTAAATAAATAAATGTATTTCAAAAAATAAACTTCTTGGGGTGACGCAAACAAATACAATATGCTAAAAATTTACTTTCAACAGTACCGGAGAAAGATAAGCAGACAGGTTGAAATGATCTGCACTAAAATGGGTTGTGTTCAGATTTTTCCCTTTTTTTGACAATGAAGGTAGAAGATGACCTCCAGGTTGTGTTGAATTCACTCCAACTACACAAACAAGATTAGCTACAACCCCCAACACTGAACATCATGCTCCTGACGGCAGCTTAAAAGCAACCTGGGACCAAACCACTGAAATAAAATAACACATAGACAGGTCCTTTATGTATGATAGTATTCATATAAGGGTGACAGCGGTCAACAGTCATGTTGAGGTGTTATTGCACTACTGTCTCAATGTCTTTTCAATTAGAGTAATCAACAAATTACAATACTGCTGATAGATCTACACAGAGGTGAAACGAGAAATCACCAGTCACAGCGACAGACATGAGTAACAGTTTGAAATGCATTCATTTAGTCAGTCAGGTACCTTACTCCCACACAGTTACGATCAGTTGTGCATGTAATGGTTAAACAATGCCAGCTGCTTCAGAGTAAATGAATACATCCCAGTTTGTGATTGACCCAGGTCTGCACAGCTAGTGGACGTAGCTGTGAATCGAAAACATGTTCACAATAAGGCTACAACATCTAGAGAGGGGAGAGGCAATGGAGGGCAAAACTCAACACTGATAGAGCTCCATCTGATCCAAAAGTCACATTTTGAACCACTTGTAGGAGCCATGCACAACTAGTGAACACAGATGGACACACACACACATACATATATCCAACTCCCTCACAAAAAAGGTGAACTTCAAGGCCTTTTTAAGGACAAAAACGGGGAAAGCCAGGAAGGGCCTGGCAGTCGGTAACCAAGGACCATTGACAACACAGCAGGAGTTACAGAAGAACAAACTCTTTAAAAATACTTTTTTCCTATTTTACTCACAGAGTGACAACATTTACCGAAGGGGAAACCATTAACTGTCAGATTAGGTAAAGTTTCTATAAATCTAGCCACTGAATGAAAAAGCTATGTCACTGACAAAAGCTGAATTTTTTTTTTTCTTTAACTGGCTTATATCCCTTTATAGGTATATATGTTTAGATTTATATATTTTGTATAAATACCATATGTACAAGCAATCTTTAATATTCCATATGTTACTTTCTACATATGTCATTTAATGTTCTATGTGAAAATAAATGTTTTTTGTCTACTATAACATCATCTATTATGTACAGTGCCTTACAAAACACTCATATCCCTTAACCCCTTACTGCCTAAATGTATTTACTGTTATATTAAAGAAATGTGTTTTTGCTCTCAAATTGATTCTAAATTAAGTAGAGATTGATAATCTGAATATAGCACATATATCATAATCTGGCATTACACCGACCAATAGATGACAGCAAAACATTTCGAATGTGATCCTTTGTATATGTTGAATATGCATCAACAGGGATTAGTGCTATACATACATCACCTTGGCAATGTGGCGGTTTGAGGTAAAGTTGCACCAATAGTCTACAAGAAGTTAAATATTTTCATGTTTTGTCACATTACAACCCCAGAATTTAATTTATTTTATTGGAATTTTATCTGAGACACCAATATAAAGTAGCCAATAACTGTGAAGTAGAATGAAAATGATGCTAGATTTTCAGGCTTTGTGCAAATAAAGACAATATCTGATTTGTAGTGTACATATGTAATCTGCCCCTTTTACTGTGAAACAGCCAAATAAAAGCCAGTGCACTTCAGAAGTCATCTAATTCGTAAATAACATATGTAAATTTGTTTAATGATCAAAAACATATAATCTGACAAAAGCAAAACCAAAAGAAAATCAGTCATAAATTAAACTTTTTCACAGCAGAGGATGAGCTGCAGAGATCTTATAGGTCAAATGAAAGAATTGCTCAACAAGATAACTATTACCTATGCACTGCACAAGTCTGGCCATTTCCTTCTACTTCAAAATTACGCACTACTTAGTGTCTATCTCACATGAATCTTTAATAAAATACACTCAGGTGTGGTTGCAATATGGTAGAATGTGGAAAAGCCCAAGGGATATATGTACTTTTGCTAGGCACTGTATCAATAACGTAATTCCTTTAAACCAGTTAATCTAACATTAATCTCTGTATCCAACTGGCCTCGCTGTTACTTGCACTAGGAAGATAAGAGAGGAAATGAACAGGGACAAAGATGTGGGGAACAAAGTACAGTTAACACACAAACTTTACTCTCAGACTGTTTCACATTTAATGCCGATTAGGAAAATTGGCCACTGATTAAAAGAAGGACCAGCATCAATGAGGGGCCAACTGTGGCACGGTTTTGTCTAGTCAGAGAAAAGGCTAGCAAAGGACTTTCGAAGGTTGCGAATGGTTTCGGCCTTTGCCTCTTCTTGCCCATCGCCACCAGAGCCTGAGACCCCACGGAAGAAAGAGGAGTCGCTAAAGGCGTTGAAGGCATTGGTCAGGGACTGGGACTTACTGGAAGGAGAAGAAAGGAGGGAGGAGGGGAAGGAGTTATGGGATATTATAGGAGCATCAGAAGGAAAGGGAAAGAGGGGTATGTGAACATTAATGAGGGTGTAATTATGGAACAAAAATAGAGACGGTAAATCATGACCCTTTTACTGGAGAATAACAATTGGTTGAATGATCAAGATAAAAACGGAGTAAAGTTCTTGTTCTTGAATTATCCACAGCATATTGATAATGTGTTTCTTACTTCAGTAGTGGATGGGTCTTTTGTTGGGGCTGGTCTTCAAGAGATGCCTGGGCTTCACTGGATGCAGCAGGTGCTTCAGTTGGAGTTGGCTCAAGGTTTTGGGATGGAGAGGCTGGCTTGGACTGAGGATTGTCCTGAGCTTGAGACTGGATGTTGGAAGAGGACTGGTTGGATTTAGCAGGGGACTGGACCTGTGCAGGATGGGTGGGATCAGAAGCCAGGGCAGGTTCAGGGCCTTGAGCTTGAGTGGTGGGCTGCGGTTTGGGCAAAGCTTTTGGCGGAGGGGGAGTTTGTGGCTTTGGCTGAAGCTGAGGCTTAGAATTCCTGCGAACAGGAGGGATTGGCTTAGCGGGTGGCGTGGGTTTTGGGGGGAGATCTTTAGGTTTCCCAGGTGCTGCCGATGGAGAGCCTTGCAATTGGGGTTTGGGCTGCTCTGTGGTGGCAGCAGAAGCTTTGGGAGAGGCAGGAGGGGAACCTGAAGCAGCTACTGGGGCTTTGGTTGGTGGAGAACCTGGAGCTGTGGCTGCTTTAGCTGGAGATGATGGTGAAGCTTTGGACGGGACTGAGCTGGAAGCAGAATCCTGGGTTGACTTTGTCACAGATGGGGCTCTGGTCATAGGGGGAGGCCTTGGCACAGGAGGCTTTGTGACAGAGGCAGCCTTTTGGACTGGGCTTGGTTTCTGAGCCTGGGCTGATTTCTGACCAGCAACAGGTTTCTGGGCCTGGTCGGGCTTAGGTTCAGATGTTCTTTTTGCTGATTCTGCTGTTACATCCACACTCTGAGATTTCAGTGCTGCACCTAAAACAATATAAAAAAAATTATTTTTATTAAAATGCAGTTCTGCCATTACAGTTGCAATCAGAAGTTCACATATACTGACTGTAGGCATGAACATCAAAGTAATTCGGTCTTTTCATGGATGATTTAAACAATATTTTTCCATGGTTGAATGATTTTACCTATTTCAACTTCTATGATTTTGTAAAACAGGAACTGGAAACAGAATTTAAAGTTTATTGTGAATTGTGACTGATCTATAATCAAAATTACACATACAGGCTCAAACACATACAAACATTTAGCTAAATCTCATACTAAGTGGTGGTGTTTATTCTACAACATCCTAATTGACAAGGCCTAGACCTAAACACGATTGAGTGCAGCAGGTTGTTTTGCATTACTTGTATAAAAGGGATTTGTTGAGAATTTCGCATACCACTCTGTGTTGATGTATGCACATGCCTCTTTTCATACTGTTTTTAGCTAAACAACCACACTCCATGCACAGATATATAGTTTTCAATACAGCTTATTAGGGGCAATAATGTGCTGGTTTATACACAGAAGAGGAAATAAAGAAAAGAGTCAAAAAGTGAGAATTATGTGATTTATCACCAGAATATCAATACAGGTTTTGTATCCCTGTGTCAAGTGGTGTGGTGTGCAGAAGATGACCCAGGTGGAGACATGATCATGGGATAAACATAATAATTTAAAACAGATGACAACAGAAAAGAACGAGCATGAAAAGGGAGAGTATAACAGGAGGATATGGCAGATAGCATTGAGAAGAAGAGAGCTTATATGCTGGAGGAGATGTTAGAGATGACATGGGATGTTAGTGTGACAATCAGGAGAAAATGCAGCTGAAGATGAGGGAGGGAGACTAATAAACCTGACTGGAGCTGAACAGAAATTATCTAAATGTACAAGAACATAACAATTAACAAAGAAACTAATACACAACAGAATGAACTAAAATGGCAACAACTGGAGAATAGAAACAACAGGGAAATGAAAAACAAGAGACACAAAACAAACCCAATAAATTCAAACACTATATCCTAGCATCTTGTGGTCCCTGGTAGATAGGCTTAGGCCTGCCAAAAACTGGAATACGCTGAAACACTTGTGTCACTGTCCACAGTGAAGTTTAACCATCAACACAGGCTATGAAAGGAGTCCCTGCTCCAAAATCAACACTTTCAAACTCCAATACAATTTGAAGCTTCCTGCAAAACAAATTTATTCCCGAGTTGTATGGTCAGAAGACGCTTTTGGACATAATAGGAGGAAATGTGTTTGGAGGAGTCATAGAAGGGATTTTAAACCTTAGAACACCCTAACCACTCCAAAGCATGGTGGTGGTAACATTATGCTGAGGGGCTGTTTTGCTGTACTTGTGGTTTGCCAAGTGGATAAAGTTATGAAGGTTGAGAATCTCCAACTTCTTTAGCCTCGTCCTGGTTAAAACTGGGAGTTCCAATTCCAAAAGATCCCAAAGACATGCTATGAACTGGTTTTAGAACAAATAAAGGCAACCAACCTCAACCATATTTAAAAGTTGACAAGCTCAAAGCTTGGTCCATACCAGGACCAACTTAAAATGACCTCTACCCACTCTGCCAGGAAGAGTGTTCACATAACTGAGTCTGAAGCTTGCGAAGACAACAAAAAAATATATAAATATATATATGAGCCTGGCTATATAATTTTGATCCATTGTGGTTGAGAAAGAAATCCACAATGAATTTGAAGTTGTGCACCCAGTTCTTGTTTATAGAAAGCATTGAGGTTCTATAATGTAATACCATCCTACCCAAGAGAAATAACAAATCAGGAAAAGCACAAACTTATTTTAATAATTATGCCTATAGTTAGTATACTTCTGCCTGTATGTGTAAATAACATCTAAATAAAAAAAATGCATTATACCAAAAAAGAGAGAAAGTGGAGGTGCTTAAATGCAGTAAATATATTACATTCAACATTTCAAAATCTCACACCTCTTGTTCTAGCACTGCAGCTCCAAAATCAGGCATGTTTACCACTCACCAAAACCAAAGCACAACATGTCATGCCCATTCAAACACTGGCCTCTTAAATATGCACAAATCCAGAGCAATGCAAATCTAAACACAGGCTTGGTCTAAAAGCAGGTCATTAAATATCTAAACTCCGACCAGCAGAGGGTGGAAGAGCAGCCCCTGATTGAACTGAGAGGTAGCGCAACCTTATGGAAAAAATCTAGGCAATTGTTTGTATGTAAGTATGGAATAGAAGTCAGAGTGACTAAAACACTGATAGCAAAGCAGCAACACCCTAAGAAGTCGCACATGCAGAGCAAAGAAGTGACTGGATCGGGATGAAATTTTAGTGACAAATTATTCCCTTTCCTGGATTCAGGGTTTCGGTTTGACTTCTAAATTGCATCCAAAAGGCTGTCTGGAAAAAGCTGTACAATTTCATAAATTCACACTCTTAAAGTTATCCCTTTTATTATGTCCTAAATTGATCTGGGCATGTTCCTGAAAAGTCATCCCAAACAGTCAGTGATATCAGGCAGTCGAACTGCCTCGAGTCTTACATTTGGTCAATGGTTGCTTGTGATTCACGAAGCATAAAAAAACCAAGGAAAATAACGTGTACAAACATAAGTGGAAAATAAGATACAATAACAATTTTCTTGGATGCAAACCATTAGTTAGACATAATTGTGGCTCCTGAAAAAAGAATCCATTACGGTAGAAATCAGTTTTATCAAGGATAACATGGGATTCAGCTGTATATACAATAGTTTTTCTTGTCTTTCAATAAATAAGCAAGAATTCAAAAGTTGTAAAATTTTTTGTAGAATATGTAAACAATTACTTGGTTTGGATCCAAGTGAATAAGGAAGGATACTGTAGAAAAATAGAATAAAGGTTACATCTTTTGAGATCTTTAAAAAATGATCACACCAGGGTTTGTAATTAACAACAACAAAAAAAGATGCTGATATTTGCATTCATTAAAAAGAATGAAAGAAAACAAAATAAATGTATGTTTTTTAACCTCAAAGAACATCTACAATGACCAGACGTTTGCTGACACATAAATCATGGTCTGCACAAGTTATTTAGCTTTATAATAAAAGAACATTTACAAATATTTATCCATTAATCTGTTTTCACTGTAAAACTATTTTAAGTAAAACTGTTAACACTATTTAATGCAAGATTTATATAAATCAGACTACATTAATTTCACACCTTAAAATATACGTTAAACTATTGTAACACCAGACGATGCCAAAACATTTACCACATCCATGCAAAATAAGAAAATGTATTTAATGAACATGCAAACACACACTCATGGCAACTTGAGTATTAATGGATTTAATTCAGCTGTTTATGCTGCTGCTTTTGGTGAAGACATTTAGCTTCAATGCATTAATCCTGATAAGACACTTGTGAAAATCGACCTATGATTTATCTTACCATGCTAGTGCAAATAGAAACTTTATCATTGCTGTCATACAAGAACAATATACATGTACCCAGAATTACGCAGAAGTGTACAATAATGTCCTATCATCAGTTTCTGATTCTCTCTTAATAATTGATTTTCCATGTTAGTTTGATAAATAAAAGCTAACAGAGTCTGCAACACCATCAGCTGTTAGTAAGCAATGTGTTTCTTTGTTGGTTTTTATTACTTTTCCACACAGCCAGGCTACTTTTAAGACTTTAAGCTGTTGTGTAAGCAACCACATCTCTCTCTACAATGTGTAAGTGATGCTGTGATTCTCATATGAAGAATTCTTTTGGCATTCGTGGTGCCTTGCACAAATATTCATACCCACTTGAATGTTTTCCCATTTTGACACATTACATTAAAAACACACCTAAATTAATTCTATCTGGATTGTGTTTGGGATATAAAACACAAGATAATAAATAATGGTGAGAAAAGAAAAATGATACATGGTTTTCAAAATGTTTTTACAGTTCAAATCTGAAAACTGTGAAGTACATTTGTATCCAGGCTGATTTACTCTGATACCCCTAAATAAAATCCAATTCAAACAAGAACTGGATTTACCCTAAGGAGTCACCTTTTTGATAAATACAATCCACCTATGCCATTTTAAAAGAAAGCCATAACAAATCTAGTTTACAGTTTGCCAGTACCCATCTGGCGGACAGAAAAAACATTGAATTTTGTTTGTGTCATACATACAGAACTCTGTCAAAGGCTCCCACAGATTTGAGCATACTAGCAGTGTGGCATTAAGAGTGGCAGTGACACTGCGTGCCCTCACAACTGGTTGCTTGGAGCAGTGTGTCACATATAAAACAGTTTCTGCTTTGATGTCACACTAAATTCGCCTCGAGTACACCCAACTCTGTGGAAGCCTCTATACTGTGCATCATCCTAAACACATCCCACCCTCAGTAAAACATTGTGGAAGCATCAAGATGTGGGGATGATTTTCTTCAGTAGGGACGGGGAAGCTGGTTCAAGTTAATGGGGAGATGGATGGAAAGCAATGCACAGCAACCCCAGAAGAAAACATGTTAGAGGCTGTAAAAAGCTTGAGACTGGGGCTGAGCTTCACCTTCCAGCAGAACAATGCCCCTAAACGTACAATCAGTGCTACAGTGGACAGGTTTAGATCAAAGCATTGTCATGTGTTACAATGGCCTAGTCAAAGTCAAGATCTAAATCACACTTACAATTTTTGGCAAGACTTTAAAATTGATTCACAGATAATTGTCGTCCAATCTACATCCTCCATGTGTTACACGTGTAACACATTAAATCCCCATAAACAATTCTGACTTCTGACGTCTGTGCATGTTATGTGACAAAACTTGAAAAATTTTAAGTGGCTTGAATACTTTTGCAAGTCAGTTTAGATAAACACAGTCCAAACCGCAGCTATTAAAAACTGGCTAATGCAGCTGTGTGTGTGTGTGTGTGTGTGTGTGTGTGTGTGTGTGGGGGGGGGGGGGTTATGTCCATTTGGTGTCCTAAAACTGCTGGCAATATTTAAGTGCCTTGGTGAATAGTTTCTTTGCTTATTTTAATTATTGGCAACAGAAAACAAATGTTTCAGAACATGGAAAGCTAACAAATGCAGAACATCAGTGTTTTACTGAAATTACCTGTGTAACCATTGGTTACACTCAACGGCAGTATGAAGTGGTGGAGAAGATTTGTATGAACACTGAATCTGTAAATGTTGCCATCCTCCCTCTTATGGCAGTACTGAATTGGTCAGTAAATGACCAGTGGGTGCTTCAAAACCTCTTGCAGTTAATGGATTTATGCAGACCGTGTTTTCTAAGATTGTTTTCACTCTACAGCTGCAGTGCGTTACTGTGGGCAGTGTTGAGACAACCTTGAGGTTGAGGGCGTTGGCCTGAGCTCCTGTTTGGGTCTGCCAGTCCTTCCTTAACAGAAGCACTCTGGTAAGAGAAGACAGATTGAAGAAAGAAAGCAAAGACACAGATGAGTCAGTTGTGAACTGAGGAGGACCAAAAAAACATTTTATTCGTTCAGGCTTTATGAAAGAATTAGTCTATATATTTTTTTTCAATTTGCAGAACAGCAACATTTATATAGTTTTGCTCAAAATGCTAGTGTGTTTAAAAATGTATCTGTCAATAGTCTAATTAACCAACATTTCTGAGAACAGCTTCATTCAATTCAATTCAATTCAAAAATACTTTATTAATCCCAAAGGGAAATTAAATGTTGTTAAAGCTCATATTATGAAGGTTTCCTGAAAGAGCCGTTGTAGATGCTGATGGCTGTGGGCAGGAAGGATCTCCTGTAGCGCTCCGTCTTACAGCACATCTGAAGAAGCCTCTGACTGAAGACATTCTGTTGTTGTAGGACAGTCTCATGAAGAGGATGCTCAGGGTTCTCCATAATGTTTCTTCATTTTATGAAGAATCCGTCTTTCCACAATGATCTCCAGAGGTTCCAGAGGAGTCCCCAGAACAGAGCCATGCTTCTTTTTCAGCTTGTTGAGCTTTTTTAAGTCCCTGGCTCTGATGCTGCTTCCCCAGCAGATGATGGCAGAAGAGATCACACTTTCCACAATAGACTTATAGAAGATATGCAGCATCTTGCTGCAAACAATGAAGGACCTAAGCTTCCTCAAGAAGTACAGTCTGCTCTGTTCCTTCTTGTAGATGGCTTCACAGTTGCATCTCCACTCTAGTCTTCATATCTGGGTTGCATGGAGTTGACTCACTTCTGGCACCTGGGAAAAGCCATTCCAGCCCAGGATGATTGGACTACATGCCACATTTCCTCTACATTTTATGGTTTTGACTCTGAAACATAATTTCTGATGTCACTCTACAGATTTTCTATTAAATTAAGGTCTGGGCATTGAGCTGGCCACTTGATAACCCTAATCTTGTTGATTTGGATCCAAGTTGTTGCTTGCCTACTGGTGCGTTTGGGTTGCTGTCTTGTTACATCCATTTCAGGTGCAATAAAAGTACCTGTTGACACAAGACAACCAGAGCTTTTCGAGTACATCTCATTTCAGGATGCTTGGGCTGCCATTCTTTACAGTGTGTAAGGGCTTGAATTCACTGTTTGTAGGTCATATGACAAGCCCTTTACAGCCAAATAGAACAATCTTGCTTTCATCGGCCCAAATAATGTTGCACTCTTTCTCTTTAGGAAAGTCAATGTGTTCTTTAGCAAACCTTAACCTCTTCAGCACACAGTTTTTTCAAACAATGCGATATTTGTGGGGCTTCTTGCCAATAGATTGGCATTTCATAATCGTCTTCTAAAAGTCATGGTACGCACAGGTTTCTGTAGACCTTCTTTGATGACTTTGGGGCTGATCATTGGCTGAATCTTTGCCGTTTTGGCAATTCTTCAGTCCATTTGAACAGTAGTTTTACATTTTCCTTCAGGTGTTTCTGGTATTTGTTTCAATTTTAAAGCATTTCAGATCATTTTAGCAGAGCAGTCCCTCTCCTTCAGTCATCTTTTTAATCAAAGTAGGCTGTTCTTCTGAACAATGCCTGGAAACATTACTTTTATGCACATTTTGGCCTTAAACCAGCATTTAAGACTGCCTTCATCCTTAATTATAGGCCACCTATTTGTTTATCAGAATGAACAACCTCACTAAATAAACTACAAACTGCTGTTATTTTAAAAATTCCCCTTAAAATCAGCAGCATACATGTCATGACTGTGGGTTCTGTTCTTTATCTATTACTCTACTGCCCCTAAAAATGTAGTAGAAAAATAAATTCTAACAATAAACAGTGATTTATCTGGTTAGATTTACCACTCATATTAAGCTCAATTCTGTCACCTGTTGGGGCTGCACGGTTGTTGGCTTCTGGCCTTGAGGAGAGCGAGCAGGCGAGCGGGAAGCACTAGATGACCTGGCAGTTAGTGCTTGGTTCATCTTAGCCAGCACCACCTCAGAAATAAGCTGCCGGTCCTCTGCCTGGTGATCACCAATCAGCTGCATAGATGAGCCCACAACCTGAACAATATGACACAATGTATTATTGGTTGGAGAGATTCTGCGTAACTTTCCCAGATGTAAACAATACCATAATTAATTTCAAGAATGTGCTATTGTGAAGTCAGTGCCTTTTTACAGCTAACAAAGAGTTGAACACAAAATCTGCATTGGCAATAACTTTTGTAGGTCTTTGAGCAAAAAGTCTTCTATAACCTTTAATCGTTTCTTTTTCCAAGTTGTCACAGAGCAAACTGGACATGTGAAACCTCCTGCTGGTTCTGTTTTCAGGTTTTTGAAAATGTAAAAAGCAACAAAGTCCCTGTAGGAAATAGGACATGAAAGATAAATGGGCCTAAGAGTTGACCCAGGAGGCTGGAGTTCAAGCCTTGTGACCTATATGCAGCCCATGTTTGTCCTGGGGGAAGAGTTGGGGACAGGGGGGGATGTGAAGAGAGCTGAAGAAGCAGAGCTACCCTGTAAACAACTGCTTTTTTCTTTCTAATAAAACTACTCAATGAAAAAAGAATCCACACATATGATGTTTCATGTCTAATTTTATTTTACAGTGTAATTATTGGCATTAAGAAATATTTCTCAAATGCTCGCAGATACTGACTGTAGTGGCTTCCTCAATGCACTCCTATCATTTCTCTCATGCTTTAGACTTTGTAATAAAGTAGTAAGTTTTCACTTGTTTCCAGATCTCTTCACCTATCTGATCCTACATAGCTCATCCAAATAATTTCATCCTTTCACTGCTTTAGTCTTAAGAAATCTTATAAGTTTACTCTTTCCTGTCCAAAAACATGCCATCTAAGAAAGCAGGATTTGTTTGTCTGCTTTACCAGTTCACCATGTTTAATCACAAATTAATAAAATAAAATCTACAATGCCAATTCCAATGAAGTTGGAACGTTGTGTAAAATGTAAATAAAAACAGAATACAATGATTTACTAATCCTGTTTAACCTATATGCAACTGAATACACTACAAAGATAAGATATTTAATGTTCAAAAATGTACCAAAAAGCTGGGACAAGGGCAACAAAAGACTGGAAAATTTGAGGAATGCTTAAAAAACACTTGTCTGGAACATGCAGGTGAACAGATTAATTGGAAACAGCTGAGTGTCGTTAATGCTTATAAAAGGAGCATCCCCAAAAGGCTCGGTTGTTCACAACCAAGGATGGGGAGAGGTTCACCACTTCGTGTACAACTGCATGAGCAAATGGTTCAAACGTTTAAAAGTGTTTCTCAACATATAATTGCAAGGAATTTATGGATTTCATCACCTGAAGTCCATAATCATCAACAGATTCAGAGAATCTGGAGAAATCTCTGCATGTAAACAGCAAGGCCGAAAACCAACCAATAAATTACCGTGACTTTTGATCCCTCAGGAGGTGCTGCACTAAAACTTAACATCATTCTGTAATGGATATGACCACATGGGCTCAGAAGCCCTGCAGAAAACCATTGTCAGTTAACACAATTTGTTGCTACATCTACAAGTGCAAGTTAAAACTCTACCATTCAAAGCGAAAGCCATATATCAACAACACCCAGAAAAGCCGCGGGATTCTTTGGGCCCGGGCTCATCTGAGATGGACTGACGCAACGTGTGAAAAGTGTGCTGTGGTCTGACGAGTCCCCATTTCAAATTGTTTTGGGAAATCATGGACATCTTGTCCTGTGGGCCAAAGAGAAAAAAAGACTATCTGGATTGAACATTAAATATCTTGTCTTTGTAATGTATTTAGTTGCAGGATTTGCAAATCACTGTGTTCTGTTTTTATTAACGTTTTACACAACATTCCAACTTCATTGGAATTGGGGTTTTATAAACACTTCTAGATGCATATATTTAGTACCACAGTTAACATTTTGGTCCAGCTATTTGTAGCTAGCAACCATAATGATGACTCAGCATTTTCCATGGATGAGCAGCCTGAGGTCGTCATACCATTATGTGGGTACTAAGGGCCAAATAGCATTCAGAAAGAAGTAGCTTTCTCTGAGCACTTTAGTAAGATTCATACACATTGTCTTATCATGCTGATTTCTGAGCTGCATATTGAGAACTCAATAGCTCAGTCCTGTTGGGTTATAAATCCCAAATGTATCTCAGTTCAATATCAGATTCATTCAGCTGCTAATTTTTGAGGTTCTGCTGCCCAAAATTGCTAACTTTGTATAGACCTATATTTTAGCTCTTCCCAGACATGGTTATACAGTGCCATGCAAACATTTTTGCACATTTTGTGTTGTTACAACCAAAAAACTGTGCTTTAATTTTATGCCATTGACCACGACATGGATATTTATAAAATGGAAAGAGAAGTATCAATGATTTTTAAAAATAATATAAATCAGAAAATATAACATGCATATGCACTCATCTCCCCTGAGTCAAAACATTGTAGAACCACATTATGATGCAATTATAGCTGGACGTCTTCTGTGGTATGTCTCTAGCAGCTTTGCACATCTAAAGACTGAAAGTTTTATCCACTTTATTTGCAAAATGGCCCAAGCTCAGTCAGACTGAACATCAGTTTTTAAGTCTTCCTAAACATTCTTAATTGCATTTAGGTCTGGACTTTGACTGAGCCATTCTAACACATGGATATGCTTTGATCTAAACCATTAAATTACAGCACTGGCCGGACAGGATTAAGGGCAGAGAGAGAGAGGGGGCGAGATGCAGGATTTCCAAGATTGCCCTTTATTGATCTCCATCTAGCTTCCCATCAAATGCAACCAGTTTCTCTCCCGTTGCTGAAGAAAAGCACCCCCAAACCATAATGCTGCCACCACCATATTTAATGGTATGATGTTTTTTTAGGGTCATGTCATGTGCCCTGTTAGTCTTCTGCCACACAGAGCAGAAGTTAAATTTAGGTTCATTTCCTCAGAGTACTCTCTTTTACATTTTTTATGTAGTTAGTTCTTATAGCTTATGTGGAGTCCTCACTGAACAATTGTCCTTTCAACAGATTCTCCTGCCTGAACTGGGTATTTTTGGCCAGTGGATTGAACAGTGCATTGTCAGATGTTCGAGGCTTGGAATTTTACATCTATACTGAGATTAAATACAGTGTGAATACTTTTGTAAGGTGCTATAATTCTCTGCCAGCGAAGAGCCATTATGCGTTTGCTCCTCATCAGTTTATGATTCCCTGGGTCTTGATAGGGGCCCACTCTGACTGCCTGATTGTGCTGGTTGGTCATATGTTGGAATCTTGGTTGCCTCAGAGTGTAAACATGGACCTAGTCTTTTGCCAAACATCGCAGCATACAGTAACCATAAGTAGTCTGTTTTTCTCTATTGCTGCTTCTTCTTTGTTTTCCAAACCTGTATCTGCCTCAGTAGCTCTCTGTCTGACCCTATACATTATACCCTTAATGACACTGTGACAAAAAAAAAGACTTGTATTCATTTAATTCCTGGGTTTCTTTTTAATGCTTCACTATTTTATATTTAGTGCTGATGCCTAGGGTTTGGCAATTTAGACAGTTTCCACATGGAGATGTTACCACTAAATGGCTTGTTTTTATGAAAGCTATTATTAGAGTGGAGCACATTTTGTCTATAAAAACTGTGGTCACGACAAGCTAATAAAAAATTAGAACATTGTGTTAAACGACACTGGACAAAAAAGGCAGAGTAATGCAGACAGAACAGTTTGTTGAGAAAGACAAAACAAATTCTGAAATACATGGGTCTTACAAAATATCCAATTAGCATTAAATGCTGCAAGATTTCATAAATCAAATTAATATTGTGTAGTGAGGTTTGGTTCAATGAGGCAGACAATGTAAGGCTGGACCATAGATTAAGACTGCCAGACTAATGTTAAATGATAGGATGAGGACCTCTTACTATAGCAGTACATAAAGAACTGCTTTGTAACACTACTCTCAAAGAGTAGAGTAAATAAATAGCAGGAGAGAAGGAATACAAACTTTATTTGTCAATTTAAAGGCTTGTCAGCATCTTCAACCCTGAAAACGTGTATCAGAGATTTAGTCTCACCTCTGTGATGTAGTCATTACCATCCTTGCCACAGATGGCTTTGACAGCGCAGATATCCAGGCCTCCAAAGATCTCTGAGCAGGTGTCCACCCACAGTTTATACCTGCCACAATGATAAAAATGTGTTAGCTAATAAACGGACGCCCTTTGTTCGGTGCCTTTAGAAAGAATAAACAGTAGACTGTTTTCTGCATGAAGCAAAACGTTTTGAAACAACTTTTTATGGCTGGCCAAGAAAAGATTTGATCTTGCACACCATTTGAATAATAGTATTTATTTCTTCATCAATTTAGTTCAATAAGCCAGTGCAACCGTTGCTCTTAAGGGCATTCATCACAACAGTGAACCCTCTAAACTCCCTGTCTTGCTTTCGATGGATTTTGCTGTCTGGAAGACTGAACACAATCAAACTAAAGTAAAAGAAAATCAATATTCAACCAGAGGATAATGATGCTGTACTAATTGGGGTAATCTACTTTTTATAACACACTCAGACTCACCAACCACTTTAGTCCACCTATAAAAGCACAACTAAATATTTCAGAATGTTGGTTTTTACACAACAGTGTTAGTTTTAAATCATTTAAAATGAATACTTAAAAGAAGGGGGGGTGGGGGGGGGAGTATTAGTTAGAAAAAAAATAACATCAAAAACCAAAATCAAACCAGGTTACTCTAAATTTCTGTTGAATAATACTAATGTTAATAGAAGTGCTTAACTGTCACATTTATATAGGTGGCCATTGGCTCTCAGGTCCCCCTTTGTAGGACCACTGCTAATATGAATACATGAATTTCAAAACAAGCACATCGATGCATCAGAAATATGAAGAGGTTTCCAAACATCTGCGCAGTTTTTGAGGAGTGACCTGGTATAAAGCTGAATGAATCCCCTGCTTCGGTGCAATATGACTAACTGTGACGTAACACAGCCGGAGTGACATGTGCTGCAGCCAGGCCAGCTGGAGAATCACTAATGCAAAAGCACTCCTCACTTGTCAGTCATGGCTACTTGTTCCAACATGGCAGATCCAGTGTTGCTTTTCCAGTTACCAGAGATAGATGTTCGCCTGCAAACGGAGAGGAAATTGGTTGCTAAATGAATATAGACAGAAGCCTTTCATTTGAAAATTTGAACATGGTTAATTAATGTCAAACTGCAACAAACACAAATGTTGCAGCAAGGTCACATTCCTTATCTATTTTTTTTAACATAATAACATAATTGAACTCCATCTCCTAAACTGTAGGCCAATTTTGGTTGCTAATTTTCCCCCACCGTAAAGATCACAGTGTTCTTTGAAATTTTCTGGACACAGAGGTGCAGAGGTCAGACAGAATAACACACCTTAACAAAGCAACAGACTCACATGTAAGCTTTGTAGTCAGTTCCAATTTTCTGGACCCTGATGTCGTACTTGGCGTCTACAAATGGCTCTGTAGTACAGTAGGTCTGAGTGATGGCCACCACGCTCGCAATGTCCTGGAAATCACTCACATTATCCACTTTTACCTACAAACAAATAACATGGAATGTAGAAAATGTTTAATTAGTGTGCAAGCTACTTTCATTGCAAAGGTTGCCATTAAACCTCCTCCACATGATAAAAATGTTAGCCCCTTTCAAGTTAAGGGGCCCATCAGAAAAGATGAGAAATGGATTGATAAAACGTTTTACATTAAAACAGCATGGGGGTAAATCAATTTGAGGGATGGCTGAGGGAATTAAAAGGCACAGTTATCTGATGGTAGAAGGAAAGATAAGAATTAAAAGATTGAGCAAGAATAAAATGAAGGATAAAGAAAAGATGCTAAATACTATATGTGTATCAGAGAGTACAACACAAAAGACAAATTATGTTGTTTTAAGTGTAGTTTTGCTTTGTTCTAAACATTCCGTCTTTAACATCCTGTCTGCTCTTTCTCTTTCAGTTTTGACTTTAGTTAGTAAAGTGTAATTGTTAAAACTCTTGCATAACCTTCCCTGTATTCCTGGCAGTTTAAAAAGCTAATTATGCATCACTGCACCATAAAAGATTCAACATTCCTGTACCTTTCCCATTCCAGAGTGGGCGTGTCCAATCTTCACCACTACTGGGAAAATTGGTGTTGTAATCTGTAATATAAAAGAAGAAGTAAAGGATGAGTAATAGTGAGTGACAGAGAATAACAACAGTTACATTGTTCCTGGAAACAGTGGAAAAATCCTGTATCCCTTGAATAATTGGATTAGGGTTATTTTCTTCTAAAGTCAAAGACCAAACATGAAGCTTAAGCAAAGAATGACAGCAGCGAGGAAAAAAACTAATGAACATCATCATTTTTGTTCAGAAAATATATTTTATTGTGGCTGTTAATAAGAATGTCAACCAGATGTTGGCAACATTGCTAGTAATCAACACATACAAAATAAAATAAACTAATAAATCCATAAATATGTGTAAAAAGGAGCAATGACATGGTGAATAAGTATCAATAAAATAAAAAAGAAGGTGCAAAAGGGCAGAAAAAAGCCAAGAACATAGATGCAATCTAACAGGGTATAAATATCAATCCTGTCTCCTATCAGTGCTAAGTAATACAAGCTAATGTAGTTCAAATAAATAACCTATAAAATTGCTCATTACCAAGAAGCACCAGAAGCAGCTCATGATGGGTAAAAGCAAAGATATTTCTTAAAACTTTTACAATCTTATTGTAGCAAAGTATGCTGGTGGCATTGGCTATTGATATGTTTCTATACTTCTGAATGTTAGAGTAAGCACCATTGGGGCCATATTCCAAAAGTGGGAAAAAAAACTATTTCAACATAAAGCAGCCAGGTAATTGTCATAGGTTAATTGAGAGTAGTCAAAAGAATAGATTCGTCCAAGAGCCAGAACTTCAGAAAAACCTGAAATTAGCAGGTAAAGATTTTTTCATGAAAACAAAAAGTAATGCACTGTTGTGAAGTGCTGGTTTGTTGGTGGACCAAAGTGAAGACAAGGCAGTTGGAGCCATATGGTGAGTAGAAATGTTTTAATAATGAGAACTGGAGAACTTACAGGTAACCCAGGTAAACAGAGAAATCAAGGCAAATGACATGGAGCAGCTAGAGAACAGGCAAGGACAGGCTAGGCATAACAAACAGGAGAATCCCGTGGCAAGCAATGAAAACCATTGAGTTTAATTACAAAGATAGTGTGGAAACAACTAAAGAACTAGAAGGGCTAATCAGGTAAAATGTGTAGCGGCTTGTGGCAGGATGCATGCAGAACAACTGAAGGAGGGTGGATAATTAACACAGATGAGCATGAAAACACACCATGAACCTTATCTAATACGAATAACTAGAATAACAGCCACTTAACTGGGAAGTGCAGAAAAACAGACAAGACACTCAAAACACAAACACCTAACACAGGCGAATCATTACATGACGTGGTTTTATTTCTTGGCTAAAGGATTTTTTAAAACGAGAGAAGACGACTCTGTGGGCAGAATTCTCACTCTTACCATCAGGACGAAGATACAAAATGCCATATTGTAAGACGAACAGACTGAAAAAAATCCTTTATCCCCACTGCTATTAGGCTGATTAATTCCAGGTCCACACTGTAAGGAAAATCTTTTTGTGTGTGTATGGCTTTTTTTCACTGTCTGCACTACAAATTGCCCCTTGGGGATAATAAAAGTTTGCTTAACTTGACTTGCTCATAACTACAATGACCTCTATGTCTGCTTAGTGTGCAAAACTTCACTGCTGAAGAAAAAACGTCTAAAGCTCATTAAAATGTTAACACAGAATATTTGGACAACCCAAATGGGAGAATATTGTCATCTCAGACAAGACCAGAATGTAACTCTTTGGATATCATTGTATACACAATGTTTGGAGGAGGAATGACACTGCATATTACTCAAAAAAACACGATGCACTGAAGTCTGGAGGTGGCAACAGCAAGGTGTGAGGCTGGTTTTCAGCACATTGTACTGGGGCTGGTGAAAGGATGGTTAGACACCTTTGATAGAAATCTGTAGTTGAAATGGATAGAATTTCATCAAGAGAATGACTCCAAACACTGGAAAACAGTTTGTGAAGAACAATGAGTAAAGATTACACCTGAGCCATTCATGTGACTAGTTTCTCCACTGCTGACACCTTGACGTTATCATTACCAGTTGTTTAATACAATTCAGTAAGCATGTTCAAGTCATATTTTCTCTGCTATTCCACTCTATTACGCATAACTTATGGATTCATTTCATTTGATTTCTTTTTATAAGTGGATTACTTACATTTTGTAGTCCTTATTTTCCAAATGGCATATGCACTACAATTGGAAATCAATACCTTTTCCAATTTCTTTTGTATATCATAAATAAATCATAATGAATACACTCATATTTGTTATCGACATTTATTAACGAGAAACACAAAATGTATTTAAAAAGAATGATAATAGTTATTGATGCAGTTGAACAAAAGGGTAAAATTATCCTATATATGAAAGTGGATTGGGTTTAAGTTATTGGAATTGATCTTCTGTAGAAAACAAGTATCTTTTATATATTTTAAAGCAGCCTTGGGGGTTTAGGAAAAGGCCAAGGATTGTGTTCCTTTGGTAATCCTTTTTGTCCATAATTTAACCGTTAATTTAAATTTAGAAGAGATTTGAACCATTATGCCCCTATAAGCGTCTGGAGATGACGAGCTTCAAAAGAAGACGCTAAAAGATGCCCTTTTTTTTCTCCTGCGTTTCAGGAGGCTGTCCCTAAGTTGTTGAACGCATAAGAGGTTCCCTGTGTGCGACCCTCTCAGCATTCAAGGCCAGTGTGTGAGGAGATTGGGCTATTGTGAGCCTCTCTGTGTGTTGTCTACAGAGAGGGGGAGTGCGAAGAAAGAGAAAAGAAAGCAGCAGTAGCCTTCAGCTCGAGTTATTTGCTGAAGCTTGAATTCAGAGGTGCACTTTAAACTTATGAAAACATTTCTATCCACAGCTGCCTCCCAGCTCTCCAGAGTTCCTCTTATCTCTTCGACCCCCCTGTCTTTTTTGCCACGCATCCTCTCTGCTGACTGTCGTCCTGACCTGCTTCCCAGGGAACTCACGAACTCAACGGGGCAAGAAGAGGCTGCAGAACATTCATCAAGTGGTGGAACAGTAAGAGGTAGCCATCATGGCCGTGTCCCAGGAGAGGAGAGCGTGTCTGGGGCTGGTGGTGCTTCTTTTGCTTGCTGGCATGGACGAAGTTGTGGAGGGATGTAGCTGCCACCCAGCACACCCACAGCAGCTCTTCTGCAGCGCTGAGATTGGTGAGTAGTTGAAAAATTAACAAAGAACTAATAAACTTTATGTCTGATTACGGTGATGTAGAGAATATAAAACCTTCAAGAATAAATGAACAACAGAAAACCGATCAATAAACAGGGTACTTATTTAACAGAGGGATAGATCTTTTGTCTTTAACTGTTTTGCTCATTGATCGACTTAGTTTGATTCGTAGAGGGGGCGAAGGGCAAATCCAAACAGTAAACCAAGTCTGGCAATAAAAAATCTGTTCAGCTGAACCATTTAAACAATTTCTGCCATAATCTATCTACAGCTAATAATGTGTGAAAATAACTGGAAAGATATGTGAAAAAGAACAATGTGGTGTCAAATGTATTTCTCCAAATCTTCTTAAAACAACCCTTAAACTCAGTCATTAAAATTAACAAGACAGACTTTCTATCCATCGGCCTCTCTGTCCAGTTTCACCCCCACTATTTTTTTCCTTCTCTAAACCTAAGCCAAAACTAACACTGCTTTGGATTTGAGTACTTGGCTCCAGAGTGTGGAAGGCTTGAGTATGTGCCTCTGTCAAAGGTTAAACTCCAACAGGGGAAAAAAACAAGCAGATAAAGAAGAAAGAAAAATCTTTCTCAGTCTTAATTACTAATTTCTCTCCAATCCCCTACAGGTTTAGAGGATGAGCCTTTTCCAAAGTGCTCAAAAAATGTGTCATTGTGAAAAGGGACGCTGAGCTAAATTGAATCTGGGCTATTGAGATGTGATTTGAGGATTTGGGATCTTTTGTTTTGTGACAGCATGTTCAATTTAGCTATTTATGACTGAGATGAGCATCCACAAAGTGAATTATTCAAAATGTACAACGATGGTGTGTTCAGGCACTCTTCCTACTGTCACAGCAGAACTAATCGAGACTGCAGCTCTATAGACAGTCAGGTCTTCAATGTAGCAGTATCAAGTCAAGTTTTTGGAGGATCTATTTAGTGTGAGAACATATTCAAGGTAATTAGGCAAATTCCTTTTTTTATTTTTATAAATGTATCCTTCATAAAAAGCTGACTAACCCTTAGAAGCCAGTAATGAAGCTTGCTAGAAAACCCCTCAAACTAATAGTCTGGCAATGGCTATCCTATAACAGGGATTTGACTCTAGTCATAATTAAAGGTAAAGCAAGCCTCCAGCCCTTACAGCCTATTTCTTTTATATTCTTTTTTTCTACAGCAAAATATATAGCTTTTGTTTAATTTGTTGCAAGGAGAGCATCCATTAGTCAAGAAAGTCTAGCTATGGTAAAAGTGAGACAATGTGACACACAAAAACAAGTAGATAGTTAAAAAATATTAATAAAATAAGTTAATACAATATAAAAAATGTAAACTGGAAGTAACTGATTTAAGGCTTATTTGCTGTTGACTTTTTTAAGGTGCTATTATTTAGCCTCGATGTCCTACTTTTTTTTATCCAGATAGATTTCACCTCTCTAGAAATAGAGAAACTGTTGCCTTAGAAATTATAATTTTGACTTTTTATGTTTATTCCTAAAGGTCTTTATTAATCTCCTTTACTGCACAACTGTTTCTGTGTTTTATTTGTGAGAGCTTGGAAATGCAAATGATGTCATGCCTGAGTTAAGCATGTTCTAGCTGCAGATCACACTGCCACAAATACTTTGGAAATGCAAAAAATTGCAGTTCATGGAGGTTGAAAGAGCTAGGTGAATAAAACCAATGAGTGAAAACTTATTGCGAAATCAATGCCTTGACTTACTTTCTGATTTACTTAGCTAATAATTATCGGACTACTTGAAGGAACTCATACATACTTTGTGTTCAGCTGCTCCATAATTATTAAAAAAACTAATAAAATGAGTGACAGCATAGAAGACTAACAGACCCGTTACTGACACAGTAGAACACTGTGAATTCCACACCCTTGATCCCAATATACACTGTGTGACAGCAGATTAAATGTACATTTGTTTGTGTAGAGTTCCAGTTGATTTAAATTGCACCCTTTTAACCTCTTGTGCTTATAGTACTGTGCAAAGTCTTGAGACACCAAAGACTTTCTGAGGACATAAGATGTATTTAACATTTTTTCATGTTAGCCCTTTACCTTATCAATCTTTCTTAGTGTTGTCTTTTGTTTAAATCACCTAAACACCAAACTATAAATCATTTAGGTACTGAAGGACACATAAACTTGAAGAATATATGCATAAAGTCTTAAATGCAGATATGAGACAATTTAGCAAAGAAGAAATTTGTCAAATCCTCAAAGTATTTCCTCATTACTGTCTGAGAGGAAAAGTCAAAGACTATTTTGTAAGGAAGATTATTTAAACTGATCTGAAAAAGTATAATAAGAACTGTGTTTGGCTTTAATCTTAATTTTAGGATTATATGTTTGAGTGTGATTTAAGGCTTGTACTTGTTTTGATTTTGAGTATATGGATCCCTTTAGTATTGAGACCAAAACGTCTCATTCCCTGGTGTCTGTGGTCATATCCTCCTGGTTGTTTTTGCGGCACAGGCCAGTGGTGGCCTTAAGTTGACCTGGCAGTGCTGTCAGAGTCGACGAGCTCGGTGAAAAAAGCTGTACATCTGAGTAATATCCCAATGTGTGTACAAACCCTGGATGATTCCCTGGTCAATGTTTGTGTGTTTGTGAGTGTGTTTTTGCTGGATGGAGGCCAGTCCATGCCAACACAGCCTACTCCATCTCTCTCTTTCTTACCGTCTCACTCTCCACCTCATTTCCATGTCTATAGGCTCCGTCTGATGGTCTGCATACTAACAATATCAGTGTGAAGGCCGGCTGACAGTCCAGCTTTGTGATCATGACAAGGGTGCCGATTCATCTGGGAGGGGGAAGTTACTTACTACATCAGTTCTCATGGTACAAGTTTGCAATATTTCTCTTTAGCGATGTAGCCCTGCAGCAGATGAACAGGCACTCAGACTCTGAAGGGGTGTCTGTTTTTCTAAGTGCAGAGCACAGCTGTAGCAACTGAGGTGAGTACAGAACCTCAGGCAGGTGGAAGATGCTTTTGTTGAAGGAAATGCTTTATGAAAATCTCTTTGAGAAGAATCATTTTAGCTAGAGACAATTCATTTGGAAGCTTCTGGTGTTTATTTAGAAAAACTTATTTAAGGATATTAAATGTTGGTACTGAATAAATCTAAATAGATAAAAGCAGTCCAAATCAGGTTTCATTGGTTTTATTTTGTCAAAGGAAACACGAGATTTAAAGGTATTATGCATATCTCATGTAAAAATGTGAGGTGGGTTACAGCTGAAACCAGATATTTACATTTGCTGTAAAAAAAAGACTAATAAAATTTTTTCTCACTGTCTGACATAACATCAGACTAAACATTTGTGTTTTGGGTCAATTATGATTACTATTATTATTTCTGCTTGGTAAATATGATAATAATGATTATGATGTTTTTGCTGTCTAAGCCTAAGATGGACCCACGCCTGTGGATATACTGTAAGGAAACTCATCAAACACACTTCTTCCTTAAATGACATCAAGTGAGGTCATGTCAGATACCTGAAGGTGCCTCGTTCATCTGTTTAACAATTATAGTTTGGTATAAACAGCATACGAATGTCCAGCCATCCTACTAATCAGGAAGGCATGAACAGAATGAACATGTTTTGGTGTAAAATGTGCCTATCAATCGCAGAATAAAAGCAAAAGACTTTGTGAGGATGCCAGCTAACATTTGTATTAGAGTGTAATTATGGTCTGAAGAGAGAAGAAGCCATGAATCCATGTCCTGTGGTTCGATAAAACAAAATATTAATGCTTAGCCCTGATAACCATTGTAATAGTTTACATGCCTGAGAACACCATCCTAAATGTGAAGTAGGAGGTTGGCAGTATCATGCTGTGTGGATGATTTGCTGCAGGACGGACTGGTGCAGTTCATCAAATAGATAAATGGCAGAATTTCAAGACATCAGCCAGGAGCTTAAAGCTTGACAATGACTAATCATTCAATTCAATTCAATTCAAAAATACTTTATTAATCCCAAAGGGAAATTAAATGTTGTTATAGCTCATATTATGACGGTTTCCTTAAAGAGCCGTTGTAATCATGCCACAAGTTTGGTTACAAAGTGGCTTAAGGACAACAAAGTCGTTGTTTTGGAGTAGCCATCAAAAAGCTGTTTTCTCAGTCCCATAGAAATTTTGTGGGCAGAGCAGTAAAGGTGTATGGGCCAGGCAGTCTACGAAACCTGATTCTGTTACACCAGTTCTGCATTCAGGAATGGACCAAAATTCTGTTGAGAGAAGCTTGTGGAAGGACACACACAACGCATATAAGTCTTAAACGGCAGTTCAAGTAAATAAAAGGAAGTGTATGTAAAATTATGAAAGTAATAAAAGATTTAAACGCATTTTTATTTTGTTATTTTGATAATTAGCAAATAGAAAAAAATACAAATTGTAACTGAATTAAAACAGGAAACGTGACTCAAATGTAATGTCAGAGAGTAAAAAAAGGTTTCGTCTTTTGGCATTGTCTATTTAAAGATTGAGTTCAGCCGTAAGTTTACTATTAATACAAGTGTGTATGCTATAAATTATTGCAAGTTTAATAAGTTGTTTATTCACAGCTGTTGCAAACTAACTATGTTAACATAGCACAACCTAACAACAACGCAGGAAGTGTTACCTGTTGGCACTTCAACTGCTAAAATTACATGTTGGCATCCAGCAATAAGCTTTTGTTTCTGATGAGGCTCAGCTCAAGCTGTGGAGATGACACCATCAATTCTGGTAAAAGACTGCACTTTTAACATACGCTTTGTTCACACAACAACAAATATAAAGTGTTCAGGGGTGGTCTTTTTATTTTTACTTGTTTCCAGGAACACAATTAACATTTCAGAAGATTTAAAGAAAGAACGAATTGTTTCAAATCCTAAAATGCAAAAAGGATAAATGCACTTCATACAGCTTTTATGGCTGTACAAAATCAATGTTCTTTTGAGCCAAATATGAATTTTCTATTGATTAGAAGCTTTAGTTTGGGTAAAAAAAAATATGTTGAACCTGTCTTTATATTTGGAGTTTTTGTGAAAATGACCTGGTTTATGTAAAACAAAATGTAGGCATGTTTTGTTTTTTTGATGCCAGGTAGCATATTTATGCCCATCTTGCTTTGTGAGACGATTGTGAAAAAAAAGAGTTACAAACCATTAAACCATTAAAATAAATTGTTTAAGGTAAGAAAAAGAAAACAAATGTATTGTATACAATATACAGTGAATGTTTTTAGTTGGTTTTCATTTCTACAAATTATAAATAAACAAGTAAGCTCAAATAATATTAAACATTAAATTCAAATGTTAAATTTTAATTGAAGTTAAAAAGCAACATGTTTGTGTGGTGTAAGATTTACCTCTAAGTCAGAAATCATAATCAGAAAAAATACCATTTAGCCTGTGAGCTTACCAAAAACTGGAACGTGAAATCAACAGTATAAAAATGTGAATATTTTACTTAATTGTCATGTTGATATAAAATAAAATATTCTGTATAGAAGAGCTTGTGGGTAGGTCCTGGTTAGGGTTTGTAATGTGAGGTATTGGAAACTATTTGATCTCTGATAAAGTACAAGAACTCACTTTCCCAAATCTATTTTTTTCTTACAATAGTGTTATAAAATCCATCTAAAAATGTATTGCTTGTCTAAATATGTCACCACACAGTATTTGAGCTTGATGTTTTTAAGATTATACTCCAAAAGAATGGAAGAAGTACATCAAAGTTAAAGACAACAGTCTAGATATTTGACATTTTTTGCAAAGGCAACAGGTCTGAAGGAGCTATATCTGACTAGGCTTTGCTACACTCGTTATACAGGCTTTTGTCCGCCTTTCTATCTGTCTGGGTGTTCGCCAAACAAACAAAAGGACTGAGCTTGGCCTGAGCTAATTTCACAGAACAGCCGGAGCTCCTCCTCCTCCTCTTACCAGCACAAAAAAACGTGGTGTAGTTATGTGATGACCCAAAAGGAAAACCAAGTGGGTGGTTTGCTAAGCCGTGTGTGTGAGGTTCACTCTGTCTCTCCCACTCTGTAATGCTTTTATGGTTTTACTCGACCTTTTACCAGTTCGAGACTGGGTCATCTACAGAAGGACACGTTTTTATTTTACAAAGCGAGATTTGTACTTTTTTCTGGGAACATACTCACTAAAATATATTTAAGTATAACAAGTTATGGTTGTTACTCATAATAGGTTTCCAGTTTTTTGGCACTAAAAGTATTCATTTTAAAATTACCTCTCCTTGTCCAACTTGACCTTGTAGCTGGTGTCTGAATGTTCTCACTACTTTCATCAAACTTTGGTAACCTAATGAAAACTCTTGAACAGGTAGCCAGAAAGATAAGTACAAAAAACGTAATGAAATAAAAATACAGTGGAGGATCAGTGGAGGATTTGAATGTTGCTGAAAGACTAGCTTTATGGGTTTATTTCTAATAGAATAACTCGGAAGAAGTTTTATTTTAATGCAGTAGAAATTCTTTGTGTGAGAGCTGCAGATAGAGAGCAATATTGCTAATATTGACAAATCCTGTGTGGATTTGAAATAGCTCTTTGTCCAGAAAAATATAGCTATTGCACTTCTGAGCCTTTGTTGGGCCAGTTAACTATGACCGTATCGTTGCTGATGCTGGGGGAGTTTACTGTGGAGGTGGTTTTAGTTTCAATCGGAAAGGGATCCTAATGCCAAGAGTTTTTTTTGGATGAGAAAAGTAATTCTGTAGCGACAAATAAATAAATATTGTGGTTTCACTCTGCAAATTGTAGAACGAATAATGCAATCTAGTATGCACATAATGTGTACATACTGTCTTAGCATGTCTGGAGTTAGCTAGCACAGAGTGAGCAGAGAGCTACTTGTTATTCCATGAGGGTTTTGAATTTCCTCCCAGAAGACGAGAGTGACACATCCTGTATCACTACTGAGAGGCTGCGACACTGTCACTGTGGGGAGGAAGAGGAGTGACAAACAAAATGGGAGCAAAGGAGGTAGGGGAGGGACACAGATCTGCCTATGTATCCATCATTGCAACCAAATAAATAAAAAAATGAATTATCTAGAATAGTTTTCATGTAAATCACACCTATCTTGCTTCCAGTTTAATTCATCTGAACTCTTCTTCCTGTTTGCTTATTTTTTCTTTTTTCCTAACAGTGATAAGAGCAAAGATCTCCGGAGAGAAGATTGTGTCGCCTAGCAACAGCTCTTCACCTTACATGAAGATGATCCAGTACGAAATCAAAATGATCAAGGTAAGCTCTGTGGATGGCACAATCAGCTGCTGTTGATCACTTTATTGTGAATACTGCTGCTGTGTACATACATGTCAGCAGGGGTTGGATTGTGTGTCTGTAAAAGTAAATAAAGCATGAGTGATCCACCACCAAACGTAATTTAAATGGCTGATAGTGCAGCATCCTTTATTTAATATCCTGCCTTCTTGCGCCCTTCTTTAAGCTGGGTTGAAAAGTGATTGTGACTGCAATAATATTTCACACTTTATCTCGCTGGCAGGCATCGTCCAGCCTGCAGTAATGAGACTGGCTGAATCACAAAAGTTTATCCTCAAAATTAAAAGACAACTAGAGTTAACACTTTCCATTCTGAATTATGCAAGCCTGATATTGTCCAAACTTGGCAGCAAAATGTATTTAGATACATTTTTATTGTTTTGCATTGTCATTTGTAAATAAATTGCTCCAAAATTCTGTTTTAAAGACTGCCATATTAATATTAGGTATCAATACACAGCATTTTCAATTTCTTTCTATAAATGCCAATATTACCCTCAGTCCTCAAGATAAATAACAGATTATTTTAACCCGTTAAATATAACTGTTACAATTTCTTTGTGCAAAGTCATCAATAAGTTGTCACCCAAATATTCTCACCAAGTAGAACAAAATGAAACTTGATTCTTTAAAGGAATTTTAACACCAGTGAATGGAAAAAAGTTAAAAACAAGAAGTCAAATTTCAGTGGTGGTGCACTCAAAAGACACATTTTTAATGAGTTAGTAGAACCACAAATGCTGAAAGGCCATAGATTGCACAATTTAAAAGAGACATGAAAGAATAAAAGAAAAGAAAAACATTATAAAAAGTCAAAAATTCATCCATTTACACCACTTGCATTAACACACCTAAAGTTATGCCAAAATAAAATTCAACCAACACAAACTAATGTCCAGGGCCCAAAAAGGTGCAAATTGTTTTATATGAAACTGCAAATGTAAAAATCTTGACCCACGATGCATTATGTGTTATAATGCATGGTAAACATTTGATTTTTTTCTTTCATGAATCTGTTATAAACTCAGAAAAATAAAATGTATCCATTTATACACGGTGTCATTAATGCTTCTTAAATATGAAGAGAATTTTTTGTAAGTTTAAATATGCTTAATCATTTTATCTAGCAACACCTCCTCACATTTAACCTAAGAATTTAAAAAAACTTCTCCTCTGTGTCCCCAGATGTTCAAAGGTTTTGACAGAGCCAAGGACATTCAGTATGTGTACACGCCTGTCTTCTCTTCACTCTGTGGAGTCAAGCTGGACTCCAACAATAAAGCAGGGTATCTGCTCTCAGGTACAGTCAGCAGCCACTATTATACTATTACACTTGCAAAGAAACAATCTGGTGAAGGCACATCAATGTTATTTATTTCCAGTGGAAAAAGAAAGTAGAGGGAAAGTAGCAAAGTCATATAGTTAGAGATGCACTGATCAGGCTTTAAATGGCCACTAATGATTTTCAGTTTTCTTTGAGATCTAATCCCTCTATTTTAATTCTCTTTCTAAGGACTATATCACATTGAATTCTATTTGTGAAAAGTTCACTCCAATATAACAATTACAGGGTCCTCCACAGCTACTGGTGTCTCAGGAAAGATGTGTACAAAAGGGCAAAAGTGGTCAAGATGCCACTTTTAATATTCTGACTGTAGATATAGAAAAGATTAGGCGAGTAGCTATAGCTTATGAAGATCAACACAAATCTGTCTCACTTGAATGGCATGTTCTCTTGTCTTACCTGTTTTGAAAAGTGGCTAAGAAAAATGGGTCTGTGTGTCACATCATATTTATACCCATTTAGTCAGGAATTTCTGACAAGATGTTCCTGGACTTTTTGATCTATTTAATAAAGTAATGGATACATGTTAACAATTGTTAGGAGTATCATCATTAGTGGCACAAATGATTTCATTGAAAAATAAAAAATCTTATTTTAGGATTTTATTTCCCTCACTCAAATTAAACATTGGATTTTTCAGAATTTTTCAATTTGAGATTATGGGACAGCATTAAAAGAAACATTGTATTTTTACACATCTTTGACAGGGGTGCATATAAGTGATGGCCCAAACATTAATTATTAGGCAAATAAAGGTCATAGTTTGGAATTCAGCTGAAAAGGAAAAAAATTACAAGATTTTCTCCCATTTATGCATCAAATGATCAGTCCAGAACCATTATTTGATTTTCACTAAGCTGTAGAAGAAACTGTTTTAACGGCTTTATAAATTGAAAAAGTGGTAGAAGAAAGAAATCTAATTATCCAGCATTTTGCCAATCAGATGCAGTTGAGACAAAATTGGCCACCATTTTGATCACTGGATGACTCACTGAATGCATCACTATTTCCAACATGTGTTCTTTGGAAAAGTACTATAATAAAACTTTAATACTTTTCTCTCCACTGCTCTTTACTTTAGTTTAGCCACATTAAAAAAAACTCAAGCGAAAGCTACCTTATGATGAGACTGGTATTTTCTTTTAATTTTTAACAGAGAAGCAACACAGTTTCTTGGATTACTACCTTAACAAAATCATGGCAGCCTAATTACTCAAATTGACGTCTAAAAGCTTTGACATAGAGGCTGTAATTAAAGTTTTTGTTTACTGCTATACACTGTTATGAGTTTTAGCAGACTGTCAGATTAATTGCTGGTTATGGGATGTATCTAATCAGGAAGCATGTGGAGCGACGGACGGATTTCTATTGGCCAGTGTGACCTCGTGGAGTTGTGGGACAACTTGTCGTTGTCACAGAAGAAGAACCTTAACTACAGATACCAGATGGGTTGCGAATGCAGAGTGAGTTTACTTGACCTATTCTTTTATTTGGAGTGGCTAAAAGTATTCAAACCTCTTGATTAAATCTCAGTATAAGTTCAGCTGTTCTGTGAAGGCCTCAGAGAACATTAGTGAACAAGCAGCATCATGTAGAGCAAGGAACACTTCAGACAGATTAGGGAAGAAGTTGTGGAGAAGTTTAGAGTTACATCATAAAACAAAATCCCAAACTCTAAACAGCACAGTTTAATCCATCATCTGACAAATGAAAAGAGTATGGCACAACTGTAAACTACAAATACATGAATGTCACAACCTAGACCAGAGGTCTGCACCCTTTACAATTCAAAGTGCCATTTTTGGCCTTAGTCTAGCTAAATAAAACTCGTTAGATCCACAGCTCAGGTGGAAAAATCTGTTCACAGGTTCATTATTAGTCTGGACTCAACAATCCTGGCCTATATGGAAGAATAGCAAGGAAACCATGATAAATTCAGTTTAAAATTCCCAACAAGCCATGTAAGATCAGGTATTGGTGTCTACCTGATCTTTGCAGGAAAAAAAGGTAGAAAACAAAAGCTTTTGCTGTAAAAATATTGCATTTTTAGCAGTTTCTTCTCCTCTGTCTCAAATATTTTTCCATTAACACAAGGGAGACAAAATCGATCAGCACAAGTTCTGTGAATAACATATAAATAATTTCCCTCTCTCTTCAGATCAACACATGCTACACCGTACCATGTGCGTCTACAGGAGAGAATGAGTGCCTGTGGACAGACTGGCTGCTGGATAACAGTCTGAACGGGGAGCAGGCTCGGCAGTACGCCTGCATCCGACGATCGGACACAAGCTGTAGCTGGTACCGGGGTGGACCTCCACCCGAGAAGGACTTCTTGGACATGACCGACCCATGATCTGTAACCGTGACTTCAGAAATCCCCAACCCTGCTTTTGGCATATTTAGCATGCGTTTGGCTTGCAAAGTAGCAACTAAAATAAGTGAAAGGTTAGCAAATTTGTCAAACCTACTGGGGTTAAAGCTGGCATTAAGCTAATGTTTGCAGAGTTCAGGCAGTTGATCCAGCAACAGGAAAATAAATATTTAAAGTGCAGGGCCTTTAAGCATTTCTCTGACTCATTTCACACATTCCACTTCACATATTGTTACAGAGTGAGAACGGCGGCAGAACATCTACAGCAAATCACTTATTTCTGAGTGAAGGTGTTTGTCTCATTGTAAATGCACTCCTTTTACAAACCCTTATTTTTATTTGTATAATGTACAATAGGTTAAGTAGCAATTTATATTCTGAATTTACAGAAATCTGAAAAAAAATTTCAAAACACTAAAATCATAGAATCCTGTCCTGAAACAATCTTCCAGTGTCTAATCTTGTATATGTTGACTGCATCATCCTGATGTTAAATTTTTATGGTGAGATCCTGACACAAATGAAAATACCCTGAATAAACTGTGCTTTGCAAAGGTTTAAGGCACTTAAACTGAAAAAGGGATGCATACATTGCATTTAGGGAATGTTTTTAATTTATGTAAAGAAAGAAAAACAAAAAATACAGTCTTAAGTGTCTTTTTCTTAATGATCTTGGGGGTAACGCCATTTTTGATGAACTCTTTCTTTGCCTTATCTTTGTTTTTATTTGTAGTTTTTCTGTATCTTGATCGTGGAGCTGAAAATGCTGAATGATAAATAGATTTAAATATAAATCTACAGTGCCTAAAACCTTTGCATTCTACAGTTTATGCAAAGAAAAAACAACCCAAATTAACCAATTACTTGTTTTTTTGATGTTGTGGCACATTAATTATATGACGCAGTTGTTTAAAATAAAAATCCTCACAGTTTCATCTCAAAATTTTGAGAATGTAAATATAGTATTAGTATTTAATTAACATTTTCATGGCTAACCACATGTTTTCTTATAGTGTAGAGCTTCTTATCCTGCTTAGTTTTTGTGGTGGAGCTCTGTCCTGTTTTTTCTTGTGCCTAAACCTTTCCTCATTAAAGGAAATGTTATAACAGAACAAGGTTCAGTTTTTAACTCCTTGAAGTGAGAGGACTGTTCACCTCTTTAATTTAGACATCTGCTGAATTGTTAAAGTGTTGTTTATTAAAGACTTGCTTAATGAAGAACAGAGTTCTAACTGGACCCCTGGTCTTATACAGGATTGCTTCACATAAATTGTACAGATTGTAGTGCATTATTACCTGCTGTTGTGGTACATACGGTGCTGTGAAAAAGTAATTTCACCCTTACTGATTACATCTGTTCTTGGTCTTATGTCACATCAGTTTTAGATCACCAAATACATTTTAATATCAGACTAAGACAAACTAAATAAATATAAAATGCAGTTTTTAAATAATTACTTTACTTATAAGGGACTAATGTTAACCTAACCAACCTCACCCTCTGTAAAAAGATAATTTCCCTCTGAATCGAATACCTAATTTTGTCACCTTTGGAGGACTTCTAAGAATGAGTCGCCTGTTTAAGGTCCTGCCACAGCAGTTCAGTTAAATTTAAAACCTTCATGGGCTTGCTGGTGTGCTTTGGATCAGTGTCCGGCAACATGACCCAAGTACTTGTGAGCTTAAGATCAGGAACTGATGGCCAGACATTGTTCTTCAGGATTTTCTGGTAGAGAGCAAAATGCTATTTTTATCAACTATAGTAGGTTTTCCAGGTCCTGAAGTTGCAAAACAACTCCAGACCATCACACTACTGCCACCATGTTTGCATGTGGATTTCACTCTTTTTCTAAAATAAAATGTGTTAATTGTATGCCTAATGTAATAGAACCCTTTCTTTAATCAGAAGTGGTTTTTAGATAACGTTGTGTGCCTCTTCATTATTGTTCAACCATGAACACTAATCTAATCACTAATTAATTAGTTAATAACTGATTAATTTACAGTTTATAACAGTTAAACATGTTTTAACAATGAAGTGTTTTTTCACATAGGACCAGGTTGGTTTGGATAGCTCTTTCCCTTAAGAAATGAAATAATTTGAAAGCTGTTTTTTGTATTTACTTCATGTATTATTGTCTGCTAATATTTGTTCACGGATCTGGAACATTGAAGTTTGACTTAAAACTTTTTTACAGCACTGTTCAATTTAGTAGGTCAGCCTCAAAGTCAAGTCAACACTGAAATATTTACAATGGATTGAACATTTTCATTTCATATTTGAGACAATAATCTAAATATCAAACCATTTAAACACTCATACCGTTATTTTAGTATCACAAAGCCCATGTTAATCATGCATAATAATACTTTATGATTTAATGCAGTATTAAAACAAATTCTGTTCTGTTTTTTACCGAAAGAATTGTTTGGGTTTGTATTTAAGTCTCTGTTTCTGTCTACATAAAGTTTTCTATCTTCATGTACCAAAAAAATGTATATAAAATGTCTCAGTGGAACAATGTGTTGCTGCCTCTTTGTTGAGTCCCTTCAGCAACAAAATTTTAACACAACAGGCCCGATGCAGGACTGAGAGATGACTTTAACTATAAATAATACAGCTGAATACAGGATAAACCGATCATAAAACAAACAAATTCAATAAGGTGTCAGTTTACTGTGGATTTTCACTAATCCACAATATTAGACATATAGGTTTAAATATATGCATCCCTGGTAAAATATCCATTGAAGAACTGCATCACATGCTTTTACAGCCGTAAAGAGCTTCTGGCGTACTTGTCTGCTGTTCATGTACACAACAATGGTGCATGATTTGAAAACTTCCTGGTCTCAGTTTTCATGTAAATGGGAAAAATGCAATCTTCCTTGATGGGGAAGCCCTGATTCATGCGCAGTATGACTACAATCAGCAGTAATTAATGCATACTGCAAAAAATGCTGACCACTTTAAAATCCGCAGAAGAAGACGGTATCAACAATGACGCACTGCTGAGTAATGTTTTTGCTGCGGACTCTTTTGAATCTGTCAAAGAAAGTGTTATTTTCCACTCTATATTTAAAAAGGAATCCGCATGCAAGTTGTTGAGTTTTAAAGAATGCCCACTAGTGGCCTAACAGGGGTATTGTACTGTTTTCACGTTCTACTAGTGTTGTGTGCACAGAGATCGTAATTAAAACTTTGTCATGTAGATGTGAAACGGATTAACAATCATGTTTTCAATGGGATTGTTGCCATGTGTACAGGGCCTTAAACCAGTTTGTTTGCAATGACTCAGGTTTTTAAACGTTGTTCACCAGTTTCCACAGTGAAGCCAATTTTACATCACCATGGGCTGAAAGTGAGCAGACAAATAAATGAGGCTCGATGGAGGAGTCTAGGTGAGCCTGTAACTGTCAAGCACGGTGGTGGTAGTAACATGCTGTGAGAATGTTCTGCAACCATTTGTGCTTCTGAATTGCAATAGTAAGGTGGAATAATGGAAAATTGATGAAGAACCTTTTTTAACTCTACCTTAAATCAATAGCTTGATACACAAATGGGTGTATCAACAGGACAATGATATAAAGAAACATGTCAAAACTGGTTGTGAAATTATTAAAGCAAGCTCACATTTTGGAATGGCTCCAACCTAAAACCCAGTTAAAACCTGTTTTAAAGCTCATTCTTTGCCAGGAAATCAAGCAGTTTAAAAAAAAGTCTATTCAGATTCAGATTCCAAAAAGATTGGTCTAATATCCAGCCGGAACTAGGAGATTGTTGATGGCAACAGAGGGTTTATGGTCGAAGTGTAGTTTGCTCAGGGAGATCTAAATAAATATTAGCAGCGCGTAGGTTAACAAACACTTTTTCCTTTTTAAATTCACTGTAGTTATTTGTTTATATCATCATTTCACTTCAATAGTTTAGAGACACCATTAAAAGCTCAATTTTAACATGATATGCCTATGAGGAGTGCAGGTAAACCTTTCTCTGGAACTGTCCATTTTAAGGTCATCGGTGACTACATTGTTGGTTGCGAATATTTTGGCGGTGTAGCCTTGCTGCAGACTGACTGATAACACACAACATGGAATAAACTAGAAAACTTTACCATGTCTCTGTAGTTGGGGTAGAAGGTCTGGTTGATGAGAGGGAACTTATCCGAACCCAAACACTTCTGATTGTTGATCAGCTGAGAAAACTGGAGGAAAGGGTGAAAAACAGTAAAGGTAAAAATACTCCAAACTAAACTTTGGTTTATGACTTCTCGCACTGGTCCATTGTGGATGTGTATTTGTTCTGCAAATGTCACTTACAGCCCAGGGTTTGTCACACAGGTTGTAAATGGAGTCCAGAGAGTTGACTGAAGGGATGCCCGCATACTGAAGACCAATGATCAAGTTCCTAAAATCCTCATTTTGTGCCATGCTGAAGGCGTGTTGGCGCACCAAAACAAAGTCAGGCCTGAATGATCTGGAGCAGGGAAATGGAGAGAGATAAAACAGTAATACATCTGTATATATAGTGCTTGGGCTTATTTCTGTGACCTAATACTTTAACAAGTTTGTACATGCAAATAATATTATATCACTTTTGATTTGTGTCTGTTTCACTGTCCTCCTGATATGTGGTACTTCTGCTAATAATTACAAGTCTCTATGTTTGTTTGGACATCTATAATTATGACCTTGCACTTCAGTCTGAAGGTTATTTTGGTATTAAGCCTCTAGCTCGGGGTTGAAGCTGGACAGCAGGAGACTGTGTAACCCTCCCACACATTTCGTCCTGTTGGGTAACCTCATGACTAGAAGGTGAAACTAGGCTGTTGGTGACATGTGTCACTGAGGTGGCCAACTGCAGCGTTAGCACTTAGAGGAACAGCAGAGAAATCTGCTGAGGGAACAAGGGAAGCATTACCCTTAATATTTCGAAATGGTAAATGGCAGACGCTAAAAGGTCCTGTAGTTTCAAGCATTTTTGTATAATTTGTTCTTCCTTGGGCAATTTAAAATGAGTAACTCAAGGCATAAATTAAGTGTAAAAAACCACAGAGATCAAGTCAGAAAAGCAAGTTCTGACCAGCAGGTGGAGGTCAGTCACAATATTCACTGCAATTCTGCTCAGGGTGATGATAATGACCAATGACTCGTGTTGTTCTTGCTTTTGTGTGTGTATGACTGAGAAAGTGAGGGAATGTGAGATAGAGCAGAGAAGCAGACAGAGGTGAGAAATGACTCTGACATTAAAAGACATGAAGAGTGGAATTATATTAAAATGCCAGAGAGGAACAACTCTGCCACATTGTCAGCGTAACTGAATCTTCTGCAGAAAGAATATAAATCCTAGAATTTAACTCAACTGATGAAGTGGGACAGGTCATAGTGTCAGATTGATTTGAGTTTTTTTTTTTTATTCCAATAGACAATTACTCTGTTTAATTGCCCTGCTTGAAAAGTGTGATTTTCTTGAATGCCTCGGACTTTTAAGAAAATGAAAGTAAAATTGGACTGAAACGTAACTAATAATGTTTAGATAACACATTCAAAGGCCACTCTAAACAAATAGGTTTTAATCTTGATTTAAAGCAACTTAGGGTTTTGTCGTTTTTACAGTTTTCAGGGAGTTTATTCCTGATTAATGGAGTGTAAGAACTAAAAGCTGCTTCTCCATGTTTGGTTCTGGTTCTGGGTATGCAGAGTAGATTTGAGCCAGAAGACCTGAGAGGTCTGGGTGGTTGATACACTGACAACAAGTCTGTAATGTATTTTGGTGCTAAGCCATTCAATGATTTATAGACTAACAGAGGTATTTTAAAGTCTATTCTCTGAGCTACAGGGAGCCAGTGTTTCTTAGCATTGTTCTGGATCAACTGCAGCTGTCTGATCGACTTTTTAAGCAGACCTGTGAAGACACCGTTGCAGTAATCAATTCTACTAAAGATGAATGCATGAATTAGTTTTTCAAGGTCTTGCTGAGACATTAGTCATTTAATCCTGGAGATGTTCTTTAGGTGATAGAAGGCTGACCTTGTTACTGTTTTTATGTGCCTCTGAAGGTTCAGATCTGAGTCCATCACTACACCCAGGTTTCGAACCTGACTAGTGGTTTCTAGCTGTATTAATTGAAGCTGTGTGCTAACTTTTAAATGCTCTTCCTTTGGTCCAAAGATTGTTACTTCAGTTTTGTTTTGATTCAGCTGAAGAAAATTTTGGCCCATCCATGCATTGATTTCTTCTAAGCATTTACCCAGCACTTGAATGGGTTCATAATCACCTGGTGACATTGTAACGTATAGCTGTGTGTCGTCTGCATAGTTATGATAACTTACGTTGCTGTTTATTAAAATCTGAGTTAGGGGGAGCATGTAGATATTGAATAGAATGGGCCCTAAGATGGATCCTTGGGGAACGCCACATGTGATTTTTGTGGTCTCTGATGCAAAGTTACCTACTGACACAAAAAAGTCCCTGTCCTTCAAGTAGGATTTCAACCAATTGAGTGCTGTACCAGAAAGGCCGACCCAGTTTTACAGGCGCTCTAATAAAATGGAGTGATCAACAGTGTCAAATGCTGCACTAAGGTCCAATAATACCAGCACTGTGGTTCTTCCACAGTCCGCATTTATACGGATGTCATTGAACACCTTGACAAGAGCAGTCGCTGTACTGTGGTGAGCACAGAAGTCTGACTGGAAGACATCGAAGCGGTTGGTCGTTGTTAGGAAGTTGTTTAACTGTTGAAACACAGCTTTTTCAATAATCCTGCTGATGAAGGGGAGGTTTGAGATAGGCCTGTAGTTCTGTAGTAGCAGCTTGTCCAAGTTGCTCTTTTTCAATAGAGGTTTGATAATTGCTGTATTCAGGGCCCGGGGGAAAACACTTGACAAAAGGGACGTGTTTATTATTTGTGTTAAATCAGATGTTATTAAAGGCAAAGCTTTCTTGAGAAAAGCTGTGGGTAAAACATCAAGACAGCAGGAAGAAGAGCTTAGTTGGTGTACGATTTCTTCTAAGTTTTTGTAGTTTATTTGGTGAAATTGGGAAATTTTGTCAAATCAGTTCTAGTTAGAGACAACATTGGTACTGGAGTTGATGTGGATGTGCTGACTGCCCCTCTGATCTTTTGGGTTTTTTCAGTGAAGAATTTAGCAAATTCATTGTAGGCCCTGGTAGAGTGGAGTTAAAATGCTACAGTTACAGGAGGGTTTGTTAGCCATTCAACTGTGGCAAATAATGCACGAGCATTGTTTATATTTTTGCTGATGAGCTCAGAAAAGAAAGATTCCCTTGCATTTTTCAGTTGTAGGTTATATCTGTATAGTCTCTCTTTATAGATAATATAGTGAACCTGGAGTCCAGTGTTTCGCCACCTGCGTTCAGCTTTTCAACACTCCTTTTTTTCACTTCTGACTGTCGGAGCATTTCTCCATGGAGACATTTTCTTCTTTCTTAAGGTAGCTGCTGATACAGACCTTTGCTGGAACATAACCTCAGTTATGTGGACTCCTGTCTGTCTGCCTATCCGTCTGCCTGCCTGTCGACCTGCCTATCTGCCTACCTGTCTGCCAACATCTGGTAAAACTCCCTCCTAAGGACTGCACTGTAAATATTCTCATCACCAGTACTCTCTCTCTCTCCTTGGATTCCTGGGTTTACAAAGTCTACAGTAGAAATAAACCTCATTTACCGTCTTATCCTGTGTGCTGAGTCTGTTTCATCCTCTGGTTTTGTTCTAATTCGACTATCTAAGCAATTCATGATAGTTTGTGCGTTTGCCGTTTAACATGTTGAGTCAAACCAAAATTTCTAAGAGTGTCATATAGATCTATTCCACTTCTGTCTTCATGATTGTCCATGTGAATGTTGGAGTCTCCCACAATAATTAAACAGTCATAATAAACACATATCACAGATAAAAGCTCATTAGAATCACTGAAAAGGTTTGTTTTGGACTTAGGAGGCCTGTAACTATTCAAGGACATGGTTCGGACCGGGCTCTTTACCTGGAGAGCCACATATTCAAAAGAGTCAAATTTGCCCAGAAATACTTTTTTACACTTTAGTAAATCTTTAAACAAAGTGGCCACCCCTCCACCTTTTCTTTGCCGTCTGCTCTCACAAAGAAAATTGTAGTTCGGAGGCATCGGCTCTATCAGAATGGGAGCTTCATTAAATTCATGGATCCATGTTTCTGTTAAAAACATAACATCAAGATCGTGGTCAGTAATGAAGTCATTGATTAAAAAGAGATCTGATGTTCAATAAAACCAGTTTATATGACTTAGTTGCTGATATTAACTCTGTGTCTGGTTGTACCTGACGGTTTATGGCTTTTAAGTTTGATTGTTTATTACTGTCTCTTATCCTTTTGCCTTTCTTCTTTCTGTCACGTATAAGCACAGAGATTTTACAACTATCTCGTATTAGGGGCCCAAGTTTTTCCTGGACATGCTCATTTCTGATAGAGTTACCACTGGGGCCCAGATTGTATCACAGAGAAGTGGTTTGAAGGTCCTGATTAGGAGGAGATAGATTAGGAGGTGGTGGAGGTCTACGGCATTTGGAAGATGTTGGTTCAGTAGTAGGGCCTCGGCCACGGGGGGTGTTGAATGGAGAAGATGTCAGAGCCATTTGGGTCTCGATCTTAAGAGCTCCTTTCATGTCATCAGAATCCAGTAAAGCAAAAAGCGGGCTCAGTGGGGAGATGGGAGAGTTCTGTGCGGTCTGCGTCGGGGTCTCAGGTAAGGGAGGTTTAACGGGGGAGTCGGTCTGGGTCTGGGTTTGGGGGGAGGGGGGTATAACGGGGGGGTCCACTTCTCCTGTGGATTTCGACGGGGAGACATTTTGTGATGATCTCTCTTTCTCAGCCAACTGGCCGATAGTTTCTGCTGGAGCTGTTGGAGGCAGCGTTATCATTGTTATGATACTCCATGTTCTCTGCTGAAGGTCGAAGCTCCTCGCAGATTATTTACTGAATAGAAGAGATTAGATGTGAGACATCTGGCTCCTGGCTTGTTCAAACAGAAACCATCTTGCTTGAAGAGTTGTCTTTTTTCCCAAAAAATATTAAAGTTGTCGATGAAGTTCACAGATGTAGTAGCACATGTTTTTTTCAACCACTTATTGATTATCAGAAGTCTCAAAAAAATCTCATCTCCACAGAAAATCGGTGCAAAGGGTCCGCTGAGATATTAATATTGAGACCTCCAACAATATTCAGAAGACGAGTGAATCCTCCTTCAATCCTTCTGATTTTTTCTTAGCCACGTCATCCATGGCTCCACAGGGTATAATAAGGTTTTCTAGAGACGGGCGTTTTTCTGTGATTGCAAGAATATTCTCTGAGATATCAGACACGACATTACTGATACCAATCATAACTTATGTGTTTTTCTTGTTGCAGAAGTTTTTAATCCCATCCACAGCTGTGTTGTCCACTATTAGGGTTCTTGGTCCGGTTCTTGTTCTCAAACCTTTTATTGTTCTCAGAAGATGGATCATTTTCCTGATTTTCATTCTGTAGTGGAGCAAATCTGTTCTGGAGGGGAATTCCATTATTTCCAGCTGTCTCACTCCTATCAGTTGTTGTGACAGCAGCTCGCTGTAGAAGTCTCCTTTTCCCAGGGGAAACGGGGGCATTTCTCTGTAATTCTGGCCATTCTAATTTATTTAATTGCTGAGATCTTCCAGTGAGTCGTCCACCTTGATTTTTCGGGCATGCTCCTAAAACATGCCAGTGGGGTCTGCAGGTAGGTTTATTCTCTGTGTTCTGATTGCCGGCTGAGTTGTTGAGCTGGCTGTCACTGTTTGGGATCACAGGCAGAGTTGAATCATCGCTGTACCCCATATTCACCTCCACATTCACTTCTAGTTGATGGATTTTTATCTCCAAAACAGCCAATTTCTGTAAAAGTTTGTTGAAGTCCTCTGTGGTGAAGGGAGGCATTTTGTACTGATTAGCTGGCGTCAACTTGTCCTTCTTTCGAGTTTGATTATAAAAACATCAAAATCTTTTTGAAAAGAAAAAAACAAATAATTCTTGGGAGTCGCTGGTAAGTAGTTTTAGTACAATATTTCTGTAATTTTGGCTAAGAGATAAAAAGTTAGGAGTAAAAGAATGCAAGCAAGCAGGGAGCTTAGGAGAAAAGCGTCTGAGCAGGCAGAGAGGTGGAAGTAGAAGTGGCTCCTGTAAAGATCTTAAAAAAATTATCCCCATGTTCTGGCTTAATGCGGAACTTGTGAACCTGAGGCATATCTGTAGAAAAGCTGAGCGTTGTTAGAGATGTTCTAGATTAGAGGCATTTCTACAGGCCTGCACTCCTCTCTGCAGCTTCTGTACTGCTACCCACCCATTACCCTATGAAGACAGTGTCTCGCCCACAGCCAAAATTGAATAGATTAAAAAATAATCTCAAACGAGGAAATCAGGAAAATCTAATAAAAATAAACACAACTCAGACTAAAAAGAAAAATAAAACAATTAAATGTGGCTTACTGAACACAAGATCTCTCTCCTCAAAGACATTGGTAGTTAGTGACCTGATTTGTGACAATCAGATTGATTTATTTTGCCTCACAGAAACCTGGCTGCAGCAAGAGAATTATGTTACTATAAATGAGTCAACTCCTACTAATTATTTAAATTTTCACATTTCTCGAAATACTGGCCGAGGAGGAGTAGCAACCATCTTTCAGTCGATATATTATTATCTTATTCGATTTATTGACTAGACCAAGACCAATCAATAGCTACAACTCTTTTGAATATTTACCTTAGTTTTCCTCATCCAAATTGCAAAGCACTAAAAACACTTCTGTTTGTTGTTTTGTACCGTCCACCTTACTCTCAATTTTTAGATCAGTTTTCAGACCTTTTATCTGATTTAGTGTTAAATACAGATAAGGTTATTATAGTGGGGGATTTTAACATTCATGTTGACACTGAAAGTGATAGCCTAAATATAGCGTTTAATGCTATCTTAGACTCAATTGGCTTTGCTCAAAACATTAACAAACCTACCCACCTTTGTCTTCATTCTCTGGACCTTGTGCTGACATATGGCATTGAGTGTAAAGACATAACAATATTTCCTCATAACCCTGTCCTGTCTGACCATTTTTTAGTAACCCTTGAGTTTAATTTAACCGAGTACTCCACACCTGAAAGAAAATTTCATTATAGTAGATCATTATCAGACAATGCTGTAACAACCTTTAAAGAATCTGTTCCACTTTTGACTTCCTCGTTATCACAGAAAAGCACAGTGGAGGGCAATAATTTTGTTTCTTCCCCTTCACAAATTGATTCTCTTGTTCATAGTGTTACTTCATCAATGCGTGGTGCATTAGACAATGCAGCCCCCTTGAAAAAGAAGATAATTATTTATAGGAGGCTAGCCCCATGGTTTAATTCAGAGCTGCATACTTTAAAGCACAATGTTAGAAAATTGGAGAGAAAATGGCGCTCTACACACCTAGAGGATTCCAACTTAATCTGGAATAGCCTACTGTTGTATAAAAAGACACTTCACCAAGCTAGAACAGCTGATTTCTCATCATTAATAGAAGAGAACAAGAATAATCCTAGGTTTCTCTTTAGTACAGTTGCTAAACTTACACAGAGTCATAGCTCTGTTGAGCCATCCATTCCCTTAGCTCTCAGCAGTCATGACTTTGTGGGATTCTTCCAAAATAAAATTGATTCTATTAAAAAGAAAATCTTTGACATACTCCAAGTGAGACAACATTGGAAGTAACTGTAGAACCTGATCTGTGTTTGGACTGCTTTGATCCTGTGGAGCTTCCTGAGTTATCAGAAATATTAGCTTCATCTAAACCTTCAACTTGTATGTCAGACCCAATCTCAACCAAATTATTTAAGGAAGCTGTAATTAAACCTTTACTCAAGAAACCTTCGCTTGATCGAGATGACTTGATAAATTACAGACCTATATCCAATCTTCCATTCTTATCTAAACTTCTTGAGAAAATAGTTGCTAATCAAATGTGTGAGCATTTACACAGCAATGTTTGAAGAGTTTCAGTCAGGCTTCAGAGCTCATCATAGCACTGAAACAGCTCTGCTGAAAGTCACTAATGATATTCTTATGGCCTCAGATAATGGACTTGTGTCTGTACTTGTCCTGTTAGATCTCAGTGCTGCATTTGATACAGTCGATCACAATATTCTCTTAGAAAGGCTGGAATATGCTGTAGGGATCAGGGGAACAGCACTAGGCTGGTTTAAATCTTATTTGTCTGACAGATTCCAGTTTGTTCATGTAAATGATAAATCATCTTTAAACTCCAGGGTTAATTGTGGAGTACCACAGGGTTCAGTACTTGGGCCAATTCTCTTTACTATATATGCTTCCAATAGGTAAAATTGTCAGGCAGTATAGAATAAAGTTTCACTGTTACGCTGATGACACTCAGCTTTACTTATCCATAAATCCTGATGAGCTCATCAGTTAGATAGACTACAAGCATGTCTTGAACACATAAAAACTTGTAAGACTTTAGATTTTCTGCTTCTAAAATCAGACAAGACAGTAGCTGTCGTCTTTGGACCGGAGTCTTTAAAAAAGAAACTGCTTAGTCAATCACCTAACCTGGATGGCATTAAATTGACCTCCGATAATTAAGTAAAAAACCTTGGTGCTATTTTTGGCCAGAACATGTCATTTAAATCTCATATTAAACAGGTTTCCAGGGTTTCCTTCTTTCATCTCCGGAACATTGCCAAAATTAGAAATATCCTAGTCCGTGAGGCAGACACCCCATCTACTTTTAAGGCTAGGCTTAAAACTTTCCTTTTTGATAAAGCTTATAGTTAGACTGGGTTAGGTTATCCTGAGGTATCTTGCTTATTTTTTACCTCCATCTTCTTCCCTCCCTGTTGGATGGAGTAAATGGGAGTCAGGTTTAGCCTAAACTGGCTCAGTTATGGTTGAGGTGCAAACACACCCTCCATTTCTGCTACCTGTATGACCCCCTCTCTTTTCCAATGGTTATAATTAATCTGACAGAGAGAGGTATCCCAATCGTTGGGGATTTTAGTATAACAATGGCCATCAGTGGGCTCTAGATGGACAAACTGTCTACTTTTAAGGGTAGGCTTAAAACTTTCCTTTTTGATAAAGCTTATAATTAGAATGGCTTAGGTTATCCTGAGCTTTCTCTGTAGTTATGCTGCTATAGGCTTAGACTGCTGGAGGACATAATGACCACTTTCACCCTCTTCGCTACATTCTCACACTGCTCTCTAATTCTGCATTATTTTCTGTTATTTCAGTTTTTTACTTTATGTTCTCCCTCTTTTCTCTTCCTAGAAGCTACACCTTGCCTGACTCTGTGTCTACCTGTGGCACCTTTCTGGAGAGGGGCATTGTCCAAGCTTCTGTTGGCAACAACTTAATGCTCACCCTCTACCGATGACCCACATGGCCCTGTCTTTTAGTGTTTAACCCTTTCTCTCTCCTAGACATGGCGATTGACTGAGCTTAACTGTAACTAACTCTATGTGCTCTCTTTCAGACTATAACCTTGAAAACAGGCTCAGAGTTTATCTGTTCTTTCTTTCTAGGTGAAACGACTAAAGGAGCTACATCCATTAACATTTACTTTTCCTTCCCATAAAAAGGACTCCTGGATCAGTGCTTCTTTGTTCTCTTTGTGTCTCTGCTCTGTTCTCTCAAACCCCCAGTCGGTCATGGCAGATGGCCGCTCACACTGAGCCTGGTTCTGCTGGAGGTTTCTTCCTGTTAAAAGGGAGTTTTTCCTCTCCACTGTCGCTACATGCATGCTCAGTATGAGGGATTGCTGCAAAGTCAACGCCAGTGACTGTCCACTGTCTCTACATGCTCATCTGGGAGGAGTGAAGGCTGCAAGTTACTGACTCAATGCAATCTGCTGGGTATCCTTAAACAGAAAAACGTTTTATCCAATTTGAATAAATAACTGAATCTGACTGCACTGTTCAATGGTTAGGATGAATTTGAATGTATGTACCTGACTTTTATGAAGTGCCTTGAGACGACATGTGTTGTGAATTGGCGCTACATAAATAAACTGAATTGAATTGAGTTCATCAGATTACTTGGTTGCTTTTTTGTCTGCTTGTTACTGGTTAAGGGTTATCTGACTTTAAGGTTTTCTCCCTGTCTGGTTTAACTACAGTTGTTAACGTAGCTCGATATACAACCTGTCCCTTAGACCCTCTGCCAGCAAGGGTCATTAAGTAATTGTGGTCAGTATTAGGAACCTGTATTTTGTTTTTTATTAAATACTTTTGGAATCTTCCCTGCTTGCTTTAAATAAGCTGTAGTATTACCAATCCCGAAGAAACCTGCCAGACAACGATCGTACTTCTGCTTCCTAGTTACCAAGGAAAAGATTTAGAGATAGATAGATGTAAATATAACGACACATATTCATATACACACACACAGACGTGTATATATATATATATATATATATATATATATATATATATATATATATATATATATATATATATATCTATAAGGAGACGCTGGGGAAACCGTATCTGATGGGGAAACGCGAATCGACGTAACACCGGTACCAGGCAGAGGGATCGTAAGTCGCGTGCCCCAGAATGGCGATCGCTGCTCCTCTTCTCTCCTGGCCTGGATGAAGCCTTTCTCCGCGGCACGTTGGAGGTACTCCCAAAGGGTGATCATATCTTCGCCCGCTGCTCGGTCCTTCTTTTGGCTGGTTCCTACTGTCAGCATTGTGGGTTTGGTGGCAGGACCAAAATGCAGATAATGGCGAGGGGGCCGCATGGTGAGTAGAAGACGTTTTTTAATATTAAAGCAACGACTTACAGGCGAGTAGTCCAGGCGTATAGTCAGGAGATAAACAAACCATAAGGAGAAACTCGGGAATACAACAAGGGTTGTCAACGTAAGGAACCAGCGGGGAACAATGAAAACTAGAGACCCTATAAGCTGAGGGAAGTGGAGTATGGATCAATGAGACAGGGAGGCAGGTAATCAGGGGAAACATGAAACAGGTGTGGACCAGGCTGCAGGGAACTGAGGGAATATGTTACTATGGAAACGGGAGCTAGAGAACACAGAGACAGGAGGGGAAAACTAAACTAAACTAAAGACAACTCTTGGGAAAGGAAACCTGAACATAAAACAACAGGGAAGCACATCCTGACAATGGCGCGTTATCCTGCTGGAAGTAACCATCAGAAGATGGGTACATTGTGGCCATAAAGGGATGGACATGGTCAGCAACAATTCTCAGGTAGGCTGTGGCGTTTAGACGATGCTAAATTGGTACTAAGGGGCCCAAAGTGTGCCAAGAAAATATCCCCCACACCATTACACCACCTCTAGCAGCCTGAACCGTTGATACAAGGCAGGAAGGATCCATGGTTTCATGTTGTTGACGCCAAATTCTGACCCTACCATCCTTATGTTGCAGCAGAAATCGAGATTCATCAGACCAGGCAACGTTTTTCCAATGTTCTATTGTCCAATTTTGTTGAGCTTGTGTGAATTGTAGCCTCAGTTTCCTGTTCTTAGCTGACAGGAGTGGCACCCGGTGTGGTCATCTGCTGCTGTAGCCCATCTGCCTCAAGGCTCGACGTGTTGTGCGTTCTGAGATTCTCTTCTGCATGCCTTGGTTGTAACGAGTGGTTATTTGAGTGACTGTTGCCTTTCTATCAGCTCGAACCAGTCTGGCCATTCTCCTCTGACCTGTGGCATCAACAAGACATTTGCGCCCACAGAACTGCCGCTCACTGGATATTTTCTCTTTTTCGGACCATTCTCTGTAAACCCTAGAGATGGTAGTGCATGAAAATCCCAGTAGATCAGCAGTTTCTGAAATACTCAGACCAGCCCGTCTGGCACCAACAACCATGCCACGTTCAAAGTCACTTAAATCACCTTTCTTCCCCATTCTGATGCTCGGTTTGAACTGCAGCAAATCGTCTTGACCATGTCTACATGTCTAATTGTGATTGTAAATGTGATTGGCTGATTAGAAATTTGGTTTAACAAGCAGTTGGACTGGTGTACCTAATAAAGAGGCCGGTGAGTGTATATCTTTATTACTGGCAATAGCATACCTGTGCATATTTCAGCTACAGTTTGCACTGTTGGCTTTTTACAGAGTTGCCACCCTTTGAACACTGGCTTCATCCTACAACAACTACAAGAGAGGTCTATGGCCTTGACACACAGTAGCAGTTCTTGCATGAACCCCACTGGACTACACAGACCAGCACTCCTGCTGAAGAAAACAGTAACTTTTTATACTTACTAATTGGTCAAAAACATTAAGATTTTAAAACATATCTGTTCAGTTTTGTATTTTGTAAAGTAGGATAGATCAAGGTCAAAATCATGGTAATGTAACATACCTCAATCAGTCATAACATTCTGACAAGTATGACGATGCCTTGACAAGCTACAGTAGCTCATCTGTTGGTTCACTTTGCTACCCAGAAGCATCAACGAGCCTAGGCTGCCTATGACCCGGTCACTGATTGGACTTCATAAGATCCGCTAAAATCCTTACACTTAACCCTGGTTTTTTGTTTCTAAAACACTTTGACGACAAAATGTAGACTTTGTGCTTAATGTATCCCAGCCAATAACTGGTGCCATGATAATAAGTGATATTGATTTTATCTGTCAGTAGTTTTGCATTGAAAGAAAGCTCTGTTGGATGAACCATTTATTAACCATTACTTTGTGACTCTTGTTAATTATTAGATAGAATAGAATAGAATAGAATACCTTTGTTCCATGAACCAGCAATATAATCGAGAAATAAAAGGCATTTATAGGTTCTTATTTAATCCGATATGATTGTCCGTTCAGTGCCAGTGAGTCTGTAATTTGACCTGGCTGAGCAGATGGAAGGTGACCATGCATGCATGTACCAACAGATTAGCAAATGCTTCATGTGTACTACTGGGACAAAATCAACAAGAGTTCAGCTGCAGCCAAAGTAATGAAACTGTGCATGATTCCTACAATGATTGTCCTCTTTTTCTCAAAAAAAGTCACGCAAGTTTGCACATTTGTTTTTAAACAAATGTAGAAATTATTTATTGATCTATTTTTTAATTATACCAAGAAAGAGAAAAACGAAAGGAAAAAGGAAATGTATAATAAGGATGCCCATCATATGCTCTAGGACGTGATGGAGGTTACTAAGCAACTTGCAGTCTCTGAGCAGTTAGCAAATCACTGCTGAGACTTCAAATCGATGGACACAGTGCAATTACTAAGATAAATGCAGATAGTTAGGAACTCCAAGGTCTAAAAGCCCTGCACTGAAGTCAGAAATGAAGGGCTAATGTTTGTGTTGTAACCTTAATGACTATCTCCACTGCAAACCCATGTTTGGTGGAGGAAGAAGCAACATTACAACTTTTGATGTCTGAGAAGAACGAAAAGACATCTTCAAGGAATAAAGCTTCCATGTGCCCGTGACTTTAAGGATGATAAATGTAAATTATTGTTCTTATATAAATACAGTTTTGCATAGCTCTCCATCTGTTGCATTTGTTCCTGTCTCTTTCATTTCTGTGTATGAGTGTGTGTGGACCAGCCCCTCATAAAGCAGAGCACCGAAACAGAGTTGGTGATTACCAGACTGAAGCAGCCATCTTCATTTCCTGTAGCTTGTGTTTGTTGTTGTGCAGTGGGCGTTAGTCTTTGTTAAATACTGCCAGTCTTTCGGCTGAAAACCTGGGGTGAGTCAGTGGGGATTTGTGGTCTGTGGGAGTGTGTGTTAGCGTCTGGTTTACGGTAAGTTCATATGTTTGTAGGCAGATCAACTATGCCAGGCTGTTGGTGCTACCTTTGGTCTTAGCTTTCAGTAAACAGGTCACTTTATTACTTTCTAATGTATTCAGGGCAGTTCACAGAAAAGAGAAGCCTCTGGATCATCAGTCATTACTGCAGAAACATAACAGAACACTGTTAATCAGTGATACAAATACTGCTGATAAACAATTATGAGAATTACGGCTTCTAAAGATGCTGGCATACCTTTAAGAACTGACTCAGCATTTGGTTAAATGAGTTTAGATTTGGTTTATATTCCTTGTATTGCTGAAAAGAATATTCCAATGAAATTTAACAGAAGAACAATTATTCTAAAAGGGTCAACAACTTTGTTGTTGGGAGAAAATTAGACAAAACCGTAGGTTTTTGGATTCCAAACATTTTTTTTTTCTCGCGTAGGTTTGGAGTGATCACATGCAAGGGTTGGTTTAGTCTTAAAATATAGATGCAGTGTGAGTTTGAGATTCACTCAGCATTTAACAAACTACTTTGCTAATCACTATTTTCAAATATGTGGAGATGAGATGTGTGGAGCTGACCTGACAACCTTGGTGCTGCCCCTGATAACCTGCATGTCCACATTGCAGGTTCCATTTGAATGAGCCACAAGGTTGACCTCCGAAAACTCAGCCTACATGGAAGGAGAAAGCACACAGGACAACTTGAACTTTATAATATAATGATAAATAAGACTCTCGGTTACATCAATATAAATGTCTTCTTTGATAATTTCCTATATTGCTATAAATAAATTGATACTTTGAAAATACAGGATTCAGAAAATCACTTTAATTTACTCTCAGGTTCAAAATGAGGGTTTTTACAATAATCTTTGATTATGTCAAATCTACTCTGAAATAACTACTATGGCTACTTTCTATTTATCATCTGAACTAAGGGTTTACACGAAAATCAAATCTATGAATCACTTTTTCATTTACACAAGCTCCTTAGGTATACCAGTACACACCGATGAGTAAAAACACCCAACCACTGCTTTTGCACCACTTATTTATTTACATACTCTTGATTTACTTCATTGCAGACATAAACCATGCTGCTGCTCTCGTAAAAAATGCACGTTGCTACTCTTTGGTGTGGTTGCAGACACGGCAAGGATTTCTCTGTGACTCAAAGCCGCTGACTTCTGTCTCGTCTGGTGCATATTTCATTCCTGTGGTGAGGCTTGAGGTTTCACATTAAGATCTATTAGGTGTGATACTGTTTAATGTGAAACCCCTGAAAATAGTCATTCGACATTCAAGCAACCAAAATGCGACGCAAAAATGGTTGGCTAAAACCAATATGAAACCAAAATGTTATATTGCGGAGGCCTGAAACAGTTACTTTGAGCACAAGTGTAACCAGAGGATGAAGAGATTTCTGAGTGATTTTTCATTGGACATATGGGTGTTTTTTTAAGTATAGCCCCAGATTTAAAAAAGGCTACATATTAAAAGCACAGAGGTTTGCCTAATTTAAATGTTTAAAGAATCATAAGGAATCAGCCCTAAGCAAGGCAATATTTGTATATGATATGACTTTGTGTTTAGGTTTTTCTAAATATTACATCTTGTTATTGTCACAAATATAACACTAACTGCAGAAAATTAGAGAACCAAATCATTCTTGTGTGTGAAGGACTTAAAGCCACTAGCAAAATAAGTGGTAAAAAAGCTCCTGGGGCTGAAGCTCTCTATGCGGTAAATGAAGGTCAGAAAAACTTATTCAACAAAACTTTTCCACAATCAGCAGCAAAGAACATCACACAATTTTTTATAAGAGGAGATACTAGAAAAATTATTTCTAACAATAACAAAGATAGAGGAGGACATAAATAAGGAAAATTGCACAGCTGAAACTGATATTGAGTTTGATGTGCCTTGAATGTCAGCTCGGAGGTGGAGTGACCTCAGCACATTCCAGTCGAAAACTAGCAGGATTTGCTAATTGTTATGATACTGCTAGTAGAAAATTAAGATGGCAACAAATTTTTTTCCATACATGACACATACATTTTCCCAAATATAGTTTGTACAGGACTGCATGAATAAGATTCAACCCATGAGAAGGGCTAATTTATTTTATTTTAAATAGTTTTTATCTGCATTTGCACCACGTTTTATATACACGGTAGCCGTACCATATACTAAACTCGGGACTGCTTGGCATCTACTAATTGTTCCAGTCAGAATTTCCACTTCAAGGGGTGCTATTGTTGCATTTCAGACTGGGAACTTGGAAAATCTGACTTTTAAGTACAAACATAACTTTATACAATTGCTTGATAATTTATGACCAGTTTATAGATGTTAGCCAGGTGACAACCAAGGATTTAGCTCTAAGCTATTGTGGGGCGTACCTGGTCTGCATTGGTCAGTCTCTATCAATCAGTGAGAGGGTCATGCTAAGGCTAGGCTTATTGATGGTCATGGGTAGCTAATTGATCCAACTCTAGCTTAAACTGCTGAAGAAGCTAATGCTGGTTCTGATAAAAAGATGTCCATCTGTCCATCTATGGACAGTGGACCAAAAGTAACATGAATCAAGTAATGGCAGAAATCATTTGTAAGTAATTATTTTATAGAAACATGGATGTAGGAATTTGCAAGAGCCCCACAGGAAATACTGTTTTTTTTTTTTCTGTGCTTCTATGTCAAGTAGCTGCCCCCCACCCCGCAACAAAAACTTTAAATGCCTTTGTATAGATCATTGAAAGCCTTCACACTCATCCTCCACAGACCTGGAATATTTTTGGAAATTTCAGTATGAGTATACTGAACATGTCATCAGACCCCTTTCATCTCTGTCGTCTCTTTTATGATCCTTTCTAACCTTTTCATAAAGTAGTCTGATGCATCGTAGCTACAAAAATCAATATAGTACCTGCTCCACTTTGATGTCATATTCTCCGAGGACCTTCTTTCCTCTGAACGTCTTTGCCCTAAAAAAAAAAAAAGAGTTAGAGAAGAAAGTTGTTAAAGGTCATTTTCAAAGTTCACAGTTGCAATATGCTGCCCTCTACTGGAGCAAATGAGTGAGAGCATAAATGCCTGAAAATATTAAAGGCCAAACTTTCTCAGCTGCAGAATCATGACTACTTTTAATATTTTCAATTAAACTATTTTTTAACACATTTATCTCACAGTCTAAATCATACATGTTCCCCAGTGTCTTGATGTTCTCTTCGTACTTTCTTGGCTGCCGTATAATTAAGAGTGACATAAAACCAAGTCAATACACAGCTGTGGACAGATGGAGAGAAGACTGATCGAGTTGGACTGACAGCGAGGAGAAATAGAGGACGTCAGCCAAAATAACCCAAAATACCCAGGATGTCTCATTATACCAAGGGCTGCAAACGGATCACAGATGGTTTTGCACTGACTTTATCATCTAATCAGACACTGGCACTAAATAAAACACATAGGAAACATTGGACAAAGAGAACATTTATATTTTTATCACATCAGAGCTAACTGTAGCTACTGTTCAAGAATTCTTCTGGTTTTGTTTCCTCACCAGCGTTTGTGAAACATCTTTACAGATTTGTAATTTAATTTTGTCCTTTGTCTTGCGAGGGTGATTACAACATAACAAACTCACTTAGACTCCTTCTACCACTGTTCCATTGAGGATGTCCTGACCTTACGTGGTACAGCAGCAGCTCGGCAGCAAACAAAAAGTCTATCCAATGAGTCAATAAGACAGGCAGAGACATCACAATTAGAGACCTGCCCACCCTGAAGGACATTTAAACCTCATGATCAGCTCAGTTGTTGCTAAGCTACAGACACAAAACCCCAATGCTTTTGTGGCAATTTCTGGTGATTTTAACCATGCTTCACTCTCTGCTACACTTCCAACATTTCAACAGTTTGTCAGCTGCTCTACCAGAGAAAACAAAACATTGGATTTGTTTTATGCAAATGTCAAGGACTCATACATCTCTACAGCAAGACCTCCTCTAGGCAAATCAGATCACAATCTTGTTTTTCTCTGCTCGAAATATAAGCCCCTTGTTCAGAGGCAACCTGTAATAAAGAGGACTATGAGAAAATGGTCACAGAAAGCTGAAGAAGCTCTGCAAGGTTGCTTTGAGGCTACAGACTGGGACGCGTTGTGCCAGCCACATGGAGAGGACATCTATGCCATGACTGAGTGTGTAACCAACTATATAAACTTCTGCGTGGATAACATCATCCCCACCAGAACCGTGAGATGCTTCCCCAATAACAAACCTTGGATCACCAGTGACCTGAAGGACCTGCTTAACAAGAAAAAAAGAGCCTACAGAGAGGGAGACAGAGAATTATTGAGGAGTATACAGAAGCAACTTAAAGTCAAGATAAGAGACAGCAAGGAGGTGTACAAGAAGAAGCTGGAGAGCAAGCTCCAGCAAAACAATATCAGAGATGTGTGGACAGGGATGAAGAAGATCACATGCTTCAAGCAGAAGGATGATCAGACCGATGGAGGTCTGGACAGAGCCAATGAACTGAACACATTCTTCAATAGGTTCAGTTCAGAAACAAGCTTCGCATCCTCCTCTCCTGCTCACAGCCAAACAGACATTCCACCCTCCTTTGACCCACAGGACCCACAGCTGTCCAGTAACACCTCACATTTTTTATCTTCCACCTCAGCCCTAGACCCTTCTGCTTCTACATGTTTGCCTTCAACCATATCAGAAGATGCTGATACTTCCTTTGCTTCCCCCTTCCACCTGTGTGTCTCAAGAAGTCAAGTGAAGAGACAACTGGAGAGACTGAATCGGAATAAGGCTGCAGGTCCAGATCATGTCAGCCCTAGAGTCCTGAAGGCCTGTGCAGAGCAGCTCTGTGGGATTCTGCAGCACCTCTTCAACCTTAGCCTGGCCCAGAAGAAGGTTCCGGTGTTGTGGAAGACCTCCTGTCTTGTACCAAAGAAAACTCACCCATCAGTCCTCAATGACTATAGACCTGTTGCCCTGACATCTCACATCATGAAGGTCCTAGAGAGACTCCTGTTGGCCCACCTGAGTAAGCAAACAGTAAACCATCAGGACCCCCTTCAGTTTGCTTATCGCTGTGGAGTTGGAGTTGAAGATGCCATCATACATCTGCTTCAACAAACCCACTGTCATCTAGACAAAGCCAGCAGCACCATGAGGATCATGTACTTTGATTTCTCCAGTGCATTTAATACAATCCAACCTGATTTGCTTTGTCAGAAACTCCAGAAGACTCAAGTGAAGGCCTCAACAATCCCCTGGATCAAAGACTACCTGACAAACAGACCACAGTTTGTGAGACTGAAGGGTTGTGAGTCTAACCAGGTAGTCAGCAGCACAGGAGCACCACAGGGGACTGTACTCTCACCATTCCTTTTCACTCTGTACACCTCAGACTTCCAGTACAAGACAGACTCCTGTCATCTGCAGAAATACTCGGATGATTCTGCAGTCGTGGGGTGGATCAGAGATGGTCAAGAAGGTGAGTACAGGAAGGTGGTGGACCGCTTTGTGGCATGGTGTGGAAACAATCATCTCATTTTGAACGTGACTAAAACAAAGGAGATGATTGTAGATTTTAAGAGAAACAGGAATAAGTCAAAAACTATTTCTATCATGGGAGAAGAAGTGGAGGTGGTGGAGGAATATAAATACCTCGGTGTTCACCTGGACAACAGACTAGAGTGGAGATGCAACTGTGAAGACATCTACAAGAAGGGACAGAGCAGACTGTACTTCTTGAGGAAGCTTAGGTCCTTTGGTGTTTGCAGCAAGATGCTGCATATCTTCTATAAGTCTGTTGTGGAAAGTGTGATCTCTTCTGCCATCATCTGCTGGGGAAGCAGCATCAGAACCAGGGACTTAAAAAAGCTCAACAAGCTGATAAAAAAGGCTGGCTCTGTTCTGAGGATTCCTCTGGAACCTCTGGAGGTCATTGTAGGATTCTTCATAAAATGAAAAACATTATGGAGAACCCTGAGCATCCTCTTCATGAGACTGTCCTACAACAACAGAGTGTCTTCAGTCAGAGGCTTCTTCAGATCTACTGTAAGACGGAGCACTACAGGAGATCCTTCCTGCCCACATCCATCAGCATCTACAACGGCTCTTTGAGGAAACCTTCATAATATGAGCTATAACAACATTTAATTTCCCTTTGGGATTACTAAAGTATTTTTGAATTGAATTGAATTGAATGATGCCTCCAGAAGGCATCAAGTATCACTAAGAACCATCACCATCCAGCTCACAAACTGATCTTCTGCCATAAGGGGCGGGAGGGTGGTTCTGGGACTCTGCAATGTGGTTATATCCATTTAGTTTATGAGGTTGTGTTTTTATGTTGGTTTTTTTTTGTTTTTTTCACTGTTCGCGGAGCGCATCTGAATCTCGTGCATGCTCTGAGTACGGCACAACAATAAAGGAATCCTTTCCTATGTTACAGAATATAACTGCTAATGGCAGGTTTTGAATCCTGTACAGAGTGGAAATATTTCTTATTAGATTTTTATATCTGTTTATTTCTTTCTGTGCAGTCAGAAATATGTTTGTGTATTTCTTTCCATAGACCCACTGAAGACCCTTTGTCGTGCAGCGAATTTATGGTTCATCAGAATCAGACCATCTGTAAGGGAAACACTCGGAGTATCTGGCCCGAACGTCCTGCAATCACTAACTGTGCAAGTAAAATGAGTGACTTTAAAATCAAAACGTATCAGCTTATTAAAAGAGTATCCGTCTCAGTATGCACAGCTTACACAATGTTAATTGTTGCCCTAAAGACACCAATTCATCCATGTCTTCAGCAGCATCAAATGTCAACTTTACAAACTAAAATACATTCAATCTACAGAGTTAATTAAACAACATCTCAGTTTATTCCAAATATATATTGAAAGCAACCTCTGTCGCTAGTCCCAAAGTGATAGTCACATTCCGTCTGTGGTTCATATGTCAGTCCAACGCATAGCTGTATAATTATAGTATACTTTTGAAAAGTAGCTAATGTGTCCTCTTTATTTACCTCCACCAAACAGTCTCCAGCAGTTTATAGTTTGAGCGTAACATAGTAAAACACACCAGTTATGAATCTGAATCCTAACAGAGTGCATGAGAGTGGGATTTTACAGGTCAAAGGTGTGATTTATTTAAAGTTACAACAGACAGATGTACAGACATGACAGATGCGTGTGTCATCCTGAAAAATAAGGGATTTGCCAAATGTTTTGGGAGGTGGTTTTACATCTGACTTTCTAATTAATTTTGCCTGCAGGATCACAAAGGCTTTCACGACTAAACAGATCAGAGGTAACTTCAAAGTACTGAAATGATGTCAGTGTGTTGATAGATGAGGTGGCTGGTGTGATTTAATTGCAGAGTGATCTAGTTAAATCTAGAGCACAGATTTTGTTTTGCCTCATTCTATCTGTTGGAATAATAACATTCTCAACAGATTTTTACGATTGTTCTTTTGCTTCTGACAAAAAATGTACGCTGGCCTCACATGTTTTTTTTTTTTTTTTTTACCTTGCCTTGTTAGCTGGCATATCTAATAAGACCTTTTGTTTAAACTTCAAGATCTGAAGCACATTTTGTTAAATATCAAATACTAACATGTACATGAAGCATCATCACTGCAAACAAATTGTCTGCATACCAGCATTAATTTTAATTAACATTGTCACTGGATGACTGCTACGAGATTTGAGTAGCACTTGTCTAATTTCCATTGCAGTGCTGTGTATGTCTGAAACATTTAGCCTCTCTATATTGCTATCACACCACAATTTGATATGTCCAAATTCCATGTCCGATTGGCTTAGCTGGAGGTAAAAGTGCATATGCTACATCATCAGATTAGCAGAAAGATACTTTGACTCAAACATCTTTATCCTCCACAGAAACACAAGGCTGTAATAGTGTGATGACAATTTATGATATTCATACAATACTTATTAAAACTCTTTTTGGACACTATATACAGGTCCTTCTCAAAATATTAGCATATTGTGATAAAGTTAATTATTTTCCATCATGTCATGATGAAAATTTAACATTCATATATTTTAGATTCATTGCACACTAACTGAAATATTTCAGGTCTTTTATTGTCTTAATACGGATGATTTTGGCATACAGCTCATGAAAACCCAAAATTCCTATCTCACAAAATTAGCATATCATTAAAAGGGTCTCTAAACGAGCTATGAACCTAATCATCTGAATCAACGAGTTAACTCTAAACACCTGCAAAAGATTCCTGAGGCCTTTAAAACTCCCAGCCTGGTTCATCACTCAAAACCCCAATCATGGGTAAGACTGCCGACCTGACTGCTGTCCAGAAGGCCACTATTGACACCCTCAAGCAAGAGGGTAAGACACAGAAATAAATTTCTGAACGAATAGGCTGTTCCCAGAGTGCTGTATCAAGGCACCTCAGTGGGAAGTCTGTGGGAAGGAAAAAGTGTGGCAGAAAACGCTGCACAACGAGAAGAGGTGACCGGACCCTGAGGAAGATTGTGGAGAAGGGCCGATTCCAGACCTTGGGGGACCTGCGGAAGCAGTGGACTGAGTCTGGAGTAGAAACATCCAGAGCCACCGTGCACAGGCGTGTGCAGGAAATGGGCTACAAGTGTCGCATTCCGAAGGTCAAGCCACTTTTGAACCAGAAACAGCGGCAGAAGCGCCTGACCTGGGCTACAGAGAAGCAGCACTGGACTGTTGCTCAGTGGTCCAAAGTACTTTTTTCGGATGAAAGCAAATTCTTCATGTCATTCGGAAATCAAGGTGCCAGAGTCTGGAGGAAGACTGGGGAGAAGGAAATGCCAAAATGCCATTAGTCCAGTGTCAAGTACCCACAGTCAGTGATGGTCTGGGGTGCCGTGTCAGCTGCTGGTGTTGGTCCACTGTGTTTTATCAAGGGCAGGGTCAATGCAGCTAGCTATAAGGAGATTTTGGAGCACTTCATGCTTCCATCTGCTGAAAAGCTTTATGGAGATGAAGATTTCATTTTTCAGCACGACCTGGCACCTGCTCACAGTGCCAAAACCACTGGTAAATGGTTTACTGACCATGGTATCACTGTGCTCAATTGGCCTGCCAACTCTCCTGACCTGAACCCCATAGGGAATCTGTGGGATATTGTGAAGAGAACGTTGAGAGACTCAAGACCCAACACTCTGGATGAGCTAAAGGCCGCTATCGAAGCATCCTGGGCCTCCATAAGACCTCAGCAGTGCCACAGGCTGATTGCCTCCATGCCACGCCGCATTGAAGCAGTCATTTCTGCAAAAGGATTCCCGACCAAGTATTGAGTGCATAACTGTACATGATTATTTGAAGGTTGATGTTTTTTGTATTAAAAACACTTTTCTTTTATTGGTCGGATGAAATATGCTAATTTTGTGAGATAGGAATTTTGTGTTTTCATGAGCTGTATGCCAAAATCATCTGTATTAAGACAATAAAAGACCTGAAATATTTCAGTTAGTGTGCAATGAATCTAAAATATATGAATGTTAAATTTTCATCATGACATTATGGAAAATAATTTACTTTATCATAATATGCTAATATTTTGAGAAGGACCTGTATATCTTTCTGCCAAAATATGTGTTTTCTTTCTTCTTTAGCTCTGATTGACCAACACAAGAATAAAACGTCCAGGAAAAGAAGAAATTCAGGGGACGGTTAATATTCAATAAAGTGAATTCCTTACAGAAATGTAACAGGTGTTTGTTTTTATGTAAAAGTCCCTCTGTGCTGTTTAATTTCCAAACATCTGCAAAACTGAATGATTGCTTTCTGGGGATCTTGTGGTGAATAGATGAAGCTAAAAATTCCCCATTTATGCATTTTAAGTTGTAACTGGAAACAAATTACTAACCAGCTGCATATTTTTACCTCTGACAATTATGAAAATACTTAGAAACGTACCTCGAGACTGTCTGATCTAATGATCTTCAAAACCAATTTCAGTCCTTTCAGTTTCCTTTTCATAAACCTCATCACACTTTTACTGGAAGCTATTATTGTGGCTGTGAGGAACATTTTAATTACATGTATTGCTGCATAGTGTTATCTCAAATTTGAACAAAATCGGGCAGGAAAGAGTGTTCTATATCTGATTAACATTTCTGTCAAGCTGCTAGCGCACCTTGTATAGCAAAAATCAACAATGTTAAAAGTTTTGTTCTGGAGTTTTGAATAGCCCAACACCAAATTAAATAGCTAGCCAACAAAAAATGCACATATTCCATATCTGTCACCCATCTTAAATCAGTAAACCTGGATGCAGCATCAGCAAGATTTATTTTCTATGATTTTACATAAAAATTCTTAATGTTTGCATATGAACTTCAAGAACATAATGCAACAGATAATCATGCAACAGACTTCTAACTAGGGCTATCACATGTAAACATTTCCTTTCTAACTTTTCAAACAAAGCATCATGTAATATAACCAGATTTTTTTTATTTTTCTTTATTTATCCAATAATCCCATATCTTTGGTACAGAGTAATGAGCGTGGCAACGAGCCTCACAGCTAACATGATTTCACTTTAATCCGACAAAGATGCAATAACAAGATACATCAGGAGGTTGTAAACAACAAATCATCCTTGGCAGGTAATCCCAGCAGATTCCACTAATTAATTTGTGGCATGTACAAGTGTCTTAAACTCAAACACCATTGGCTGCAGTTAAGTAGAGTTTAATGAACAGAAACCTCCATTCTGACATACGCCCACATGCTGCTTTGTTTGAGTTCAGTATACAGATGCAACAATATTGAACCACCACAAACTCTGAAGCAGATAACATAACCCAACCGTAGCTGTGATAGCAGATGGCATACATTCAAGGTTTTTAATCCAAAGGCTGCTGGTGACACTGATAACATGTAATGTTTTTACAAGAAATGCTCATGTCAAAATTGTTCTGCTTAGGAAAGTCTGAGTGAATTAGAATATCATCAAAAAGTTAAATTATTTCAGCCATTTAATTCAAACATTAGCAAAAGGGACAAGACCTTTTAAGGCTGATTGTCAAGGCTGAGAGAAGCCAAACACTTCCAGGACAAGGAAACAATTTTCTTTGTAACATGTAGTCTAAACCTGTCAGACATTGAGTTGCAGATAGCAGGCTGTTTAGTTGTAAAAATCCTTGCAAAGATGCCGTGGTGAACTAGGGTGCATTAACAGCATGACCAAAGTATCTTTCACTCTACAGAAGGAGCTCACCAGGCAAATGTTTTTCTGTGGCAATTTCATGGGATCACAGTTTCACTATGGATCAGAGGAGTCATTGACTTTCAGAGAGCCTGTAGACATTAAGCATTTTAAATCAATTCAACAAAGTGAGAGAGGAAAGGGAGAAGAAAAGAGACAAAAAGATCATCAAAACAAGAGAAACAACTGACATTTTTATTGTAGATACAGACAAGATAATGTGCAATAAATATGTTACCCAATTTGGCATGAAAACAGGAATCAAACACATCAGTAAAATAAGGCTTGAGTAATGATTTATTGGGTTTCACTGTTTCCTGTGTTACCAGTTGGGGGAAAAGCTGTCATAAAACACACATTTAATCTGTAAAAAGGTAATCAATTACTCAAAGAAATATCATCCTAAAGTTTTGTTTTACCGAGTTTGAAATCTCACATTATATAATGAGTTTTGCTGAGAAGAAAAGGCACCATAGTAAGGATATAAAACTGTTACTGCTTCCTATTAAATTACAATACACATCACAGGATATTTACTGGTGCTGCCTCACACTTTCCTTTTTATTTCACTCCTGTTTTGTCTTCTCTTTGTCTCCACTCGTTTCTCTTTTCTCTCTCCCATCACCTAGCCACGGTTGGCCTCTTCATGAATAATTATTTTCACCCATCTGTTTTTCCCTCCACTCTTTAGCGGTGATAAAGTTAGGATGCATTAAGGGAATGTAAGCATTTAAATGAACCAACAGAATTCTGATTGGTTTAATGAGATGGAAATACACATTGCCTTGCTGTGGATTTATCAACTAAAATGTTTGGCTACATATAAAAAGATTTAATGAGTGCATAGTTGAAAAATGCATGTACTAAAGTAAAACTAGTTGTAATTATCACATTTTGCAGCAGCCAGTTAGAAGTTTATTTCATATCTGTAGAATAACTTGGGTAGTTTAATCTTTGTTTCATGCTCTTTAGTAGATAATTACAGAATCTGTAAAAGGGTTTAGGCCATAAAAGGAAATGAATTATTATTCTTTCATCATCAAACCGCTGCTTCTCTGTAATTAAACCCCTTTGATCCACCCTCTCCCCTTTTTCTTTCACCCCAACATCTCTGAAGGCATGACCAGGCAATACAATTATCAAAAAGCCACCAAATCATGTTTTACTGTTATGTGGTGCATTTATATGCAAAAAGAAACCATTACTAAAAATATACAACCATATTTTTAAAGGAGGTTAAAATCTTTTGCAAAAAGATTAGATTAAAATGATTTGTAACCTTGTATTTAATTTAAAATGGCTAAAATCCCTAATTTAAGTTTCAGCAATCAGTTGCTTGCACTGATCACTGCTGATCACTGCTGACACAGTACAGCACATATAAATCAGTTCAGTGGATAAACACAACATTTGTTTGCTGAAAGTTCAGTATATACTTTTCTGTCTCTATGGAGACTTTCTAATGACCCTGCATGTTTAGTTTGTCAAGCCATTCTTTTTACCAAAAGGATGGAAAGAGACAGTATTCAGCTTTGGCCGTAATCTTATTGACTTTGGTTTTATTTGGTCACTTTGGTTTGAGTTTTGTTGTATTTCAGGTTTATTTTGCATTTCAGTTCATTCTTTTGTTTACTCTTGTTTGTTTAGTGATTGTTTTGCCCGTTGCTGCATTTTCCCAAGATCCCTCTAGCTATTCCACGTCAATCCCATGTAATGTTTATAGCTTCTCATCGACCCATTCTCCCTCAGTCCACGCGCTCCCACAGCTGCTCCACATTCAGTTATTGCTTCTTGTACAAGTAATCACTCCCTGCCAGTGTAGCCTTTACATACTCCCAAGGTTCTTTTAGTCATTGTCAGATCCTTCGTCATGGGATGCCTCGCCAGTTCTTTCCTTGTGGGTTCCTGTCTTCCAGTCATCTTCTTTAAGTTTATTTTTAATTTTTTTTTATCAATAACTTTTATCAATAATTTTTTTTTATCTTCTTCGGTGACATCCATCATTTCCAGTGTTTTGACTATCTGTATTACCCGACAATCTGACCTACATTGTGGCAATGGCGATGCGCACACTGATGATACTTCTCAGATTGCATAAAACCCCACTCATTGAGACGTCCTACCTGTGGAAGTTTAATTTCGTCGAAGGTTACGGTTAGTCTAATTTAATTTATTTAATTTTATTTTCCTAAAGTTTTTGTATTACTTCTTGCTTTAAGTTTACATGACAGTGACCTTATAGCATATTTGTAAATGACTTTAGTTTAATGTCTGAAATATCGGTATTATAATGTAAACCACAATTAGTGTCAACCACGTGAATCACAACAAACACTATTATAATTTTACAACATTTCTATATTTCTGAGTAGGCCTATTGATTATTCTGCATTTGTCACTTTATCATTTCAGGTGCAGTGTGACCTGTGTTGTCGGTGGGCACATTTTGACTGTACTAGATATAATGAAGACTGTCACACAACTTATACAGGTCCTTCTCAAAATATTAGCATATTGTGATAAAGTTCATTATTTTCCATAATGTCATGATGAAAATTTAACATTAATATATTTTAGATTCATTGCACACTAACTGAAATATTTCAGGTCTTTTATTGTCTTAATATGGATGATTTTGGAATACAGCTCATGAAAACCCAAAATTCCTATCTCACAAAATTAGAATATCATTAAAAGGGTCTCTAAACAAGCTATGAACCTAATCATCTGAATCAACGAGTTAACTCTAAACACCTGCAAAAGATTCCTGAGGCCTTTAAAACTCCCAGCCTGGTTCATCACTCAAAACCCCAATCATGGGTAAGACTGCCGACCTGACTGCTGTCCAGAAGGCCACTATTGACACCCTCAAGCAAGAGGGTAAGACACAGAAAGAAATTTCTGAATGAATAGGCTGTTCCCAGAGTGCTGTATCAAGGCACCTCAGTGGGAAGTCTGTGGGAAGGAAAAAGTGTGGCAGAAACGCTGCACAAAGAGAAGAGGTGACCGGACCCTGAGGAAGATTGTGGAGAAGGGCCGATTCCAGACCTTGGGGGACCTGCGGAAGCAGTGAACTGAGTCTGGAGTAGAAACATCCAGAGCCACCGTGCACAGGCGTGTGCAGGAAATGGGCTACAAGTGCCGCATTCCCCAGGTCAAGCCACTTTTGAACCAGAAACAGCGGCAGAAGCGCCTGACCTGGGCTACAGAGAAGCAGCACTGGACTGTTGCTCAGTGGTCCAAAGTACTTTTTTCGGATCAAATCAAATTCTGCATGTCATTCGGAAATCAAGGTGCCAGAGTCTGGAGGAAGACTGGGGAGAAGGAAATGCCAAAATGCCAGAAGCCCAGTGTCAAGTACCCACAGTCAGTGATGGTCTGGGGTGCCGTGTCAGCTGCTGGTGTTGGTCCACTGTGTTTTATCAAGGGCAAGGTCAATGCAGCTAACTATCAGGAGATTTTGGAGCACTTCATGCTTCCATCTGCTGAAAAGCTTTATGGAGATGAAGATTTCATTTTTCAGCACGACCTGGCACCTGCTCACAGTGCCAAAACCACTGGTAAATGGTTTACTGACCATGGTATCACTGTGCTCAATTGGCCTGCCAACTCTCCTGACCTGAACCCCATAGAGAATCTGTGGGATATTGTGAAGAGAACGTTGAGAGACTCAAGACCCAACACTCTGGATGAGCTAAAGGCCGCTATCGAAGCATCCTGGGCCTCCATAAGACCTCAGCAGTGTCACAGGCTGATTGCCTCCATGCCACGCCACATTGAAGCAGACATTTCTGCAAAAGGATTCCCGACCAAGTATTGAGTGCATAATTGTACATGATTATTTGAAGGTTGACGTTTTTTGTATTAAAAACACTTTTCTTTTATTGGTCGGATGAAATATGCTAATTTTGTGAGATATGGGATTTAAATGACATGTCCTGGTCAAAAGTAACACCAAGGTTTTTTACTTTATTATCAGTCAATTTAATGCCATCCAGGTTAAGTGATTGACTAAGCAGTTTCTTTTTTAAAGACTCCGGTCCAAAGACAACAACTTCTGTCTTGTTTGAATTTAGAAGCAAAAAATTTATAGTCATCCAAGTTTGTATGTCTTCAAGACATGCTTGTAGTCTATCTAACTGGTTGGGCTCATCAGGATTCATGGATAAGTAAAGCTGAGTGTCATCAGCGTAACAGTGAAAAGTTATCCTATGCTTCCTGATAATTTTACCTATTGGAAGCATATATATAGTAAAGAGAATTGGCCCAGGTACTGAACTCTGTGGTACTCCACAATTAACCCTGGAGTTTAAAGATGATTTATCATTTACATGAACAAACTGGAATCTGTCAGAAAGATAAGATTTAAACCAGCCTAGCGTTGTTCACCTAATCCCTACAGCATATTCCAGCCTTTCTAAGAGAATATTATGATCGACTGTATCAAATGCAGCACTGAGATCTAACAAGACAAGTACAGACACAAGTCCATTACTAAGAGAGGAAATAGCAAAATACAAGTAGAACACTAGAAACAAACAAACAAACTGAATATGACTAAACACCTAATTAGCAAGAAATGCAAATAAGGAATAGGACAAAGAAAAACAAGAACTGGCGATAAAGGAAAAATGTAAGTAAAGTGGACACAGAGCACAAGAGCAACCACATCAAATTGTGACATGGAATATAATCAACACAGAACCTTAACTAACCATGGAAAAATCTCAAATACAAACCAAAACCACAAACGTCACACAAATTGCTTCATCTCATTACATTTTGCTTGCTATCTTTCATCCACCACAGCAGGGTCTGAAGAAACAGATTTTGGATATGCATAGCTATAAATCCAAATAAAATATTAAGTTACAAACTCTACAAGTCTTAAAAATTAGCAAAAGTAAGTTTTGTTGTCTTACAACAATTAAGACTTAACAAGCCAATAATGATGTACTATTCTCACACTTGTTCTGACAGCAAACATTAAATGTTTAAATTAAAACATTAGCAGGCATTGTTATTGTTCATCATACTATATTTTTCACTGAGGCCTAGAATGAGTGCTCAAACATGTGTGTATCATTAGCCCCTCAGTATCAGTGAGGATGTCAGCAACATCAAATTAGTCTGATAAACCTGATTTTTCAGCCGCCACAGTGGCTGAACCTGCATACAAAGCTTCAAATCAATGGTCTCTGCTGATCTATTCTTGCCTGAGGTGAGGATGTCACCTGAATTATTCAGCTGTCTCACAGGAGGCTGTTACACCTCCTCCTGCTATTACCCATCCCATTGGCTCCCTGCAGGGATTCAGTTTTCCCAGAGACAAACCTGCCTAACACATACTGCAAATGTGACATGTCATACATAGTGTTTGGCATAAACTGACAGTATTACACCACAGCACACAAGCCAAGTAGTGGTGTAACTTTATTTTAAAACTTATTTAGTAGCGGCTTTATTGTGGTTTCTCATTGCATATTACTGTATGTGGCAATTTATACTTGTCCTTTTTAGCTTTTTGAATAAACTAGGTTATCTCAATAACTTTGACTTTAAAATTTAGTTTGTTGGACCAAACATTTGGTAAGTTGCCTATGCATATTGCAGTTATACATGCCCATGAAAGCTTCCAGTATTTGGTTTCCTACTCTTGCCATCTTTCTGGGTGCTGACAAGTGGGTTGGTGCTTGCAAGGAGGATTTTGAAAGAGAAACACATTTTTTTTAATTGGGCAATAATTCAAAAGAACATTCAGGACAAAATAGTGCTATTGCGCAGACAAGGAGAGTTTAAACAATGATAAAGTTAGTTTGCTGGCCATTAGGTGTTACAGTCCATGGATGATGGAGGACCAGAATGTAGGTGTACTAGTAAGAGGTGAGAGGTTTAGAAATGTATTTCCTCTCTTTTTTTCTGCTTATTAAAAACAAGCAGTTGAGTTCAAGTATTGTAATGTTTTGTTCATGAGTGATGGAAGGATGAAACAGGAGGTACATAGAATGAGTAGAACTTTGTTTTCTGTAATGGGGACTTTTCCATTCTGTTGTGGTGAAGAAGGACTGGAGCCAAGAAGCAAATTCCTTGATTAACTGGTCCATCTACAGTTGTATTCAATAAATTAGACTATGTGTTCCGATCAGGCTTATTTGTCAAATTAAAAGCACCTTTCAAAAATATCAACCTTCAAGCAGGTAGTAGACACATTCACTTAGTAAATCGATTTACTGAAATAAATTAACCTTTTAATAATAGTAACATTTATTGAATATGACTATAATCAGCCCCCCCGGCGACTCCATATGGAAGAAGCGGTTATAGAAAATGAATAGATGGATGGAATATGACTATAATGTTTCAGCCCACATCTATCTTCATGTCATAAGGATTTTGACCTGGTAAACATGAAATGTTCCAGATAGATGTCATTTCGAGGAGCCACTGGGTGGGAATATATACCCTGGCCTGGAAACACAGTGTAATCTTCCAAGAGAAGACAGAGATTGGTGCTGGCAAGAGAGATCTCCTGTATTTTTTCTGGACTGATCACCTCAGATTGGATAAATTGAACATGGATGGATGGATGGATGGATGTCAAAAGGTAGTAGAGGTATGGTAATGAATAAAAACAGCATGACAGGATGAAAGGACCCGACAAAAGACATATTCAACCTAAGAATAATGTAGATAATTCCAGATTAAAGAATGTCAGAGTTAAGATGCAAAAACTCTGACGTCTCATGCCATTCTTCTCTCAAGTTCAATGTTTGGATGTGTGCTTATAAAAGACCAGCTTGTTTATTTTCACTTATAGCAATTGTGTCTCCTTAAACCAGTAACACACATAGTTCTGTACTAAGGTAACTAAGAACATGTTCCTTGTGTTTGAATTCATAACATGGGAAGAAAATTATAACATTGGCTTACATTGCTAATAGTTGTTATCAATAAACACAACAATTAGCAAATCCCACAGATTTTCCAACTTGCAACTAGACTGCATTCAGCTCAGAGGATGTAATTCCCAAATCCAAGATCCTACCTCGAAAATAAAGTCAAACGCAGCGTTAATTCACTCAGGAAATTATATAATGTACTATACTATACTATACTATACTATACTATACTATACTATACTATACTATACTATACTATACTATACTATACTATACTATACTATACCATGCCATGCCATGCCATGCCATGCCATACCATGCCATGCCATGCCATGCCATGCCATGCTATGCTATGCTATGCTATACTATACTATACTATACTATACTATACTATACTATACTATACTATACTATACTATACTATACTATACTATACTATACTATACTATACTATACTATACTATACTATACTATGCTATACTATACTATAATATACTATACTATGAATTAAGGCTGATGGTTAGGAAACACAACCAAGTTTGAAAGAAAGAAAAACAAAAACCATGGCAGCTCAAAAAGATATTGACAAAAACAGGCAATTCTCAAAGTTCTAGATATGACAAAACAAAACTTTGACAGAGTTGAGGAAAATATCAGTAATGAATCAATTACTGTCGGGGTTCTGGTTTCAGTGTGTGTGTTGTGCTTTGTTTGTGACTTTGTTTTCAGTTTCCAGATGGTGCTGGAGTTCTCAGGTGTGCTGGGTGACAGGTGCGACTGATCTGCTGATTGCTTTGAGGAGTATTGAAGCAGGAGGCTGCCAGCATTTCGATGCCAGAGTGCTTGCCTTCAGTGGTAACAAACTCAGCCACTACTAAGCAATGCTTCGTTTTTTGTCTTTAAGCTGATGTTGTTTATGTTCCTTCACAGGCAGAAACCTGAACCTGAGGAATGGCCTCCCCGATCTGAATCCGAGCGGTGTTTTGTTAATGGACTTCTGTGCTAGTCACGGATTGTCCATAATGAACACCATGTTCAAACATAAGGGTGTCCATCAGTGCACTTGGCACCAGGACACAATAGGCAGGAGGTCAATGATCGACTTGTTGTCGTATCATCAGACCTTCGGCCGCATGTTTTGGACACTCGAGTGAAGAGAGGGGCTGAGCTGTCCACTGATCACCACCTGGTGGTGAGTTGGATCCGCTGGGGCAGGAGAAAGCCGGACAGATTTGGCAGGCCCAAGCGCATAGTGAGGGTCTGCTGGGAACGTCTGGTGGACCCCTTGTCCAGGGATGTATTCAACTCTCACCTCCAGGAGAGCTTTGACCAGATTCCGAGGGATGTTGGAAACATAGAGTCCAAGTTGACCATGTTCTCCGTATCTATTGTCGATGCTGCCACCCGTAGCTGCGGTCGTAAGGTCTGCGGTGCCTGATGCGGCGGCAATCCCCAAACCAGGTGGTGGACACCGGCAGTAAGGGACACTGTCAAGCTGAAGAAGGAGTCCTATCGGCTGTGGTTGGCTTGTGGGACTCCTGAGGCAAATCGTGCCGCGGCCCGGGCGGTGGCAGAGGCAAAACCCGGACCTGGGAGGAGTTTGGTGAGGCCATGGAGAAGGACTACCGGTTGGCCCCGAAGCAATTCTGGCAAACCGTCCGGCGCCTCAGGAGGTGGAAGTAGTGCCTCGCCAACACTGTTTACAGTGGGGGTGGGGAGCTGCTGACCTCGACTGGGGACATTATCGGGTGGTGGAAAGAGTACTTCGAGGATCTCCTCAATCCTGCCATCATGCATTCCCTGGTGGAAACAGAGGCTGGGGACTCAGGGTTGGACTCTTTCATCACCCATGCTGAAGTCACCGAGGTGGGGCTGTCATGGTTGACACGCCTCTTCAACATTGCGTGGCGGACGGGGACAGGGCCTCTGGATTGGCAGACTTGGGTGGTGGTCCCCCTTCATAAGAAGGGTGACCGGAGGGTGTGTTCCAACTACAGGGGGATCACACTCCTCAGCCTCCCTGGTAAGGCCTATGCCAGGTTATTGGAGAGGAGAGTCCGGCCGATAGTCGAACCCCGGCTTCAGGAGGAGCAGTGTGGTTTTCGTCCCGGCCGTGGAACACTGGACCAGCTCTATATCCTCTACAGGGTACTCGAGGGTTCATGGGAGTTTGCCCAACCGGTTCACATGTGTTTTGTGGACCTAGAGAAAGCATTCGACTGTGTCCCTCATGATGCCCTGTGGGGGGGGCTCCAGGAGTATGGAATCGGGGGCCCTTTACTAGGGGCCAACTGGTCTCTGCACAAGCAGAGCAGGAGTTTGGTTCGCATTGCCGCCATTAAGTTGGACTTGTTCCCGGTGCATGTTGGACTCCGGCAGGACTGCCCTTTGTCACCGGTCCTATTCATAACTTTTATGGACAGGATTTCTAGGCGCAGCCAAGGGCCGGAGGGGGTCTGGTTTGGGGACCGGAGGATTTCGTCTCTTCTTTTTGCAGATGACGTGGTCCTGCTGGCCCCTCTAGCCAAGATCTACAGCACGCACTGGGGCGGTTCGCAGCCGAGTGTGAAGCGGCAGGGATGAAAGTCCGAGGCCATGGTTCTCGACCGGAAAAGGGTGGCTTGTCCTCTTCAGGTTGGAGGGGAGTTCCTGCCTCAAGTGGAGGAGTTTAAGTATCTCAGGGTCTTGTTCACAAGTGAGGGATGAATGGAGCGGGAGATCGTCAGACAGATCGGTGCGGCTGCCACAGTAACAAGGGCGCTGTGCCGGTCCGTTGTGGTGAAGAGAGAGCTAAGCCGAAAGGCGAAGCTCTCGATTTACCGGTCGGTCTACGTTCCTACCCTCACCTATGGCCATGAACTTTGGGTCATGACCGAAAGAACGAGATCCCGGATACAAGCGGCTGAAATGAGCTTCCTCCGTAGGGTTGCCTGGCACTCCCTTAGAGATAGGGTAAGAAGCTCGGCCATCCGGGAGGGGCTCGGAGTAGAGCCGCTGCTCCTCCACATCGAGAGGAGCCAGTTGAGGTGGCTCGGGCATCTATACCGGATGCCTCCTGGACGCCTTCTTCGGGAGGTGTTCCAGGCACGTCCCACCGGGAGGAGGCCCAGGGGACGGCCCAGGACACGCTGGAGGGACTATGTCTCTCGGCTGGCCTGGGAATGCCTTGGGCTCCCCCCGGAGGTGTCTGGGGAGAGGGACGTCTGGGCGTCTCTGCTGAGTCTGCCCCCGCGACCCGGTCCCGGATAAAGCGGAAGACGACGAGTACGAGAACATTAACTTTTAGAAATTCTCAATCAGCTATATATGAAAGAGATAATGTTGTGTGGTGTATGAATAAAAAGGATGAAGTTTAAGTAATGGTTTTAAACTGTAAATGAAGTAAACGCTGTAACTAAAAGTTTGAGCAGCACCGATGTAAGAATTAAAACCTCTGTTTAAGAGGAAGTGTAATGTTGAGTGAGACAAGAATAGAGCAGATGTTCAGGAATTGGGGAAGTGAGAGCTGCAGCTTACAGCACAAGGCTGATGACTGAGGCGGTGGCGCAGGTCAAAGAAGAGGCCAGCAGACAGCTCAGGACTGAGGTGATGATGGCATGTCTGATATGGAAACGACTCGGGAAATTCCAAAAAAAAAGATCACCTTATGTCACGGGTGACCAATGGGACAGCCATGGCAACAACCACTGGCCAATGAGCACAAAGAGTTTGGTGGAAATGCTCTATAAAATGGGCAAGAATAGAGGAACTAGTTGGTTGTTTCCTTGCAGAAGACCAGCGAACAAGATCGGACGGAGAAAAGACGCTCAGATGAAAAAGGACCAGACACACAGCCCAGCTGATCGACTGCATTAAAAAGAGGATCAACCCGTGTGCCCTGAAGGACTGTGCCTCAAAATTGAGAATCTGATTTCATCTACAGCCTTTTTATCCAGACAACAGAAGTTAACTTGATCAGTGAACAGCTGATTGCTCTAAGTTTCAGGCTTCTGGAAGTCCTGAATCAACCTCATTTATGTCTCCGGGTTTCCTTCAACTCTTCAGCCTCTGGAAACTACTGTCTTTGGAGACATATAACAACAAAGATCCTGTTTAACCATCAAAGCATGGAGCATCAGTGCCTGCCACTTAAAGGAAGAAAACTGAAGATTAAGTCGTATTCCCTTCAAGAAACCACTCGTTGTTAACAGGAGAAACGTCTCCATCAGGTGCATGGATGAGCCTCCGTCTTCAAAGCCTCTCCAACCTCATTAGTTTCAGCATCAGGGAAAGACAGGTTGAATTGATTGATTTATTTCTATTATTGAAATTATTACGTGTTGCCGAATTGAAGCTGTTACTGACCCCTGCAAAAGCGTTACTAATTAAAGAAAGCATATAAAATTCTAGTCAAATCGTGGACATTCGATTAATTTGAGTCACCCTTTTTTTGGTTTTTCATTGGTGGTAAAAAGTCTTGTTGCCTTGTTCTGTGAAATGTTAGGAGGTTTTTATAGGTTGCCTTAGCCAAATTTGTAAAACCAACGCCCTTGGGGCTCGTGCCGAGCCACTAAAATTAACCTAGCCCATATACCAAGAGCCAGTTAGGGAATGAGCAGACGTGAACAAAAGTGACTGTTGAAATGTGAATGACTGATGTAGGCTACTCAGTCATCCAGACCTCCAGTTGAAGAAGGGCGAGACTTTTGTATCAAGGCTGTCAGAGGCTAGGCTAGTCATTTCCCGACACCAGCTTAAACAGAACTTTCAGTAAACCTGCTTAGTAAGATCTATCAGGTTTAGGGAAGTCCGGACCCGTTGGATGGAGAGCTGGATTGAGCAATCCCCTTATACATAGGGAAGTAGGAGGGAGGGGTTAGCTCATCGGACAACGAAAGTAAGAACTGAAAGTAGGGAATGTCTGGAATTTCTGATCAAGATGGTTTGTGCGTTGTAAGAAATAAAAGTTCCCCCTGTGAAGGCTGGGAAGAGAGAAGACTGAGTTTTGTGTGAATTGCTTTTAGCTCAGTAGTAAGGCCGCACTCTTCCACAAAACTGTGCATTTGACATTTATTCTCTAGTTTACCTGCAGTTTTTCTTCATTAAAAAATAACGTGAAGTGTGGAAGATTTGTCCGTTTTGTGTGCAGCAGCCGGAAGTGCTCGCTACCTGTGTGGTTTTATTGCATCACTGTGATGACTGGTGACCCACAGGTCATGCTGTTCTTTAATGCAGATACTCATACCCCTTTAACATGGTGCTCATTGTGAGAAACGTTTTTTGCATTTCACAGAGCACCCACTGGCAGCGCATCTGTGGTAATGACAAAGACTAATCAAGGGAACATCTTGAAAGTAGGAGCAGAGTTAATTGATTTTTTGAAGTTTGACTAAATCCTTCTGACAGATACCAAGAGGCCTGTGTGGGAGTGTGGAGTGTCAGTTGGTTTTGTCAGTGTGAAGATAATGCTAATTTGCTTTTTGTCCTTGGAATGCAGGCAGGAGTGACAGTAATTTATTTCATCTTGTCCTTGTTATTTGACAACTTGTTTTTACTTCTTGCACAAGCATTCCTCTTTTGTTTGATACCTGCAAACAGTTTGCTCAAAATCTGTCTCAGTAGTTCTATCTTTTTCTATTTTTTTCCTTTTTTATTCTTTCACTCTTAGTACAAGTTGGCTATCTATGTCACATACTACATGGCTCAGAAATGTATGATTAAACCATAAAACTAATATGTTGTTCAATAGAATAGTGCAGAAAACCAATAAAAAACTAATAATGTTGGCTTGCTGAAAAGTATGTTCATGTACACTATATGCTTTGAATACTTGGTGAGGGCTACTTTTGCATGAATTACTGCATCAATACAATGTAGCATGCAGTTCATCACCCTGTGGTTCTACTGAAAAGCCTTAAGTTGCTTAAATAGTGGACTTCAGCTAATCTGGATGTTGGATCTGGTGTCTTCCTCTCAACTATACCCCATGGATTCTCTAGATTAGGCTTGTTTGTTGTCCAGTCAAGCACAGCTTTACCATGGTCAGTCAAGAGGTGCCAAGTCCTGCTGGAAAATTAAATAAGCATTGTTATATGTCAGAAAAGCCTTCATGAGTGTGGGAGGATAGTGTAAAGTCTGATTAGTACTTTATTTGTGTTCTCCACTGGAAAAGGGAAGATAGATAGATAGATAGATAGATAGATAGATAGATAGATAGATAGATAGATAGATAGATAGATAGATAGATAGATAGATAGATAGATAGATAGATAGATAGATAGATAGATAGATAGATAGATAGATAGATAGATAGATAGATAGATAGATAGATAGATAGATAGATAGATAGATAGATAGATAGATAGATAGATAGATAGATAGATAGATAGATAGATAGATAGATAGATAGATAGATAGATAGATAGATAGATAGATAGATAGATAGATAGATAGATAGATAGATAGATAGATAGATAGATAGATAGATAGATAGATAGATAGATAGAAGAAAATTGTGAACCAATATATTTTCAAGACAAAATAAATCACTGAAAATGGTAAATCAAACCCAAATTGTGATGGTCTGAAAGGTCAGTTATGACTTTTGACTAATAATATTAGATTGTAGTAAATGGCAGAGGATTTTGACTCACTAAGCAAATGTATATCACCCAAAGAAAGGAAGAATTTCATTATCTTACCAGATATTTTTATGATTAATTGGAGCTGTGGTTATCCAGTGATTTGTCTGTGTTTAATCTAGACATTAGAAACACTATTTGCACAGCTAATGCTCTTGTTACCAAGACAAAAATAAAAATAAAGAACAATATCAGAGGCACTGAACTTAAGGCTAAAATGTTGACTGAACTAAATCTAAACCCTGAAACGACATTTTGACCTATTTAGGAAGTAAAAATATGTTCTGCAAGAAGTTAGGCACATAACTTTTAGCTTCAGAAATAGAAAGGCTTTTGCCCCTTTTACAGATCAGCCCTTCCACCCTTATACAATGTTTTATTTATTATGGTGGAAAACCTTAGAAAGAATTTGAATTGTTATAGGAATTTAAAAGTAGGCCCTCTCCACAGCCCATTAAGTCGTAATTATTAGTTTTTTTATTTATATTTGTATAGGGTACAATATGTCACAAATAACTGTTGCCATCTTTTTTTTTCCATGAACTGAGCTTGGACAAAAAACATGATTTCAGTGTAGGAAGAAGGTAGTTGTTACGTTGCTTCATCAAGATAAGCTGACCTAAATCAAAAAGACTGATTCATCTCACAAGGGTTATGATACGGTGAGTTTGTTAAGACGGGGCTGTCATCAGCAAGATGAAGAACATACAGGTCCTTCTCAAAATATTAGCATATTGTGATAAAGTTCATTATTTTCCATAATGTCATGATGAAAATTTAACATTCATATATTTTAGATTCATTGCACACTAACTGAAATATTTCAGGTCTTTTATTGTCTTAATACGGATGATTTTGGCATACAGCTCATGAAAACCCAAAATTCCTATCTCACAAAATTAGCATATTTCATCCGACCAATAAAAGAAAATACTTTTTAATACAAAAAACGTCAACCTTCAAATAATCATGTACAGTTATGCACTCAATACTTGGTCGGGAATCCTTTGGCAGAAATGACTGCTTCAATGCGGCGTGGCATGGAGGCAATCAGCCTGTGGCACTGCTGAGGTCTTATGGAGGCCCAGGATGCTTCGATAGCGGCCTTTAGCTCATCCAGAGTGTTGGGTAGCCCATTTCCTGCACACGCCTGTGCACGGTGGCTCTGGATGTTTCTACTCCAGACTCAGTCCACTGTTTCCGCATGTCCCCCAAGGTCTGGAATCGGCCCTTCTCCACAATCTTCCTCAGGGTCCGGTCACCTCTTCTCGTTGTGCAGCGTTTTCTGCCACACTTTTTCCTTCCCACAGACTTCCCACTGAGGTGCCTTGATACAGCACTCTGGGAACAGCCTATTCGTTCAGAAATTTCTTTCTGTGTCTTACCCTCTTGCTTGAGGGTGTCAATAGTGGCCTTCTGGACAGCAGTCAGGTCGGCAGTCTTACCCATGATTGGGGTTTTGAGTGATGAGCCAGGCTGGGAGTTTTAAAGGCCTCAGGAATCTTTTGCAGGTGTTTAGAGTTAACTCGTTGATTCAGACGATTAGGTTCATAGCTCGTTTAGAGACCCTTTTAATGATATGCTAATTTTGTGAGATAGGAATTTTGGGTTTTCATGAGCTGTATGCCAAAATCATCCGTATTAAGACAATAAAAGACCTGAAATATTTCAGTTAGTTTGCAATGAATCTAAAATATATGAATGTTAAATTTTCATCATGACATTATGGAAAATAATGAACTTTATCACAATATGCTAATATTGAGAAGGACCTGTACAGTAAATCATGACGAGCAATCCTGCAAAGGCTTGGCACAAGTTTTCCTTTTTTTTTTTTTTTACCTCTGCAATCATCACAGATGAACAAAAAAAACTATGGGAACAGTGGCAGCCAGGATGATCTTTTCAAGTTTATGTGACATTTTAAACCATCCAGAATTAAAAACATTAAGCAAAGCTTAAGTTTCTTTCAGAGGCAAACTTCGTTCATGTCAGCTGTTGTGAGTCCTCCAAACACCCAAAGAAAAGCAGGATAAAAGTACCAGATCAAGCTTAATGCTTAGTTTTGCTTTTAAAACTAGATGATAACCAGACTCTCAATTCTTTGTATTTCACAAAGAAAACTGGGTTTTGTGCCTTTGCATGAGAGAAAACATCTTGACAGCCATTTTTAGCTGAGAATATGGATTTCCTTTGGATTACCAAAAATAATGAGGGCACGGTTTCAGGAAAGATTGGCCATTAAAATGTATTAAACAATGAGAGAAGACCGTCTGGCTTTATGGCTTAATTATTGAATACGATAAAATACTAAGAAAAAATTAGCTTTTCATCATGGCAATCCAAACGCAATTATAGAATAAGTGTTTGTTTTGAGGTTTCATTAAGTTTTGCGAGATCTTTTCGATTGTTTGTAGCTGGAGAAGATTTTTGTAAGCCTATGTAGTGACATTAACCTCAGATATCCACAACTTTTACCACATTTAGTTTATTTCACAAAGACTTCTCAGAAGGCTTTCATGCTGATTTTAAATTGAGTTCAAAAATCTTTTATCCTGCAAGAATTCTCCAACTATACAACAGCGATTGCCCTGAGGTTGGACAATAAAACTGAAACACCTGTCATTTTAGTGTGGGAGGTTTCATGGCTAAATTGGACCAGCCTGGTAGCCAGTCTTCATTGATTGCACATTGCACCAGTAAGGGCAGAATGTGAAGGTTCAATTAGCAGGGTAAGAGCACAGTTTTGCTAAAAATATTGAAATGCACACAATATTATGGGTGACATACCAGAGTTCAAAAGAGGACAAATTGTTGGTGCACGTCTTGCTGGCGCATCTGTGACCAAGACAGCAAGTCTTTGTGATGTATCAAGAGCCACGGTATCCAGGGTAATGTCAGCATACCACCAAGAAGGACGAACCACATCCAACAGGATTAACTGTGGACGCAAGAGGAAGCTGTCTGAAAGGGATGTTCGGGTGCTAACCCGGATTGTATCCAAAAAACATAAAACCACGGCTGCCCAAATCACGGCAGAATTAAATGTGCACCTCAACTCTCCTGTTTCCACCAGAACTGTCCGTCGGGAGCTCCACAGGGTCAATATACACGGCCGGGCTGCTATAGCCAAACCTTTGGTCACTCATGCCAATGCCAAACGTCGGTTTCAATGGTGCAAGGAGCACAAATCTTGGGCTGTGGACAATGTGAAACATGTATTGTTCTCTGATGAGTCCACCTTTACTGTTTTCTCCACATCCAGGAGAGTTACGGTGTGGAGAAGCCCCAAAGAAGCGTACACCCAGACTGTTGCATGCCCAGAGTGAAGCATGGGGGTGGATCAGTGATGGTTTGGGCTGCCATATCATGGCATTCCCTTGGCCCAATACTTGTGCTAGATGGGCACGTCACTGCCAAGGACTACCGAACCATTCTTGAGGACCACGTGCATCCAATGGTTCAAACATTGTATCCTGAAGGCAATGCCGTGTATCAGGATGACAATGCACCAATACACACAGCAAGACTGGTTAAAGATTGGTTTGATGAACATGAAAGGGAAGTTGAACATCTCCCATGGCCTGCACAGTCACCAGATCTAAATATTATTTAGCCACTTTGGGGTGTTTTGGAGGAACGAGTCAGGAAACGTTTTCCTCCACCAGTATCACGTAGTGACCTGGCCACTATCCTGCAAGAAGAATGGCTTAAAATCTCTCTGACCACTGTGCAGGACTTGTATATGTCATTCCCAAGATGAATTGACGCTGTATTGGCCGCAAAAGGAGGCCCTACACCATACTAATACATTATTGTGGTCTAAAACCAGGTGTTTCAGTTTCATTGTCCAACCCCTGTATATATATATTTATTTTTATTTTTATTTTTTTTTCTTAGAAGGAAATTACGCATTTTAGATCTTGCAGGATTCAGGTTTAGGTTCCTCTTTTCTAAAACCTAAACGGAAGTGTTTGAATAAATAGTACACACCATTTTGGCCTTGATTGTGTGAGGTTTTGTGGATATATTTTCCAATCTCTTCCTTGGTGGGGTTATCAGTGCCTGATGACATCCCATCAGACAACTTTTGTTAACAGTTTAATAGTGACCTAGAGAAGTATGTGAGACAGACTACAGAGCACACAGGACCAGATCCAAGAAGCTCCAGCTCAATTAAATGCAATGCTTGAACTCTATATTCTAAACAGAGAAACCGCTGCGTCCCTGGACAGACAACCTTGAGGCCTTAAACAGCTGCTTTACCAAGTTTCTCACCTCAACGTATCTTATAAATGGGACATTTAGAACCAGAGTTCCATGGACCAGGTGAGTGGTGCCACAATAAGACCCCGGCCAAAAATAAATTGTTTTCTTAGCAGTTTATCTGAAGGTATTTTCTGCTGTCAGAACCAGCTGGTCTTCCAAGGCCTTCTTGTTTTTAATCTCTTCCAAATATGTCCTTAAGATTGATGTCAGATATTTAGAACTCCACATGTTAAAGCAAAACCTTTGATTTAAATCTCAGCCATTGATAGAACATCTGATAAAGTTAGACCTCCAATCAGCTAATCCGTGCAGAACATTCATTCTCGATTCCCTTCAAACTTTCTTTCCAAGTAATTAATTAATAATAATAATTAGAGTGGTCACTAATTGGTTAATTCTTGATTCTACTATCAAAGAATTCTCATAATCATTTAATTTCCATTGTGATTCAGGGCCATATTTTACTAATATATTGTCATTCATTCCATGTTAAAAATATGCAATGAATAAGCTCGCTGTTAAGGAGAATTTATTATTAAGATTGATTTGTATCAAAAACAGACCAATAAGGTTTTTGGTACATTAGTTTAATGAAGTAGCCTTCATCAACTCCTATTCAAATTGGGTTTTTTATTTATTTCCAAGCAGTAAGTGAAATCGAAAGTTAACCTTCCACTCATAGTAACTTTCCACCTCCCTTTCTGACACATTCATGTTAACACTTACAAATTAAAGCAGCGTACGCCTACAAACATCTCCCTGAATATTAGTTTTACGACACATGTCAGTGTTTGCAGAGTTATCAACACTTTATTGTTTTATTTTGCTTTGAGAGCATACATGGCTTTTGGTTTTAAATTTGTGTGTTGTGTTTTTTCATCACCCACGCGGCTCATTTGTTGTGACACTGCTTAGAGCATAACGGTTAATTTAAAGCAAGCAAACATAAATTGCTTTCCCACTTTTCAGAAGCCATGCCTAGTAGGCAGACTCAAAAGTAATAAAGTTTATGTTTAACTTGGCAGAGGGGAGATTTACTTCAGAATGAAAGATGCATTTACTGAGGCAGCTATCCCTCAGTTTAATATATTGCAACAATAACGTTTAATTTATTGCTGACTGCACTATTCCTAACTTAAAACATGAGTGTTTGTGTCAGATCTGACCCCAGAAGAGCTTTTCACTTTAATGCTTGTGAAATACAAATCCATAATATGAATAATTCATGTTAACCAATTTCCTCTGGGTTTATCTTTCTTTGAGCAACTTTTGTTTTTATTTTGTTCTTAGAAAAGCACACTAATGTGGCATAGCTCCTTTAGCACCAAAATGCGAATCAAAACTATATAAAAACAAAAATGACACACCTGAGTCTAGCAGAGTTTTTAGGCAACCCACAAACCAACTAAAAAGTAATTGTATGCCTTTTGGTTACAAATATCCTTGTAGCCAAATTAACCAAACAAAAAAGGCCATTTTTGTTTGGAAATGACCTGCTGCGCAGCAGATTTAGCAATTAACTGACCTTTATGTGTGTAATGTTGAGAAAAGGTTGCAAATAATGTTTCTCCTAAACAATCATTTAGTGTAGCCAATTTATATCTTAAAACAACAGACATGAATTTTAAACGATTTATCATATTAGGATCATATGTAAGAAGTGGCTAAGAAGGTGGATTTTTGCACAGCTAAACATACATCTGCATATAGAGATAACAGCTGGACTGAGATATGTCTAATCCAAAAACAGTAAATATTTTGATTTTAATTATCTTATTTTGTTTTTCCTTTCACTGTCTCTCTGTTGAGTAGCTGAATCAAACAACATGCTGTTAAACACTGAAATTATCCAGTGGCAGCCAGTACCTCATTCTAAATGTAGGTATAATGATAAGTTTTAGCAGTTTACTGGACCATTGCACAAATTGTTTCTGTGTCTAGTGTGTGACACCTTTAACAAGCTGGGTTATTTTTCAGCCATTTCTGATGTTGTTCATGAGCAAACCTGAAGCTCTATTACCTTGGCAGACTCTTCATAATGGTAAACCAATAAATACTTGCAAGAAAGACAATCAACCAGTCAGGTAGGTAATCAACCAATAAATACCTAAGTCAACCAAGTATTCTATATTTTTTGGGAGCAAGAGAGGAAAAAAGGCATAACTGAAGTAGATATTACCCACAGAAAGAATTTATATAAAGAACATTTCTGTAGGTGACTAAGTAGGATAAGCAATGGAAAAATGAATTGATAGGAATAAATATTTCAAGTTGCACAAAAACGTTTCAAAATTGTTTAACATTAAATAATAATAATAAATAATAACAAAATTATATATTGTGTGAAGTGGGCAAGTTAGGAGTCCTTTGACATGACTCACGAAAAGACTTGGTTAATGTTTGGCTACTTGCCTATCAGAGTTTTAATACAGTTTTCCTTTATTATTCTGGATTAATATACTGATACATTTCTTTTCATAGATGGTGGTACCTTAATTAGCTGTGGGGCTGACAATGATGACCATTAAGTGGCAGCATCCATGCTATGCCCGGCCTGTAAGAACATCCAATCTGGCCAACAGGAAATTAAATAACTATAGATTTATTGTTAGAAATGTTATGTTTTTCTGATTCCTATTCAGTGAGAGGTTTATGATTTTTGGGTTCATTATTCAATTTATGACTCATAATTGCTTTGAAAGACATTTGATGATTTTACAAATATTAAATGATTGGTAAGGTGATTTCAGCATGCTGAAAACTGAAACTATTGGGGCTAAAAAGAATTGGGCGAAGTTGTTCTTTTGCCATTTTATTGTCTGTCAGATTAATCAGTTTTCACTTTAAATGCAATTCACACCATCATTTTGTCATGACCACCTGTTCTCAGTGTGTAAAAGGATCTATGTTTTAGTGTCTTTTCTAAACATTTAATATAGATGTTGTCAAATTTCTTATTCCTAAAAATACTAAATGAAATGTTTTGGGACTCATGAAGAATACACAAAATTGAGGAAATATATATATATATATATACAGTACAGACCAAAGGTTTGGACACACCTTCTCATTCAAAGAGTTTTCTTTATTTTCATGACTATGAATTAACATGTGGAATTATATACTGAACAGAAAATTGTGAAACAACTTAAAATATGTCTTATATTGTAGGTTCTTCAAAGTAGCCACCTTTTGCTTTGATTACTGCTCTGCACACTCTTGGCATTCTGTTGATGAGCTTCAAGAGGTAGTCACCTGAAATGGTTCTCAATTCACAGGTGTGCCCTGTCAGGTGTAATAAGTGGGATTTCAAGCCTTATATATGGGGTTGGGACCATCAGTTGTGTTGTGCAGGAGGTGGATACAGTACACAGCTGATAGTCCTACTGAATAGACTGTTAGAATTTGTATTATGGCAAGACAAAAGCAGCTAAGTAAAGAAAAACGAGTGGCCATCATTACTTTAAGAAATGAAGGTCAGTCAGTCTGAAGAATTGGGAAAACTTTGAAAGTGTCCCCAAGTGCAGTCGCAAAAACCATCAAGCACTACAAAGAAACTGGCTCACATGAGGACCGCCCCAGGAAAGGAAGACCAAGAGTCACCTCTGCTGCGGACGATAATTTCATCCGAGTCACCAGCCTCAGAAATCGCAGGTTAACAGCAGCTCAGATTAGAGAACAGGTCAATGCCACACAGAGTTCTAGCAGCAGACACATCTCTAGAACAACTGTTAAGAGGAGACTGTGTGAATCAGGCCTTCATGGTAAAATAGCTGCTAGGAAACCACTGCTGAGGACAGGCAACAAGCAGAAGAGACTTGTTTGGGCTAAACAACACAAAGAATGGACATTAGACCAGTGGAAATCTGTGCTTTGGTCTGATGAGTCCAAGTTTGAGATCTTTGGTTCCAACCACCGTGTCTTTGTGTGACGCAGAAGAGGTGAACGGATGGACTCTACATGCCTGGTTATATATATATATATATATATATATATATATATATATATACAGTGCCTTGCGAAAGTACTCGGCCCCCTTGAACTGGTCAACCTCTTGTCACATTTCTGGCTTCAAACATAAAGATATAAAATTCTAATTTTTTGTGAAGAATCAACAACAAGTGGGACACAATCGTAAACTGGAATGAAATTTATTGGATGTGTCAAACGTTTTTAACAAATAAAATACTGAAAAGTGGGGCATGCAATATCATTCGGCCCCCATGCGTTAATACTGTGTAGCGCCACCCTTTGCTACAATTACAGCTGCAAGTCGCTTGGGGTTTGTCTCTATCAGTTTTGCACAACGAGAGACTGAAATTCTTGCCCATTCTTCCTTGCAAAACAGCTTGAGCTCAGTGAGGTTGGGTGGAGAGCGTTTGTGAACAGCAGTCTTCAGCTCTTTCCAAAGATTCTCGATTGGATTCAGGTCTGGACTTTGACTTGGCCATTCCAACACCTGGATACATTTATTTGTGAACCATTCCATTGTAGATTTGGCTTTATGTTTTGGATCATTGTCTTGTTGGAAGATAAATCTCCGTCCCAGTCTCAGGTCTCTTGCAGACTCCAACAGGGTTTCTTCCAGAATGGTCCTGTATTTGGCCCCATCCATCTTCCCATCAATTTTGACCATCTTCCTTGTCCCTGCTGATGAAAAGCAGGCCCAAACCATGATGCTGCTACCACCATGTTTGACAGTGGGGATGGTGTGTTCAGGGTGATGAGCTGTGTTGCTTTTATGCCAAACATATCGTTTTGCATTGTGGCCAAACAGTTTGATTTTGGTTTCATCTGACCAAAGCACCTTCTTCCACATGTTTGGTGTGTCTCCTAGGTGGCTTGTGGCAAACGTTAAACAAGACTTTTTTATGGATATCTTTGAGAAATGACTTTCTTCTTACCACTCTTCCATAAAGGCCAGATTTGTGCAGTGTACAACTGATTGTTGTCCTATGGACAGACTCTCCCACCTCAGCTGTAGATCTCTGCAGTTCATCCAGAGTGATCATGGGCCTCTTGGCTGCATCTCTGATCAGTCTTCTCCTTGTTCGAGATGAAAGTTTAGAGGGATGGCCGGGTCTTGGTAGATTTGCAGTGGTCTGATACTCCTTCCATTTCAATATGATTGCTTGCACAGTGCTCCTTGGGATGTTTAAAGCTTGGGAAATCTTTTTGTATCCAAATCTGGCTTTAAACTTCTCCACAACAGTATCTCTGACCTGCCTGGTGTGTACCTTGGTCTTCATGATGCTCTCTGCGCTTTGAAAAGAACCCTGAGACTATCACAGAGCAGGTGCATTTATACAGAGACTTGATTACACACAGGTGGATTCTATTTATCATCATCAGTCATTTGAGACAACATTGGATCATTCAGAGATCCTCGCTGAACTTCTGGAGTGAGTTTGCTGCACTGAAAGTAAAGGGGCCGAATAATATTGCACGCCCCACTTTTCATTTTTGTTTTGTTAAAAAAGTTTGACACATCCAGTAAATTTTATTCCACTTCATGATTGTGTCCCACTTGTTGTTGATTCTTCACAAAAAATTAGAATTTTATATCTTTATGTTTGAAGCCTGAAATGTGGCAAGAGGTTGAAAAGTTCAAGGGGGCCGAGTACTTTCGCAAGGCACTGTATATATTTAATATACATATTTATATGAACAGTACTGTGGAAAAGGTTGGTGTGAGAAGATGCTGTAAACAAATAATGCTTTCAGAAATATAATTGGCGATTGTTTATTTTTATCAATTTACAAAATGCTACGTGAGAGAACCTAAACATATAGCCAAAGTCATTAAGAACTATCTTCAGCGTAAAGAAGAAAACGAATTACTGGAAATGATGGTATGGCCCCCACAGAGTGTGTGAGGGATTACATGAAGAGACAGAAGGATGTGAGAAAGCCTACATCCACAGAAGATCTGTGGTTAATTCTCCAAGATGTTTGGAACAACCTACCAGCTGAGTTCCTTTAAAAACTGTGTGCAAGTGTACCTAGAAGAATTGATGCTGTTTTGAAGGCAAAGGGTGGTCACACCAAATATTAATTTGATTTAGATTTCTCTTTTGTTCATTTTGCATTCTGCATTTTGTTGATAAATAATTAACAAAAACACAAAGCATTCTTAGTTCACAGCATTTTTTCACACCTGCCTAAACCTTTTGCACAGTACTGTATAAATATATATATTTACATACTTGTTAGGCTCAGCAATGGGAGGAACAAGGACTGAACTGCACACAGGAAACAAAAGAGACTTTTAAAGAAACCTTGGACCCAATGTAAAGTATGATCTGCTGTTTGTGTATCTGGTGACCGTACCCCGGCTGAAAATAAGACTAGCTACCTGAAACATGGCTGTATGAGCTCTTGCAGAAAAAATTTCAAATAATTATAGATTGCCCAGGAAGAAATGGTGTCTCTAATTACGTCAACAAGGTGGTTTTCCCCCCACTTCCCTGAGAGAATATGGCATAGGAACCCAGCTCCGCACACTGCCCTCATGCTCCAATCTGAGCGAATGTCCACCCCAGCTGCCAGACTGAGAGCGTCTGTCTCACCGTCTCTGTTAATTGGACCTTCTGAACTCAACATGCTCCACTGTTCAGAACGGTTCCCAGTAAGAGGTTGTGTCTGGGCAGAAAACATTTATTTAGGATATAATAGTTTAAATGTTGTTAATTGTTTTGTGTTTTACTGCTTAAACTGTGGTGGGCCACAGCAGGGCTAGAGCAAGCTGGAGCTGAGACTACAGGTGATTCAAAATTATCTCAATCAGTGGTTTGAGCACTGATAGTCCGGTAATGTGAGCATGTTCAGTTTACTCTGTTTTTTTCCTTCTTCTCCTCTTACCAACATGCATGAAATACAGGGGTTGGACAATGAAACTGAAACACCTGTCATTTTAGTGTGGGAGGTTTCATGGCTAAATTGGACCAGCCTGGTAGCCAGTCTTCATTGATTGGACATTGCACCAGTAAGAGCAGAGTGTGAAGGTTCAATTAGCAGGGTAAGAGCACAGTTTTGCTCAAAATATTGAAATGCACACAACATTATGGGTGACATACCAGAGTTCAAAAGAGGACAAATTGTTGGTGCACGTCTTGCTGGTGCATCTGTGACCAAGACAGCAAGTCTTTGTGATGTATCAAGAGCCACGGTATCCAGGGTAATGTCAGCATACCACCAAGAAGGATGAACCACATTCAACAGGATTAACTGTGGACGCAAGAGGAAGCTGTCTGAAAGGGATGTTTGAGTGCTAACCTGGATTGTATCCAAAAAATATAAAACCACAGCTGCCCAAATCATGGCAGAATTAAAGGTGCACCTCAACTCTCCTGTTTCCACCAGAACTGTCTGTCGGGAGCTCCACAGGGTCAATATACACGGCCAGGCTGCTATAGCCAAACTTTTGGTCGCTCATGCCAAGGCCAAACGTCGGTTTCAATGGTGCAAGGAGCGCAAATCTTGGGCTGTGGACAATGTGAAACATGTATTGTTCTCTGATGAGTCCACCTTTACTGTTTTCCCCACATCCAAGAGAGTTACGGTGTGGAGAAGCCCCAAAGAAGCGTACTACCCAGACTGTTGCATGCCCAGAGTGAAGCATGGGGGTGGATCAGTGATGGTTTGGGCAGCCATACCATGGCATTCCCTTGGCCCAATACTTGTGCTAGATGGGCACGTCACTGCCAAGGACTACCGAACCATTCTTGAGGACCATGTGCATCCAATGGTTCAAACATTGTATCCTGAAGGCGGTGCTGTGTATCAGGATGACAATGCACCAATACACACAGCAAGACTGGTGAAAGATTGGTTTGATGAACATGAAAGTGAAGTTGAACATCTCCCATGGCCTGCACAGTCACCAGATCTAAATATTATTGAGCCACTTTGGGGTGTTTTGGAGGAGCGAGTCAGGAAACGTTTTCCTCCACCAGTATCACGTAGTGACCTGGCCACTATCCTGCAAGAAGAATGGCTTAAAATCTCTCTGGCCACTGTGGAGGACTTGTATATGTCATTCCCAAGACGAATTTATGCTGTATTGGCCGCAAAAGGAGGCCCTACACCATACTAATAAATTATTGTGGTCTAAAACCAGGTGTTTCAGTTTCATTGTCCAACCCCTGTAGGTCTGCATAGTTGTTATAAACATGCTAAATTGTTTCTCAGTTATCCCGGCTGCTAATGCTGAAGCTAAAGCTCTGCTAATGCTAAGAAGGTAGAAACCATTAATTCTGCGTGTTTACAGCATAGCTTGTTCTGTTTGTGCGGCAGTCAGCTGTAGCATGCCACCAGCGCTAATACACACATTATTTGTATTAGTGGTACTTAAAGGTACATGTGGGACTTTAAGGAGTTGTTAAACAGTGTGGCAGCTGCTGTTTTCTTTGTGGTTAGCTGAGCCACCAGTTTCTGATGTGACATCATCATATCGCAAACCAAACACATGCAAAACATATTTAAAAATCACAATTCTGAGAGGAATCACCCAATATGAATTCCTTTTACTTGTTGGTAAGACATTTCCACTTGTCCTAAGTCAATGTACCTTAGCAAAATAAGAATGAAAACAACTTGGTATGTCCTCATTTACAGATCTGATCATTGCCCCCCTTTTCCCTGAGCCTGGTAACAAGATTTTATTTTCCCAGTATAACCTGTACCTGCCCTCTGCACATTATCATGCATAATTAATCTCAACCCTCTAATTTGTGTCACTGATCTATTCAGCCTGAGTGGTCCTCATGTATAATGCTCCACGTTCTCTTTAGTTTCGAACATGAATCTTACCATGTGTAACTTAATTGCTTCCAATCACCACTTCTTCTGTTATTTGTCACCACCTTGTCCCCCTGAGTGGACCTGTCCTCTCTTAGAGATACACATCTCAGGATGTGTATCTCTAAGACAGTAATTGATAGTTAATTGCAATGTTAGGAAAAGATTTATCCTGCTGCAGATGTGTATTCAGATATATTCTTTGGTATGCTGTGAGACATGGCATAACAAGGTTTGATCAGCCTTTTGCAGAGGGACTAACTGTGGGTATTTAACGAATACAGAAGATTTTCAACGCAATATTTCAAAAAGGTAACAACACAGCACAAGAGATTATTTTATAGATTTATTCAAACGTTGATAAGTTAAATGTTTGCACAAGACGAAATTAGTCAACATCAGTCTATTTATTAACAAAGAAAAAGGTTTTTATTTACAAAGGAAAATGTTTAAAATGCAAAAATAATTAAATATTAAGCAATTAGAACATTTATTACTTTAAAGCTTGATCTCATCATAAAGCAAATCTTCGTCATTTGTAACTTATGACATCCGGCAGCATCAACACACAACCACAACAGCCTCACACTGATTGTTGCACACATTTCTGACACTGCCCCCAAGTGGTAGAAACTCACCAAGATGCACACCTTTGCATCTGCATCACCGAGCTGACATAGAAAGAGGTTTTAAATATCATCCTGCAAGCTCCTGTTAAAATTAACAAACCTTTTGGGAGTTCTGATGTTTATGTTGCCTACCACATCTCATAGCTCAGGTAAAGTATGTGTTAAGTTAATGTGGCAGATGCCTCCCAAAAGCAATTTGCATGGCTAAGCAGTCTCTCCTTTATGTGTTAGGGGGAAAATGTGATGTTGTATTACAGTTTGAGGCTAAGGATATCTCATTCATTTCAGGATAGAAAGATATTAAAGATAAAGATCTTCTCCAAAATTATGAGGTGAAAGATAATGAAATCTTTGCATTTATATTGTCCTGGCTTTCAGGCTTGAATGCCATCCAACACTGGAGTGGCCTGACCAACCAGCCCATGTTGTCTTTCTCCCGATTCTCTAAGGAGATCTGATCTTTTTTTGTGTGTTGATCATGCTTATAATCTGGTCCAGTGTTACCCCAAAACCAGAACCACTTAGTGATCTGACCCCAGTGGCAAGAGTGACAGCATCATCTAACTGTGGAGCAAACCCCGGCTGTATGCCCGTTGATGTCCAAGACGGTGTAATGAGAGACAGAGCACCTCAAACCTACAGTAACATTTGTTCTGAGGAAGAGGTGCCTGGTGCTAGAAGGTAGATGGTTTCATTTGGTTCAGAAGACAGAAAACAAAATTTCAGACAGGAAGTGGGGTGGAGAGAGGGGGAAGACATACAGCACAGGTCTCCAGGGTCGGGACTCTAACCCTGGAAAACTGCGTTGAGGACTGAAGCCTCCGTATATGGGTTGCACACTCTACAGCTACACCATGTGCCCTTACTCTTATCTTTTATTCTAACTAAATAAGTCCTTAGAAATATTCTGCTTCTTGTTATGTAATAGAGATCGCTCAATGGAAAATGAGTTCCTTCTTTAGATTGATTTTTGATAGATTATGCAACTAACTGATTTTGAAAGATTGTTGGACTGTTATGGACAATAATACAAGTTACCATAGCTTAATCATGCTATAACAGGTTCACTTTAATGCATCTATAATATATGTACACTGAAGCTCCGTGTATGAAAGGTGAAGTAGAATCTAAAATCCTGATTTATTAACAGAACAGATGATGCTGTCTTCCTTCAGTGGTTTCAGTGGTTCTTAACTCCAACAGCGACTGTGAAGTGAAGATAAGGACGACAGGGATGAACACAAGAAGGTGAGAGCAGAGAGACAGAGTGAGATGAACAATAGTAAGTGGATATATGGGCTTTTATTGTGGTTAAAATATATTGAATTGCAACTCACAAGGGACTCTAACTTACCATTCATCACTAAAAGATAGATGAAAACACATCACACACATGCCCAACAGTTAATATGTGCACACACGAACACAGTGATGCTGTTTAGGTATAAATGATGGTATTAAAATATCAGTTATTATTATTACTATATTAACACTAGGACCCGCAGAATTCTAACACTACTAGAACACCAAGCCCGTCAATTTGACGGTGAGCATTCTGGATGCGAGGGCGGTGATTGATGTCATCGCATTACATTGGTCAGAATGCTAAAGGTTTTCTTGCATGCTATAAAATTATGGTTTTGACAAGAATTAATAATAGTATTTGATCAAAACCTATTAAGTTTTATTATTATTTATAAATAGTACTGAAAAATAATACAGAGTAGCGGATACAAGCGGCTGAAATGAGCTTCCTCCGTAGGGTGGCCTGGAACTCCCTTAGAGATAGGGTGAGGTGCTCAGCCATCTGGGAGGTGCTCGGAGTAGAGCCGCTGCTCCTCCACATCGAGAGGAGCCAGTTGAGGTGGCTCGGGCATCTATCGATGCCTCCTGGACGCCTTCCTCGGGAGGTGTTCCAGGCACGTCCCACCGGGAGGAGGCCCAGGGGACGGCCCAGGACACGCTGGAGGGACTATGTCTCTCGGCTGGCCTGGGAACGCCTCGGGCTCCACCCGGAGGAGCTGGAAGAGGTGTTTGGGGAGAGGGACGTCTGGGTGTCTCTGCTGAATCTGCTGCCCCCGCGACTCGGTCCCGGATAAGCGGAAGACGACGAGTACGAGCGGGTACATTTAAAAAAAAAGCTTTACTAATCTGACCAAAAGCTGGACCAGGCTCGTTTCCCTGTCTCGGAACCTGTGCTGATTGTGGCACTGTTGCTATATAAATAGTTTATATATTATTAGTTTACTAATCTGTAAACTATAGCCTAAAATGATAAAATCGTTACATAGGCTAGTCTTTTACTACCTTGAAATAATGCGCCACAACCTCCTGCTAATGGGACAACTCGTGTTTTTTAGCCAGGGGGGGCTCACTCTCTGACCCGCTGTCACTGGAACTGAATGCTGACCAAGAGCCGTCAGAATCCCTCTCGACGCCAGAATCACTCTCGACGCCAGAATCACGATCATCTAATTTTTGAAGCATTTCCAAAGCCTCTTGAGCAGAAAATATCCTTCCAGAAGCCATTTGTAGGATGCTAACAATCTCCTTCTCAGACTGTGTTCTAGAGTGGCAGCTACCAGGCAACGCTTGTGCGTATAGTCAGCCGCGGGAAAAGAATATCAATGTAAATAATAGGGCCGTCAAAATAGCGGCTGTGATAGTTAGAGGTAGAAATACTTAGATCTTTTATTCACTTTATTATTTTTTTTTTTTAAAGAGACATAGGAATACAAAGGACACAGGTTTAGAAAAAGTCAGGATGCCAGTAAGATAAGAGTTTTAATAAACCAGAGTTATAGCATGTCAAACTTTCAAAACCGTCAAATTGACGCCCCTGGGAGTTCTAGTGTTAAAAGATTGCCTGAATTTGTTGAAGGTGTCCAGCTCAAATTGAATTTTGTGAGAAATAACTCTATGTCTGTGTGTGTTGTAGGATTTGTTACAACGTAAGGCCTATTGTGAGAGCCCACTGCTCTTTATGGGGTCCAAAGTCTGGGCCCCATAAGAAAAAGTGCTGTTTGTGGGCTAGAGGTTATGTTTAGGACTAAGATGTAAACAGTGTTTAGGTTAGGTTTAGGGTTGGGTATGAACTGGTAACAGTAAGCTTTAGGGTTAGGGTCAGGGTTACGGTTAGGCCATCGAAATAAATTGAAAATTAATGGAAGTCATTCCAAAGTCCTTGTAAGAATAGAAAGATATAATATGTGTGTGTGTGTGTGTGTGTGTGTGTGTGTGTGTGTGTGTTAGTAAACCTAATATGCCAACAGGCAGGTATGCAGGCTAACAAGCTTATCAGCATCAATAACAGAGCTGAGAATCCTTGTCAAATGGAGCATTTTGTGTTTACAACACTACTCAACACATTGAAAGATTAATGATTTATCAATTAATCCTGTCAGGCTCGGCTAAACACACCTGGCAGGGTGAGAAAACGACAGTAGTAAATCTTTAATTGATCAGGTGCTTGCTCTGGATGCAGTGGAGGTTTCCTAAACCAACAGCACAAGTGAGGGAGATGAAAGTAGATGATGAAAGTCAACAATAATATGCAATCTCATCAATTTCTATTGGTTTGAGATGCGCTGCATTGCAAAAAGCTGTGTATGTTTAAACTGTTTATAAGGTCCAGGTGATTTGAAATTGATCTCCAAGTACACAACAAAATGTATTTAAAGGCTAAAAAAGGTGAATTTTTCATATGTCCCTTTTAAGGGGTCTGAACTGACTTAATCGTCCTTCGTTCCAAATTTGAAACATTAGACTCGTCAAATGATAACTGCATTGTCCCATACTGTCCTACATAGATTGTTTAAACCACAGTTTCAGATGTGTTTGAGAGAATAAAATAAGACAAAAATGTTCTTGAAATCTATTTACAGCCAATATAAATTTAAATACAAACCATTCCTGGTCAAATCCGGGTTTTTATGTTACAAAACGACCTTCAGATTGGGAAATTTCAAAGCTTGAATTTTCTTCTGGTGAAGGCGTTCTTGTGGTGTGTTGGACGTGTGCTTTGGGTCATTGTTGTGCTGAAAAACTGATCGTAAGCTTTTTTGCAGAGCCGGAAGGTTTTGACCCAACTTTGACTGGTAAGCAGAATGTCCATTATTTCTTCTACCTTGACTAAGACCCCAGTTCCTGCTAGAAAAAAGCAGCTCCAAAGGATGACCATGCCACCACCATGCCTCACTCTGGATATGGTTTCTTTAGGTGATGTGCACTGTTGGTTTGCTCTATATGTGCTTTTTAGGATTGCGGCCATAAGTTCAGCATCGTTTTTATCAGACCATAAGACGTTTTCCCACATGCTACTACAAGTTTTCAGATGTGTTTTTGTTAAATCTGTCCAGGCTGAGATGTTTTTCTTCAAAAGAAAATATTTATTTCTCGCCACTGTATCCCATAACACAGGAAGACTTGCTCAGAGAGCCATTCATACAAGATCCACCACTTCACACAACACATGTGGAAGTTCACAAAGTAATTTCCCATAGTTTCCCTTTTCCATTTCTCTGACAGGATGGCACTGCTAGTAATACTCCAAGCTTCTTTTCACTTTGTTTCAGTGCACCTCATTAATTGCATCTGGTGAGGGAACCTGCATTGACATTGGAAGCATGTATGCATGTCCACAGAGGCGAAGAGCTGAGAGATAGCTTCGTAGGAACTGTGCCGAATACCAGTCAGGTGTTTTCCTGTCATTTCTCTTCCCTCTGTTATTATGCTTTTAAAGAATTAAAGCACTAAAAGGTTTCAGATTTATAATGTGATTAAAGATAAATCAAAGAACATTGTGTGCAGATAAGCTAAGACAATATTCTGTAAAGAGAGAAAATGATGGTATTAAATGAGTGTATATTAGCAGAAAGCTAATTAATAAAGATGGAAATTTAATTAAAATAGTTGTGTTGTGCTTTAGAACATATATTAAAATGTTTGAAGTCACAAGTTCAAAATATGCACCCAAATGGTTTGGCCCTCAAGGTTTAAAAATATGTAATTCTACAACAATTTAGATTTGCAGGGAGTTGTTACTTTTTTAAACCAAGCTGAGTTGAATTTTACAACTAGAATGTCAAAGCACATCCTGTTGCTACTACACCATCTTCAGCAGTGAAATACGTCACTTAATTTCAGAAATTAGACAGTTGAAATGTCCGTCAATCTTTATACACCAACAGGAGATAAACAAATCAGATATTTATTTATGTGGCCAAACACATCATCAGTATTGCAGCATTGGAGTGAGACAACAACTGTTTTTAGTTTTAGACTTTTTAAAAGTCTTTCAAGAGTAAACATTTTATTAAAACTGGTTGTGACTGAGAAATTGTCTCCTAAACCTAACTGTTTGTGGGGAAAAAATACAAGCTTCTTGTAAATCCTTTCTCAGAATTACAAGACAATGTAAAATTATTACTATAGTAATTCAAGGCTTAATTGAAGCTTATGATTATTTTTATAGAAAGTCAGCTTTTAAAGCTTTCCAATAGATCCCCTCTTACTTGTTCACATATTTTGTCCTGGACCGGTGTAGCTATTTTACATTCTGTTGTGAGATTGATTTACTATTTTTGCCAACTAAATGTGCTCTACTAAAAGCTCTTGTAGTTGATACATTATCCTTTCTCTTTTGAGAATAACATGCATAATTAACAATGCATTTTAGTGATTTGAGTCACAAGTAAAAATTATTTATGGCAGTGTGAGAAACACTTTCTTAAAGCATAAGTTGTAGCAAGGTTCTGTTCTTTGCTGTGTTTGAATGAAAGCAAGTCAAACATTTCATTTGGAAAGTGCATAATATTTCTCCTTTGGAGTCTATTTTATGCTGGTTGGGAGAGTTTGAGTCAATCCCTTACTTTTTAAATTAAGCTCTAAAAAACGAGCTAGTTGGGAGGCGTAATGAAAATTATTATTATAAAAGCAGTCTTAAAAACCCTGTACTATTGAATAATCTATTTAATATTTATTAACGAGCTTTACTACAATTAAACAGCGACTGTAACATGTTCCAAATATGTTTACTAAGGAAAACAAAGGACGTATTTATGCTCACATCCAATTTTTTCACAATTCTTGCTATAGTTATGAAACAATACAGAAAAAAACAACAGAATAGCCTATAAGGTATAAAAATGAAAAGCATAAAATCTAAGCAAGTGAATGAATTAAAATGTTTCTAAAATGTAGATTTTCCATTACTGGAGCTTTTGTTCTTTTACATTTAATGTGCTTTAATGGCATTTACTTACAATTGTTTCACTCCAACGTTTTATAATATACCTGCTATGACATTTAATGGCTTTCCATTAGAAATACACTGAGAAATCGACTGGTGATCAGGATCAGACATTTTTTTAGCTTAATCAGGTCAACCAGAGATCAGCAAGTCACACTGTCAACAACACTCTTTGGTGTAGACGTAGTTACTGAGGGAAGAAGACTAAGCTAGCTCTTGTCAATATGAGTTAGATTTTTTTAAATAATTCAGAGGAAACAAAGAGAAACTGTATTTCCAAACAGAGACCAAGAGAGACAGCGAGACTACAGCAGATAATAGGAAGAAGTTTGTTCCTTTTTAGCTTTAATAAAGTATACTGGGTTAAATAATGTTCCATATGCACAGCTGGTGACACAAATCCAATACATTTATAAACTGAACATGATATAGCAGGTTAACAAAATGATCAGTACCATCACAGCTTTTATTTATAAATTAGAGTTGTAATTTATTTGCACATTCTGTCTGTGTAAAGACAATAAATGCACGAAGAGGAATACCTGAACACAGCTGCAGGATTTTCTCCACTCATTATTATTCAGTGCAATTCACGGAAGTACGATCTTCCCTAGCTTTCCTGGCCCATTTATATATATATATCAAGATGTATATCGTTTGCCTTTCTCTTCCCTTCCCCTTTCACCCTCTCATCCTCCTGCTGGTCTCGCTCTTTCTCCGTGTGTTGAGATCATTCAACCATAACATAGCTAAGTGGAGCGGCCCAGGGGCATTCATGTGCCAGGATGCTCACTCGAATGATGAAGACACGTGTCGCCCATATTTCCAGTTACCATTTATAGCTAGAGACCCCTCTTTTTAAGCCTCAGTCATACACACACATTCACACATGTTCCCTTCATTCATTACTCTTCTTTATGCTATTCTTCTGGGTCTTCTTAAATAGGGCTGTTGTCATTGGTCTTCTCAGAACTCCTTGCACCCTGTCTCTTCTCTCTTAGTGGGTACATCCAACTATCTGTCATTTCCTAACCGTTGTCTTTCATTTTAAATTGCCTCAATCCACCACCTGAATCATTTGTCTCAGTTGGGGAAATAAAAGGAAGCTCCAGCAGTTAGTTTGTCCACAATTCACTTCCAATCATTCTCGACACTCCTTGTACTGACACCTCGAGACATCACAGGCAGAGGATGATACACTAACCTACCCTCCTCAATTCCTGCTTTTTCCTCCCCCTCCAACTGAAATCCAGGCCTCCACACTTTCTCATCCTTTCCTCTCCTCAGTTGCAGTTGTGTCTCTTTTCCCTTTTCACAGCTGAAATGTAATCATCATTTATGCTAAATATTCCATGTTTATTGCTGTTAAGAAGCCGAGGGCTTCAACAAATAAATTGTGTTTTTCTCTCACAAGCATCTTCTTCCTCTAGGTTGTTTGTGATTTACGAGAAGATATTGAACAACATAGAATATGTCTTGATTTGTTAATAATGGAATTACACTCGGGCTGCACTGTGGTGCAGTTGGTAGCACTGTTGCCTTGCAGCAAGAAAGTCCTCGGTTTGATTCCCGTCCGGGGATCTTTCTGGATGGAATATGCATGTTTTCCCTCTGTGTATGTGGGTTCTCTCCAGGTACTCTAGCTTCCTCCAACAGTCCAAAAACAGGTTAGTTAGTCTCTCTCAATTGCCCTAAGGTGTGAATGAGTGTGTGTTGGGGTCATCCATTTTGGAGCTGGAATAGACCGAATAGGCTGCGCAGTTCAACACGCGCAGCTCAAGAGACATCGAAGCTCTGACATCACCCGGGATTATAAAACCCACAGAAAATAAACTTTCGTTGCTATTTTCAGCGTGCCTCATGGGACGACTCATCGGAGACACATATTTGGAAAGAGAAAAGATTGCAGGCGAACGTTTGCTCCACACTGCCATTCCCGGAAGAGCTTGAAAGCTGGAAATCTGTCTGATACAAGAAGGTCAGAAGATTCATATACTGATCAAAAGGAAATTTAAGAGAAGCGTTTGTGTTTATTTCGTGCAAGAGTGATTTATCTGTCAAAATAAGGTTGAAGTTCCCCCACCTTCGGTGAAGCGGCTTGTTAAACAGTGACATGGTTTTGGTTAATAATAATCAATTATTAACGAGAATTTGCTCATTTTAATTATTAAGAGCTTTGAGCCCATAATCACAACACGAGAGGACATCTCTGACTTCTATTCGTAAGTAATGATTTTGGTTAAGAAATTATTTTTCTGAATTAGGATTTTTAATTATAATTTTGATAAATATTAACTAATCAATAATCATAATCCTTACATGTGTGTATGGTTGTTTGTTCTGTGTGTCTCTGTGTTGCCCTGCGACGAATTGGCGACCTGTCCAGGTGTACCCCGCCTCTCGCCGGTGGACAGCTGGAGATAGGCAGCAGCTCCTTCCTGTACGGATGACTAAATCAAGTGTTGTATCTTCCACAACTTTAAATTGTCTCAGTTAAAGTTTTCACAGTGTTCAAACATTTAGATTAGAATTTTTAGGAAAGTAGTCGCTAGCCATTATCGAACATAAAAAGAGGGGACTAATATTAATAATAGATTATGTAATTTTTTTTCCATCACATAAGGGGTTTTGAATCAGTTCTGGATTAAAAATGTTAGTTTTTAGAATAATGTTTTACCTATTATATAACACTGTTACATATTTTTAGTCTTTAAATGTATACAGTATTTTTAACTTGTAGAGTACTTCATGCAGTCATAATAAATAAATTAGACTATTATTAAAAGTTCGTTTATTTTAGTAACTTAGTTCACTAAGTGAAACTTGTAGATTAATGAAGTACAGATTGATGTTTTTTAAGCAATTATTTCAGTTAATTTTGATAATTTTCCATTTTCCATAATTTTTCATAATTTTCCATTTACAGCTATAAAATGCAGTATTTAATGTTAGAATATTTCAAAACAATAAAAAAATTGTTTTAATACAGTAATTTGGGCTTAATGGAATGTATGTTTATTGATTAAAGGAAGTTATTTTTAAAAGGTACTATTAATCTGACAAACAAGCCTCATCGGAATGCATATTCTAATATATTGACTATGTATATACATACACATACTGTAAATATAAAAACTGCCTGCAATGAAATTGGTTTTGCTCTTTATAAAGTAATCTTATTCTTTGTATGCTAGAAGGCTACGTAAACAAGCCCACTTTGCCATGCTGAGAATTTCCACCATAGAAATATAGAATTTCAGCTGATTGGCGACTCAAACTACCAGTTTTAAATACAGTATTAAAATATGAAAGACTTATCAACTTTAGAGGCTTTAATGCCAATATGGTTCACCTTGCAGTTGCATATTAGACAATGTGAAAGTTTTAAGGCCTCTAGAGCAGCAGTCTAATTTGTTATTTGAAGGAGCTTGACTTACCAGTACGTTTACCTAAGCTGTAATAAACATCCTTTGTTTTTGTACAAGTAAAAGAGGACAAACGTGAAAATTAACACAGCTGAAACTGGGTCCCCACTTGTTCCTGTTTGTGTAAAAGCTAGCATTAGCGCTGCAGCACAGCTAGCTGCTACAGGAAGTTGGCAAAGTAGCAGTTTAAAACACCAAAGGAACATTGCTCCAAAAGCTGTGGGATTGTTGAAACATCCAGTATTTGATGTATGCGCTGTGACTGTGCTTAAACAGATAATTACTGTCATGAGTGTGTTTAGTTGTTTTGTTTTGAGTGTTCTTTTTAGTACTGATGATGTTGAGGGGGATAGTTTGTATTGGGAATAGTAGAAAGCTGAAAGATCCTCTGGCAGGGAAAAGCTGAAACTACAGTTCTTTCTGGAGATAGATGCTTAAGCCCTGTTCTGATCATACCTCTAGAAATAATTTATAAACTGCATTTTAACTGTTATCTTATGACACTTGCTGCATAAAAATGTGTCCATGTATCCAGACTATACATTGATCTAACCCTGAGGAATATTTTTATTGCTAGTCTTGTGAAAGATGAACTGCTTGCTGTAGCACTTAAGAGTATCTTAAATCCACTCTCTACAGCAGCTGTTAGGGACAAGCTGAAAGCTGATGATGAGACCCCCCAAAAAACCTTCATTATGCCGCCAGAAGAGCTGAGTGCTGTGATAGATGGAGACTGATGTTTTTAGAATGAGGGGTTGGAGCATTAGCTGCTGTAGACTCTTCTAACCTGTGTAGTCCTGTTCTGATTTACAGCAGGGTCAACAAATGCATGCACAGCTCAGTGTACAGCACAGCTTTCCACTGAAAGCAGCAAAACCCCCATGTGGGTGTTAGAGCTGAGCTCAGAAAGGAGGATCATTTCTGGTCACGACTCAAAATGCAGCTCTCTCTGCTCATGAAAATGCACATGCTCAGACACACTTAGCTAAATGTAGTTGTATCCTTGTAATTCCTTAGGATAACTTGGAAACGTACTGGTGTAGAATCCACAACATGAATAGTAGGTATACAGAAGGCAGTTCTCAGCATGATACCACACTCAAGCAGTCACTGCAAGCCCACCCACACAAGTAGGCACGTGCACTACATGCACATATGGAGACACACACATTATCTGCAGAAAACAGAAAATGGCCTGAGCATATCTTATTTTTGCTACTCCTACTTCTCATCCATGTGTTTTAGATGTAATTATTTATTTGAATAACAGATTTCTTTTAGTAACACCTGGTTTTGGCAATTATGTACAGTGGTTCAATAATTAACCACTTTTTTAAAAGGTGTAAGCCTCCAAACAAGATGAATAACTGTTAGCTGTGACAGTTATTATTTATAAGTTTGCTGTAGTATTATCTTTTTTTGACAGAATTCAAAACAACAAAAAATATTTTTTGTTGCATTAAACAAGATAGGAGTAGTCCTGTGAAAATATGGCAGGAACATTTGAGTCCTTCTTCTTGCTCTATAGCTAGAGTTGCAGATATCCTTATCTTACAGGTTTTGACTTTTTATTAGGTATGCCTTTGCAAATTTCAGATCACATGGACATAACAGCAGCACAGAGATACTGCAGATTCATCAACTTTGCATTCCTGGTATGACTCTGCCATTTAAAAGGTGCTCTGTTGAACAAAGCAATGTAGGTGACTACAGAAGCCACTGGAGTACAGCATAAAACAGCTTGAGATTATTTATACCTTTTAGCATTGTGTATTATCATGTCGGAGGTAGAAATGCACACTATGATCATAAAAGGATGATATGGACAACAACAATACACCTGTTGTGTTTAAACAATAGTAAACTGGTTCTAAGGAGCCCAAAGTGTGGCAAGAACATATCGCCCATATCATTGTACTACTGAACCTTTAATACAAGTCAGGTTGGATCCATTGTTTCATGTTGTTTATGCCAAGGTCCGACTCGGCCATCTGAATATAGCAGCTGAAATAAAGTCTTCTTGGACCAGGCAACGCTTTCCAATCTGTTACTGTCCAATTTTAATAACGCTGCATGACCTATACCCTCAGTTTCCTGTTGTTGGCTAACAGAAAAGGAACAAAGAGCATTTGCTGCTGTAGCCAATCTTCTTCAAGGTACAGAGAGCATTCAGAGATCTTATTCTGCATAATGGGCAGGTATATGAGATGCTGTGGGCCTTCCATCATCTGAAACCAGTCTGCCTAATCTCCTCTGATGTCTGACACCAAAAAGCAACTTTTATCGTCTTTGGACCATTTTCTGTGAACCTGGGAAATGGTTGTGTGTGAAAATGCCAGTAGATTAGCTGGTTATGAAATACTCAGATCAGCCCATCTGGCACTAACACATTCTCACATTCTAAGTCACTTAAATGCCCTTTCATCTTCATTCTGAAGTCGGCGTCATCACATCTGGATGCTTAAATGCTTTCAGTTTCTGTCATGTGATTGGCTGATTCACTATTTGAATTAACAACAAATCCAACTGCTGTACTTATTAAAGTGGCCTGGGATTTATTTTATTAATTTCTGAAATTATGTGTGTGGATTATTTATTTATACAGTAGATGAGCTGTAAGTGAGCTCTCTCTTGGTCTTTGCTGTTTGCATTGTTTCCATTTTGACAGTTTGACACCTACAACAGAGCATCAAGCCATGAGTGAGCCATGCACCTTAGATGCTGGAAGAATGCTTGTGAAGGATACAGGTGAGGTTACTGAAGACGGTAGAGTTTTTCCATGATGTTGTCAAGTCAAGGTACTCTACATCCAAAGGTTATCAAAGGGCTTGGATACTACAGCCTGCGTTAGAAATTTTGAACTACAAATTATTTGCTGTCAAATTAACAATTTCTGGTGGAAATTTGTCTTTGGCCAACCTAAAACCACAAAAACATTGATTGATCTAAAAGCTCTAGACCGTCCACAAAAGTGCTCCTACTTTAGCTCTAAACAGTCCTTCACCCGACTGTCAAGGCTAACTTTGAACCTACTAGAGGTTGCCATAACAACACTCAGTCTTTAACAAAAAAAATGAAACCTGGCTCATCAATCACTTTTAAAAAAATCATTACTTTCAAGACCACAGCTATCTTTCTTCTGTCTCATTTCTTCTGCAATAGACAAATTTAGATATTATTAATAACTCAAGTCTCTGATTTTCTGTAAAAGGGTGTCAATTGTTAGAAGAATGGATAAAATCAGGTTTGCAGACATTAAGCTCATGCAAAAAGCTTTGTAAATTTGCCTGAAGGTCCTTTGATAAGACAAATATTTATTAAAGACACAATCTTGTGTTTCAGCATGTACTTTATCAGGTTTATTTTTATGACTCTTGGTGACCACAGTCACCAAGTGTCATAAAAATAAACCTGATAAGTCCAAGTCACCACAATGATCAATGTCGGGCCACATCGGTGTTCAGGCATAACCCTGTTGCAGTTTTCCTGTTGTTTTGAGATGCTTTTGTTTCTGTCAGCAGAGTGCACCAAAGAACAAAAAATAGGGCTGGCCCATTAGCTTAATTGCTTAATATTTCTGGTACTCCTATTCATCTTTTTCCGCTTCATCCGAGACCGGGTCATGTGGGCAGCAGACTCAGTAGAGACACCCAGATGTCCCCCTTCCCAGACACCTCCTCCAGCTCCTCCGGGGGGACCCCAAGCCGTTACCAGGCCAGCCAAGAGACCTGGGCTGTCCCCTGGGCATCCTCCCGGTGGGACGTGCCTGGAACACTTCCCGAGAAAGACGTCCAGAAGGCATCCAGTATAGTTACCCAAGCCACCTTAACTGGCTCCTCATGATGTGGAGGAGCAGCGGTTCTACTACGAGCCCCTCCTGGATGGCCGAGCTCCTTACCCTATCTCTAAGGGAGTGCCCGGCCACCCTACGGAGGAAGCTCATTTCAGCCGCTTGTATCCGGGATCTCGTTCTTTCGGTCATGACTCAAAGTTCATGGCCATAGGTGAGGGTAGGAACGTAGACCGACCGGTAAATCAAGAGCTTCGCTTTTGGGCTCAGCTCTCTCTTCACCACAACAGACCAGCACAGCATCCCTATTACTGTGGCAGCTGCACCGATCCGTCTGTCGATCTCCCGCTCTATTCTCCCCTCACTCGTGAACAAGACCCCAAGATACTTGAACTCTTCCACTTGAGGAAGGAACTCCCTTCCAACCTGAAGAGGACAAGCCACCCTTTTCCAGGCGAGAACCATAGCCTCAGTCTTGGAGGAGCTGATCGCCTCTAACCGGATGGCCTCTAATAAAGGGCTCCATACTCCTGGAGCACCCCCCATAGGGCACCACGAGGGACACAGTCAAATGCCTTCTCCGGGTCCACAAAACACATGTGGACCAGTTGCACAAACTCCCATGAACCCTCAAGTACCCTGCAGAGGGTGTAGAGCTGGTCCAGTGTTCCATAGCTAGGATAAAAACCACACTGCTCCTGAAGCTGAGGTTTGACTATCGGGCCAACTCTCTTCTTCAATACCCCGGCGTAGGCCTTACCAGGGAGGCTGAGGAGTGTGATCCCCTTATAGCTGGAACACACCCTCCGGTCACCCTTCTTATGAAGGGGGACCACCACCCTGATCTGCCAGTCCAGAGGCGCTGTCCCTGACCGCCAGAGGCGTGTCAACCATGACAGCCCCACAACATTCGGAGACTTGAGGTACTCAGGGCGGATCTCATCCACCCCCGAAGCCTTGCCACCGTGGAGCTTTTTAACCACCTCGGTGACTTCAGCCTGGGTGATAAAAGAGTCCCACCCGAGTCCCCAGCCTCTGCCTCCACCACGGAATGTATGATGGCAGGATTGAGGAGATCCTCGAAGTATTCCTTCCACCGCCCGATAATGTCCCCAGTTGAGGTCAGCAGCTCCCCACCCCCACTGTAAACAGTGTTGGCGAAGCACTGCTTCCCCCTACTGAGGCGCAGGACAGTTTGCCAGAATCACTTTGGGGCCAACCGGTGGTCCTTCTCCATGGCCTCACCGAACTCCTCCCAGGCCTGGGTTTTTGCCTCTGCCACAGCCCGGGCCGCGGCATGCTTGGCCTCACGTTACCCCTCAGCCACCTCAGGAGTCCCACAAGCCAACCACAACCGATAGGACTCCTTCTTCAGCTTGACAGCATCCCTTACTGCCGGTGTCCACCAACGGGTTCTGGCATTGCCGCCACGACAGGCACCGCAGACCTTATGGCCACAGCTATGGGGAGCAGCATTGACAATAGATGCGGAGAACATGGTCCACTCGAACTCTATGTCTCCAACTTCCCCCGGAAACTGGTCAAAGCTCTCCCGGAGGTGGGAGTTGAATACATCCCTGGCCAAGGGCTCTGCCAGACGTTCCCAGCAGACCCTCACTATGCGCTTGGGCCTCCCAAGTCTATGCGGCTTTCTCCTCTTCCAGCGGATCCAACTTGCCACCAGGTGGTGATTGGTGGACAGCTCAGAATCAGAATCAGCTTTATTGCCAAGTTCGCACATACAAACAAGGAATTTGAATCCAGTACACTTTGCTCTCTGGGTTTTTTCATTGTATGCGTTATAAGATATATTTATGCATATATCTTTATGTCCTTAAATACATATATACAAATATACACATATACAAAGTTGCAATTGCAACTTCATTGTGCCAGTGGTGCCAAGTACACTAATGAACACCCTTATGCTTGAATATGGTGTTCATTATGGACATCCGTGACTAGCACAGAAGTCCAATAATAAACACCACTGGGATTCAGATTGGCGAGGCCATTCCTCCCGATCACGCCTCTCCAGGTGTCACTTTCCCACGTGAGCGTTGAAGTCCCCCAACAGAATAATGGAGTCCCCGGGAGGAGCACTATGCAGCACCCCTGCAGTACCGCTCGGCCCATAGGCTGAAACGACAGTCAAAGACCTGTCCCCAACCCAAAGACTCTCTCATCCACTTCATAAAAAATTCATAAAAACTATTTATTTGAGTACTATCAGTGTCTTCTGACCTCTGTTAAACCTTAATTCTGATTTACCGCATGGTTTTTGTTAGAAGCTGATGTAAGAAAGACATCAGTAACATGAATATCAGAGTTAATCTTTTTGTTTTGGATTTACACCAATTTTTTACAGTGCCCCTCAATTTCATACCTAATTGTTTTACTGTTTTCAAATATTGCCATCCTTGTACTTTAGTCAAATAGAAATAGGTTATACCAGGTCATAATAAACAAAGAAATTAGGACAGCAACCTAAAGGTACTTATTTAAATGAGAAATTTAAAGCCCCAACAAAAAAGTCTGGTTTTGAAAACTGGGAATGTTTGAAGCATTTACCTTTAGTCATTCCACCTCAGATGCTGTTTTAATATTTGATTTTTATACAATTGAGAAGAGTCATTTATTGGTGTCAATAGAAATCTGCACTCACTTTTTGTGAGTTTATGTTTAAAACAAGCAATAAGTTGAATGTTGGCCTGTACAATTAGTCAACATAATTTTTCAATTTCAATTCTGGCTTCAAACAATCATAAAAGCAACTTTATCACCAAAACAATCTAATTTTTAAATATATTATTATTGTTTGATATTCTGATTTGTGAGTTTGCTTTTATTTTGTAATGTCTTTTGTCTCTTTTGGAGGTTAAACCTGGCGCTCACGTGATTATTATTTTTTCATAATTGAGGAGCCCTAGTTCAATATTCTGCACCACTCCACCACATTGTTTATGGATGACTATTTTGTTTGAAACAACAGCTTACATGTATTGTGAGTGAATAATCTTAATAATACAAATATGTTTTAATACCTTAGGGGGCTATGAGCTATATTTTTCTTTATCCTGAAACAGGTCATGCTCTTTCGACGGTTTAAAGGTTCTTTATTGTGGCCAAGAATTGCTCCAACTGTATGAAGTATAGAATAATGTAGGTGTTGCTGGTTGAATGAAGGCTGATACATTTTGTCCCTCACTTACAATAAGAACAAATATGCCTGTTTGGAAATATTTAGAGTTGTGAAAAGCACACCATGTGACTGCAGGCTGCCTACCTGAGCAGATAGCCCCACTAATAACCAGCTAATCCCAGTTTGGGATTGGTGTGTTACTCTATGAAACACAAAAAGTTACATTATGTGCAATAAGTGCTTGAAAACTACTACTAAATTCAGCTGCTGTTTGTTTAATGCTTTAGCTGAAGTCTATGTTTTTAAAATCAAAATAACACCATTAATGACTCTACATGCTGTGCAGTATTTTAAAGTTACGACTATTTTACTTATTGTTCTGTGAGTTCTTGTGTATTCTGTTTTATTTGACCCTTGTCATGTAATAAGAGCGGGAAATATGAACACGAGTAGTTACAAAATCCGAATAACAAACAAATATTGTAGATTACAGTATTACAACTGCAATATCCTTGATTATTTAAACAGCAGTGGGAACAATTATTTCTTTGCTGTTTTAAATGAAAGAAATTGAACAAACTGAAGCAAAACTCAGACCAACTTCAATCTTTTGGGATCCTTTCATGGACTGACTACTTACTAAAAGGGATTAAAGCAAATTTAATAAAAACATTTTGCAATAAAACAAGGATACAATGGTATCCTCTATTGCGCGTCAAGCTACTGCTGTTCAAACCAGCTCATTAGGTTTGCTCCTCCGTCTCTTCTCTCTGTTTTTCCTTCAGCTCCTGGCATCCACTATCTGTCAGCTACCTCTTATTCCCAGCTGAATCCCAAAGTAACATCGCTTCAGATCGACCCTGATGTAATGGAAGACAAACAAAAGGCAGACTCAATCTGCTCAGCTCGCTTGAAGACAAAAAGGAGGGCAGACTGGGCAAGATTGACCCGGTTAAAAATTCTACACCAGGGAGTTCACAAAACCTCAGAAATTGTTTGTAAAGCCCTTAAATATGTGTTTAATACCAAAGCCAATTTAAACATCTTATGAAGGTTGGTTCTCTTACACAGTGGATGGCTCAAGGGGGAGAAAAAGCTTCGCCTGGTCATCTTATTGCACTGCTTCACTCCTGAACTGATTAGATTATATGTACTTTCTTTACAATTAGAGTACAGTTAATATAATACAGCAAGCTGCTGGATCCGAGGAACGGCTTCAGTACGAACGAAAGCTGCTACAAATGGCTGATGTTATTACATATGTAACTAGACCAGAAATCATGGCCTCGACCTAAACAGAGTTTCCTGATACATCAAACCTTAAAAAATTGTGAAAAAATTTGAAACAATTAGACATTCTGAAAATCATCTTTGAACTACTAAATCTGTTTTCTGTACATTTAAGTCTTAATAATGAAATATTCTGACAGCAGCCTCTTGGTATATAACAAGCAGAAGATCTCTACCTCGCCGTGTTTGCTTCTCAATAAAACCCACTTTCTCACCAAACAGCTTAAGATCTAATTCTGTAAGCGACAGCTCTCTTCCTCTATGCAATATGTGTCTATTGTATTCCCTTTTGTGAGCTGTCATGTTAGTAATGTTTCTCAGAAAGATCTTTATGTTTTTTAGCATTTTACTTCATGTCACCCTGCTCGTTCATGGTAACTTAGACATTAAGGACTAGAATCTACGTGTCTGTGAGGAACAAAGTGAGAGGAAGTTGAAGGATTCCTCCTGAGTGAACACAACACAAAAGGAAAAGTAGGAATCAGTGAGTACAGTAAATGGATTTAAGAATGGACTGTTAGTCCTCAGTGTTGTTCTGGTTTCAGAGCACATTTAACATGTGGCAGAAGTGATCAAAACATCTCTGCACCGCACACTTACAGTCCATTGATCTAATTAGTGTGTTTCCATGGCAACAAAGATGGCAAAATAAAAAAACTAAAAATAAACAGTTCATGTCTGTGTGTCTTTCGAATTATGAAAAAGAGTGTTTTTATATCTGTAATATCTCACTAAGATAAAACAGATTTAAAAAGCTCCAATACGTTTTCCAAATATGAAAAAAAGATTAACAGCTGCTGGGTGTTCTTCTTCTTCTTCTTCGTCTTCTTCTTCTTCTACTTATTATTATTATTGTTATTAAATCTTATCAACAGAGCAAACAATAGTAAAGTCAACAATGTTCATTCAGCTGCATCATAACTATGAAGTGAATTTAAAATTAAGTTTTATTATTATTGTTTAGATGCAGAATAACATAAAATTCCTCTTTTGACATTAATCAGAAAATTTCAACCTACAAAGATTTTTCTTTTTTTTTTTTTTTTGAAAGTGCAAGATTTTTCTTTGGATGACTTGCTAAATAAAATCTGCGCAGAAAATATTCAATGTTGTGTCTAACAGTATATTTACCTTGGTAGTTATGTCACAAATATTCAACCTTGATATAATATTGTTGTTTTTAAGGCTGTCTGACACATTTTATAGCCTAAAGCAGAGTAAATACATGATCAAGCCTTTGGCAACTCTTTAATCTTTCTTTTTTGCTTCTGCTGCAATTGAGGAACACCATCCATCAAGATATTCAAGATGGGAACCATCACAAAAGCTGTGAGCTGATATATTTCATCAGACCTAAAGAACCTTGCCTGTAAGATTTCCAACAAAAATCATTATATCAGGAGACACCACTGGGAGCATTACAAGAAAGTTTAAAACTTATGGAACAGCTGCAAACCTCATTGGCCTTGGAAGAAAGCCCAGACTTTCATCAAACTCCTGTGTGATAGCGAGGTAATTGCAAAATTACTTGATTAAGCCTGTTACAAGATTTCCGATGGAAGCTTTTAGATGAATGTTGAAAAAATAAGCACTTCATAGACAAATTCCAGGACTTACTCCTTCTTGACCATTAGGAACATCAGAATTTGACTAGGAAATGCCAGGAGGATGTTGAAGAAGACGGCATAGTTTTAGGAGACAGTTCTACGGATCAATGACATCAAACTGGAGCTGAAACAAAGATCAAGAGCATCTGCCAAGCTTATGATTAGACGATTACCATCACCATTATCTAGCATAGAGGTGGATTATTGATCATGTGGGGCAGTTTTTCTGAGACAGGATGTGGCAGTCTTAAATCTGTACCTGGCATTAAAGATCCTCAGAAATATGAGGACATTTTAGTGTAGAACATGCAACCTTGTGTTGTTATTGAACTCTACAGTAAGATAAATGATCCCAAGCACACCTCCAAGTCAACCAATACTTGTTTGAGACAAAGGTCCTGGAATGTCTTATAGTAGACATCCTAATCAACTGATTTAACTCCAATTGAAAATCTTTGGTGAGATTTTAAGATGACACTTGTAGCAAAGAATCTATCAAACATCACTTAGCTAGAGGCTTTCAGACGTAAAGAAAGGGAAAAATTCTGATCCAGAAGTTGAAGTATCTCACCACTTACCAAAATATATTGCCCCTTTTCCACTGGCTTGTTTTAGACAGCACGGCTCTGCTCCACTCTGTTTCGCTCTTCTCGGTACGGTACCAGTTGTGTTTCCACAGACCCACTGACAGCTGAAGGTATGGCGGCTGAATCCCCGCCTCCAGATGTTATTAACGTTACTGTGTTACATTGTCACATTAGAGTAATCTGAGTAAAATGATAAAAATACAAATAAAAATAAATAGAAAATAAAAACATAAATAAACGAATTACTAATATTTTTATTATTGTGTATGCAAGAATGTCTTATATATATATATATTTTTTTTTCATGTATAACATGATCCACTGAGATGATTACCTGGACCTTGATGTGAGGTGTGGTTGCAGGAGGAGCAGAGAGGAAAGATGCTGCTGTCTGGACTGGTGAAGCTCCAAAGTTTGGCTGAAGAAGTTACTATTTTTGGCTTTATGAGAAGGTTTTTGTCTCAGCCATTGCAATAATGAGGACAAGGAAGTTAAAGCACAAAACTGTGGACTTTTGACCCCAGTGAAGTTACTTATAGGTTGGATATTGGACATTCATGCTTCACGGATTAAGCGGGTTACCCCTGTTTGACCCTATATAGGCAGTCTGATTATGGGCAGCTTCTCGCTGTCTTCTCCCTTTTCCTGTAGACGGTGGTCGCTGAAGCACTGCCATTAAATTTCCAATCCAAACATTCTGTTTCATGGTGGTATTGTTTTGGGTGTTTTGGGGGAAATACTTGTGCATTTGAACAGCTGATTTTTTGTGTGATCAGCTGGTTTAGGATGTTATTAAATTCAGTTCCCCCTACCTGCGTGTAACAAAGCTGATATGTCCTTTTTCTTTTCTTTCAGCCTTCAGGCATGGTGTCTGATTTGTAAATAGAAAAATTATATTTAGGTTTGATCCGTCACGACCAATGTGGTCCTTAATATTATTGTAGTCGCCCTTGAGTTTTATTAACTTTTCCCTGCGCTACCTCAGTGAAAACCTTCTCATTTATTCTGGTCCCATGGCCAACCAGTGAACAGCAGTCAATTCACGTCAAATGTAGTCCCAACTCGGTCAGACCTGATCAGGAGCAGGGACCACAAAGTTGGTACCGGTGCCACAAAAACAGTGATGGAAACGTTTGCAAAGCAAGCCGAGTGGAGTCAAGTAGGGCCAAATGGAGCCAGTGGAAAAGGGGCATATGATAGAGATTATAAAAATCTATAATCTATATGTTAGAGATTATAAAAGCTAAAGGATGCTCCACAAATTACTGCAGCTGGGAATTGAATAATAATGAACATGTCTATGTTTTAAAGGATAGATTTCTAACTTAATCGTTAAAATCAATATTTTGGGATTTTCTTTGTCCTTTATTGTCATTATTGTAGAACCACATCACTACCATGGCCTTTAATGCGATGGGCTTGGAAATGTTTAAACATACATTTTAGCCAACTAACATTGCAGTAGTGTGGCTGTTTCAGTGTGTAATCCAAGCTGTGCTAAATAAAATAGGTTGCTGGTCATGACAGGGCTGGTGTCTCAACTTGATATTTATTTACCTCGAAGAAAATTTAAACCTAACAGTCGGCATTAATCATGGCCCTTCTCTCAACTGAACGAGTGATGTCAGAGAAAAGCAGAAAAACAGGAGCAAACTGAAGAATATGTCTTCCTCATTTACTCATTTGTTGGACAAAAGAGCTCAAATTGACCCCCGGAGTTGGATATCTGGATGGTGAACATAGCAGACAGTTTAGCTTGTTTAACAGTGAACACCAAAGCAGGTTGTCCAACACTGTTAACACTTGTGCTAATGTAATTCTTCCATCAAAATTAGAAAACACACACACAGAAGCCAGTAAAGTCTGGTTTGTTTACAGGAGTTTATGCTGTTTTACATTCACTTTCTGGACACTTAACTCTTATCTGAATGCTACAGTAATTTACATTACACCCGACCTGCTTTTTGTAGTTAAATAAGAGGCAAACCCCACAGTACAGCTGTGTAAAAATGCCTTTCTGTGTTAAAATGGCTTTCTGTTCAGAACAGATACATTTAGACATTTATATAAGGAAGTGTAAGTTAAAGGACGACATGCCTGACTCAGTTAAGGGTTAGTGTTGGGTTATTAATATGAGCTGAAACACTTTATCCTAATAAAAGCTAACAAATATAAGCCATAAGCGCATAAGCAAAATATGAATCTAAATGATTGAGTTTGCTAATTGCTGCATCTCTAATGCAGACAGATCAATTTAGATTTTACATTACACGAAATGGTGGTAAAATATTTATGCAGTCAAGTTATCTACTGAGGCATAATGTGGAGCAAACTATTTAAACCTGAGCAGAATCAGAAAAACATATACAGCTAATACATGAGGTGATTTTTCTCACCTTTTCATATTATGCAAACACAGGTGCATTGACATATACTGACAGCCTCCAGCTCAGGCTTGTGGAGAACCCACAGCATTCTAAATGTATTATTATGAAAATGTTTGTCAGTAAATGGGTTGCTTTCATTATAATTACCACTTAAGAAAAAGGCCCAACATATTAATCTGAGTGGAATTTGATAATGCAGCTTGCAAGTTTCTCTGATATTTTTACATTTTTACACCATGATTCAATTCAAATTTTAAGTTTCATTTTAATTTATTTATATATTGGAACTCAGATTTTAACAAGGTCATCTAACTTTTAAATACAGTGACATTTACTAAGTCTCTGAATGAATTTTTAAAGTGTGTCTTCTAGATTATACAGCTGCTTGTTGTGAATGTTGTTGAAAAAAATAATCTATTGGCTACTGGCTGTACCAACTTTAAAGCTTACGAGGGGTGTAGCCTGTCTCCACTGATAAAATTGGTTAAACCGGGAGCTTAACGTCAGTAACAGAGATTAACAACCTTTCTAACAGTCCCCTTTACAATCATGGGACATTTATAGCCGTTGCCATTAATCTAACCTGCAACTCTCCAAAGGGAAGACAACATACAGGAACCAGCAAAGGCCACAAAATACTGTGCTAACTAATACAAATGTGCTTGTAATGACAATCTATCTATCTATCTATCTATCTATCTATCTATCTATCTATCTATCTATCTATCTATCTATCTATCTATCTATCTATCTATCTATCTATCTATCTATCTATCTATCTATCTATCTATCTATCTATCTATCTATCTATCTATCTATCTATCTATCTATCTATCTATCTATCTATCTATCTATCTATCTATCTATCTATCTATCTATCTATCTATCTATCTATCTATCTATCTATCTATCTATCTATCTATCTATCTATCTATCTATCTATCTATCTCATTATAAAAATATTAAACCATATACGTAGATAAAAACAAGAAGGGAGGAAAATGTAAAGGGAAAACCACTACATTTGTTTTTTTTTTTCTGTAGCTCGACCAGGAAACTAAATGTCAAACCTTTCTGTCTCATTACTCACGTAGTACATCCCTGCTTACGACCAGAATTACTCAGAATCGTTACCTATTGCCATAGCAACAGTGGTCTGCTGCAATTCTGAATGGTCCTGTTTACTCGGTCATGCTCTAAGATATCGCTGCACTTTTTGCAAAGGTAGTCTTTCATCTCTAGGATACAATGCAGCTGTTACACTCCACAAAGATGCCATCAGCAATATAAAAATTATTTCCTGTAGATTCAGTGTTTTTTATTTGAATAGGCAGCAGTTTTTAACCGTCCATTTCTGTGTGTTTTTAGTGCAAATAGCTCATCCTAGGGGTAGTTCTCCTGGTAAATCACTTAGTTGCAAAGATAATATAGAGCTATTGGAAAACTCAATGTGGCATGAGTCAGACTTCAAAAGAATCGACTCTGGTTTGCCAATAGAGCAGGAATACAGGTCCTTCTCAAAATATTAGCATATTGTGATAAAGTTCATTATTTTCCATAATGTCATGATGAAAATTTAACATTCATATATTTTAGATTCATTGCACACTAACTGAAATATTTCAGGTCTTTTATTGTCTTAATACGGAGGATTTTGGCATACAGCTCATGAAAACCCAAAATTCCTATCTCACAAAATTAGCATATTTCATTCGACCAATAAAAGAAGTGTTTTTAATACAAAAAACGTCAACCTTCAAATAATCATGTACAGTTATGCACTCAATACTTGGTCGGGAATCCTTTGGCAGAAATGACTGCTTCAATGCGGCGTGGCATGGAGGCAATCAGCCTGTGGCACTGCTGAGGTCTTATGGAGGCCCAGGATGCTTCGATAGCGGCCTTTAGCTCATCCAGAGTGTTGGGTCTTGAGTCTCTCAACGTTCTCTTCACAATATCCCACAGATTCTCTATGGGGTTCAGGTCAGGAGAGTTGGCAGGCCAATTGAGCACAGTGATACCATGGTCAGTAAACCATTTACCAGTGGTTTTGGCACTGTGAGCAGGTGCCAGGTCGTGCTGAAAAATGAAATCTTCATCTCCATAAAGCTTTTCAGCAGATGGAAGCATGAAGTGCTCCAAAATCTCGTGATAGCTAGCTGCATTGACCCTGCCCTTGATAAAACACAGTGGACCAACACCAGCAGCTGACACGGCACCCCAGACCATCACTGACTGTGGGTACTTGACACTGGACTTCTGGCATTTTGGCATTTCCTTCTCCCCAGTCTTCCTCCAGACTCTGGCACCTTGATTTCCGAATGACATGCAGAATTTGCTTTCATCCGAAAAAAGTACTTTGGACCACTGAGCAACAGTCCAGTGCTGCTTCTCTGTAGCCCAGGTCAGGCGCTTCTGCCGCTGTTTCTGGTTCAAAAGTGGCTTGACCTGGGGAATGCGGCACCTGTAGCCCATTTCCTGCACACGCCTGTGCACGGTGGCTCTGGATGTTTCTACTCCAGACTCAGTCCACTGCTTCCACAGGTACCCCAAGGTCTGGAATCGGCCCTTCTCCACAATCTTCCTCAGGGTCCGGTCACTTTTTCCTTCCCACAGACTTCCCACTGAGGTGCCTTAATACAGCACTCTGGGAACAGCCTATTCGTTCAGAAATTTCTTTCTGTGTCTTACCCTCTTGCTTGAGGGTGTCAATAGTGGCCTTCTGGACAGCAGTCAGGTCGGCAGTCTTACCCATGATTGGGGTTTTGAGTGATGAACCAGGCTGGGAGTTTTAAAGGACTCAGGAATCTTTTGCAGGTGTTTAGAGTTAACTCGTTGATTCAGATGATTAGGTTAATAGCTCGTTTAGAGACCCTTTTAATGATATGCTAATTTTGTGAGATAGGAATTTTGGATTTTCATGAGCTGTATGCCAAAATCATCCATATTAAGACAATAAAAGACCTGAAATATTTCAGTTAGTGTGCAATGAATCTAAAATATATGAATGTTAAATTTTCATCATGACATTATGGAAAATAATGAACTTAATCACAATATGCTAATATTTTGAGAAGTACCTGTATAACATCCCTTAGAAACTAAACCCATCTTTACGCAGGTCTGCAAAAACTTTGACTAATTAATACCACACAGGTGGTTGTATTTGATTTGTTCTGCCTTTTTAGTTCTCTCAATAATTGTAGCAGCTTACTGTATATATACTGATGAGTCTCTTGAATAAGGAATTGAAAAGGTCCGTTATGAGCTCTTGCTAAACTCAGACAGAAGGTCAAAAAAGTGCACAGATTTAATTCAGATGGCCCTGCGGTATTTAGGAAGTCTACAGGGGCATTGGTTTTTACATTTATTAAATGACATTGTCATTAAAATATTCACATCACTATAAACAGCTCAGTCCTAAAACCAGCTTTTACGTTTATTATGCATGATATATTTTTGTTTTCTTTCATATGTGATGTGTAGCATCATATAAGATATAATTGTGTTTAAAAGTTGTTTCTTTCTGTTGTTTATCAACTTCAGCATTGCCTAAAGTCAGAATTTATTTTAGGTGCTTCAAAGTTTTATGGATTAAATTGTCTAAATATACAATGTGAAGCTATTTTAATTTCCTGTTCTATAATCTCTTATCTGCAGCTAAATTCCAGTCAGTTATTGTGAAACTCATTCTAGATTATAAATCAACAGTTTGACATTGACAGATGTAAAGCAAATGTTTAAGTGCCTTATCATGTAATAAAAACAAAAATACTTGATGGTTATTCAGTTTTCATATAAATCATTATGTCTTTTGCTGAATTTACTCCTTCTAATCATGGGGCTGGAGATACCTTTGCAAGAAAGTCAAAGTTAAATAGATATTTGGGCTCAAAGATACATTTCGTCAACATTTTGTCATTTCTGGCACCCTAAATATTAAACAGATAAGTTGTCCAAAGGTAAACATATCACAGTTGGATAAGTGGAAGCTCAGTTTAAAAGAACAGGATGTATGTGTATTTTCTTTAAGGTTGTTGATTCATGTCTATAATAAATTTCTGTATAGTTCACTATATTAGAATTTCCTTTCTTTTTAGTAGAAATTCTATGATTGACTACAATTAACCTAAATGTTAATCTCTATGAATACTATATAAAGATGTACACTGAAAGACCTCCCCATTGCATTCATTAAGTTATTTTTATATATGTTAATGAAATGGTTTCTTCAGAATAGCATATTCCTTGGCAAGACAAGCCAAGCACATTTTTATAGCATATATCAGTAACAAGACAATTCAAAGTGCTTTACACGAATAGAACATAAGAAAAGAAAAACACAGGAAAGAACATTGCAGTGGCATAATAAAGGCAGTTAAAAAAAAAGTTGGACAACAAATTGAAATGAATGATGTTTCAGTTAAAAGTTTTAAAAGTCAAAGGCAACTGGGTTAAAACCCCATTTGTTTAGAGCTGCAAAGAGATTCGGCATTTTTGCAGTTTTCTGGGAGTTTGTTCCAGATTAGTGGATCAAAAGAACTCTATAGCCCCTTTTTCATTACTTGTGGAAAGACCCAGGCTTTGGAAAGCCAAGGTCATGTTTCAAATTTACATTCGTATTTACATTCGAATTACAAATTTACCCGGGTAATTTCACTTTCCCGGGGCTTTACTTTCACGGGTAAATGGTCCTACTGGACATGGTCTTTTCAGCTTTCCCTGGGGTTTGTTAATGGGGCGGAGTTCTGTGCAGCGAAGCTTGGCACCAGCCGCTTCAATAATGGCAGAGGCTACTATACAAATTAATCATTTTTATATTATTAATTTGTCACAAAAAGTAGTTGTTTTTTTTTTTAGCAGGACTTGGACTTCCCCACTAACCGCTGCCTGATCTCGGCCAGGCACTCTGGGATTTCCCGTTACCTTTTATCAGTTTGTGGCAACTAAAAGTGAATAAAAAGCGTTCAGTAGGAATATGCCGAATAACCAGTACCAGAAAATAAAACAGAATATTTTTTATGACATTTAAGTTATTGTTTGCATTAATTATTAAATATTCTGTCACAGTTCTGTAAGACAAATATTTTATTGCAGTGCTGATGTTGGTTCTGGTTCTGGGTATGCAGAGTAGACTAGAACCAGAAGACCTGAGTAGTCTGGAAGGGTGGTACTACAACAAACTTTCATGTATTTAGATGCTAAGCCATTCAGTGATTTATAAACAAAAATAGGTATTTTAAAGTCTATTCTATGAGATACAGGGAGTCAGTGTAAGGACTTTAAAACTGTGGTGATGTGCTCTGATTTCTTAGTTTTAGTGAGGAGCATTCTGGATCAGCTGCAGCTGTCTGGTTGACTTTTTGGCAGACTTGTGAAGCCACTGTTGCAGTAATCAATTCAACTAAAGATAAACGCATGGATGACTTTTTCAGGATCCTGCTGAGACATTAGTTCTTTGATCCTGGAAATGTTCTCCAGGTGATAGAAGGATGACTTATTTCTTTGACTGTTTTGTGACAATTTTAGCCAAAATTATTTTTGATAAAATATATATTAGAATTCATTAAACAATAAATTTTTTGTAATGTTCTATGGCTGGATATGTTATATACTTCAAACCTGTGCTTAAAATCCATATTCAAATTACCTAAAAGTACAAATGTTGTGAAGTAAAATAAAAATGTTTTCTTCAGAATAACTATACATTTTATTTTGAAATTAGAATCAACACAAACACAAATGGTTCGCTTCACTTATTAACGTGTGCAATTACTGATGATAGTACCCCATCTAATGTTTTATTTCATTAAATGGTTTAAGTGTCATTGTTCCAAATCATTCAAAGTGGAATATTGTTGCAGGATTAGTATTAAAGAGCAATATGTTTATTAACATATTGAAAGAACTGAGGTTTTAAGTATCTGCCACTTTGCCATTTTGAGCTTTTGCAGTTCTTTTCTGTTAAGTTAATGTCTGTCACAAGACGTTTCATAGTGACTGTTTTATCAGTTTATGGTGACATTTTGTTACCGTTTAGATAGCAGAAGATTTACAGATATTTTCTATACCCTACTTATAGTCTACTGTAAGAAAATGTGGTTATATAACTCCAGAAATCAGAACCACACTCAATGGAAATAGGTTCTATTATAAAATTTGAGAAAACTGTGTACAATTTCTGTACGTTACACACATTTTCAACACTTCTATGACTTTTTATCTCCATGATTCATTAAAAACTCTGTATTAAATGGGTTATTCATGGGGTACAGGCAAGAAGGAGTTTGGGAGGACATGGCAAGACATGGATATAATATGGGAGTACCAATTGGCAAAGGGTTGAGCTTACCCAGAGGTAATTAGCTAATAAACTGTTAGTTACCTTTCTAGTTCTTTATCAGTTGCTGTCCTCCAACATCAACTGAATAAACAAACTTATCAAGACAAATAATATTTTCTACAGTTAATGAATTTGGCAAAGCTAAATCCAATTCAGCATATCAAATTAAGTCACATCGAGTCACATCCAGATGGTATGTTTGGTCCTGTAACTTTGTAAACAAAAAGTCAACAGAGCCACTTTTTTAGTTCACGAGATAAATGTCAGCTTCTAAAAAGGATTAACAATGCTGCTAAAAGCAGATCAGGTATGATCCAATCCACCACCCCCACCTCCCCAACCTCAAGAGGGGCCTTGGCACCTCCAACCCCCACCAGCCCCCTACCCACGCCGAGGACGGCTCTTTCCATCCAGGAGAGGGACGTCAACAAACTCTTCAGGAGACAGAACCCCCGGAAAGCTGCTGGTCCGGATTCTGTCTCACCAGCCAGCCTGAAGCACTGCGCTGATCAGCTGTCTCCAGTCTTCACAGACATTTTTAACACCTCACTGGAGACATGTCATGTGCCAGCCTGCTTCAAGTCCTCCACCATCGTCCCTGTTCCCAAGAAGCCAAGGACCACAGGGCTTAATGACTTCAGACCCGTCGCCCTGACCTCTGTGGTGATGAAGTCCTTTGAGCGCCTTGTGCTCTCACACCTAAAAGACATCACCGACCCCCTCCTGGACCCCCTGCAGTTTGCCTACAGAGCCAACAGGTCTGTAGATGATGCAGTCAACCTAGCCCTTCACTTCATCCTCCGGCACCTGGACTCCACAGGAACCTATGCCAGGATCCTGTTTGTGGATTTCAGCTCTGCCTTCAACACCATCGTCCCAGCTCTGCTCCAGGAGAAGCTCTCCCAGCTGAGTGTGCCCGACTCCACCTGCAGGTGGATCACTGACTTCCTGTCTGACAGGAAGCAGCGCGTGAGGCTGGGGAAGCACGTCTCTGACTCCCTGACCATCAGCACCGGTTCCCCCCAAGGCTGTGTTCTCTCTCCTCTGCTCTTCTCCCTGTACACCAACAGCTGCACCTCCAGTCACCAGTCTGTCAAGCTTCTGAAGTTTGCGGACGACACCACCCTGATCGGACTCATCTCTGATGGTGACGAGTCCGCGTACAGATGGGAAGTGGACCATCTGTTGGACTGGTGCAGCCAGAACAGCCTTGAGCTCAACGCTCTAAAGACAGTGGAGATGGTTGTGAACTTCAGGCAGAACCCAGCCCCACCTGCCCCCATCACCCTCTGTGACTCCACAATTGACACTGTGGAATCTTTCCGCTTCCTGGGAACCATCATCTCCCAGGATCTCAAGTGGGAGCCAAACATCAGCTCCCTCATCAAGAAAGCCCAGCAGAGGATGTTCTTCCTGCGGCAGCTGAAGAAATTCAACCTGCCAAAGACTATGATGGTGCACTTCTACACAGCCATCATTGAGTCCATCCTCACCTCCTCCATCACCATCTGGTACGCCGCTGCTACAGCCAAGGATAAGGGCAGGCTGCAGCGTGTCATTCGGTCTGCTGAGAAGGTGATTGGCTGCAGTCTACTGTCGCTCCAGGAACTGTACACCTCCAGGACCCTGAAGCGGGCAGGGAAGATTCTGGCTGATCCCTCCCACCCCGGTCACAGACTCTTTGAGACTCTCCCCTCTGGCAGGAGGCTGCGGTCCATCCGGACCAAAACCTCACGCCACAAGAACAGTTTTTTCCCATCTGCCACCAGCCTGGTTAACAAAGCCCGGAAACCACCCTGACATTCCCCCTTTCCCCCACACCCCCCCTTTTTTTGCTGACAGGACACCTGTAACCTGTAACTCTATGCGTTACATTAACGCTCAGCTTGGACTCCTGCTTTACTTGCACTGCTTTACTTGCACAATGATCACCTGCACTGTTGTATTGCTCTTGCATCTTATACTGCTCTATATTTACTCTCACTCACTTAAAACTGTGCACTTATATTTATATTATATTGTAGATATGTTTGTACTGTTTAATTTGTACTGTATTGCACCGACTACGCCAAAACAAATTCCTTGTATGTCCAAAAACGTACTTGGCAATAAAGCTTTTCTGATTCTGATTCTGATTCTGATTCTGATTCTGATTTCAGTTTTAGAAAATAACTAAGTTAGTTGTTACATTCTTTTATGATCAATAATAACTTATTAGTGCGTGACTAATAAGCCAGAATTTTCTTCAGTGCCTGCATCGTCAACCTAAAACAACCAATAGCCCTTGAAAGAAGTCAAATACACAACTGTATTCTCAGCAGATTCAAAAGTTTCAAAACACCAGATATTTATTAATAAATGTTATATTTTACATTGTTATAATATTGCAGCAATTTGGCTACAAGAATGACTTGGTCCTGCAATACATGATCAGCCCATTGTCTAAATTTCTTGTGAGGATGACTCGAGAACCCAAGCCCACTGATGTGTGCCATTGAGGTGCTGACTGGGCTCAATTTCTTCTTTATGTTAAATGAGGTTGTGTCTGATCTCCATCAACAAAACAAGACCAACTTTATTTATTATATCTGCTTACTGATATATCTTATTGAAGGCTATTTCTTCAAGACATCCTTCCAATCTTTAAAGGATAGAGAGACTGACATATTTGGTTTAAAGTGCAAAATTTGACAATAACCACATGTTTTAATTCATGTTTGTTTTTATTTAAGAATGCTTCTCCAGAAGTTATGCGCATAATCACGGGTTACAGGAATAAGGCACATATTACCTCAATGGTTTTAGGAACAAATACATCCTAGAATAAAGCCTTTTAAGCTTATTATGTTGTTTTTTTTCAAGTGAAATGTCTGCAAGGTTGAAAATTGATTGACAGACGATAATTGGTAAGACAGATGGTTAGAGCTCCACTTTCTTAATTGTCTGTAAATTCTTGGCTACAGGGTAAAAATCTGGCAAAGGCTTAAAAAAGTAAAAGTGAAATAATTTAGTAGTGCATGTGGAAACTTTCTTCCTTGACGCACTTTAAATTAGCTAAAAGGCTGACTGTTCCCATTATTGGTAACATTTAGTTAATGGGTGATCTGTGATACTCAGTCCCAATAGAACTGAAGAATAACGTCGCTTTTTAGACCCATTACTACAAACTGGGTATTAGTTCAGTACCCAGTGTGTATTTTGCATTTGCAGCCAAATGTATCCAAATGTGATAAAACTCCACCTGCACTGATACAATATGGGAAAAATGTTTAGCAAAGAAAATGCTGCATGGCAAAACTAGCCCAAAGTTGTACTTTATAGAAATAATTGAGGCACATTTAAATTTTAATTTGCCAGTTGGTCAATGTCTGATATTTCACATTCTTCTCAGAATCTAATGTAACACATGAAGAGAAGTTCTGAATCATAATGTACTGAATACAGTAAATTTTCAAAAAGATTTACACAGTGCCTTGATTAGAAAGATTAACTGATTAGGAGGATGAACAGATCTTTCTAACTGGTTCTACACAAATGCAGTAAAGCACGCCATAAGCATTTGCTGCCCAGCAGGGGCACTTGTGCATATTTGCAAACCAAAATTAATACTGACCCAGACACTATTTTTTGCAGGCGCATCACTGTTGCATCCTCCAGGGCTCTGTGCATCCAATGTCAACTGTGATTGTTTAAACAAATTCAAAACAATCCATCTACCAGACGAAATTACAGTTGGACCCCCTCTTTTCAGCATAATAGTTACTCAGTATTCTGACATTTCCAAGGTTGGAGAGTCATCTCTCTAATCTGCAAGGTTTTAAATGCCACCAGACTAGTATGACAACAGCTAAGTGGTATAAGACATCAGGAGGTCGATTCCAGGAGCACCCTGTTTGGTCAGTGTGACATTGCCCCTGGCTCTAATAAGGTCAGTTCTGAACCAGAGTTTTTAAAATAGTGACCTGTAGCTGAGAGTCAAGATGCCACCATAAATTGAAAATGGCTGCTATGCATCTTATATAATTTCCTCATTGAAATGAATGGATGATACTCCAATTAAACTAAAGTCAACAGAGTGCGTGTATTGTTTTGTATGTGGGTGTCTTTTAAAAAGACATATTTGAACTGCATACGAGACATCATCAGTAGTAAGTGACCTTCGCCTACTTAATTTCGAAAACACTCCTTAGGGGTATACTTAGCAGGAACAGGGACATCTGTAGCGGAAAATGTTTATTCTGCACAGTATTACTAGAAGACAGAATAAGAGAAATCCAGGTGCTTGTTAGTGTGTGCGTGTGTGTGTGTGTGTGTGTGTGTGTGTGTGTGTGTGTGTGTGTGTGTGTGTGTGTGTGTGTGTGTGTGTGTGTGTGTGTAGGTAAATCTGACAGAGATATACGAGTATTCTCCTCCCCACTTGCTCTCATTATGGCCTTCTGTCTCAGCTGATGCAAGCCGCCAGACCCACATTATGGATTGTTGGAGTCAGGTTAGTGCAATTGCATCGGTCAGAAAAAAAACAAACTCTATTGTGCAACCTCTGGAAGCCAGATAAATACAGATTTTGATGTCACTGAAAGATGTTTGTATTCAACTGTACCAACCCTTGAAATAAAAAAAAACACCACAACTACTTGTGATCACTGAGTCATCCTCCTGTGACGTATTTATCCAAAAGAAAGTCATAAGATCATTGGCTCACTGTCTTAAAGTTTACATTGTATGTTGCCAGAAATAAAATATCATTGCAATCTCAACTTCTTTTGTTGGTAGATTGTCCAACTTGGAAGTGAGCAATTTGTACCAAGGTTTGCTGGTTGAGGAAGCAACATTGTAAATTAAACAAGGTGGTGATTTAGAATGAACTGATGTTCTTTAGCTCCAAAGGACCTCACTGGAACATTCAGATGTTTAGAAATACATTTGTAATCAATACTATCTTTTTTTGCAGCAAAGAAGTTGTGAATGTCTTGAGAGAGCTTTTTACATTTACCCATCATGAGTAACTTGGCAACAAGAAGCCTTTTCATCGCCCAAGCCGGACTAAACTCGCTGATGTTAATTTGCACTGATAGAGGCAGAATTGTCATTTATAAATATTGACAGATTTAAGAGAGCTTTTGGCTTTCTGTGCATTTTGCACCTCATTTTGTTCAAATCATTAATTATTGATCCCTGTGGCATTATGGACTCTTGTGTTTTGGTTTCTTATATGTGGGGATTACCTGACCTGTTGTCAATTTCTGAAAGAAGTGTTTATAGCCTCATTAGAAATGTTTGCTAAGATGTTGAGATGTTCAATACTTATTTTATCCAAAAGAAGCTCAAAATAATCTAATTTTGCCACTTAGATGACTGTAGGACTGTCTCTATTCAGAATAAATAAGTATTTTTTTCCCCCCCAAGTTGCTTAAGATATTATATAATATTAAATAATAAAAGAACAGAGTTAAGTTCAGTTTTTTTGCTGCAGGCAAAAATGGAGGATAATCATCACTAACCTGCAGTCAAAAAATCAAATCACATCCACCGTGAGTCAGTTATAAAAGTCAACAGTCCACAACAATTTCATCTGATGGGCACTTATGCAATATCAGATGGTGAATATAGCCATTACCTTTCTGGCAGAAACTGAAGAGTACATATTTAGTGGATATATATAAAGATGAAGCATTTGAAAGGTACAATGAAAGGTGAAAGAGAGATGCAGAGAAATGCAGAGAGCAAAAGAGGAAACTCAAATGTGGCCTTTGGGCTGAAACTGCTGAATCACCACGTCTCTTCTCATAACATCATCACATAGTGAACCCAAAGCATTTTCTCTTGAGCTACACACAGTCGTGAGAAAAGGGGGGAAAGTAAGAGGAAAACAGAATAAGCACAACAAACACATCAAGAAAAAGGAATGAAAGAGAGATTCCCAAATCTTCTCCTTCATTGACCCTCCACCATGTCCTGACTCTACCTTGAAAGAAAGGTCACTACCTCCTCCATCCTGCTCCCCAGTGTGCTCAGGGCAGTTACATAAATACTAAAGAGGGCTACTCAGAGACACAACTACATCCAAAACTGCTGAGGAATACACACTTTTTTAGCTCGCAGATTTATTGGTGGGGTCCTCTTATGGCCTTTTTTTGACAGTGTCAGAGGACCCCGTCACAGAAGCAGAAGCCTTTGATGAGTTGTCATCCTCTCTGTAAGACCAATGATGCCTGTGTTTGCTTATACAACAGACAGAATGTACTTATAAAAAGATATTTGCATCATTTGTTGCCATATCACGATTGCTTGTTTTGCTTCTGTCACTTTCCAGTACATGATATAAATAGTTGTTTTATTCTAGACTTCATTTTCCACTTCATTTAAAGAAAATAAGTTTGTTGTAGAATGACAAATATGTACAATTTAGACAAAATTAAGATAGGTGACTGTGAGTTTCAGAAGATAAATACCTCATTGCTTCCTCCCTTAAAGTACTTAAGATTCAATAAGATTCTGTTAAAATTTGATTCTTAGGAACCAAACTGTTATCCTCTCAAACTCCTATAAAGTTCACTGAAGAGGAAACCCTAATCAAACTAAATACCTCAACTTTTCTTTGATGCACAGTCCATCCCATCCCATTGAGCCAATTAATAATTTGTTTTTCAGTCTTCAGAAATATTTAACAGATTTCTGCTTGACAAAATGACAAAAGTGTTTTTGAATATACAGGTCCTTCTCAAGATATTAGCATATTGTGATAAAGTTCATTATTTTCCATAATGTCATGATGAAAATTTAACATTCATATATTTTAGATTCATTGCACACTAACTGAAATATTTCAGGTCTTTTATTGTCTTAATACGGATGATTTGGGCATACAGCTCATGAAAACCCAAAATTCCTATCTCACAAAATTAGCATATCATTAAAAGGGTCTCTAAACGAGCTATGAACCTAATCATCTGAATCAACGAGTTAACTCTAAACACCTGCAAAAGATTCCTGAGGCCTTTAAAACTCCCAGCCTGGTTTATCACTCAAAACCCCAATCATGGGTAAGACTGCCGACCTGACTGCTGTCCAGAAGGCCACTATTGACACCCTCAAGCAAGAGGGTAAGACACAGAAAGAAATTTCTGAACGAATAGGCTGTTCCCAGAGTGCTGTATCAAGGCACCTCAGTGGGAAGTCTGTGGGAAGGAAAAAGTGTGGCAGAAAACGCTGCACAACGAGAAGAGGTGACCGGACCCTGAGGAAGATTGTGGAGAAGGGCCGATTCCAGACCTTGGGGGACCTGCGGAAGCAGCGGACTGAGTCTGGAGTAGAAACATCCAGAGCCACCGTGCACAGGCGTGTGCAGGAAATGGGCTACAAGTGTCGCATTCCCCAGGTCAAGCCACTTTTGAACCAGAAACAGCGGCAGAAGCGCCTCACCTGGGCTACAGAGAAGCAGCACTGGACTGTTGCTCAATGGTCCAAAGTACTTTTTTCGGATGAAAGCAAATTCTTCATGTCATTCGGAAATCAAGGTGCCAGAGTCTGGAGGAAGACTGGGGAGAAGGAAATGCCAAAATGCCAGATGTCCAGTGTCAAGTACCCACAGTCAGTGATGGTCTGGGGTGCCGTGTCAGCTGCTGGTGTTGGTCCACTGTGTTTTATCAAGGGCAGGGTCAATGCAGCTAGCTATCAGGAGATTTTGGAGCACTTCATGCTTCCATCTGCTGAAAAGATTTATGGAGATGAAGATTTCATTTTTCAGCACGACCTGGCACCTGCTCACAGTGCCAAAACCACTGGTAAATGGTTTACTGACCATGGTATTGCTGTGCTCAATTGGCCTGCCAACTCTCCTGACCTGAATCCCATAGAGAATCTGTGGGATATTGTGAAGAGAACGTTGAGAGACTCAAGACCCAACACTCTGGATGAGCTAAAGGCCGCTATCGAAGCATCCTGGGCCTCCATAAGACCTCAGCAGTGCCACAGGCTGATTGCATCCATGCCACGCCGCATTGAAGCAGTCATTTCTGCCAAAGGATTCCCGACCAAGTATTGAGTGCATAACTGTACATGATTATTTGAAGGTTGACGTTTTTTGTATTAAAAACACTTTTCTTTTGTTGGTCGGATGAAATATGCTAATTTTGTGAGATAGGAATTTTGGGTTTTCATGAGCTGTATGCCAAAATCATCCGTATTAAGACAATAAAAGACCTGAAATATTTCAGTTAGTGTGCAATGAATCTAAAATATATGAATGTTAAATTTTCATTATGACATTATGGAAAATAATAAACTTTATCACAATATGCTAATATTTTGAGAAGGACCTGTACAAGCTGCCATTCTACCGTTGATTCCTCCTCTCTGGCACAAACTCTCAGCTGATTTTCCTCACAGTTTCCACATAACCATTATGGCTAAATTAACATTGTAGTAGCGTTGGTTCATTGGTATTCATTGGAGTGTAATAAGAGAACATTATAACATCAGTTACTCACTGCCATATTTCAATAGCTAAAGGTTTGATTTAGTAGCGTAGAATGAACAAAGGACATATAAAGATGTTTTTTTATGATTTTTTATATTTCAGGCTTGTCTGTGTTAGTGAATTTTTAAAATAGAATTTATGAAATACATCTAATAGATATATGTACTATATTGCCAAAAGTATTGGGTCACACCACCAAATCAATGAATTCTGGTCTAAAGTTTGGTGTGGAGACACTTGACTGGCCAGGCCTCAACTTTCTTAAACACCTTTGGGATGAATTAGAGCGGAGGCTGCAATTCTGATTCTCTCATCTAACTATGAACACACTGAACTACGAACTCAACCTCATGAAAGATGTTCACAGAATAGTAAAAGTTGCTATTGCTGGCAACGGTGAATCCATCAACAAATTGGACCTTTTAGATTAAGAATAAGATGTAATCAAAGGTCATGTGCATGTAAAAGTAGAAAAACAATTACTTTTGCCAACAGTTTGGGAAACTTTTATAAACTATCACAGGATTTGATGGCTTGGTGTAGTTGTTTGATGCGTGACCTTATTAGTGTTGCGCATACTTTTGCGTCACATTTTAAAAACATTGCTGCATTAAGCTTTATAGATATTCATCTATACAGTGATCTCTCAAGGTTCCTGCCTCAACTTTTTGATAACGTTTAGGTCTAAGATTAACTGGGTGATTACTGTACCTCAATGCCTTTTTCGCTCTACTCTTGATGATTGTGTTGTGTTTGATAGATCTGTTTTGTTAAGAAAAAGTCCCCAGGTGATCTGACTGTAAAATGATCACAAATTGTCTACTGTTCAAAATCTGGATGACATCTAATACTAAATGATGCATAGTTTTAAGATTAAAGAGTATTTTGTAACATAATAACTGAACCCTGTAGCTTTCAGGTATTCTGCCACTCTGCCAATTGTTTGGAAGTGACCATTAATCTTAATAAACTGGTAGGCAGAAGTCATTTCTATTTTAGATCATTGCTTGTCAAAATGCACCCAAACGCTTTAGACAGACAAACTGCCAAATTCTGGTTAATGTTAATGACCTTATTTATGGAACTGACAATTGTAACTGATATGACCTTGTCGGCCCCTATTAGTATTACTTGTCGAGGAAGGATTTTGGGTTACAAAAGTAACTCCCAATAAACAAAAACAAAACCAAAGTCCATAATCTCCAGGGACGAGAACAAAAATCCAGGAGGCCGATGATCAGGGGGCCGGCAGTGACGAAGTAGCCAGCGAAGTGGTCGATGGTCTGGAGGCCTGCAGCGACGGAGATGCAGGCGTCTAGGAGGCCGGTGGCGACGCCAGCGATGAAGGAGCCAATGATCCGGAGGCCTGCAGCGGAGGAGCCAACGAAGAGGGAGGTGCCTCGGAGGCCAGTAGCGAGGCAGGCTGCCTGAAGTCCGGCAGTGGAGATGCCAGGCAAACCCACAAAGCGAGGAGTCAGGCAATCTACGACGTGGCGAGATCCTCAGAGACTTGAACCAGGCGTCCAGCTTGGACCCAGGCAGAAACCCTGAAGACTTGGCTTGGCGTCCGGCGTGGACCCAGGCTTAGAGTCATCAGGTGCATGGTCAGGCGTACGGTCAGGCTCTGTTGTGTCAGGCAAAGAGTCAGGCTCTGGTGTGTCAGGCAAAAGGTCAGGCTCTGGTGTGTCAGGCAAAGAGTCAGGCTCTGGTGTGTCAGGCAAAAGGTCAGTGGTGCCTGGAACATAGTCAGTCAGTATTTCCAGTGGCACCCCCCAGAGGAAACTGAGCAGGTGCTCTGGACCAGATCGTGAAGGCAACCCGACCACGGGCTCCTCCGTGTTGTGATGAGGCTCTGTAGACCCGGCAGCAGCCGGCTGAGGCTCTGTAGACCCGGCGGCGGCCGGCTGAGGCTCTGTAGACCCGGCGGCAGCCGGCTGAGGCTCTGTAGACCCGGCTGCATGCTGCGAGTCCAGCGGCTTGGCTGCATGCTGCGAGTCCAGCGGCTTGGCTGCAGTTTCCTTGAAACCTTGTGCTGCCATTACTGCACAGAGAAGAGGGTCAAAGGGACCTCCAGCGGAGAGTGGAGCTGGAGCGTCTAGCCATCCCTCTTCCAGAAACTCAGATAGTAAAATGGTGTGCACATCAGCCAGATCCTGAGGATTGCTAATCAGGTGAGGAACACACTCAAGGCAACGTGACTTCATAAGTTCTTTCTTAATCTCCTGCAACCCGGCCTGAACCCATGGCGGAGCAGGAGGCCGCACCGACGACCGGAGACCAGCAGAGGGCATGACAAGCTCAGGCGCTGCTGCGGGCGTGGAACGCTTGCGGTGAGAACGACGTCGCTTAGAGGAGGATCGTGCTGGTGAGCAGCGGTTCCGACCTGGCTCGAAATCCACATCAGCCCAGTTGGCCTCACCGAAGCACGCTTCCATCTCCTCCAGCAATAGAGGTGAGGGCGAAAGTTCCACCTCCTCACCGTACATAGTCCTCAGCGTTTCCACTTGCTGCTTTACCCATAGCTTCAGCTCTGTGACTTTGTCCGCTTGGTCCTCATGGCTGGTTCCTAATGTCGAGGAAGGATTTTGGGTCGGACCAAAGCGCAGACAAGAGCTCGGTAGCCGCATCATAGTTTATTCTTAAAAAAGGTCGAAACGTAACAAAAACACTGCAGGTATGAATCCAGAGACAAAATGTAGCATCAAATCCAAGCGAAGCATAAACAAAGCATAGTCATGAAAAACGTAGCATAGAATCAAAGCAAAGCATAAACAAAGCATAGGGAAGGGAACGGGGTAGTAACAGACACAAGGAACCAGCGACGAACAGAGACACCAAACCAACTAATATACTGGGGAAAGACAAAGGCAGGGAATCAAGGGAACTGAGAACAGGTGCGACAAGGAGGCAGGGAAGCAGAAGGAACAGGTGAAACAAATACCAATCCATAACTAAACACAAAGATACTAAATAAGAATCCAAGGGTGAAATAATAATAATAATACCACAAAAAGTAATAAGAAAGCAACCACAAAAGAAACTAAGAGTTAGAGGAATACAATACAATACATACTAGGAAATGATAGAGGGAGGAAAAGGAACTAATAAACATGAAGCCCAATCCAAAATGGAAACATCTAAACAAAAGTTAACACAAAGCCACAAGCAAAGTCCAAAAATGTCATATCCTGACATTACTGTTCTGACTACAGCTTATAAGCCTAATAGTTCAAACCCATATTGAGAACCAAAGAAACCTTTTGTATGAGAAATTAAAGAGAAAATGTCCAGTTGCCTTCTGTTCAAGCAGTTAGAATTGTTGACTGAATGCGTTTCATAAGCATCTGTTTGCCTCTTCGTCTCCTCCGTAAGCAACAGGGAAAGTTGTAGTTCTTTCACCAAATGCTTTTGCATTTATTTTCTGAGCTTTTGACAAACAAATGAAGACTAAATAATGTCATGTTTTCTTCATCTTAAAATTAATAAATTGTGAGTATCCTGTCTGTATTTATGCTCCTTGGTGTAATTTAGATCTGCGTACTTTAAAGCACAATATAGAAAATTGGTCAAATTATCAGGCAGACAGAGAGAGGTATCCCAATCCTTGTGGTTTTTAGTATAACAAAGGCCATCAGTGGGCTCTATGGACAAACTTTATCAGTTTATTATTTTACTTAGTGCCCCTACACGTGGCCCGTTCTGGGGTGGCCGGGTTCTGGCACTCAGTGGTTTGGTCTGGCCTCCCCTTCGTCCCCGCGCCGTTCCGGACCCTTTGCGGGGTGCCTTGAGACGACATTGTTGTAAATAAGCGCTATATAAATATATAAACTGAAACTATGTGTGTAGTTATGCTGCTATAGGCTTAGGCTGCTGAAGGACATAATGACCACTTTCACCCTCTTCGCTACATTCTCACACTACTCTCCAATTCTGCATTATTTGCTGTTATTTCAGTTTTTAACTTTAAGTTCTCTCTCTTTTCTCTTCCTAGAAGCTACACCTGGCCTGACTCTGTGTCCACTTGTGACACCTTTCTGGAGAGGGGCATTGTCCAAGCTTCTGCAGGCAACAACTTAATGCTCACCTTCTACAGATGATCCACATGGCCTTGTCTTTCAGTGTCGAACCCTTTCTCTCTCCTAGATATAGCAATTGACTGAGCTTTTACTATGACTAACTCTATGTGCTCTCTTTCAGACTATAACCTTGAAAAATGGCTCAAAGTTTATCTGTTCTTTCTTTCTAGATGAAATGACTAAAGGAGCTACATCCACCAACATTTAGTTTCCCTTCCCATAGAAAGTACTCCTGGATCAGTGCTTCTGTATTTTTTGTGTGTCTCTGCTCTGTTCTCTGAAACCCCCAGTCGGTCGTGGCAGATGGCCGCTCACACTGAGCCTGGTTCTGCTGGAGGTTTCTTCCTGTTAAAAGGGAGTTTTTCCTCTCCACTGTCGCTACATGCATGCTCAGTATGAGGGATTGCTGCAAAGTCAACGCCAGTGACTGTCCACTGTCTCTACATGCTCATCCAGGAGGAGCGACTGCTACAAATCTCTGACTGGATGCAATCTGCTGGGTTTCCTTAGACAGAAAAACGTTTTATCCAATTTGAATAAATAACCGAATCTGACTGCACTGTTCAATGGTTAGGATTAATTGGAATGTATGTACCTGATTTTTGTGAAATGCCTTGAGACAACATGTGTTGTGAATTGGCACTATATACATAAACTGAATTGAATTGAATTTATGCATCTTTCTCCCTCCCTCTCTCTCTCTCTCTCTCTCTCTCTCTCTCTCACTGTGTGTGTGTGTATGTGTGTACGTGTGTGTGTGTGCTTTTTTGCCCCCAGATAAACTGGTTATCTTTCTCAAACCACAAAGAATCCACTCACTGTCCAGCTGAGCAATATGTTGTGAATATTTCCTTCAGATGACAGCAATTTCAGAAATCATCGGGCAAGATGTGCCCTCTTATGTCAAACTGGCTGACATTCAGATGCAATATTTTCAGTGAGAACTTCTGTTTACCAAGCTGGATTACTAAAAGTTGACCACTCCTTCCTGTGTGGAAAATCAATAAGACTCAGCCAAGTGCTACTCTGGCCCAGAGGCCTCAGGAACACTCTGCTATCCTCCAAAGAACACAACATTACAGGTCCTTCTCAAAATATTAGCATATTGTGATAAAGTTCATTATTTTCCATAATGTCATGATGAAAATTTAACATTCATATATTTTACATTCATTGCACACTAACTGAAATATTTCAGGTCTTTTATTGTCTTAATACGGATAATTTTGGCATACAGCTCATGAAAACCCAAAATTTCTATCTCACAAAATTAGCATATCATTAAAAGGGTCTCTAAACGAGCTATGAACCTAATCATCTGAATCAACGAGTTAACTCTAAACACCTGCAAAAGATTCCTGAGGCCTTTAAAACTCCCAGCCTGGCTCATCACTCAAAACCCCAATCATGGGTAAGACTGCCGACCTGACTGCTGTCCAGAAGGCCACTATTGACACCCTCAAGCAAGAGGGTAAGACACAGACAGAAATTTCTGAGCGAATAGGCTGTTCCCAGAGTGCTGTATCAAGGCACCTCAGTGGGAAGTCTGTGGGAAGGAAAAAGTGTGGCAGAAAACGCTGCACAACGAGAAGAGGTGACCGGACCCTGAGGAAGATTGTGGAGAAGGGCCGATTCCAGACCTTGGGGGACCTGCGGAAGCAGTGGACTGAGTCTGGAGTAGAAACATCCAGAACCACCGTGCACAGGCGTGTGCAGGAAATGGGCTACAGGTGCCGCATTCCCCAGGTCAAGCCACTTTTGAACCAGAAACAGCGGCAGAAGCGCCTCACCTGGGCTACAGAGAAGCAGCACTGGACTGTTGCTCAGTGGTCCAAAGTACTTTTTTCGGATGAAAGCAAATTCTGCATGTCATTCGGAAATCAAGGTGCCAGAGTCTGGAGGAAGACTGGGGAGAAGGAAATGCCAAAATGCCAGATGTCCAGTGTCAAGTACCCACAGTCAGTGATGGTCTGGGGTGCCGTGTCAGCTGCTGGTGTTGGTCCACTGTGTTTTATCAAGGGCAGGGTCAATGCAGCTAGCTATCAGGAGATTTTGGAGCACTTCATGCTTCCATCTGCTGAAAAGATTTATGGAGATGAAGATTTCATTTTTCAGCACGACCTGGCACCTGCCCACAGTGCCAAAATCACTGGTAAATGGTTTACTGACCATGGTATCACTGTGCTCAATTAGCCTGCCAACTCTCCTGACCTGAACCCCATAGAGAATCTGTGGGATATTGTGAAGAGAACGTTGAGAGACTCAAGACCCAACACTCTGGATGAGCTAAAGGCCGCTATCGAAGCATCCTGGGCCTCCATAAGACCTCAGCAGTGCCACAGGCTGATTGCCTCCATGCCACGCCGCATTGAAGCAGTCATTTCTGCCAAAGGATTCCCGACCAAGTATTGAGTGCATAACTGTACATGATTATTTGAAGGTTGACGTCTTTTGTATTAAAAACACTTTTCTTTTATTGGTCGGATGAAATATGCTAATTTTATGAGATAGGAATTTTGGGTTTTCATGAACTGTATGCCACAATCATCCGTATTAAGACAATAAAAGACCTGAAATATTTCAGTTAGTGTGCAATGAATCTATAATATATGAATGTTAAATTTTCATCATGACATTATGGAAAATAATGAACTTTATCACAATATGCTAATATTTTGAGAAGGACCTGTATTGTGTATAACTTTGTCCACAAATAGATGATTCTATTTTCTTAAATGCTTAGTGATAAAAAACATGTCAGCTTAAAAACCAGCACAACATCTTAGTTAAACTCCATTTAGTGGCTGTTTCAATTCATTTGACGTGACTATCAGCTGAGTAAATTAGAGCCTCTACAGAACCCAGCAATGCTCCACACACAAAAGCAGTACATGTACAAATAAATCTGTACAAGCAACAGTCCTTGATCGTGCATTAAAAGATTTAGTCCAAAACCCCTCTTATATATTTTCATTTCTATATGGAAATCAGTAATCTGGCATTTTTAATATGTTATGACTATATGTAAAGGATGATTCTAAATAGTCACAGTAGATGACACAGAAGCAGGATTACATAAAGTAAAGCCATGTATTCAGATGCCTCCCTTATGGGTTTAGTCTCCAGTGTCTCCCATTTAGAGATTGCATCGCATATGCAGCACCCAACCAATCACAGCCTACCAAAACAGTCACAGCATGAAATATAGGATTATCATAACCTAGAGCTGCCAGTCACATTCAGCCAGTACAAACTAGTGGAGTCTCAATAATGAAGCATGTATTTTCAATCCTTGTGTGCACCTTTATTAAGATAATCCTTTCAAAATGCTGGGAATAAACAGTGACTCCATTAAAAAACAGTGATATTGACTCAGCTATGTCTTATTCATGTCACATGAACCTAGTTCATCTGAAATCGAGCAGCCAGTTATATAGTAGAGGCATTCAAAATGTACACGTTCTATTTGAAATAATATAAACCTCAGTCTTATGCAAGATCACAGGGTAGGACGCACATGTACTTGTGGTGCCAAATATTCATGTTTTTTCTTTAAAATTGGCTTTGCAATATACCCTTCTGATAACATAACACATTTACTGATTATTCAAAATGTTGAACTGAATAAGCTTTTGACATGAAACCTTGAAGGGATTGTACTCCTAAATTGTTTAAATGAATTTCCCACATACACGCTTGTTCTAGAAAAATAGTGGGCACAATTTGGTTTTCAGAGGCCTTATTGATTTATTAAAAACAGTCAAAGTGCCATTATCAGACCTGTCACTGCTGAAAATACACATTTAGATTGCCCTGATTCCCAAAACAATAAACCCCAGGTAAACAATAAATTGTTGTATTTGTAATTGTATTTAACCATATTGTGTATTGTACTGTATAATATAACATAATAACATGTTATATCATATCACATCATTTTGTATTTTATTGTATTGTGGCTAATTGCATTGCATTGCAGCATATTGCATTATTGCGTCTCATCGTATCATATTGTCTTTAACTGAATAATATTGTATTGCATCTTAATGTGTCAGATTTTATCGCATCATATTTTATCATTTAATTACTTGTGATATTGTTTTGTGTCATACTGTTCCACATAGTGTTGTATTGTATTAAGCTGCATCTTGGCCTGCCATTATATATTTTATTACAGTATATTTCAATGCATCACATTTTATTAAACCATACTTTAGCAAATTGCATCATGTCATACTGCACATTTCTGTAAAATATCCCATTGTGTCCTTTCATATTGTATCATATCGTGTTATATCTTGTATCATATTGCCCCATATTGTAGTGCATATTATCATATTTGATCAAAGTGTACAATATCATTTTGTAGTTTATTAATAATGTATTGCATCATATTGCAACGTATATTGTATTAATTATATTAAATCATATTCTGTCTCATTTACTAAACTATTTTGCTGATATGCCTTCACTCACATTTCAACTTGAGCAATTGGCTTTAATATGATGTTTATCCATCATTTGCAGCTGTAACACCTTCATATTTACTTTTTATTATAGTGTAATAACCATCTATTATCATATCGTAACCCATTGTATTGTTTTGTGCATTGTCTAATGTTTTCCTTTTCATCTTTCTTTATCTGCTGACAGGTTTGTAAGATAGTTACCCTTCTTAGTTTAAAAACAACTCATTAATCACAGAAATGCTCTTTGAATCAACACTTATCCAAAAATATCCAAACATAAGCTCAACGTTACAAGTTATTTTCTTTTCCTGGATTCTCAATATTATTTTGCTGACATAAACACCAACCTCAAAATCTGGCAAACAACACTGCCAATATAAACGTCAGAAAAGTTAAATATGGGAATTTGTTTTTATGCTCCTCATGCATCATTAAAAAGAAACTAGTTTTCAGTATTTTATTTAGAATTGTTTTGTTTCCATTTGAGGATATCAAGACCCACTTATTTGTTTGTTCTAAAGCATGCATATATCGTCTGTTTTATATGAGGGTAATACAATAATTGCCCTGAGACAACCCTACAAAGCATCTGTTAAACAAGAAAGGTCAGGCAACAATATTTTTATTCACAGGACATTTATAAAAGCCTGAAAAGATAAAGCTGGACCCAGCTAATGACAACATTAGACATCCTTGCAATCCATCACCAAGTGCAAAAAAGGTTTACAGCATGACAATCTGATTTCCAGGAACAGAATACAGTAGAGAATATTGCAACATTATTGCACAGCCAAAAGCTCCCCATCTACTCTTAGAAAACAATGTTTTATTCAGAGCTACATGCTTTTTGTTCAGCACCAATGTGCATGTTGATTGCATGAGTATTATATCTGCAGCTTGTGCTGTCAAGAGATGCTACCAGCAACTTCAAGCTTTGTAAGACCATGCCTTCCTATCACGCATTAACATAAGCACAAATAGTGTCTTAAAACTCAAGTAAAATCACAAGAGCTGAGACAGGTGACAGAGTTGGGTGATGGGATGTGTGAATGCAAACCCCAGAGAAAATCTGTCTTGTCTGTTTAGATTAACAGAGCTATTTTGGAAGCAGCATCACTGAGAGAAGGCATTTTATTGCCCAGATATAAAGCAACAGAATAAGAGGAATTAAATGTCATGTTTGTGTTGTAACTTTATTTACTAATAGAACCCACTGGTCTGTTTTGATCTTACAGAGAACTCCAACCATCATTCAACAAGTCATTTTAATAGTGTGCCAATCAGAATTAAGCCAATACACCCACACTTAATTAAACAAGCTAATAAATAATGTGCCTTCTGGCTGACTGAGAACCAAATATTTTGGGTGTCTAACCCATGGAGTTTTCCAAACATGAAACACAGTACAACATCCCATCAGATATTAGGACAATCTATCACAGTTTCCTATAACACTCACCACTCATGCTGGGGCTCATCAATGACCAACAGGATCTTGAACTTCTTGGAGAGGGATGGAGAGGGGGCCGACTGCTCCACAAGGCCAGCAGCGGATGCAGCTGTCTGTTTGACCACATTGGTGATAGAGCTGAAAGAGCTGAAGAAGCCAGAGGAACCGCCAGAGGAGGAGGATGACTGGGCCTGTTGGGTCTGCTGAGGCAGCTGGGTCGGACGGCGCTCCTGTGGCACGGGGGAGCTGGCAGGCACCTGGGAAGGAGCAGGTGCCTTGGTTGGGGAGAGGGCAGGGACTGGAGCACTGGCAGGGGCTGCACCCTGCTGGGAAGGAGAGGAGGCCGTGGGGGGTGGAGGAGCAGCTGGGTCAGGCCTCTGAAGGTCTGTCATGTAGCCATTGGGCAGGTTGGACATGAAGCTGCTGTCAGAAAGACGGCGCCGGAGGAAGTTCATGATTTCTGTTGAAAGGTGGGTCTCTTAGTCGTCTTTCTCCTGACTGGGAACTTCCTGATGTCCAGGCTGAACAGAGGGAAGGCAGAGTGGATCAGAGGTTAGATGAATGACAGAGCAAACAAATCAGTCCAAATGATCGAGGGATGCGTGACAATGAGCTGCTTCTGTATTGTTTCTGGAAGCAGGAAGGGAGGAGAGGATGGATGAAGCAAGCGAGGTTGGAAACAGCTCTAGTCCAGTCTTCAAGAGACAGCTCTCAAAAGTACAGCCAGGGCAGCAGAAACAGCGAGCGTGAGTGGTGTTCCTCCTCCAGAGCCTCACGCCTCTTGAAAATGCGTGTTTGTGACGTTGGATAGTGTGTATCTGCTAGAGAGAGAGAGGGATTTGTTGTCGCCCCCTTCAGAGAGGTGTTGGTGTTCTCTCTCTTCCTCTCTTCCTTCCTTCCTGCCTCCTGAGCTGCTGCAAGCTGAATGCACTGAAGAGATGTTGCCGTCTCTGTTTTTCTCACCCTCTCATTCGCTCCCTCTACCCTTTTCCTCTCGCTCACTCTCTCTGAGCCTCTCACTGGCTACATCCCCCTCCCCCTTCCTCCTCTCTCCTGTCATCATCTTCCTACATCACAGACAAGTGTCGTGCTGCAAAACTGTAGCACTGCGTGCCGTGTGCAGCCATTGGAGGGGGTTTCCTGCACGCGTGATTGAGGTGGAGGTCACAGTTGGAAACACCATCCATCACGCTCCACAAACCCCACCTTCTCCTGCTGCCACCCTTTCATCTTTCAGCCATTGGATCAACATGTCACATCTTTTTTTCATTCAAAGGGTAAACTCGGTTAATGTTTTCTTTCAAAATTCTAACCCTTTAATATTGAGCCTGATTCAGGATCTACTATTAAACATGTGAGTAATTTGTAATTTGACCTGCACCTGTTTGTGTGGGTTTTCCTTGTCTGTTATACATTTCTGTGGCTGTTTAACTCATCCTCTTTGAATATAAAAGATGTAGAAACGGGTGGGGCCATATGCTGTACACACTGAGGCACAGTTTTGATATCTGATAAATAAATTTGACATGATTCAGGATGGTAAACTGAAGAGAATTACAAAGGTTAAACTCAAATTCAAATTGAAAGAATTTCTTTAGGGGAAATATGCTTCGCAGCATTCATAAAGGGTCACAAAGAGAAGAATACAACAGTAGTGATAATAATAATGTTGGTACAGGACTTGTTTCATTGTGGACAATGACACCATCTTACCAGCTTTGGCCAGCATCTTCACAAAGTCTTTTTCTTTTCTTCTGGAGCAAAACACATGTTCATCTTTAGGACACAAAACCACTCTTCTTATTTAACAGCGTGATGGCTGCGCATTTGATCATGGCCGATTCTTGTATCTGTTAATTGTACCCAAGGAGGACCAAGTCCTCTGGAGGTTCACAGTTTTTTTCCTAAAATTTTGACTGATTTCTTTGGATTTTAACATGATCTTTTAAAAGGAAGAAGTGTATTTGAGGTGTTGCCTTAAAATACACCTACAGGTTTGCAGCCACCGAACTCAAATGTTGTGAATTAGGTTTACAAAGCCATGCCATTACAATCTGAACCTTCCCAGACTGCTTAAAGGCATTTTTAGTGTAAGTAAACTTCTGAATTTACAGAAAAAAAAAATCACCTAGTATTCTGGCAAACAACTTTGATAATTCTAACTCCCCTAAAAACTTAAAGAGTTAGTCTGATTAAATGCCAGAAATAAAAGTATTTTTATACAGTCTGTGTAAATGTTGTTTCAACTATCTATTTTTATCAAAAACTAAGCCAATATTCAGCAGTAGTGTGTAAAAAGTGAAGAACACTCTTACAGCCTCTAAGAAATTAAGAGAATGAGTTGATTAAGAGATCATTAGTGAGAATGAACACTTCTATGAAAGCAGAAGTTTAAGTAGTTTGCTGCTCTGGAGCCTTAAGGTTTGTGTTTGCACAATGGCAAACAGAAAATACATTTTACCTTCTTGTTTAAGCAGTATTGGCATCACTACATCTATTACATCTACTTTGGAGCTTTTATGTTTTAATCCATTTCTGGATACCTGCCTCATGTTATAGACTGGACAGGTTCTGAACAAAAGACCCTCTATTACTCTTGCTCTGTATTGATTAATGTGTATTTATTGTTTTTTAGTCTAGCCTTCTCTTGCCTCTGGTAGAAAGTCTTGCTATCTTGATATCAGCCACATCTTAAATCTGTAGGTGGTTGATACTATTCAAAAGTCTTATTCGCCTCTTACTCGGAGGGCTTCTGCTGCCCAAGACACTTACTTTGCAGTTCAATTCTACGGGTCAGATTCGCTTCAGTAACATCAAGAAAAAGGCAAGAGAAACTGGTATATCAGAGGGAGTAGAAGAAAGTAGAAAAGAGCAAGTGATAAACACCTCAGAGGCTTGCGGCCTCTGGTGGACAACACTGGACAGAGTGTGGTTCTTGGAGCAGCTAAGACACAGTGTAAAACTCTCAGGGCCTGTAGTTTCTTTCCTCAGTTAATGAATTTAAGTTGTAACTTTTTTGGATGGGTCAGTTTTTTTCACACAGAAAAAAACTCCAAGCGAACCAAAACCTACAAACCATGAGAAAATGTTCAGTCTGTTTGTTGGTCAGATGTGTCCAGGGCAGGAGGGCCAAATGTAAGTACAGGAAGCAGATGGGTTAGTTTGTTTCTCGGTACTATTGTAGGCAAAATTATCTTAGCAGTATTTCAAATTATTCCCAGAAGACATCTTGAAGATGGCATAGGGCTTTATTCTTTACAAAAAAGACACACAGCCTTTGTTTAGTTTGTTTTCTCTACCACATCCCACTCTGCGGTGCAAAGCGGGCTAATGAAGAAGTTTGGCTCAAGCTTACAGTGTTTACCTAATAGCTGTGTCGGATCAAGGTCAGGTCACATTCACACCAGAAACGAACTGGTCCAGAGTTCGTTTAGAACCGTACCAAGATCACCTCCTCCAAACGGGTCTCAGTATGGCTGTTTTGGTCCACAGCCCAGTGTGATTGCTGTGTTCACATCTACACAAACAAGCCACACTGAGGGGGGAAGCAAACCAGAGTTCATTTTAAATGGACCTCAGTGTGAAAAACACCCTAAAAGATGATCCTCTGTGAGGGTGTCTAAAGATTACTGTTACATTAAGATCTTTCAGTGGTTTTACAAAAGCATCAGTATGTAATGCTGCAGTGAGATGAGATAAAACCAGAGCATGATGATTGCTTGCAAATCCTTGTTTTGCAGCTTCCTTTGTGATGAAAGGCACATCTCATTCACATTTTCCATACACACTAATTAAAATTAGATATCAATATAGATGATCTTCTACACACTGCATGATTGAGCAGAAGCTGTTTTTCCTCTCTTTCAGCATTTAATCCTCAACAAACATCTCCTGGACCTCCTGGTTTCATTAAACATTCACTGTTTGAGGGCATGAGGAGACAAGAATTGCCAAATGGCAACAGCAGAAGGAGCCTGCGTCTGCACCACCGCTCTAAGCCTTACTTCACAAAACCGCCCAAAGATGACAGGAGAAAGAGGGAGAAAGAAGATTATTCAAGCGGGAGGAAAATCCCACACAGATACATTAAGAATAGCATGGCATTAAGGGACTGCAGCAGAGGAAAATGTGCCCCAAGGTGCAGCATCTTTATCTTGTTTCAAAAAAGCAGACATCTCAGAAAGATTTTGAATCAGTTATTTGTTTTTAACTAATAATTGATATTGCTGTAAACTATAAAACTTTTATTTTACAAGTTGGTTGAGCACTGAATGATGGAAATGTATTCCCTTGTCGGGGCTGGAGTTTTTGTTGTATGTTTTTGTCTGTGTTTTTTTACTCCTAGTAGGCGCTGGTGCTCAACAGTGGTGGAGACAGGTGTTTTCCATCTCGGTGATTGAGTCCTGGAGTACTTAAGCAGGAAGCAGCCAGCATCTCGTCGCTCGAGTATTAGCCTCTGTGGTAGCTACTCAGCCAGCCTCGTATTAATTAAGTTTATGTGTACTTTGCCTTCGACAATGTTTAACTTGTTCTTTGTTCTTTTCAGTGAACTGAACCGGCGACTACCTGGAGGTTATCCAGGCTGGCCTCGGTGGCTTCGTTCAAACACTAATTACGTTTTCAAGGACCTTCCAAGGATTATACTCCAGGATTATCAAACTTGTACCCGTTTCACTTGAGCGTGATTCTGCATGTGGGTCAGAGCCATACGTAACACTATGACATCCCTGAATTTAGTGGCAATGAGTGAGTTTTATTGACGCTCTCATATGACGAGACTTGACTCATAATTTGCAGGTGAGTAGTACTGTTTAGATTACAGCAAATCAGTGCACCTGAGCACATCCGCCATCTCACCTTGTATTCACCCCTAACGCTCAACTGGACACAGAAAACATCGAGTTGTGGCTTTTAGATTTATTAAAGTGCAGCTCCTATTATGTGCAGCGTGACTGAAATTCTGCTGATGACGGAGAATAGATGGCACCACTTTATGTGTTATGAAAAAGTAGGACACAGTCCATTGCAGAGGGATAACATTTGCAGCATGGCATTTTCTCTTGTAGTCACTTTAAGTCCAGTTTGATTTTGTAAAATAAAAAACATCTGATAGTGTAATTGTTTTTTCTTTGCATAACTTGAAGGACTCTTGTTGCAAGTCATGATGAGTCAGGCCTGATGAAAGAGGGAAGAGAAGGTCTGGGTTTAGCCAAGCAGAAGAGAGCCAGAGTAAGTCACAGAGCCGCAGCGTGAACTCCTGTTACATCCTGAACTTAGCCTGGCCCACATGTTTCATAACATGCATTTCTGACAAATTACACATCTCTTAAAAGCCATCATAGAAACATGTGAGTAAAATATTAAACATCTCTCATGCTGTCTACATGGATGCTGGAAGTTTTTTTCCCAAAGGTTTTCAATATAGACGCAGTCCTTGGCAATCATGACCTAAAGTAGCAGCTCAAATTGTGACTTAGTTTTATTTTTAAGAATCAAAATTCCTAGAAATAAAAAGTATCGTTGAAATTGCATACTTTTCCAGACTCAAATACCCAGACTTCTGTTCTTTATTTGCTATTTTTCTTAACTATAGAAAACAAAGTTTTGCTAGGAGTACATGGGCCAGGCTTTTATTAAGCATAAATTAGACACTAAAAAGGTAGATGGAAAAGTGAGTACACCTCTCACGTTTTTGTAAAAATTTTATTTTTGCATGAGACAACACTGAAGGTATGACACTTTGATACAATGTAAAGTAGTCAGTCTACAGCTTGTATAACGGTGTAAATTTGCTGTCCCCTAAAAAATAACTCAACACACAGCCCTTAATGTCTAAACCGCTGTTAACAAAAGTGAGTACACCCCAAATTAAAATATCCAAATTGTGTCCAAAGTGTCAAAATTTTGTGTGTCCATGTGTTATGATCCTTAGGTGTTTTTAGGTTTATTTTATGTCTTTTCATTTCCCTGTTGTTTATATTCTCAGTGTTGCCATTTTAGTTAATTCCTTTGTCTATTAGTTTCTTAGTTTATTTTTGTGTTCTTTGTTCATTTAGAATTATTTTTGTTAGATTTTCTACTGGGTTTCTTCTCATTTCTGTTCTACTCCTTTCTGGTTAATTAGTCTCCTCCCCTCAAATTCCACCCCTACCTCAGTGTTTTAGCCCCTAAACTTTTTACTTTTCTCTGCTGGATTCTTCCTTGTTTAAACATTAATGGTTGTTTGTCCAGGTATTTTGTGGGGACAGCAGATGTACACTGTTATACAAGCTGCACACTGACTACTTTACATTTTCTCAAAGTTTCATATTTTCAGTGTTGTCCTATGATAAGAGGTAATAAAATATTTACAAAAATGTAAGAGGTGTACTCACTTTGTACGATACTGTAAGTGACCTTTATAGATGTTACTCTGACTATATTTGCTGTACTGTGATAGAAATATAATTTGAGAACTCACTGAAGTACAGGTAATGTAATTTGTTCAGCAACAAAGAAATTACTATATCAAACCGTGTCTTCATCTGCGGATCAGTTGACTTCAAACAGCCAAACAAAGAAGGTTTCTTTAACAACTGTGTGTGCTGCATGTGAATCTGCTGGCTGAATATGGATGATTTTCTGTTGATTTCTGAGAGTGTGGGTGGATGTGCAAGTATAAAACCTCCCGTGGCTTCACTGGTGCAACTAAGTAATCAAATACAAAATATGTATGTGTATATATACAGTGCCTCGCAAAAGTACTCGGCCCCCTTGAACTGGTCAACCTCTTGCCACATTTCAGGCTTCAAACATAAAGATATAAAATTCTAATCAACAACAAGTGGGGCACAATTGTGAAGTGGAATGAAATTTATTGGATGTGTCAAACTTTTTTAACAAATAAAAAACTGAAAAGTGGGACGTGCAATATTATTCGGCCCCCTTGCGTTAATACTTTGTAGCGCCACCCTTTGTTGCAATTACAGCTGCAAGTCTCTTGGGGTTTGTCTCTATCAGTTTTGCACATCGAGAGACTGAAATTCTTGCTCATTCTTCCTTGCAAAACAGCTGGAGCTCAGTGAGGTTGGATGGAGAGCGTTCGTGAACAGCAGTCTTCAGCTCTTTCCACAGATTCTCGATTGGATACAGGTCTGGACTTTGACTTGGCCATTCCAACACCTCGATACGTTTATTTGTGAACCATTCCATTGTAGATTTGGCTTCATGTTTTGGATCATTGTCTTGTTGGAAGATAAATCTCCGTCCCAGTCTCAGGTCTCTTGCAGACTCCAACAGGGTTTCTTCCAGAATGGTTCTGTATTTGGCCCAATCCATCTTCCCATCAATTTTGACCATCTTCTCTGTCCCTGCTGATGAAAAGCAGGCCCAAACCATGATGCTGCCACCACCATGTTTGACAGTGGGGATGGTGTGTTCAGGGTGATGAGCTGTGTTGCTTTTATGCCAAACATAGCTTTTTAACAGTTCAATTTTGGTTTCATCTGACCAGAGCACCTTCTTCCACATGTTTGGTGTGTCTCCCAGGTGGCTTGTGGCAAACTTTAAACGAGACTTTTTATGGATATCTTTGAGAAAAAGCTTTCTTCTTGCCACTCTTCCATAAAGGCCAGATTTGTGCAGTGTACGACTGATTGTTGTCCTATGGATAGACTCTCCCACCTCAGCTGTAGATCTCTGCAGTTCATCCAGAGTGATCATGGGCCTCTTGGCTGCATCTCTGATCAGTCTTCTCCTTGTTCGAGATGAAAGTTTAGAGGGACGGCCGGGTCTTTGTAGATTTGCAGTGGTCTGATACTCCTTCCATTTCAATATGATTGCTTGCACAGTGCTCCTTGGGATGTTTAAAGCTTGGGAAATCTTTTTGTATCCAAATCCGGCTTTAAACTTCTCCACAACAGTATCTCGGACCTGCCTGGTGTGTTCCTTGGTCTTCATGATGCTCTGTGCGCTTTGAACTGAACCCCAAGACTATCACAGAGCAGGTGCATTTTTACGGAGACTTGATTACACACAGGTAGATTCTATTTATCATCATCAGTCATTTGGGACAACATTGGATCATTCAGAGATCCTCACTGAACTTCTGGAGTGAGTTTGCTGCACTGAAAGTAAGGGGGCCGAATAATATTGCACACCCCACTTTTCAGTTTTTTATTTGTTAAAAAAGTTTGACACATCCAATAAATTTCATGTTAATCTGCCTCCTGTGCTGGAAGTAATCACAGAACTCACAGATTTATGGAAACTATAACTCAGGTAGCTACTAGTAACATAGGTCAATGTTAACACAACAAATTGTTCTGCTTGTTGCCATTTCACTTTTATTGCCTTAAATATAAGTGGTAATGCTCTGAATCAGTTGTGAGGAGCTGGTGCAGTCTCCTGCAGTCTACGGGCAAGAGGCAGGGTACACTCCGGACAGGTCGCCAATCCATCGCAGGGCAACACAGAGATATACAGGACAAACAAACATGCACATTCACACATGAGGACACCTAAGAGAAACCAATTAACCTAACCCTCATGTTTTTGGACTGTGGGAGGAAACTGGAGTACCCGGTGGGAACCCATGCATGCATGGGGGAGAACATGCAAACTCCATGAAAAAACTCCATGCAGAAAGACCCCGGGCCAGGAGTTGAACCCAGGACCTTCTTGCTGCAAGGCAACAGTGTGATAACTTTGCCAATGTGCAGCCCAATTTTCCAAAGGACTGCAAACATTTTAATGAGTCAAAATAATATAACTATCCTCAAACGTCACAGTATGAATATAAACAATTCCACATCCCTGATACTTTCAAAATGCATAAATAAGTCAAATCTGCAATTTTTACAACTAAAACAGAACAACTAAATCATTAGAGAAGAAATATGTTTAAATGGGGATGGATACTTTATGCACACTGCACACTACTCATGATAAAGAGAAAACCATTCTAAGTGATAAATAAGAAAACCAACTAAAGGAACTATGAGCGAGTGGACAGAGAACTGCAAACAGTAGGAGGGAGAACAAAACTAACATCAAAATAACTGAAGGAATAAACAAACACAAAACCAACACAGAGTCCCAAAATGTCGAACCCTGACAAAAAGAAGCTCTTTATCCTGTGGGTCCTCTGGGACCCACAGGATCTGTTCATGGTTTCACAGGAGACAATAAAACCTGACTTATGGTGGAACAGGATCAATAAACTGAAAAATTATATATAATTATTTACATCTTCTCTCTCTGAAGTAACAAGGTGCTCCAAAGAGGCTGAGCTATGGTAACCAACCAGCATTCAGTGACCTAATCAATATTCATTGGGTGAAAAGATGCCCCTAAGCAATTAGTCAGAAGATACTATTTGCCCCAGTTTTGACAATTCAATAATGAGCTGCAGACATATTACTGACAGTCAGGAATCTACATTCAATATTAATTTGTTCAATTGGATGTGAGAAGTGGGCCAGTGAAACTACAGCTGTGCTGATGACTTACTAAACTAGTGCTATTGCATTTGTACTTATTGACTGTGACAGTAAATATTTATTTTCAGTATTTCACTAGCTAAGATTATGGGATATTTAGATAGTAAATATGGCATCTCGTCTAGTAGGTTTATATCCAATATATCTGGTTTTATTTGGTTTTATTGAATATCTCCTTGACGTCCCCACACTGTTTTACTATCAAGACGCCTAGATGAACAGTCATTATCATCCTGTCATTCTGTTATATGCTGTTTAATCTAAGTATGAAAATGCAATGTTTTATGTGCCATACAGGATTAAATGTTTGTAGGTTATAGTGGCATTGAATTGCAGAGTTTTAGATTATTACAGAAAGTATTTACCCAAGTCAGATCTTTCTTTTACACAGGACGGAGACTATGTTGGAGGCCACTTTAATATTTGCCAATAACAGCTGCTACCAGCGGCGCTAATAAATAAAGATGCTTAATTTATTAGATTGGGTCATGACAGGTTACTGTAGTCATAGGTTTGCCATGGAGTGTGGCTATGATGGAATCAAAAGAAGACAGGAAATAAAAAACGTTTAATGTAAAGAAAAGCAACTTGCAGAAATGGCACAAGGAAATCAGGACAAAGAACCAAGATGGAAACCAGGAGTACAATAAGAAGAAAGCTGGAGAAGCAACTACACAGGTGGAAGGTGACTAACAAACACAGGAATTGGCACAGAGGGGACCACACTAGCATCTTACTAAACAAACACTACAGACTAATGCTAACACAGGTTACCTTAATGAGGGATGCAGCAATTTTTTTATTGTATGCAAATTACAAACATATTATTAAAATTACATTTTGATTTTCAAAGAGGAAGACTACACTAACTGTGTTTCTGTTTGTTTTTTTATGAAACTCACAAAATGGAAGACTATGTTGAATTCCATTGCACTATACTGTCTATATGAATTACTTCTTTAAATACGGGCACAGCCAACTGGGACAGCTACTTATTTTAAGCAGACTTATAAAATAGAAAAGCAGCTCTGTGTGTGGGTTAAATAATATCAAAGCGCATTTTGGTTCCAGTTAACTTATGAAAGTTTATTGCAAAGTAGCAGCAATCAGGTGGTCAAAATAAACAGACACCACATCCTCCTAAACTCGATAGAACAGCGCCCTCTGCTGGCCAGAAACAGACCCACGTGTGTGTTTTTTTTTTTTTTTTTGCCAAATTTTCTGTAAAATTATTCGAAATGTAAAGGAAAATATAACCATATTAATGTATAGTTTAATCACAGTGTGTTTATCCGTTTTCAGGCTTACCTACCACGAACAATACATTTCCCATCATTCCTCAGGCCGCAGCGCAATCTGTGACGCACATTTTAGTCGACGGAGAATCACAGTTTATCCGTCTAATCGGACCTAATGGATAGAGTTCAGTGAGATAAACCTTTAGTTTGAAACATATACACTGCTTATACTTTTACGCCGTGCATTAAAGTTCTGCCTTGTGAGATGAATCTCTTTCTTTATTCGGTCAGTAGTTTGTTTTTAACTTTATTTCTGCGGTTATCTCGTCTGTAAACCAGCTCTACAAGCTGCACGCTTGTAGTTTGTCCCAACAAAATGACTCTGCCAGCTTTGCAAAACACCGGCGTGTTCTACAGGAGGATCCTGTCACAGTTTCCTCAGGACATCAGCTTAGCTTTTGCATACGGATCTGGTGTTTTCAAGCAGCATGGAACCAGCCAAGGTCAAATGGAGGTAAGAGTTTCTGAACTATGCTGTTGATATGCCAGTGGCAAATGGGTTAAAGTGGGTAAATCTGATCAGAGCATGAATCAAGCTGTGGTTTCTTTTACTTAAACAGCATGGATGTGGATCTTCTAATCAGGTAGACTCAGAAGTATTCTCTGGTTGTTCCTCTAACGTCTACAGGTTTTAATCTATCACAAATAAACTTACATTCCACCGAAACATTGATTAAGTTTAGTAACGCAGTTAAAAAGTGAATCTCACATATTGTACAAATTCATTATACACATAATAATGCATTTCAAGCGTTTGTTTCTGTTAACTTTCATGGTTATGCCTTACTTATCATGAAAACTCCAAATGCAGTTTCTTAGAAAATAAGAATATTGCTTTAGACCAGTGCAACTGTCCAACAGACATACAGTCCAGTCCTTTGGCTCATTGGCCGTGGTAAGATGCTTTTGACATTATCCCTGCTTCAAGAGTTGCTTATCACAAGGAATGTGAGTTGTAGCCCATACTCTGGATATGTCTGTGTGAGGTGGCTCTTGAAGTACTGACTTCAACAGCAGTCCACGCCTTGTGAATCTCTTCAGAACTCTTTTATGGGTTTGGTCTTTCTCGAGGCTGTAGTTGCCTCTGCTACATTTGGGTTCTTTTCTACCAGACTTTTTAATTTCGGTTAACTTTCCATTAATGTGCTATCCTTATGGAGACAGCCAGTGACTGCTGGACATCTGTCAAGTCAGCTGTCTTTCCTATGATTGTGTAGGGCATAGCATATCATGTCTGTGACAAAATCCCTCTTTGTTGGTCTTATGTATTGTTAAATGTTTCAGGGTAACTGAATTATGGGTTTTTGTTAACTGTGGGTCATAATCAAGATCAAACTAATTAAATGATTGAAATATATTAATAAAAACTGTTTTAAGATTCCTTGCATGAAAATGTGTGGGTTTTATTGCTATGGTACCGTCCTCCGATGTTTACAGAAGAACATGCTGGACTTTGTGTTTGCGGTGGATGACCCGGTGACCTGGCACACCATGAATCTGCTCCAGAATCGTAAACACTACTCCATCCTCAAGCTGGTGGGGCCCACTAAGATCAGCTCCATACAAAATGACCACGGAGCTTCAGTTTACTACAACACACTAGTGCCGGTTGATGGAAGGGTAACTCACAACATTACTGCAAGACTGAATGGTTTTAAGAGCATTGTTCATTTTGACTGTTTACTGAATGCTTCTTTTTATATGTCAGATCATTAAATATGGGGTGATTAGTACAGACTCACTGATTGACGACCTCATGCACTGGAAGACTATGTATGTTGCTGGACGTCTTCACAAGCCGGTCAGTAAAGATCTTATAAATTCTTTTTTCCTTTAACATAAAGCATAACAGATTGTTGACTGAAATACAATCTACTATGTTAACAAGACTCGGACATTGGATGAATTAAATTTGCATAAATCTGTGCTTACATGCTCACAGTGTATGTACTCTTGCGCAGGTGAAAATGTTAGTGCAGAGCGAGAACGGGAAGCTCCGTGCTGCTCTGGTATCCAATCTGAAGAGTGCGGTGACGGCCTCCTTCCTCATGCTCCCTGAGAGCTTCACCGAGGAAGACCTGTTCCTGCAGATCGCTGGGCTTTCTTACGCTGGTTTGAAACGTCTTCATCTTCTTAAAGCTTGACCTTACCTACTCCAGAATTTACAAGCTTTGCTTTTTTCCAGAGCTGTTTTATTAATTACAGAGAATTGAATCTGGGTAGAGGTCAGCAGAAGCTCTATTCAGGTGAACTATTGTCTTTGAAAAAAGCTATCTGTGTAAGTTGACCTATGAAAGTAAACGAATCTAAGGTTTCTGGTTGTGTCATTGTGTTGATTCATAAAAATGTGCCAACATATTTTGAACAAGGACTGTTGCATAGAATCTGTACCATAGATGCATATAAAAGGAACTGGATCTCGCTGATCTTTGCTTCACTTTTTCTAGACTTGTTTTAAGAGATACTATCTTGTTTGTGGCTTTTGAAGGGGATTTTAGGATGGTGATTGGAGAGGACAAATCCAAGGTGGTCAATATTGTCAGAGACAACATTCAGCACTTTAGGATTCTTTACAGCAACATCTTTCGGGATTGCTCTCAAGTGGTCTACAAACCTGCGCAAGGAAAACTTGAGGTATGGCATGCTAAACGAACAAGCAAAACAACTTCTTCACAAATCTTTTCACATTACCACCACAAACTTTAATGTATTTTATATGGATTTTGTCCGTGCTAAACAAAAGTATTGCCACAGCATAATACGGCCACCACCATGTTTCATAGTGTTCACGAAGATGTGCTGTTTTAGTTAGTCCACCACACATCTTTCAGCAATAGCTTTCTTATCAACAGATTCTTCCACCTGAGAAGTGGATCTCTGCAGCTCCTCCAGAGTTATCATAGGCCTCTTGGCTGCTTCTCTGGTTAATGCTGTTTTTGCCTGGCTTTTTATTTAAATTGATGTGAAATGTGAAATGTCGTTTGTTCACTCGGACTTGGACTGTTTTTGTTTTTTGGATCTTCTGCATGAACTAATTCTGTGTAAACTGATCTAGATGTATTTCATATTCACTGTAATTCTTATAGGCCTGCGCCATTGTAGATTTATCTCAGAAATTCGTTACAAAACAGTTTCGAGATGCCATAACATGATTATCTTAATTCTTTGTTTAAATACAGCTTTGTGCAACCCTAAATAGATATTATTGCAATTTTCCTGGTTTGCTCTCTACCTGCTGTTGCCACTCCCTGTTATACAAAAGTAACTGTGTCCACTTCCAGGCATTGCACCATCCTGGAATAACATAGGAGGAGCGTTTAAGAGTCTGGCACTGCCGTGTGTCTATTGTTTGCTTGTGTGTGTGTCAGATCTTTGGATTGCAAATTGCCTTTGGGAGTTGTACACAGAGATACTTGTAGAAGAAAACTGAACATATAAGATGTTTGCATGAAGTACATTCAGTGCCCAGCAGTATACCTCGGTTATAAGGTCACAGAAAACCAGAAGTATTAAGTTTTATTTTCGGTTTACAAACAGGGTTTGGATACAGATTAGCAATCAAGAATTTAAACTTTTTGCTGCAGAGGTTTTGCATTGACCACAAAAAGACGTTGGGAGTAACAACACCATGTTGGAGTGTATTATTAACTTCACTTTGGGATCGATATAGTATTTTTGAATTGAATTGAGGTACTAAAACCTGCAATAGCATTTAGATCCAGTCATCTTATGAAAGTTACAATCTAATACTGTTCTTTTTTTCTTTTGACTTATTTTTAAACATCAGTGTAAATAATGTGGATATGTGACAGGTGGCATTGATATCAGCTTATATTATTATTATTAATGTTATTAAGACCTGAAATATTTCCAGTTTTGAGATTACATCTCTTGCAGAGCTGTGAAGTCTGTTAATAAAGGGCACCTGCCAAGTAAGTTGGCGCCTATTAATAATCACATTCTTTGTTGCAAAGACAAAAGCTTTAGTAAATGCTTTCTGTAAAATGTTATTTAATATAATTGGTAGGTTCAGTGCTTTATGTCTTAGTAAAATATACATCAAAGAAAATGAATGAATAAACAGAAAATACAGAGAGGTTATACAGCATGTTCAAGCACAGGCAGACACGTTTTTCCACTATAACCTGTGCATAACTGGAACAGTCAGATTCTCTTTTCAAGATACAATCGACACTACAGACTCTTCAAGTCAGTGAAAAAACTCATTGTTCTATACTTCACATGAATTTGTTTCATTCTTTTCAAAAGTCAGTTTAAAATAAGGGCTCAATACAAGTCACCTACAACAGAAACATTTAATCCATGGGACTGCGTACTGATCAGTGGTTCACTGCATTTCACAGTTACAGTAATTTCTGTTGCACAGAATGCTTATGCTATGATATATGCAATTAATTAAGACAGAAGAAATAGAAGATAATTGATAGAGAAAAAGTCCAGAAATGCCAACATTTAGAATTACATAGAAACACTAACAATACTCTACAAAAAACCTAAATAGACAACTTTCACACTGATGCATCCCTGTGTAAAATAATACATTTCCACTTTAAAATCAGCCTTTGCTGTTAGACCTCAAGGGAGAGATGCTGTACTGCATCATTGAGCATAAACTATGATACAGAGTTAAAGAAATGTCAAAAGGAGTTTTAGGAGAAAACGGAACAATTGGCTAAGTCTTTATACACTTCAACCTGCTGCAACAGAAAATCAGGTCCTGTTTTACTGATGTGAAGAACATTTAGATTAGCAAGAGGCATTGCTGTTGTACTCAGCCTGTCCAAACATAGAAACATTGACTGTTCATCTGTTCAGCTTCATGTGCCTCAGACCTCAGCACCAGAAAAACAAAAAAAAACGTGTAAGTTGTCGTGGACAAAGGTGAGATCTTCGTTGACTGATAGCTTCTTTTATTAGAAAGAAAATGTTCTGTAAAGGGTCTTCAATACATAAATAAATATTCTGTCTTTTGGTGGTATACCGGCAGGCTTCTTCGAGGAAACATGGTTTTGGCCCTTTGACAGAGATTGTCTATATCAATGGATTAATTAAACAATGGATTGGATAGAGATACTTGATTACTGAAAGCCACTCTGTGGGGATATTAAAATTGTAGAAATTCAAGAAATGTAAAAGGTTTGAAATAAGAAAGTTCAGATCTATGTAAGTAACAGTAAAATATTTAATTGCAACTGCATCTCCTGGATTGGCCAAAAATCTGTTTCTCAGCTCCTATAATTTCAGTTATGAGTCAAGATCTCCACATGTCGCATAGTTTTCTAATTTGTGTTCTTTAGGTTGACAAAAGCCCCGAAGGCCAGTTCATCCAGCTGATGGCGCTGCCCCGAACTCTTCAGCAGAGGATCACAAAGCTGGTGGATCCTCCGGGAAAGAACCGGGACGTGGAGGAGATCCTGCTGCAGGTGGCTCAGGACCCTGACTGTGGAGCCGTGGTGCAACAAGGTACATGGGAGATTCATGTAAAAAAAATACTTAAACAAAACTTATTAAATCCATAGTTTTCTTTCTTTATATTTATGAAAATAATTGAATTACAAAAACAGTTGACTTGCTTCAAGAAACATTCTTTCTATGTTGAGACCAATGGCTGAAGCAAATAATGTTTGTATTTCTGTAAGAAGAAGTCTTAAAGACGGAGGTGTTCTGGTCTTGCTCCTCCACAGGTATCTCATCTATTGTTAAATCTTCCAGCATAACACAGAGTATCAAAGGCATTGCAACAGCTGGTAAGACCTCCTACAAAGTGTCTGCAATCTTAGAGTTTCGGATAAGTCAAAGAAATATTGCTACACTTTTGATAAAGCAATTATTTTTTGCATCTGTTTTGCATCTGTCTCAAAAGCTACAGTAAATTGTTTCATCTAAAAATATTTTCTACAAAATCTGTCCACAAACACAAGAATTACTGTTATTTCTCCTGATACCATTCCTTAAACACTTTTCTAGCTTTATTCTATCTTTTTTTAGACACAGATTGTGTTTTTAGACATTTTTCTTACAATCAGAAATTGTCCTAATGTGGAATATGTGTTCCTGTGCCCTGGTCCTGTCAGGCTTATGGAAGTCCGTGTCCTACAGCTCCAAAAAACTGATGAAGATGTGGAAGGGCTGGAGGAGGAAGCCATCAGTCTCACAGTTGTCCTGATGCAGATTACTAGGAATCTCTTATTCGCTAGAGATGGCAAGAATCGATTATTTAATCTGTCCTGCATTTTTTAATTTTGAAAAACTGTGACTGCAGCCATCATACTTTAACCTTTGTAGGCCATGTCTTGTATCATGTTGTGCGCATGGTGTGGAAATGTCTCTGCACTTGTCCTGTCCCACTAAGCTTCTGATGGTTGCACACTAAACAGTTTTTATTACCAGAGTCAGACTGATAATAGGTTTTATATTTATGACACTGCTGAGAGGGCCACAGGAAAGCTTCAGCAACATAAATGTCACTGAACCTGCATGAACATAGCTCGAAACATTTACCTCAAGAATTTGTTTCAGTTAAGAGTCACATTTATGTGTTTTGTTTCTATGTGAGTGGAAGCTGCTTAGGGTTTGATGCCTGGCAAACACACTTGTATGTAATGTTACTGTTATCACTTTGCCAAAGATTTGATGAATTCAATGTCTCTCCTTGTGTTTGTACTCATTAAGTGCAGTTTTTGTTTTATTTTTATAAGAAGCTGCCTCTACTGGTTCCACAGTGTAACTGCACTATGAAGTAAAAGTTATTTTAAAAAAAAGTTTATTAAACCCTTTTTTAAAACACACAGCATCCATTTTGTTGGGGGTCGGTGGCTACTTCGGGCGGCAGACTGGGTAACGGGGCTGGGGGTCGGGGTCTGAGGGGCTGGGTGGTTCCGGGGGGGGGTTGGTCCTGGTTTTCAGATGGTTGGTGGCCGGCGGGCTGGGGCGCCCCCGGGTTTGGGGGTGGGGTTGGCGGGTTGCCCGGTAACTGGGGCCGCCGTGGCCTTCTTTCCACTGCTTCCTTCTGTGGTCCTGGCCCGGGGTCGGGCGCTGGGCTGCGGTTGGCGGTCGGGTGGGTGGGACAGCGGAGCATGTCTTGTGACTGCACCGGGACGGCTGGTGGGTTGTGCTTGGCCTGGAGCAACCGCATCGCCCAGGTCCCCGGCCGGTGCATGTATCCCTCTCGTAGACTGGTGGGCTGGGGCTGCTGTGGTTCTCGGTGTCCGCGGCTGGCTCACTCCCGGTGGCTGCTTGCTGGGGCCTGGCCCCCTGGGCTCTGTTGGGCCTCTGCTTGGGGTTGGTGTGTCTTGGGCCTCTGGGTACATGGCTGGATCTGCTCGGGCGTGGACGGCTGCCGGCGGGGCCTGTGGGCTCGTCGCTGCGGCTCCCTGGGGCTTCTGCACTGTCGCTGCTGGGTGGTTCCCCTGGGACTCTCCACTGCTCTTCCCTGGAGGAGTTGCGGTAGTCCCGGCGGTGGTTCTCCTGGGGTTCCTGTGCTTTGGGGGGCCTTTAGATGTCTGTGGCTCGGATCTCCTCAGTGTCTGTCCAGGGACCATGGGGCAGGCCTGTGGGTCCTCACACTCGTTATTGCATATTTTTGTGGAGAAACCTTGTATACAAAAGCGGGTCAACACTCATACTCACAGGTGTTAAGCTTCAGGTGTTGACAGATACACAGATGTTCTATTTTGGGCTGCACCTCTCACTAAGTACATTTTACATTCAGAATTAACGTGTACTATTTTGTTAAAAAAGAAAAAAAAACAGCTGCAGGTGTATAAGCAAGCCGGGTATAATCTTGTATCCTCTTCATCCTTCTTTCTCTCCTCTACTCTTTCCTCCTTTTCTCCCCTTTTTCCCCCCATCTCTCTCTTTTTCAAGCTTCTTTTTTCCTTTTCATTTCAGTCTCCGTGTCTGTAACAATTGAAATATTCCCAAAGAAGTTTATAATAAAGTTTGTTTTATAAATATCAAGTAGAGCTTTAAAGCATTAGCTGTGATGCTCCGCTTGTGAAAGTAAATCTGTTGGGCAATTTCTAGGCACTCAGACAACAGTTCTGAGCGATACTCTGCCGGACAAGACATGGTAAAAAAACAAAACACACAGCATCAACTCAACTGCTTGGTTTTGTTTTACAATTATGTTAATGTAAAAGTAAAGCTCCTGAATCATAAACAAAGACATTTGGCCAGATGTTATTCTCTCCAATCGGTGTCTTTCTGGGCTTTATTGCATTTAAACACAAAGTATTTCTACTTTCTAGTAAAAGGTTTTGGTTCTTAGTGTAGATGTAGCTCTCTAGTTGGTCAACATACCATCAGGTATGACAGACTATTGTACTTTTGTATCCATCATTTTTGTTATTCTGTGATTTTGCTTTTAAAAAATCATGTTTGATTGGATTCATAGCTGTTTTACTGAAGTGCTGTGGGAGGCCATTTTGTAGTTCTGAGGGCACAGATGAATTAAAATGCGGTCATGGGGACAAGAAAGTACACTATGTTCTAGGTTTAAGTATCAAGATATAAAAATGAACTGCTCATTGCCAGGTTCTGAATTTATTTAAATCTGATCTGCTGTGTTTGGTTTTGCAAATATGACACCATGCATTATGGCTAACCTATACTCTCATCTTTGCCTAATTGTCCTGTCATGAACTTAAGCAATTAACAGAGGCCTGTTGAGTCTGAGATGGAAGTCCTGTTTTTTTGTTGTTGCAGTTTTTCTGAACATTGCATATTCTTTCCTTGCTGGAATTTTCACTCCAGAGAATATTGGCAACTGTCTTAAATGTCCTTTGTCACCGCATCATGATGGACTTTAAAGTGTTTGGAAATGAGTTTGCAATAGTTGATACTATAACTGGTCTGTATTCTTAGGACCAACAGATTCCTGCTCAACCTACTGATGATCAGTTAATCATTTGCTTTATTTGTGTTCCTTTTAAACCCCATTAAAGCTTCAAGGGTATACTTTTCACTCACAACTACTCAGTTTAGGCCTAGTCTGTGTTTAATGAATAATAATGGCATCTGTTGTGTGCTCTTGGAAACAATGTTAGGATTTATCAATCTAAAGACCAGATGTATTTAATATCCTGATATATAAAACCTCAGAACTTAAAGAGGGTGTACTTTCTTTCTCCTGGGACTGTTTTACCTGCTGCCTCAGTCGTCCTGTGTTTTAACATATTTTATAAAGCTCAACAGAGGTTGTACAGACACCAGCCAGTGGCAGCTTGCAGGTGAGTTGACTATAAATGACTTAAATTAGTTCAGTTACTAACTTTGCCCTTTATTTACTGTTCTGGACTTCTTTTGAATCATAATGCCCATGTTAGTTAATGGAGCGGGAGCATCTGTATTACCACTGTAAGAATGCAGCACTGTTCTCAGTTTGTGTGAAGCTTAGGATGTTTTAGTTCTCTAACGTGGGACTTAAGTGAAAAATGTTAAACTTTATTTGTCTGAACGTTTTGTTCAATTGTTGGATTCTGCAGTTTGCACCAAGAACATGATGATCTACAAAAGGCAATACGTCAAGACTGAAATACCAAAATAACATAGAGGAACTTCTTATCTAGTGAAAAATAAATTCAGTTTTCAGTAGGAGAATGAATGTAATGAAAGCACACGACATAATGAAGCAAAATAGAAAACCGTGCTGTCACATAGAGATACAGTTCAGTGAGTCACTGTTATCTGATACTGCCACTTGTGTTTGTTTTGTCCACCTAACAGCATTACATCATGAGTCACATGTTACTAATGGACACATGAGTCCCCTTAAAACACACTAAATACGCCTTAATGTTCTTTTCTCTATACCTGTTCCTTGTTGAAGATCTACCAGCTGGTCCTGCATGTGTTTACAGGTCCAAAGAGCTTTTCTTGGATAGTTTTTTAGGTCAACATTTTTGTAGTTCCACATTGTGCAATTCTGCAGTTACACAATATGGAACTGTGGGAGGACATCTCCATACCCGGAGAGAACCCACACAAGCAGGAGGAGAACATGCTAAATCCATGTAGAAAGACTCCATAAAGGCCAAGGTTGCATTTACTTACGTACCTTTAGGAGTTTAGACAAGAAATTATCTTGGTTTTATCTTCAGCTATTCTCATCTGACTAGAGCTCCTTTTTCTACACATTTGCTCCATCCCCTACATGGCATGCGGACGTCTCACAACCTTCTTTGAACAATGGTGTACTTTGTGCGAGTTTTCTTTTGAAAAATAACATATTTGTAGAGTACATGACTAATAGTTGTCCTGCCAAAAGTTTCTCGCACCTGAGCTGTGGACCTCTCTAGCTCCTCCTTGTTTTTACCAGTTACCATGAGCCTCTTGGTTGCAAAAGGGGTTGAATGCAAACTGAATTCCAATGAAATACATTGATGTTCGTGGCAGTAACGTGACAAAAGGTGGAAAACTTCATTGGTTAAGATTACTTTTCTCTTAATATTATTTCTGTTTGATAAGGATAATAGGTTTGACTAGGAAAAAAATATTCTTTAAAATATACAAAAATAGTTTTAGAAATGCTCCATGTTGGCAAACTACTTTCTACAGAACTAGAACCAAAATGAAAATTTCAGCTGTACATTCACACCCTGCGACAGTAAATGTCAGCCTACTTCCTGTCTGGTCCAGAGGCACTTTCACTGCTGTTGAAGGAGATAACCGTGCAGCCCTCCCTGGGTCATAGTAATGCGCACAGTGACAGCTGTGTGATGCAATGCTCCAACATCATAATGTATGCTGATATCACTGCCTCAGGGCTCCACCAATCAGCGCGCTTCACTTTCACCACCTGCTAGGAACTGAATTCCATCATTCCAGGCATTCCTGCTCCCTCCCTCCGTGGCTGCCTGCCTGCCTCTCTCCCTTCCTCCTCCTCCTCCTCCTCCTTCTCGTTTACAACTAAGTTTGTCTCGACAGCTCTGCTACTATTGTCTGGCGTCGTTTTCACCGCCGCTTTTTGGTTTTTTTTTCTCCCTGTCTCTCATTTTCTGGGAAGAATATTTAAAATAGATATCTGCTTTATTTAATTTCCTACCAGGATATTATCATACTGGAAGACACCAAAGTGGCGCTTGAAGGAGGTAGGTGTTAAATTATGAAGTTGGGTCTGACTGACATCGTTTGTGGGTTGGTTGGTTGGTTTGAGAGTGCGCTGCGCATGAGGCGTTTAGGGGAACAAATTCAGTCCAATTTCTCAGATAATTCGGCGTGGAAATCGACTATGTGTGGAGACATGTGCGATAGTGGGGCGGAAACAATGTGCACGCAATGGGTTTGTTCAAGTTTCATTCAGGAGTTGAGGCTCCACTGGCGGATTTCCAAACTTTCCCATGTCAATAGATTTTATTTAGCCGCATTCTTCGGATATCATCCTGTTGTAGCTACTTTAAGTGTGTTGGAAAGCAGAGATAGCGAGTTCCTCATCACAAATCAAGTGCATTTCCTGCTCGCTGCTTGTTTCATTTTGCAAGATCCTGCCAGCAGTGAGCCTTCCTGGATCGCACTGAGTCAGGCTGGTATAAATATGCCGAGCCACCTGCAGGCCTAACGCATCATACTCTGAAAGCTAGGACTCTGTAATAATGTTGCATGAGCGTCTTTTTTCTTATAGAATTGATATCTGAAGAATGCGAGAAGAGGGAAGAGAAGCACGTTGAATATTTTTTCCTTTTTTTAAATACCTTTTATGGCTCAGTCAGTCTGAAGGTCCAACATTGCACATGAAAAATCCCCAAAATCCTACAACACAATGCCATAGAATGGTGTCAAAGTACACTATAAGGTCATGGTATCATAAACTTGCAGGAGTTTATGATACTACAGGCAAAAAGCAATAAATTATTACCAGGATTGTGAAATTTATGCTGTCCAATGACAGACTAAATTATAGGCTACATCCTTCGCTGATAAATTGAGTTAGGAAGCATTTCGTTGTTGTAGATCCTTTTGTCAAATGTGCACTTGATAAGTTGCTTGCTTTGGTGACATTTTTATTCTTTTTCTGTGCGCTGAGGATTTTAGTGGTTGGCTGAACATCCCACTTGCATATTTTTGCTGGCAAAAAAACCCAAAATACACAGAATGCAAATTTATGATCACTTCATTTAAAGCAGATTAGATTTTGCATTATTCATGCAAGATGTTTTTGAATCCATCAAGACTGGTCTTCAAGGCAACAAACACTAAGGTTTAAATCTGAACAAAATTATGACAGCTGGCTCATGACAAGCTGACCAATGGATGCAGTTTGTTGGTTGTCTAAACTGACAGAACATAGTTTAAAAAGAACATAAAAATAATTACTGGAGCTGCAGGATACAGTGAATGACAATCTTTATTCTGTGATATCTCAGTCAGAAATCAAAAACATGCATTCACTCTATGCATGGCAGTACTACAGTGATGAGGAAAAAAAATAGTGGTCACTTAAATATTTAGTGCTTTATTAAGTAAGGTTTACATATCATGTTAAATCTTTCTTTTCTTGCTTATCTGGAATACAAAGAGATTTGAAACTGATAAAACCCACAATATAACATTGTTTTACTAACTACCAATAATATGAAAGAAATTCTAACAGAGGAAAAAGTTCGGGCACCCTTTTTCACAAATGGTCTCACCGTCTTAAACACGGCAGAATTCATGGTGGATTCTATGATGGTGATCTGGCAAAGTGTCCTAATTTACATTGTTGTATTTCAGCACAGGAATCATCTCCAAAAGTGTAAAAAGGGTTAAAAAAAAAAACCTTAGCGGTTGTAAGTTTAGACAGAAATGTCAGACTTTTAACAGGCATAATAGATGAGAAACTTTAATTCAAGATACTGTTAAAATATAACATGTTTAAAGAAAAGTAGAAGAAGAAAAGGAGAAAATTAAAGATGCTTTTTTTTTAAATTGCTATTTAAAGAAAGTAAAGATATTACACACTGTTACACTATTAGACCCAATATTATAGCTGGTATCTCTTTAATTTTGCCTAATGATGATGTTGGTGTATGTGTTAAATTCTTTTTGTAAAAGGCAACTGATGGAATCAGACCTAAAATATTAGGTAAGGCTTATGAAATGCATATTTTCACTGGGCTGAATAATAGCCCAAACACAATATATTTGTAAAGCACACAATTGTCATTGTTATATGACATAAATAAATGTCAATCCATGACATACAGTATGGGGCCTTTTTTATTGTGTACCTATTGTAATTTACATTTTTTAATTGATACCAATAACATACAGTATTATGTATTGTATTTAGCCAACAAGACAAAGTCTGGGACTTCTACTATAACAATATTATTATATAATGAGAAGGCCAAACAAATCTGACGTACTTTGGGATGAATAGTTGTATATTCTGTATGGCTGATTTAACTATACTAAAACACTTGAGCCTCATTTCTGTTTTTTATGTCCACACCTTCTTTTTATTATCCTTGGAAAACTCTTGCAGAAATTTTGCAACAAACTGAGTCAGCTTTCATTTAGTATTCAATCTTCAGCACTACACGCTGCAGTTTTGACATTTTGCCCTTTGTTCTGTCTTCCAGACATCCAAGCATGGAGACCCCACTGGATGTTCTGTCAAGAGCAGCGTCATTTGTTCATGCGAACGAAGAAGAGAGTGAGTACCATCAGAAAGAGTTCCTCTTTCGTTTTAATGCCTGTGAGGGTAGCGCTCCACAGCCTCTGTTTTACTACCTTCCTTTCCTGTTCGTCTGTTTTAAAGTGATTTATGTAATTAGAGCCGCATTACATATAGACAAAGTCCAACGGTGGGCTCAGATGTAACCCTCAGCCTAGTTTTCAGCTCAGAGACAATAGCTGGCTTTGTGCTGCACCAGCTTGCAGTTTTAATTCCACAGGCAAATAAGACCAACTGCCATTAGCTGTAATGTTTGCTTGTGTGAACCTGCTTTCACTGGAATCAAGGCGGGGTGTCTATCTCTGACATCCTTCTATGTTCCAAGCTACCTGCATCTTTCTGTTTTATTTTTGTGTTTAGAGATGTTTCACATGGATAAAAGAACTTCCTCTGAGTTTAAAGGGAAATGATCGATGGTTCTCAGCAGGCTGTTATGCAGATGGCATCTCCAATAGCTGAGTGATAGACACCTAACATTCAGTAGATGCCACTGATAACTGATATTCATCATTTTTAACGGTCTGAGCAGCAGTTTTCTGTAGTTGCTGGTTATTTTTCATCATTCCATTGTTCATGCTTATTAATAATACACTGATGTTAAGAGGAAACGCATGGAGAAGGTGGATCTTTTTGGAATAAGATTTCATAATTTGAATACTTTGTTGGGTGTTGGGGCACAATTTACCTGAATTTCTGCTGAATCTTGAATTCCAAAAACATTAATTATTGTTTTACCAGATTAATATATATACTGTTGTGTCCCTTTCTTAGAGAAAAATCTCAAGACAATTTAATGACTCCTACTTCCTTAAATTGTAATCCTCCATAATATAATTCTTATGGTTTAAAGCTGGGTCTTTGAGGGCCGGTTTCCTGCCTGTTTTAGATGTTTCCCTGCTTCAGCACACCTGATTTCCATTGATGACTGAATATCAGACATTTGCTGAACTGCAATCACCTGAATCAGGTGTTTAAAAGCAGGGAAACGTCTAAAACAAACATCCTACAACATGTGGATGTATCCCTGAATCAAGTAATTGCATGTACCCAGAAGGTAACTCATTTGGTTCAGGTTTGTTGGACCAGAGACACATCTTAAAGCTGCAGGAAACTTGTCCATTGAGCGCTGGAGTTTAAGACCCTCATTTTAATAAGGAACTGATAATATTTCTCTGGCTGTTTGGAGCATATGGAGTAATGCAGCACTGCCCTCTCCCCACCTGTTGCTGCACACTGCGAGGCAGCAGGACAATAAAAGGCTGCTACACATTTCTCTCGCTTACTTGATTTAGGGTTGAGAAAAACAGTAACAGTCATGAAGGAATGCCACACATCTCTTTTATTAAGGTCACGCTGGTTTAAAACCACAATTTGAAAACTGTGAGTGACATGTCTGTTGAGCAGCAGACTGAGGCTGGCTGGTTGAGCCGGTAGCCTGACTAATCCACCAGCTAAAATCTACTTGTTGTACTTGTTACTGTTTTATAGATGAGAACACTAAAAATGTATAATATTCTGTTCAATAAGCATTTAAAATCCATTCATCCACCCTTTCTTTGTCTTTACCTATATGTGGTTGCAAGGTTGAGTGGTGGGGGTGGGGGGGCTGGTCATTGGGCGAGAGGTGGAGTTCACCTTTGAAAGGTCGCCAGTCCATCACAGGGCAACATAAAGACACACATGGCATACAACCATGCTCACACACACTCATACCTAAGAGAAATTTAGAGTAACCAAGTAACCTTACAGTCATGTTTCTGACTGTGGGAGGAAAATGTGGTACCTGGAGAGAACCCACACATGTTTCTGCATGGAAACTCCATGCAGAAACACTCCAGGCCAGGATTCTAACTCAGGACCTTAATGCTGCAAGGCAGCAGTGCTAATCATTGCTCGCCCTTCTGCCTAGAACTTAAAAACTACCACTGAATCTGGTGGTTTGTCAAATTATCAATGTATTATTTTAGCAGCAGTAGGGATAACTGTTGATTCTCGTTTTTTTTTTTACTGATTGTCTAACATTTTTGTTTTATGTTTTTGTGTAATCTGTTGTGGAAAAAAATGAAAAATAATCATGCATAGGTACTTTCAAAGAGATTCAGCTTTAAATGATTGATCTTTTCAGCAGCATGGTCTTCCAAAAAAACAGCAAAAATAAGCTGAAAGTCAGCTTCTTTTTCAGTACTGACTAAATTGTCCTGGGAGTCCTCCAGGGCCTGCTCTCAAGCTCCCCTGTAGTGTTTTTGTTGTTTCCCTCATAGCCGATGTCACTTTTTGTCATGGGCTGTGCATGGCCTCTTTGTTCGAAGACAATGAGCTCGATTTGTCTCCAAAATGTTGTAAAAACGTTTTTACTGGAAGCCAAGATGTGCCAAACTTACCCATGAGTTAGTCAGAGTTAGTCTGAGTAAACTAGACCAGCAGTCTTTATAAATTAACAACCTATCTGCATTCTTGTCCAGCCTTGGTAATGAGTTGCTGCAGAACAGCCTTCAGCTCACAGGGACTGAGCCAAAACCTTCAGGGCAAGGATACCATCCTAAACTCTAAATGAAAAGCTTTTTCAATTAACTTTTCTTTTTTTAGCTGCTTACGCAAATGCTTTCTGTGACAAATTAAATTACTAAACATAAATAATGCATTTTACTGAGGTCATGCAGCTTGCCTGTACAATGGGAAATATACAGTTTTATTTGTGAGCTATACAGGTCCTTCTCAAAATATTAGCATATTGTGATAAAGTTCATTATTTTCCATAATGTCATGATGAAAATTTAACATTCATATATTTTAGATTCATTGCACACTAACTGAAATATTTCAGGTCTTTTATTGTCTTAATACGGATGATTTTGGCATACAGCTCATGAAAACCCAAAATTCCTGTCTCACAAAATTAGCATATTTCATCTGACCAATAAAAGAAAAGTGTTTTTAATACAAAAAACGTCAACCTTCAAATAATCATGTACAGTTATGTACTCAATACTTGGTAGGGAATCCTTTGGCAGAAATGACTGCTTCAATGCGGCGTAGCATGGAGGCAATCAGCCTGTGGCACTGAGGTCTTATGGAGGCCCAGTATGTTTTGATAGCGGCCTTTAGCTCATCCAGAGTGTTGGGTCTTGAGTCTCTCAACGTTCTCTTCACAATATCCCACAGATTCTCTATGGGGTTCAGGTCAGGAGAGTTGGCAGGCCAATTGAGCACAGTGATACCATGGTCAGTAAACCATTTACCAGTGGTTTTGACACTGTGAGCAGGTGCCAGGTCGTGCTGAAAAATGAAATCTTCATCTCCATAAAGCTTTTCAGCAGATGGAAGCATGAAGTGCTCCAAAATCTCCTGATAGCTAGCTGCATTGACCCTGCCCTTGATAAAACACAGTGGACCAACACCAGCAGCTGACACGGCACCCCAGACCATCACTGACTGTGGGTACTTGACACTGGATTTCTGGCATTTTGGCATTTCCTTCTCCCCAGTCTTCCTCCAGACTCTGGCACCTTGATTTCCGAATGACATGCAGAATTTGCTTTCATCCGGAAAAAGGACTTTGGACCACTGAGCAACAGTCCAGTGCTGCTTTTCTGTAGCCCAGGTCAGGCGCTTCTGCCGCTGTTTCTGGTTCAAACGTGGCTTGACCTGGGGAATGTGGCACCTGTAGCCCATTTCCTGCACACGCCTTTGCACGGTGGCTCTGGATGTTTCTACTCCAGACTCAGTCCACTGCTTCCGCAGGTCCCCCAAGGTCTGGAATCGGCCCTTCTCCACAATCTTCCTCAGGGTCCGGTCACCTCTTCTCGTTGTGCAGCGTTTTCTGCCACACTTTTTTCTTCCTACCGACTTCCCACTGAGGTGCCTTGATACAGCACTCTGGGAACAGCCTATTTGTTCAGAAATTTATTTCTGTGTCTTACCCTTTTGCATGAGGGTGTCAATAGTGGCCTTCTGGACAGCAGTCAGGTCGGCAGTCTTACCCATGATTGGGGTTTTGAGTGATGAACCAGGCTGGGAGTTTTAAAGGCCTCAGGAATCTTTTGCAGGTGTTTAGAGTTAACTCGTTGATTCAGATGATTAGGTTCATAGCTCGTTTAGAGACCCTTTTAATGATATGCTAATTTTGTGAGATAGGAATTTTGGGTTTTCATGAGCTGTATGCCAAAATCATCTGTATTAAGACAATAAAAGACCTGAAATATTTCAGTTAGTGTACAATAAATCTAAAATATATGAATGTTAAATTTTCATCATGACATTATGGAAAATAATGAACTTTATCACAATATGCTAATATTTTGAGAAGGACCTGTATAATAGCTCACAAATAAAATAGTTGGCTGAGACTCAGATATTTCTGTCCCTGTCTTGTAGTTTTTTTGTAAATAAAGCCATTCTTTTATCAATGGTTTGAACAAACAATTTGTAGTTAAAATCTGATGTCAGCTTTGACCTCAGTTACATCAACCATGGGTACAATGTAGCATATAACATCTATAGATCTACATTAAATACTCGCTGAAAGTTTTTTTAAAGTTTCAAGATAAGCTGTTTTTTTTAAGCTGGTCATATGTTCTCTGATACTCCACACTGCGTACGTACGTTTGTGTCTTCATTTAGCAAAACAATTTAGTCTGCTCACATGCCGCTTGAATAAACATGCAGGAAGAGTATGTGCTTATCAGAGGAGAGTTAGTTATTTTGTAGTTGGTTGATTCTGGATAACTTGAGATGGACAGTAATCCTGGGATTATTTTTGAATAACTGCATATCCATAATGCAAATATTTCTAGGTTCAGGTTGAATGTCATTTGGATTATTTTCCTTTTATGCTGTAAAATCATTGGGTTTGTGGAGCCATCCACAAACCCCGTCTATTAAATACTGCACTGTATTGTTAAACCTGTTATCTGCCCACACTGTGAATGTTAAACGATGCATTTCAAGGAACAAGAATGATGTCATCAGTTGAAATAGACCTTGTTGGTTCCTAAATTGTAATTAAAGGGAGCTCCAAGATACCTCTCCTCTTCTGCAACAGTCTCCGGTTGTTTGAATTTTAGATGCTAGATAGGTTGTGGACTCTTGCTGGACGACTCAGAAACATTGATTAGGAATTTTCTACATCATTGTGGGTAATTTGGAGGTACCTTTTTGATTGTTATCTTGTCTTTTTGAGTGGTCTAATCATACGCCTTACTATACCAGTAGTTGCTTGCTATAAAAATAGAAGAATGAAGTATAACAATATGTTTGACCATGAAAATTGTGTTTATTAAGGCCATATCTTTTATTTAACAGAAGATACTGTGTCCAGTAAATCACTTAACGCAACCTCATATTTGGCGTCTGGCCTTGTGCACTGTTCTCAGGAGAATCCTTATTAGGATGTTAGTTAATTACAGTATTAAATATCTGCTTTGCATTTCTGTGCTGTATTAAGATAAATGACTTTACTGAATACCCGGGCTGCCCCAGGATTTTGAGTGATTCATAAATGTTGCAGCAGTAGTCCAGCAAAAGGCTGCTTAATCTAATGCTATGCTATGCAGGTGCTCTGCCTGCTGATGACGATTCACTCACATTGGCATGCTGAATGCTTGTATGGGCTAATGGAGTAATACCTATTTTTAGATTAATAAGAGATAATATTAATTCGACCACTTGGGAGCATTCATAGATTCTGTTAAGAGCATTGTTCCATAAATGAAGTAGAAATAAACTTCTTATTATTTTAAGAGGCAAAATAAAGACTATTGTACTGCCATGGAAGCCAACCAAAGAAAATGCTATCAAACTCCCTGTGGAGGATTGTTAAAATCTTTTTAGATGATAAAACATGTTTGAATACTTAATTCGTATTTGAATCATTTTCCAATTGGTTGACAATCCAAAAAAGAAAAAGAAAATGGCTCTTGGGGCCATTTGTCACATCGGAAGGAGTAGAATAGGTAAAAAAAAAAAAAAAGAAATGTTGAGCTTTAATTATAGAGGCACATTCTTAGTCCCTGTTAGCTACCTTTCAAACCATCTGGAAGAAACACTAATCACAGGTCCTAAGTCTGCAGCTCCTGACCACAGATGTACAGTAATTGCACTTACTAAAAAAGCAAAGCAGGAAGTTAACTGTGACATATATTTAATGGTGATTGTGGGAAATGCTTAATAAATGCTGTGGACCCCTCCATAACAATTTTTGTGTCTGCTTGGAAGATCTTGCAGCTTGTGCTCCACCCATCCTAGAAGCAAACCTGTATTTGAAGTTGGTCTAGATTTACACTTCAGCTCCATGGATGGAGTCAAAAAGTTTTCAGCATAGTGTTTTTCTTTACATGAAAGCTCATGCATTTTTTGATTATTTTATTGTTTTGTTTTTGACCCTTGTCAATCAGAACTCCTAGTAAACATTTTCTGATTCGTAATTGTCAGACCAAAGCCAGTTCTTCTATCCATCTCTGATGGTGTTGGCCTCTGTAGAACAGATTGAATATGGACCTTTTGTTTTTTTTATGGGATCCAGAACAAAAAGAGGAACTTATGCTAAGAGAAGGTGGCTGGCTGGGATCTGTATGGTGCCCTCTGCTCTAGTTTGCAACACTGAAATCCGTTTTGTTTGTTTATGGAACACACACACAATCATATACACAGACCCTTGTAGTGCGCCCCCTCCTCATTGTTACAGTTTCCATGGGTTGTTTAAACACTGACAGTCTTTTCCTAACTCTTTGTTTGGATGTGCTCCAATTGAAACATGTCTAAAAACACAACCATGATCTGTTTCATGAGGTAACGCTGTGACGGGTCTACAAAATACCTGGAACCTCTTACAGTAGAAAAATCTAGTGCAAGTTCGTGATCTGTTTCTTATGTGTTCAAATCCAATTTTGGTGAATAATATGTTTCTAGACACTACTTAGAAAATTTCTTGTAAAGACCAGTCATGGCATGTTAGCATTAATTTATTGGTATTCACATATAACCAATTGAAATTCGAGATTTTGCACCATGGTGCCTTGTCTGAACTTATCCAGAAGGGAGAAGGATTCTACGTGGGAGTCCGTATGACTCTTTGGCCTCAGGTGGGTGGAAATAGTTTTGGATTTTGATTTGCTCAGCTTTTTCAGCAAGGTGTAACTTTGCCTTCTGAACTGCCCAGGATCAATGCAACTTTTGTAATAAGAGCCCTACAAGTCAATGTAAAAGTTTGTGCATGCAGATGCTGAGCAGCATTTGTCTATCTGTGAAGATGAGTTTCTTAGGAGATTTTGACATCAAATGATTGTAAATTATATCATCTGTGTGATATGTTGAATGTATGAACAACCTCGCCTGTCAGAACAAAACGAGGAAGGGTTGTTAAATCACTGATGATATAATTTCAAACACATTCGGAGAACTTTAATTTGTGAAATCCTTTTGAGCAGAAACATGTTCATGAATCAGCAAATATCTAGAAAACTTTGAAAAAATACAGATACATAATGAATATGTTTACAGAACCAAGATAGCTAGTTCTAAAGCCTTATTCAAATCTTGACCAAAGAGCAAAATAGTTTATTTATGCTTTTCCTTAAATTAACATTTTAGTTTTAGAAAAAGAGAAAATGTTGATCCGAATTGGGATTAAGTTTGCTATACATCCAAAGTGTCAAGATTAGTCTGAAAGTCTGAATTGTTTTTCTATAGGTTTATAACTTTCCAATGTTTTTGTGGAGGGTTATAAGTAGGCTTATAAGTTTCTACAGGTTTTCTTTTTAAGGTATTTAATCTCTAGTCACTGCTTCAAATAGTGTAATAATAATTAGACTTTTTAAAATTTCATCTAGAAGATAAGGCAAGCCAATTTGTGTCTGATTGTACAAGTAATTTATTTTTTGCGTAATACGAAAATCTTCTGAAACAAAAACAATGTTGCCTGCTTCTGAAAAAATAATAGGCCCCATCTTCCTTCAGATCTAGGAGATCAAACAGCACCTGGAAGGAGAGCAACATTTATCACATATCTTAACTCTTTGGTCAGCAATGCCTCTGTTTTAGGTTCAGAGTAATTACTATCTGAGGTGTGTCTACTACCTACATACTTGAAATTAATTTAAGATCCATCTAAACAAGGTTTTATTGAAAAACTACCTTCTGTTCAACATTTGCTGTTTAAGCATTGAAATGACTTGACAACTTTACCTCCTATTGACTTTCTAAAACTTGTTTCGCTCCATTGAATTTCATCAAATTTAGTACAGGCATAATGAATGCATGGTACATAAATAAGCAGCTAACATTTATTGCACTTCAAGCAGTGCTTCTCAATCGGCATATTACATACAGTGATATTTCACTAAGAATAAATTTGCAATATATTGTGCACCTCTAGCAATGGGGCTATTCAAAAACAAAAACACGGCAGTCTCTATGTTGAGGGTGTAAATGCTACGTGAGTGGTTCACTCTGTTGTCAAGCGGATTAACATTATGGATGAACAGCGGGATAAATCATTGGTGTAGTTGTGTCAGGCAAGTCAGTCATAAGCTGTTTTTGGCTAATGGCTCTGCTGTCTAGCCTGAGTCTTCAGTCATGTTGCATTCTCTGCGTCCTTACTCAGTCAGCTGGCCTCTTCCTCAGCATCATTGAATATAATCCTTATATCTACTGAAAACCAAAATATCTTCTTAATCATAGCACAAAGAAGCAATAACAAACATGCTTTTCCTGGAAGCATCCATTCTGATCTTCCATGTTTTTGCTTTTGTACATTAGTATTCTCAATACATTCTGCAAGTGAATAGAATGAAAACCTATGATTTTACAAATGCATCTCTATTTTTCCCCTGAACAAAATTAGTTTCTTTTCCTGTCATTCATTCAACTTATGAAGCCAGAAATCATGCGAACCTACGGAGCCCGGCAGGTGTCAGCCAGTGGAAATCCGTGCTCACGCTTTACTAAACTGAGCGCTCAGTTTAACAATCTGTGCACATGAGTTACGAAACAGTGCTCTTGGTTTCTGCAATCTGTCTGCATGGTTTGATAAACTGCACGCTCGATTTTGCAATCCGGGCGCGCAGATTACTCAGTGACATCTGTCGAGATATCTCAGTGTAACAAAAATAAAATCATATTACAAGCTGTTAAGTGTGCCTTTTAAAACATGGCATTGCTTTAAGTTTATATATGACAACAGATACACTGAAGTTACCTTGCAGGTGTGGGCCATGCGTTCAAACTCTGGACAAATGTCACTGAGTAATCTGCACGCACCGATTGCAAAACGGAGCGCGCAGTTTATCAAACCATGCAGACAGATTGTAGAAACCGACAGCACAGTTTAGTAATCCGTGCGCACAGATTGCAAAACTGAGCGCTCAGTTTAGTAAAGAGTGAGTACAGATTTCCACCTGCTTTTTTTTTTTTTTCACCCACTCACACCTGCCGCCCTCCGTACAAATCAAATCAACTGTGGTGTTTGTTTCCAGGTTTTTAAACTACATCCTGGCCCTCAATTTATGTTAAGAGCCTGTGAGGGAAAGGGGAACGGCCATAAAATTATTATCGGGGTACAGTACGTAGCATACTGGTACACAGTGTGGCTGATGCATCTTTTATGTGTGTGCATGCAATAAAAATCTAAAAGAACTGCAAGCTTTCTTATCTGCAGCAACCCGTGGTTTTTTTTTTTTTTTTATCAGATCCTGATCCAGTGTCTTGTGTCTCTTTATAGATAGTCTTCACTATACAAAAGTGTGTTTGTGACATTGCTTATCAGCTTTTCTTTGGGGGTCATAGAGTTCGCTGCTGCTCTTGTTTATTTAATATTTTTTCCTTATCAGTGCTATAAGGATCTCATGGAAATAGATGATTAGCTCACATTGTATTGACATTCATAAATGGCCAGATTAATATCAGGTGATGAATTGAGGCAAACAAATTTAAATCACAACAGGTTTCGGTGATATGGAGGCTCGATAATTGCATGAATAATTATTGTTTTTGTAAAGTTAATGCACAGAATGATTTGTATTAAATGTATATTGTAAGCAGTGACAATGTATTATTTGTGTTGACCCTCTGATAGGCATTAATCTTGCAGCGTGAAATATTTTTGCAATAGTGTGGTTTGTACAGTTCTCCGTTATGTCCACAAACAGGAATTAAAGTGCTTATATGGTGCTGGTATTATATTTGTATAATTAAATTATGTTCTTTAAAACTTGCAGTAAAAATTTATTTTATTAATAAGAGATCTAATGAGGCAGCAAAAACAAACTACTGCAGGTTTGTTTGGACTCTGAAGCAGTGGACCGGATTCTTTAAGTTTTTTTATGTTGCAGGTACTGCAACTTCAGATTTTGGCTTTTGTTCTATTCTATTTAAAGAAGTAATGATTTGGAAACAGTTTTAAGTTAGATAAAATTATTGAAGAAATTCCTAAAGTTTAGTTTGCTGTCAGTGTTGTCATGTACAGTTAAGCCCAGAGTTATTCATATCTCTGGTAGATTTAAGTAACTTTTAATTACTTTAAACATACTAATTACTTTAAATTAATCCTTTAATTACTTTAATCTGACAGGTGTTCAGATTCTTTACATGTGTGAAAGGGAACATTAAATTGATTCTGGACACCATTTTTATGCTCACATTTATAGTGCATACCTAAGAAAGGGGAATATGATAAGATTGATAGATCAACAAAACAGCTGTTGTAACTTCTTTTTCATCATCATTTGAAATTAACTAAAATCTGTGCTGTAATCAAGGCTAACATTGAATTGGATTATGAGAAAGTTATCAAAATGGTTAAAAAGAACAACATAAACACCTTTGTTTGAAATTTTCACATTAAAACAAGCTCAGACCTTAGATAAAGAGTACATTTATCTGAAAAAAACTGTAACAGGATTTAGGCTAAAAGCTTAATTATTGGCTTTCCTGTTTATTAAACAATTTGTGCCCCTACTGACCACAGCTGAACTCCTATTGACTCAACATTACATTGTAATAGAAGCCCTCACCACAGCAAGAACTAGCCCCCCTTAACTACCAATACTTGCTGCCTTTACTGTCACTGTCTATTGTTGTGATCCCCCTGAGATACATTCCTCGCTCCGAGCCCCCACAAGCATGGACATAACGGTCAGCAATTTGTCGGAGTCACAGTTTGACAGGTGTTCTTTAAGCCTCCTGGGGCTAGAGGTTACATGGTCAAAGGCCAATAGGTCACTATGACAGTTACAAGCCATCAGATTATGTAAAATGAGCACCTTGTCTTCTCTAGCACATTTTTTTGTTTGTTTTCAGAGTTTATTCCTCCTTCTAATGACTAAAAAATACAATTTTGAATTTCTGACAAATAACTGTTTTTTCATGGATCTATATTCGAATTACACCCTTTACACCCAGCTTTGATTTGCCACATCACAACTTTACTTATTGATAGTTTGAGTTCTTTGAGTTACCGACAGAACCCAAAAACAAAGACGCACTCATTTAGAATCAGAATCAGAAAAGCTTTATTGCCAAGTACGTTTTTGGACATACAAGGAATTTGTTTTGGCGTAGTCGGTGCAATACACTACAAATTAAACAGTATAAACATATCTACAATATAATATAAATATATGTGCACAGTTTTAAGTGAGTGAGAGTAAATATAGAGCAGTATAAGATGCAAGAGCAATACAACAGTGCAGGTGATCATTGTGCAAGTATGGCAGTGCAAGTAAAGCAGGAGTCCATGCTGAGCGTTAATGTAACGCATAGAGTTGCAGGTTACAGGTGTCCTGTCAACAAAAAAGGGGGGGGTGTGGGGGAAAGGGAGAGTGTCAGGGTGGTTTCCGGGCTTTGTTAACCAGGCTGGTGGCAGATGGGAAAAAACTGTTCTTGTGGCGTGAGGTTTTGGTCCGGATGGACCGCAGCCTCCTGCCAGAGGGGGAGAGTCTCCAAGAGTCTGTGACCGGGGTGGGAGGGATCAGCCAGAATCTTCCCTGCCCGCTTCAGGGTCCTGGAGGTGTACAGTTCCTGGAGCGACAGTAGACTGCAGCCAATCACCTTCTCAGCAGACCGAATGACACGCTGCAGCCTGCCCTTATCCTTGGCTGTAGCAGCGGCGTACCAGATGGTGATGGAGGAGGTGAGGATGGACTCAATGATGGCTGTGTAGAAGTGCACCATCATAGTCTTTGGCAGGTTGAATTTCTTCAGCTGCCGCAGGAAGAACATCCTCTGTTGGGCTTTCTTGATGAGGGAGCTGATGTTTGGCTCCCACTTGAAATCCTGGGAGATGATGGTTCCCAGGAAGCGGAAAGATTCCACAGTGTCAATTGTGGAGTCACAGAGGGTGATGGGGGCAGGTGGGGCTGGGTTCTGCCTGAAGTCCACAACCATCTCCACTGTCTTTAGAGCGTTGAGCTCAAGGTTGTTCTGGCTGCACCAGTCCAACAGATGGTCCACCTCCCATCTGTACGCGGACTCGTCACCATCAGAGATGAGTCCGATCAGGGTGGTGTCGTCTGCAAACTTCAGAAGCTTGACAAACTGGTGACTGGAAGTGCAGCTGTTGGTGTACAGGGAGAAGAGCAGAGGAGAGAGAACACAGCCTTGGGGGGAACCAGTGCTGATGGTCAGGGAGTCAGAGACGTGCTTCCCCAGCCTCACGTGCTGCTTCCTGTCAGACAGGAAGTCAGTGATCCACCTGCAGGTGGAGTTGGGCACACTCAGCTGGGAGAGCTTCTCCTGTAGCAGAACTGGGACAATGGTGTTGAAGGCAGAGCTGAAATCCACAAACAGGATCCTGGCATAGGTTCCTGTGGAGTCCAGGTGCCGGAGGATGAAGTGAAGAAATAAAAAATATATGCCGTTTCACTGCTTCTCTTTTCAAACCTCTCGGACCAAGGTTTTAACCTGGGCCTTTGGCTCCTAAACTGGGTCTAAGGTGACTTACAAAGCATTAGCAAACTTTGCTTTGAAGAATCTGTGTTTAATATACCATCCAGTCCAAATCTGACAAGTCTACAAAAGACCTAACGGTCCATATTGTTATAAAAACTGAGAACAAAAGGAAAATGGGAAATTTATAAGATATGTGATACAAACATTTGCCAATGGGCTGTTTTCTTTATCTTTTGAGGCATTGCTATATTTAAAAATAAAAACATGCGAATCATGACGTCTTACAATAATCCAATTGCATGTTCATTATACTGATTTTGCTAATCTGTTTGGGTGATCCTGATTATGAGTCTCTTATCTTACAGTGCAAATTGCTTGATGTAGATGTTCAAGTCTACACAAAAAGATACAAAAAACTTTCTGAGAAGAAGTTAGAATAAAAATTTCTTTACATTTTTTAAAGAATTTGTCTGTAAAAGTCAAATCTGTGGCTCCTGGTGCCTTTCTGCTGTTTTTGTGGAATAACTTTTGTTTTTTCACTCTCCATCTTACCACACATACTTCACATGCCTTTGCTTTTGATAGCACCCAGCAAAGTTGGGGAGAATTAAATGAAACAGCATTGCAAAATCTGCCATAGTTTATCTTTGTGGATCAGAAATAACATTGATGTTTTCTACAAAACCATGACATTTTTTCCATTGTAATGAGACCTTCTGTTTTATAAATGTAAAAGTATTTAAAGAGAAGGGTTTGCAGACATCTTGAAATAAAGCTACTTCTCACATCATAAAAACTTAAGATTCACTAGATAGTATGTTGGTGACCAAAATTATAACCAAACTATTGTAGATAAGACCTCTCAAAGGGTGAACTCTGCAGCCAACAATACAGTTGTGTCTTGTATTCTGGTGGCACAGAACTTCCAGTCCCCTCTAAGACTGACTTTCTTCAATAAATAATACACCACCTGGAGTCAGCTTGCTACCAGCTAATTGTTAGGATGACAGGAATGTTATTATAGGTCAGGGCATCTGATGGGAGCAACAGACATTTTCCATGACCAGAAATAGGATCTGTTTGGCAAGACGTGTTTGAGCTGCCTGGCCGTCCTTAAATTAGCCATAAAACAGACCTACCTCAAGATGTGACAAAGGTGGAGTATTTAAAACCATTGTCAATGTTGCCTAGAAAATACAGGGGTTGGACAATGAAACTGAAACACCTGGTTTTAGACAACAATAATTTATTAGTATGGTGTAGGGCCTGCTTTTGCGGCCAATACAGCGTCAATTCGTCTTGGGAATGACATATACAAGTCCTGCACAGTGGTCAGAGGGATTTTAAGCCATTCTTCTTGCAGGATAGTGGCCAGGTCACTACGTGATACTGGTTCGGTAGTCCTTGGCAGTGACACGCCCATCTAGCACAAGTATTGGGCCAAGGGAATGCCATGATATAGCAGCCCAAACCATCACTGATCCATCCCCATGCTTCACTCTGGGCATGCAACAATCTGGGTGGTATGCTTCTTTGGGGCTTCTCCACACCGTAACTCTCCCGGATGTGGGGAAAACAGTAAAGGTGGACTCATCAGAGAACAATACATGTTTCACATTGTCCACAGCCTAAGATTTGCGCTCCTTGCACATGTTTGGCATTGGCATGAGTGACCAAAGGTTTGGCTATAGCAGCCCGGCCGTGTATATTGACCCTGTGGAGCTCCCGACGGACAGTTCTGGTGGAAACAGGAGAGTTGAGGTGCACATTTAATTCTGCCGTGATTTGGGCAGCCGTGGTTTTATGTTTTTTGGATACAATCCGGGTTAGCACCCGAACATCCCTTTCAGACAGCTTCCTCTTGCGTCCACAGTTAATCCTGTTGGATGTGGTTGGTCCTTCTTGGTGGTATGCTGACATTACCCTGGATACCGTGGCTCTTGATACATCACAAAGACTTGCTGTCTTGGTCACAGATGCGCCAGCAAGACGTGCACCAACAATTTGTCCTCTTTTGAACTCTGGTATGTCACCCATAATGTTGTGTGCATTTCAATATTTTGAGCAAAACTGTGCTCTTACCCTGCTAATTGAACCTTCACACTCTGCTCTTACTGGTGCAATGTGCAATCAATGAAGACTGGCTACGAGGCTGGTCCAATTTAGCCATGAAACCTCCCACACTAAAATGACAAGTGTTTCAGTTTCATTGTCCAACCCCTGTATGTTTCTTACTTACAATACAGAAACACGTGTGTCTGAGTTTAGTTGTGGTCAGATGGATACGCTTATCAGTCAGTAGTAATTTCTACAACTAATATCTTTAAGTATACACTATTAGCAAAACTGGGATACCCTTGTATTTAGCTCCATCTGACCAGCTTTCTTGTCCCTGTTGAGGAAGAGTATCCCCTCAGCATGATGCTGCCACAACCATGTTTTACAATGAGGGTGATGTGTTAAGGGCGATACCACACATAGGGGTTTGCATGGAAGCGAGAAAGATCAACTTTGGTTAGATCTTTTTCTGCGTGTTTGCTGTGTCACTAAATGGCTTTTGACAGACTGTAAATTGAATTTCCTGATGCTTTCTTCTTACCAATCTGTCATAAAAGCCAGAGTGAGTACAGCACTAATATTTGCCCTGTCAACAGATTATTCTTCTTAAACTGCGGATCTCTGCAGCTCATCCAAAGCTAACTGTTGGCTGATTTTCCACATCTTCACCCCTGATCTGTCTGCTGTGTTGTTAATGTTCTCTTAGAAACCACTGAGGCCTTCACAGAATAGTTTTATTTATTTATACTTGGATTACATTACACCCAGGTGGGCTCTATTAACTTGTTAGGTTTCTGTATAGGCATTTTGTTTTGGTGGATTTTATAAGGGTTATGCACTACTCATAAAAAGTTAGCGATGTTTGAATTTTCGGTGAGATATCAGGATGAATCTAAAATGCACTATAACCTTAACAGGTGAACTTAATGTGACCTCTAAACCTTTGAATGCACGTGTCTGACTGTTCAGTGTTTCAGTACTTTTTGCACAACTTGCAACCCATTAACAAGGGGCTTAACAGCAAAATTCACAACAGGTGTTTGATCCATTAATCGACCAATAAATTTAATGATTCAATCTGAATTGGTATTTAAACAGTCCTCCTCATCATGCTGTTCACATTTTGACATCATGAGACCAAGAGAATACTTAACTTTCATTAGCAGTACCTCGCCATTGTGAGGCTTCAAACGGAATCTCAGACAGAAATGGCCACTGAGCTTAGAGTGTCACAGAATATCTTCAGCATGTTGCAGCAGAGATTCATAGAGCCTGGAAGAGTCACAAAAAGGCATAGAAGTGGACTTCCTTTGGCCACATCCCACACTGATGACAGCTTCATTGTGAACAGTGCCCTGTAGAACTGGATGATAAATGCCACTCAACTCCAGGCACATTTAAGGGAGGTGACATGCACCCAAGTGTGACATCAGACCATTCAGAACCATTTACATTAGTGTGGTCTGAGTGCTAAACAAGCTGCAAGTGTACCTGACCATACCACCAGGAACAGGCATCATCTTATTGCAAGGTCCAGGGAACATTTACACTGGACGAGGGACCAGTGGACCTCACTGCTGTTCTCTGATAAAAGTGGATTTACGTTGTGCAGAAATGACGACCGCTGACGATGTTGGAGATGTCAGTGAGGGCACTATACATCAGTTACTGTTGTTACCAGACGAGCCTTTGGTGGTGGTGGTGGTGGTGTTATAGTGTGGGCAGGTGTGTCTAGTCAATACAGAACTGCGCTACACTTTGTAAATGGTACAGTGACAAGCCCAGTCACTGTGCCCCTGCATAAACAACACAGGCCTAATTTCACCTTTATTGACAAAGCTCCGCTCATCAAGGTCGCATCATTGGGAACGGCTGCTGGAGACTGGGGAATAGCATGGCCATCACTTTTTCTAGTACTAAATCCCATAGAAATCCTATGGGATCAGCTGAGTTGCCATCTAGAGGCTTATAAATCTGTACCCCAGAACCTCAATGACCTGAGGGCCACCCTTCAAGAGGAGTGGGATGCCATGCCTCAGCAGACAAGAAGTTATCTTCACAAGTCGACTTACAGCATAAGATGTCATTGCCAAGCTGCAGCTGATGTTTAAGGTGGCATGACACATTATAGAGACAGTGACATTTTTGTTGTGGTATACCCATCAGTTTTGTATACTTTTGTTTCAAATAATTGTTTAAGATGAGAAAATCAACATTGCATTCTTCTACCTAAATGCCTAACTTTTATCATACAGTATCGCGGTAGCATGAACGTTTTATGCTGTCAATAAATTTCACCCAAAAGTCAAATATCTCGTAATTTGTTTAGAGTAGTGTATGTCTACAAAGGGAAAAAGGACATATCCTGTCAGCTTAGGTAATATTTGTTTATGGTATTATCTATATGGTTGTTTAAATAGCAAATGATTACAATGATGTTTTTTCAACAACAAAAACAACTGCCTTCTGTCTTCCTTATCCTTTTGATTTATCAGTGCAACCAGAGATGTAACTTTATTAACTTTTTGATTGATCAACATAACCAGCCATATAGCTTTACCAGTCATTATGGCTTAACCAGATCCATTTGTCCTTCGTTCAACCCACCGTTTATATTTATTCCTAAAACATGTGGCATCCATTAGATCTTTGTCATCATATCAGCTCTCTGAATGTCTGCGACATGTAAATCCTACTGTCCCTATTTTATCAGCTTTGCATACTAAAAAGCACATACATTTTTTATGTTTAATTATAGCACACAGGATGAAACAAGTTTATTGTTTATTTGTGATTAAAGCGGTGTGTTAAGCTTTCTCTGCTTGTTTTGTACAAGTACAACGGCATCATTGTCGTAGTTCGAGTCCTGCAGCAAACAGGCTTAATAATAAACAGAGCTTTACTTGGTAACGACAAACACACATGGAGAAAACAAAGGTGGGAAGTGAGCGGCTGTGCTTCTACCAGTCACCTGTTGTTGTCATTGTTTCAGTGTAGCAACATGATACTTCCTTCAGTGTGTGTGTGTGTGTGTGTGTGTGTGTGTGTTCCCCCACAAAACTGAGACGTGGATTACTTAAAAGTTCAATATTTAGTTGAGGTAAAACATTTACTTAAATAATAGTAATAATCCAGTTAGAATCTGTGAATTAAAACTCCAAAACAAAAGCATTTACTGTTCTGTAAGCTGACATGTAGGTGTGTCAGGTGTTTGGAGCAAGTGGACTTTATATCAAACGTTTCACAGCCACAACGCTTGTGGAAGAGACATGCTTGACAGTCCTAATGCAAAGCGCTGAGATGTCAGGTAATCAAGTATATGACTTTCGGTCTTTGCTCATCTGAGAGGTGCTCTTCCTCTGCTGTTTCATTGGATCACATTTTCATGTATATATGAAGGAAACTAAGATATTTTTTCTAAACTGTGGACTTATTTTCCCTGGTAACCTGGTGCCAAATATTTCATATTTATTAATTTATTTGACACCACACATAAAAATGGGCTCCAAGTTCCAGTTTTAAATAATGTGTTTTTTTTAACAAGGCCTGAAAAGATTTTTTTTGGGATAGACTCAATTCAACAAGTTTTACCAAGTCACTGTTTTCTGAGTCAGAAGTCTAGTCTTTCTAGTTGCAGTGGCTTGTAAAAGTATCCAAACCCTTTGAACTTTTCAACATTACAACCACAAGCATAAATATATTTTATTGGAATTTTATGTGAAAGACCAAGACAAAGTGGTATACAATTGTGAAGTGGAACAAAAATTATTCATGATTTCTTTTTTGTTAACAAATAAAAAACTGAAAAGGGCATTTTGCAAAAGGTCTCGTCTGACCACAGCACCCTCTACTACATGTTTGCTGTGTCCCCAACATAGCTTCTAGAAAACTGCAAACGGGATTTCTTATGGTTTTCTTTTAACAATGGTTTTCTTCTTGCCACTCTTCCATAAAGACCACATTTGTGCAGTGGATAACTAATAGTTGTCCTGTGGACAGATTAACCCAGCTGAGCTGTGGATCTCTGCAGTTCATCCAGAGTCACCATGGACCTCTTGGCCAGATCTCTGATCAGTACTCTCCTTGTTCGGCCTGTAAGTTTAGGTGGACGGCCTTGTCACGTAGGTTTACAGTTGTGCCAAACTCTTTCCATTTCCGGATGATAGATTGAACAGTGCTCCATAAGATGTTCAAAGCTTGGGAAATCTTTTCATAGCCTAAGCCTGCTTTAAACTTCTCCACAACTTTATCCCTGTACTGTCTGGTGTGTTCCCTGGACTTCATGATGCTGTTTGCTCCCCAATATTCTCTTAACCAACCTCTGAAGCCATCACAGAGCAGCTGTATTTGTACTGAGATTAGATTACACACAGGTGGACTCCATTTAGTCATTAGCAATTATCGGGCAACTTCTAAAGGCAATTCGTTGCACTCAGAGTAAAGGGAGCTGAATACTTTTGCACACTGCACTTTTCAGTTTTAAAGAAATCATGTATAATTTTTGTTCCACTTTACAATTGTATACCACTTTGTGTTGGTCTTTCACATAAAATTCCAATAAAATATATTTTTATTTGTGGTTGTAATGTGATGATATGTGGAAACGTTTAAGGGGTATGAATACTTTTACAAGCCACTGTAAGTCTTGGGTCAAGCCCCAAGTCCAAAGCTTTGAATTTCAAGTCTTCATATAGTCTTGTGACTGAATATTTAAGTTAATTACAGAGTAAAAATTTATATTTTCCATGATTCCTAAATTGCATTTTAAAGGGTCAGAAAACTAATGATGTATTTTACAGTAAATTTTTACTTACAATTTTCAGTCTGGGATTATAAAGAACATCCATTCTATTCTATTCTATTCTATTTTATTCTATATTACCCCATGTGACACCAAAAAATATTTTTTGTTTCTAAACTTTTTACTCTACCTAACGCATTTCTTATTGAAATAATACCTATCAAATAAAACAGATTTTCTATAAGATTATTGTTACTTTAAAGTCAAACTGTATGTAGTTACATTTGTGTCAGAATTAAATAAAAATATAAAACATATTGTTTTCTAGAGTTTAGTTCTAGAGTTACTTACTTTACAGATTATTTTACTGGGGGATTTTGTTGTTATTTGATTCGAAAAAAGAGTTTCACTTGAGTAATGTTTTATTTAAAATATTTCATGATTAACACTTCACAAATGTAAAGATTTGCTACTTTTCAGGTTTTGGTTAGATTTTTTTAGTAACTTTGAGGTTTTGATTTTGATTTCCAAATTTTCTTTTCAAACCACACTACGATCATACTGAGATTGTAATTAGCAGACTGATCCATACTAAAAATATACGTAAGTGAACCAGCACTATTGGCCATGCATTCAAAGTTGCTTTCCAGCCTTCATGATTTAACTAGCAAGCAATAATGTTTCTTTTGTCCTAAAGGTAACATTAACTGTACATTAGTGATTATAATAACCTTAACTTATTTTTATTTTATTCCTTATTGAAGGAAGTTGGACTCTCTTACCTCTCTTTCCATATTTTTTGACCCACATGTTTTGCTTTCTGTAGTTTATTTTGTTTTGACCATTTCATAATTTGTGTCGCAAATGAACCAATTTTTCTCTGGCCTTCCACTCGGCAATACAAGAGTAATTCTTCATGTTTCTCTTGACAGGATGTTAGAAGCTAGTTCTGGGGATTCTGGTTAGTTCTTTTAAACTGGGGGAAAACTGATACTGTTAGTTAAATTGAGAAATCTATAAAGCACACATTTTTGAAAAATACTACTTTGATTTGTGTACGACTTTGAGTATTTTTTGAAGTCGAATGGCTCAAGTCTTAGTGATCTCACGGGTCAGTGGCTTTAAAGTCACAGTTATGTTCTGAGTCTCTTATGATCTCATCAAGTTGAGTGTAAGTCAATAAACTTGTGACTAAAGTCCAAGTCTTGTTTTTGAGTTTGTCAATGTTTGTCTTCCCAATATTAGTGTGTTAATGCTGCACTGGGATGTTTGTGCTGTTATGAACCAGAGAAACATTCATGAAGAAGCCTAGACCTGTTCAAAGGCTGCAGAGGGAACTGTGCTTCATCCTTAGTAGCTTAGTAAATTAAAAAAAACCTAACAGTAAGTGGTCAATCCCATAACAGTAGAGGATAATGGCTTATGTACCCACTACATTAAAGGAAAATATTATTTTTACTGATTTACCTCTTTTAGTTAAAGTAATTAGATCAATAACTGGTAAGCAGAATAATTCACCTTGTAAAAAACTCTAGCCCATTGGGCATATAACAGATTTTGTCTGACTAATAGGCAGTAATGTTTACTCAGTCTGACATTATGGTAGGTTTTTAACATGACAGTGACCTCCTGACATTTCTGACTGTGGAAACATTGAACAAAAAAGGGTAACTACATTAGGCCAAGCTGTGCTTTAACACCTTGTTTCTTTGGAACCAGGAGGTAGAATTTCACCATAAGCTTGTGCAGCCATTAATCTTCTTTTCATACTTCAGTCATCTTACAACACGCCTGACCAGAACAACGGCGTTGTATTACAGAGCTTCTTGCTTTATAAGCAAATTCCATGACAGTCGTTCTGAAATTATTGCGAGACAGATGTGCATATTGAAGTGAATCCAGCATCTGCAGCTGCATGCAGTAACCAGCTGGAATCTGAGAGATTTACTTTTGCTTTTCTCAAATGCTCTTTCATCACAAATAAAGTTCTAGTATACATTTTTTTTTTTTTTTTTTTTACTATAAAGGGTTATGTCTTTCAGTCTGGTTAAAAAAAACTTCTTATGGAACAGTAGTAAGAGTAAACATTTGTAATTAGCATCACATACATCACTGCCTGTCAAAGCTTCCACAAGCGTCCTCAAAAGCAATTTTTCAGTAGTATATCCGCACAACACACACACATACTTAAAAAGCTTAAATAGTTAGTAACTTACTAAGCTCAATTTAGTGGGTGATTATTTAAAATCTTTGCAGCAGGAGGAATAATCTTTTAAAAAGAAATAGTATCACTGCTCAGATTTTATTTTAAACTTTTTGTATAAATTATGCGAAACTGAGGTATTTTTATTGAAGGTTATCCTATTCTCTCTCCAGTGGTGTAAGGTGAACAACCCTTATTTATAGGATCCACGAGTTCATTTCAAATATTCATTTATTTAATTGATGTTGGTAATTTTTTATAAAAAATAAAAGAAAGCAGTCCAATTATTGAACACAAAATGACTGAAAAGGTTTAGGCTGAAGCAGTTCTTCTTTGCTTTTGGTTTTGTGTTTTTGTTTACCTTTTTAGCTAGATGTTTCTTATTTGTGTTTTGTATTCATGTTTGTTGTAGTTTTCTGCTTTGGTTATCTTCTGCCCCCCAGTGTGCTCTCCTCGCTCCTAGTTTCCTTGGCGTTGCTTTCCTGTTTTCTTAGAATGGTTTCCTTATTATGATTATTATTATTTATCAGAGTTCTCTGGCACTCTCTTATTTATTAGTTTCTTTTCTGTTACTCCTCTCGTAATTTGTTTTCCCCTTTTAGTTATTACTCGGTTTAAGTTCCCTTTATTCTCCTGTTTTTCTTAGCTTTGTTCCCCTAGTTCATCTTTGTTCTCCAGCCTCTCCTTTTATAGGTTAGCTTTAGTTATTGTTTACTTTTATTCTAGTCCTCGTTTCCTCAGCTTCATTCTTAGTTTTATTCTATCAGTGTTGGTTTGAGTTTGTTTACTTTTATAGTCGGGGTTTCCTTATGGTTTCTGTTTTACAAAGTTCTTAGGTTCTTGTGTTCCCTCCAGTTTCTCAGTTTCCTTCAGTTCATGTTTATAATTGATTCTTACGCTTTATTTTTATCTTGGTTTATAATTTCATTTAGGTCTGCTTACTATCTTGTCTTTAGTCCCTTTCCTCATGCTTTGGTTTTATTAGGTTCACCTGCTCCCTCTGCCTCCCTGCCTCCTTGTCTCACCTGTTCTTAGTTCCTTTGATTACCTTCCTTTGTTCTCCCTCTGTATATTAGTTGGTTTTGTTTCAGTTCCCTTTGCTGGTTCCTCTCGTCTCACACCTTCGTTCATTGCCCTCGTCCATGCTTCGAGTTCCGCATGTTCCTGCAGTGACTTTGTAAGTTTGGATTCCTTACTCTGGTTTACACCTACAGTGTTTTATTACTTTGGTGTTTTGAAATAAACTGAAGACTGCTTTGAAATGCTGTCTCTTGTCTGTGCATTGGTCCAACCCAAAACCACATCGTGACATTATCTTTCTTAAAGAAATCCTGTACACTTTAGTTATTTATTTTCCATTTATGTCAGAAATGATCATTATCTTGAAGTTGAACCAAGATTTACTTTACATTATGTGTTTCTGAACTCCTAAAGAAATATGATCCCTGATAGACTGGCAGACCGCTTTATTGGATGAAAGGGGGCTTAATCTTGATGGTGCTTCTTCACTGTGGTTGAGATGAAAATACTTCAGAAACCTTTTCATAAACTGCATTAATGTGAATCTTACATTAGAATTTAATAGTTCAAAGCTTGTTGATATTTGTTTTATTACTTTTTACTTCTTGGCTTTTCCACTTCCTTCAGAAATCTGATGGTTTTGATTTGGACTTGGGAATTACTGGATACCCAGACAGTCTAAGGGTTTCACTTATGCCTTTTTTAATATAATCAATTTACAAATAAAAAAAATCCCCTGTGTTAACAGCTGCCTTTTGCCTGCTCATCCTTGAAAATCCACACACAATTTACTGAAAAAAGTGACACAGAAAAGTCTTTATTTTAAATATTTTATCAGACTTCTTCCTTTTTTTACTACCACAGACAAATCCAAGTTTACTAGCTGACTAGATCTAGTCCTCGTCCTTTGCTGTTGCCCTGCTAACCTGCAGGTTGACAGCTATAGTAGAAGTACTAGAATTAAATAAACTGACTAAACTCAGCTCTTTTTGTGTGTGAAACTGAAAACAGTGGTCACCCAAGTAGACACAGACCGAAGCTTTGAGTGACCATTAGAGAGGGTCAGGCCATGAGGGAGGAGGGGAGATGCCTTTGTGTGTATGTGTATGAGTTTCAAGAATGGGGGAGGTTTTCAGACTTTTTAAGCCTTTTTTTTTTTTTTTTTTTTTTTTAAGAGGGGAAGGATTTTGCTTATTAAGTCAACATCATACATCTCTTAGGTTTGCAACAAGGTCCTCCTGGTAATAAGCTGTTTACCCCTGTCTGTGTATGAATATGTGTCATGTACAAGACCAATGACAAGTACATATTTGTGTGTAAACTCTAAGGCACAACCCCTCCCTGCTCCGTGGTTTTCCAGTTAAATACGTGAATGTTACCCTCAACATTTTCCACATAAGCTTCATTTAATCATTTAAATGAAAACATAAACAAAACTTTTTCTCTTTTCCCAATAGTTGAACTTGAGTAAAACCCTTCTCTGACGCCAGGAGGCAGTAGAGGGCCAATCAAAAAGTAAAAGCAACCCAATAGCCTGATTACTTCTTGGATCTTTTAAAATCAACAAAGTAAAGTACTCCCCTTTATATTTAAACGGCGTATACAATTTACAAGCATCTTATAGAGCGTATGTATGCTTGATTTGCTTTTTTAACTGTCTAAAGAGGATAAAATATGACGTCCCTTAAATTGCATTGTATGCAATATGTTATCCTGACAGCAAAACAAAAACCCACCCATTGACCTATATGAATACACATTTAAAACATCTCTAAAATAAGATATCTTCTATGTCTTTTTAAACCTCCCTGCAGTTAGACCATTTTATGACTTATCCTCCATTTCACAACTTTCATGTTTATTCTTTTATGTTCCCACAGGGATGCACACAAAAACCAGTGTGATTAAAGCATATTTATATGGCACCTTTCATTTTCTCTGTTATCACCTCTATATTTCTAGAGGCATTGTACTTCAGCAATCTTTGACACATTCATAGGTCACACATGCTGCTTTTAGGAACTTTTTTTTTTTTTTTAATGTATGATCTCTAAAGCTCAAATGTGTTGGTGCAACGTGAGTGAATGTTTTTTAAGGGGGCTGATCTTGCGCATTAAACATCTCTGTTATTTGAGGCGCTCCAGGGATTTAGGGAGCATGCCCAGTGCGCTCCTCTCAGCAGCACTGGAAACCACTGCTACAACATAGGAGTCATACCAAGCATAGCCTGCGTGTCAGTGAAGTCGATTTACAGCTGGCTGTGAGGACAACTGACGCTACGTTTTCGCTTGTCGTTCGCTCTTTATTGTCGCTACACATTAACCCACATTTAGAAAGGAGGAAAAATATCGCGAACCAGTTTAAACGGCAGCGAGGCCACTTTTTGTTTTGTTAACGGGTTTTAAGAGCAGTAAAGTTGGAGGCTGGGCCTTTTAGTTTTTTTTTTTTTTTTTCTTTTTTTTTTTTTTTTGACGTTTGAAAGGAGAAACCGAGGAGAAGAATAGAAAAAGCTGGTCTTTTTTTGTTGTTGTTGTTTTAATGAAAGCTCGATAAATGCATCTAACGAAGATGGACCTGTTGAACTACCAGTACCTGGACAAAATGAACAACAACATCGGTATTCTCTGCTACGAAGGTAAACGCGATTGTTTGTCGGCATTTTAACGGTTGTTTTAGAAACTTCGTTCTAGTTGCTGATGAACCGTGAGCTAGCGCTAACGACGGAGTGGGGCGAAGTTTTCTAACCGGTCCTTTGCTAATGAGCTGCTGCTTTTGTCCCAAAAATGTTTAAAACGGGGGGGGGGTTCTTTTTAACTGACGACGTATTTTGGTCTCGGCAGCTAGCGGTTGAATCTGCGAGCAGAAATGAATCTTTACCCGCTGTCTTGTTTTTTTTTTTTTTTTTTCCTGTTTAATTGATGCTGGTCAATGAAAGCTCAGGCACTACTGTGTGGAATAACGTAGTTTAAATACGTGAGCTAATCTCAGTGTTTTACTGTAGTTTTAGCTTTGGTGGTTTCATTTGTCCGTTTTAGATGAATCCGATTCTGGTGTTCAGGACTTTGTTTTTCCGTTGGTGTTGTAGGATTCTTTTCAGGATATACTTTTCTGTCTTTCTTTTCTCCCTGCCATTGGAGCTAGAGGTTGTTTTTGCATTACATAGGTTAAAAGCAGGACCCTTCCACAGTTTTGTAAGTTAAATGACTGTCTTAATTTTCATATGTCCAGAGCTGGATTAACATTTTTGGGGCCCTGGGCACTAAGAACTTCGAGGCCCCTGACCCTAACCCTGTTGTACTTGCATGCACAAAACAATGTCAAATCATTTCACCTGAAATATATTAGATTATTATAACCATCATTAGCAATGGTCAAAATAACCAGTTCAAATCCACTAAGTAATTACGGGGAAAATGATTTAAACACATACATCATGTCAATCTGGTTAAATAGTAAAAATCAACTTATGTTTATATGCGAATACATTCTTTTCTAGCTCATCTAAATTTAATATCAATGATTTTAAAATGGTGGAAACATCTTATTTTATTGACCCAGATACATGATCTTGGTATCATTTAAATGCTTACTTTTAGATGTTTCAAATTTAATAATAGCATGATGCAAAACTCTCAGATACTTCAGATACTCCTACTCATGTTCCATGAGGCACTCGTGGAATATGTAAAGTAGAAATAAACCTGTTGTGAAAGCATAACCCCGGCCCCAGGCAAATGTTAAAAATTTTCACCAAGGTGGGCAGTGCAAAGAAACACTGAGGGTCACGGCCAAGTGTGGGGATGAGTGGAGGGGGGGTTAAGCAGGGTGTGTGCAAAAAAAAAAAAAGTTTATTTGGGGTTTAGCTACGACATATTGAAACATGGAGAGTGACCAGAGCGATCAGGAAGTTTCGCCACAGATCAGTCTTTTGAGGTGGAAGACTTTGTGGAGCCCAGCGGGCCTGAGCCTTATCAGTTTAAACCACTGGATCAAAGCGCTGACTCAACGATTCCACCTAATCCATAAATTTACAAAACAACAAAGGTAATTACTATAAAACTTGAGATGACTAAAAAATCAAAGTACTTAAATTAAAAGGTAATAAAATGCTAACGTGAAAAAAAAACAACAACTTCTGAGTCTCTGTACCAAGCTGTACCGTTTGTAACCAAAAATTCAACTGCAGTAGCCACCCTCCAACCCAAAGAGGACAGCACTAAGGTTTTATGCCAAATGTTACTGAATTAAAAAGGTTTACATGAAAATGTCAAAATTTGATAGAATCCTTGAGGCCCAATTTATACAGTCTGTCTGCTAAAAATGAGTCGATTTGGGTTTTAGCTACTCTATAAGTTTAAAAAAACAATAGATAAGGTTAGTAGCATCTGGCGCTCGGTGAGTTTGCCAGTTCTTACCATTTCCTATTTATGCCTTGCCATTACCATCCCTCCCTTTCTTACCCGTAATCAAACTATTTTCCAACAGTGACCTTTAACCATTGCATGTCACTTTATTTTTGTAGTTAACTTTTTTTCATTATATATATAGATAAATAGGTATTCCTTTGCTCATATATTATGTATGATTTATTTAATTGTACATTATTTCCTGATTGTGTAGAACACCCTATTTGCATTTATTTTGTCTCTTTCAAATCGGGGCCATTCGTCTCTTATAAAATAAGACAGATTATGACTGATAATCCACAATAGCTTGAGTGACCTCCTGCTGGTAGATATTTTCTGGAATTACACTACATTTCCTTACAGCTCAACATGACTACGTTGTAGAAAGAGTTATAAATAAGTTATAGAAAATTATTTAACTTTTTAACATAATATCCTTGCTGCTTGGCCAGAATGAAGCACCCCTTGGCAGACGGCTGCATTCTGTAAATGAAAACATGGAAATGATAAATTACAACATTATGACATGAAGGGGCTCAGAATTTGTAAAACACAAACTCCCAAAAAACAAGGAAATCTGTATTGGCAAATAAAAGGCAGATACAGATGCATCTCTGGGCAAAACTTCATTTATTATGTACATAATACTGTAATAGATAAAATCATAATTTTGTTATCGGGGTGAAAATATTTAATATCACACAGCAGAACTGTGTTTGTTATGGAAACAGTGCAACAAACCTTTGCTGCAGTAATAAATACAATAGAAAAAAACAGCTTAAGAGTAGATACTTTCCAGATTTGTTCTCTCCAGACAGAAGAGAACAAATGCTGGACTTGAATATATATTTCCTTTTGTTTTACAATAGGTTGTGCCATCTTTCAGTTTTTCTGTCAAATCCTAATTGATACAGAGAAACTGATGCTAGAACATAACACGGAAAAAGAAAAGATCTTGAGTCACTGCAAACATTTTACCTGTTCCTAGAGCCGACCGCTGCTTTACATGAACCAGTCATGTTCTTATTTAGATATTTTGATTGATTACTAATCAACATCTCAGGAGCCAGTTAAAACTCAGAGCCAGATATATTGTTTAGAAAACAAGGCTTGAAACAGCTTTTGTTACATTCCACATGATTAGTTATTCTAAGCTCATACTTTTTCATCCATTGCAAGGGATGCCCTGGGCATTTGGCCATGTTAACCCTATGGTGGATCCGGGCTTGATCATTTCAGTCATAAGACAGCTATTCTGGGCCTAATTATAAAAGAATTTCCCCTGCCTTGTCCTTGGCTTTTGCTGCACCATCTCATGATAACAAATTGTGCATAAATGTTACTGTTATTTCTCAGTATCACCTACAGTATGTGTATTGAAAAACTAGGACCATGTCCAGGGTTCAGTTCTAAGCATCGACGTTTACTAAAAAAAGTTAAGGATTGTGTAAGTTGGATGAGGAATGCAGGGATATAACTCTTTGAGTACTAATTATAGAAGAAAGAAATGTATTATGTTTAATTATGGTTCATTTCTTAATTCCTATATGGCAAAACACGTTTACTAACATTGTTTTCATTCAACTTCACAATTTAAATCGTCAGGTTAGGTTTTGTAACAACTTTCTGATTGGATATCAGGGTTTGAACTGAATGATTACCCTCAAACATTTAGGGATTTACTGATTTTCTTATTCAGTCTTAGAGTTTTTTGGCACTTGTAGGTCTAAAAGTAATGGGAAGAAGGTAATACAGAACCTTTGATTATGCTGCAGAAAACAATATGAAATGGCTAAAAAACACCTCAAAGCCACATGCTTTTGTTATTTTCTTTGAAACTAGTCTATTATTGGGTTCAAAAGTTCAGCTCAGTGACCCCAGAACATCTGTGTGCCCTTTCTAATATTGAAATTGTAAAATCGCTAGAGTAATTAAATGAAGGAACCCAGAGGGCAGTTTGGGTTACCAAGAAACCCTGTCAAGAATAACTACTCTGCTGTTTCACAGAAACAGAATTGTTGCTAAAACTTTTTTAAGTATCCAGAAGGAGGGATGACTGTGAGCTGAGAGAGAAAAACGGAAGTAGACGGGCAGAGAGCGGTTCACCTCAGCTTGTAATCCAATCTCACCCAGATTCCAAGCTGTTTGAAGTTCTATCAGAAGAAAAAAGCTTTGATCACGTAGACTTAATGAACTGGGAGACCAGGCAGGGGGGAAAGCTTGAGTGGACTTTTACTTCAGAGTGATGCACTAGTTCCACTGATTTCTGCTGGTTTAATGGGGGGGGGGGGGGGATATTTTTTTATAAAAACAAAACAGAGAAACTGGCAGTTATATGCAGCATAATATATCAGATAGAAACTATAAGGTTCTGCTTATTTTCATATGAATCAGAGAATGTTTTATTCTTTTTAATCGGTAATGGTAGTACTTTTTATTTCATGTTCCCATCTGTCCTTTGATTCAAAGGTAAATTGCACAAATTGGTCCTTTGTACCATTGTTCTAATGTCACTGTGTTCCTCTGCCTATTTCGTCATTTTATTATGCCCGCTTTTATAAGCAAAGAAAATCCACCCAACATTTTCACTGTTGAAGTTCTGGGATGGAAAAGAGGAATGGAAGTTTAAGTGATTTATATTTTGATTGCAAGTTGATTTGTATTTAGCACATTCATTCATTCATTCATTCATCTTCTATACCGCTTATTCCATTGTGGGTCACGGGGGTGGCTGGTGCCTATCTCCAGTCTACAGGAAAGGGGCAAGGTACACCCTGGACAAGTCACCAGTCCATCGCAGGGCAACACAAAGACCTACAGGACAAACATGCACACTCATTTACATCTAGGGGCAATTTAGAGAGACCAATTAACCTAACAGTCATGTTTTTGGACTGTGGGAGGAGGCTGCAGTTCCCGGTGAGAACCCATGCATGCACGGGGGGAACATGCAAACTCCATGCAGAAGAGTCGAACCCCGGACCTTCTTGCTGCAAGACAACAATGCTACCGACTGCACCTCCATGCAGCCTAATTTAGCACGTTTTGATTTGAAATATTTTTTCCTACTACCAACAAAAACCTGAACTTGTATGAGACAAAAGTTCCACAGTTCAACATATAGGGTCTTGTGTTAATTGATATATCGAAAACTTTTACATTAAAGATATGTTTTTTTTTTTTTTTTTTTTTTCAATGTTTGTGTAATTTGTTAAATACATAAGTAATATGTGACATTGTTTGATTCAAATTTAGATTCATTGTGTTGTAAGCATTTAGAATTTCAGTATCTAATGTAATTATTTTATAATGTGTTGCAGCACATAATTTTATTTTATATTTTAGCCTTAAAGGAATGCAAGTTGGGTATGCCTCTCTACATGCATTAGTTAGCTTCTTTCACACTCATTGCTTTGCGTTGTGTATAGTTAAGCCAGAAGCGTTGACGCCTCCGAATAGAACAGTTGCAGTAGGAATAGCTGGTGCGCCCTGCCTGGAATCCATTGACCCAACGCTTAGTGTGGATTATTCTGTAAAAAATCAGGGAGGCCTTTTGACCCATCTGACTTGTTACCCCTAACTCATCAGCCAGAGGATTTCCGTTCACGCTGCTGTAGACAAGGTGATCAGTCTGCAGTTGACTCGCTGTGTGAACCAACCAATCAGACGTTGATGTCTATTTGATAAACGACAGTGAGGGTTTCATTTTTTCCACAATAGAGGGAAACGCAGCAAATATAAAATAAAGACTGAAAAAGGTGTATGTGATTTTTGAGTTAAAGTTTTAATTAGTGATTTTAGCTGTAAATTATTTAAATAAATGGTTTAATAAGTCATCCACAAATTAATATAGTTATATCAATATTTTTATTTATTAGAATTATTAAAATATAGTTTAATTTGGCACATTTGTAAATGTTTACTTTTTTTTGTGGATTGAGAAACTTCTAGCCCATTATATGGAGGCACTTCTTTTACTCATGTTGCACGGGTTCCTTGATGTCTGTTCAACAATGAGTAGGAGTTAGGTCAACAGCATCTTTTACTCCCGAAAATGTCTCTCATTTGTTTTCAGAAACACTCACTGCTTTACTCTGTGTAGCAAACCACGCACAACGATGAGCTTTTGTGTCCTGGATGCTTATTGGACAGTCACACTATTCCTCCTTTATTGCTATCCCTCTGCCCTGCCAAAAAACAATGATGTCACCCTTGTTGCCATGGCCACAGCAGGGCAAGCAGGAACATGCCAGAGAGAGGAGGAGCTGCTGCTATGTTTCTGAGGCCATGCAGAAACTAAATATACATGGAGGAGTTGTGCAAGACATTTTATTGGACGTTTTATGACCTTGGTCTTTTTAGTGTGTGTATTCTGTTGCCTTCGCTGATTCTGAGATCAGTAAAGCCAGCTTTCCATCATATTTTATGACCTCATCTTGCCCACAGCTCTGCAGAATAAGCATAAATATTTATAGCAATTTAATCTAAATTGTTAAACCATTACAAAGCTCTATTAATTTGGGTTTTAAATGTGTTTCAACAACTTAAATTTATAAACAAATCTTCAGGCTACAATCATTACATCATTTTGATGCTTGTCTTAATGGGAGATGGTTTATATTGGAGTAAAATGGTGCAGGTGATAAGTGTATAGTTCTAGGAGCTATTTTTTGTCTCAGTATAAGTCACATACTATAGTCAGAAGCAGAGATTTAGTGCAGACTTTGTTTTGTTTGAGGTGAATTCAGGGAGATGCATGAAGCTGAAGGAAGCAGTGGAAAGTCCCCTTGCTGAGACGGAGCCAGTAGTAGTTTTCCTGATCCGTTTTTTGCTTGAACTCCCACTCACTGACAACTGTAGGCCCTCTGTACCAGGACAAGACTCCGGAGAAAGAAATGGTTCACACCACACACGTGTATATGGGGTCTGTCCACAACTATTTCCTCCAAAACGTTGCTGACCAGATACTCTTCTGCTGATGCCAGAGGTTTATGCTTCGCCCAGCAAACTAAAAATCAACAAAATCCAAAATTTCAGGTTGAACAGCTCGGACAGAAAAACTCCACCAAGTTGCATTTGCATTTCACTTGTTTGAAGAAGCAATTTAACAGTACTTGAAAACATACATTTTCTTTATTATAAGGCTGAAGGTATTATCTTTGTGTTGGTATTTGTAGTTATACTTGATCATGCTTGCAAAGGTCACCGGCAATTTGATGAAGTTCTGTCTCCAATTCATGTGTACATCTTTCTGTGTCTTCCTTTGACAGGTGAAGCAGCACTAAGAGGGGACCCCAGATTCCAGTCCCTGTCACTATCCTCGTCTTCCTCCTCGTCCTCGTCATCCTCTTCTTCCTCCATCTCCAACCACAGGACTGGTCCTCCTCCCATCAGCCCCACCAAGAGGAAGCTGAGTGGGGACCAGGGAGAAAGCGACATGGATGACAATGAGCATGTAGCTAAGATGAGTCGCCTGTTTGTTGCACAGCTGTGAGTAGCAACATGATACTTCATATTCGACTGCATCACGAAGCAGCTGCTCACATTCTGTTAAGAAAAATAGGAATCTCTCTATCAGTCTTTATCCTTTTCCCCTTTTCTTTTTCACAAACTCCATCATTGTTGAACAAACTTTTTCTAAAGAAGCTCTGTACACTGCTCCTATTTTCCCTATTGAGTTTTGCCTGTGCTTCTGTTGACCAAGTGAGATGCTGCACAGGGTCAGGATTCTGTGCCAGATTCAGCTGGTTTTGCAGAGTAGAAATCCTCTTATCGCTGAAACTAACTCTGAAGGCTGTGAAACAGTCGAGTGCATAACAGAAAGATAATTTCTAACATTTTCACATTCCCACTCCAGAGGAGGCGGCTGTGAAGTCTGTCATGACTGAGTCATTTGTGGAGCCTAGCCATTGCTATTTATTGCAAACGGACAAATAGGTTTTAGGCAGAGCCATACACACTTGTTTAGACCAATGTGTCAAGATTTACACAAATGGAATAATATTTAAAGCTTCACCAATTACTGGCCAATGCAAATTTCTTAATTTGTTTGGGGTTTAACCTGCAGATTACAATTTTTCTGGTTTTGGACTTGGATACATAAAACACAAAAATTGCAGGTCATATAATAGTATATTGTTTTCAAGCCATCAGAAAATGAAGGAATTACAAGATCATCCCTTTTTATGCTTGAAAGCATTTGCCTGTTATGTGATTTTATTTTTTATTAAACTGAAAAAGTATGCAGTGTTGGTTGATTTGTTTGTAGACCAAAACTTGGGGGAGTTCTACTTTTTTTTTTCTTTTTTTTTGCAATCAATACATAAAGCTAAACAAATGGATTTTTCAGCAGATGACATAAAGATGATTTGATTAGAGCTGAAAAAAGAGCCTGAATCTGATCTCTGGATCATGGATTGGCTCATTTCAGCTAATATGTATTGAAAGTTTGATTAAATAAACAGAACAAAGGAACAAAGTTAGCCAAACTAAAATCGGCAGACTAAAAGGTGCAGTTATTGTTTACATTCCTGTAAATTCTAATAAGTTGTGAAGAGGACTTTAATTCCCTGTTCTGCCACATTTTCTCAAACTGTAACGGTACCACAGCTCAACAGATAAGCCAGAGGACTAGTTTTTTAAGTCCTTTCACTCACTGAATCTTCAGGCATCATGTTTCAGGGTGAAGGTTGCTCTCCCGTCTTTGTTCGACATTGCATCACTGCTTTGGGTTGAAATGAGGCAGAAGGAGAGAGGTTATTTGATCTTGTGCCCCTGAGGGCAAATATAAGAATCAAGTTGTGTTGTTTGTGCAGTAATCTAGGTTTCTCTTAAGAATTATTGTCAGATAAAAAAATATATCTATTCTCCTCATTGTGTATTATTCTCTTATTTGCACTGCACTGTTGAATATAGCGTGTATTTATTACCAATTACGCCTTGTGTATCACGAGTTGAACTTTATTCTTTTATTCTGTCTCCGAGTCAAAGTACTAAAAAAACGTATTAATGTATCAGCTTTCATTTTGCTTTCTCTTGTAGCCATTTGTCAACTTGGAGTATGACTTCAAACATTAAACTGCTGTAAAACTGGCATTCAGTGCTCTTCAAGCTGCTTACTGTACTGTGATGCAATCCATAATGCCACAGTTTGTCATTTTGATTATTGGTCGTTGGGTGTGTAGGTTCATCCAACAAATGCAAATTTCCAGTTGCCTTGTTTCAACTTTGAAGTAAATTTATAGCTTTCATTGTTAACAAGGGCATATTTTTATCCCAGAGACCTTGTTTCTTCTAAGGACAAACTTTCCCTGGTAAAGGGAAGTGCTGAGTGACTTGTTGAAACCAGCCGTCAGTTAGCCTCTGACTTGACAGCAGTGATTACGCTGGAGTGGAGAATGATGGGTCACGCTAATTTACACTTAAAACAGTTTGTAAAAACACTCTCCTTAGAAAACAGTGCAGGGCGCATACCACATGCACACATGCATGCATACAGCTCTGATGTTTTTCTCATTTCTGAAAACTGTTTCCTTCATTCTGGTCGATTTTACATTTTCTCTGTACTGAAGTGTGCTGATGTTAAATGTATGCTAGTCATAAATGTACCTGTTTTCTTCTGTTTAGTTCAGTCATATTTTCAGTGTTGACACCAATTTCACTCCTCAGAAGTACAGGTCCTTCTCAAAATATTAGCATATTGTGATAAAATTCATTATTTTCCATAACGTCATGATGAAAATTTAACATTCATATATTTTAGATTCATTGCACACTAACTGAAATATTTCAGGTCTTTTATTGTCTTAATACGGATGATTTTGGCATACAGCTCATGAAAACCCAAAATTCCTATCTCACAAAATTAGCATATCATTAAAAGGGTCTCTAAACGAGCTATGAACCTAATCATCTGAATCAACGAGTTAACTCTAAACACCTGCAAAAGATTCCTGAGGCCTTTAAAACTCCCAGCCTGGTTCATCACTCAAAACCCCAATCATGGGTAAGACTGCCGACCTGACTGCTGTCCAGAAGGCCACTATTGACACCCTCAAGCAAGAGGGTAAGACACAGAAAGAAATTTCTGAACGAATAGGCTGTTCCCAGAGTGCTGTATCAAGGCACCTCAGTGGGAAGTCTGTGGGAAGGAAAAAGTGTGGCAGAAAACGCTGCACAACGAGAAGAGGTGACCGGACCCTGAGGAAGATTGTGGAGAAGGGCCGATTCCAGACCTTGGGGGACCTGCGGAAGCAGTGGACTGAGTCTGGAGTAGAAACATCCAGAGCCACCGTGCACAGGCGTGTGCAGGAAATGGGCTACAGGTGCTGCAATCCCCAGGTCAAGCCACTTTTGAACCAGAAACAGCAGCAGAAACGCCTGACCTGGGCTACAGAGAAGCAGCACTGGACTGTTGCTCAGTGGTTCAAAGTACTTTTTTCGTTGTCATTCGGAAATCAAGGTGCCAGAGTCTGGAGGAAGACTGGGGAGAAGGAAATGCCAAAATGCCAGAAGTCCAGTGTCAAGTACCCACAGTCAGTGATGGTCTGGGGTGCCTTGTCAGCTGCTGGTGTTGGTCCACTGTGTTTTATCAAGGGCAGGGTCAATGCAGCTAGCTATCAGGAGATTTTGGAGCACTTCATGCTTCCATCTGCTGAAAAGCTTTATGGAGATGAAGATTTCATTTTTCAGCACGACCTGGCACCTGCTCACAGTGCCAAAACCACTGGTAAATGGTTTACTGACCATGGTATCACTGTGCTCAATTGGCCTGCCAACTCTCCTGACCTGAACCCCATAGAGAATCTGTGGGATATTGTGAAGAGAACGTTGAGAGACTCAAGACCCAACACTCTGGATGAGCTAAAGGCCGCTATCGGAGCATCCTGGGCCTCCATAAGACCTCAGCAGTGCCACAGGCTGATTGCCTCCATGCCACGCCGCATTGAAGCAGTCATTTCTGCAAAAGATTCCCGACCAAGTATTGAGTGCATAACTGTACATGATTATTTGAAGGTTGACGTGTTTTGTATTAAAAACACTTTTCTTTTATTGGTCGGATGAAATATGCTAATTTTGTGAGATAGGAATTTTGGGTTTTCATGAGCTGTATGCCAAAATCATCTGTATTAAGACAAAAGACCTGAAATATTTCAGTTAGTGTGCAATGAATCTAAAATATATGAATGTTAAATTTTCATCATGACATTATGGAAAATAATGAACTTTATCACAATATGCTAATATTTTGAGAAGGACCTGTATAACAAGCAGACCCTAGCTGGTAAATTGGTGAGGTTATCTGCTTGGATTACCAGTCTGTAGACATGCTGCTAGCAGCTTGCCAACGGTAGTTTTAAAACAAGAGTCATCGGTGGCACTTCGTTTGTTTCCTGGCCATGGTTGGTGGTGCTTTTTCAAACAACTTGGATTGTTTTTCTTGTTAGCGACGGCAAATTGTAGTGGTTTTCTTTTAGTCAGCTGACTGGCAGTGCGCAGCGACAAATGAGGGAGGCTCCATATGACCTGAGGAAACTCTGGCACGTTCTCTGTCATCTCATTAAAAGGACTTAAAATTGTTGGTATAACAGAAAACTAACATTTTTAAGAAAATAGCTTTTAAAACCTTGGTGGACCTTGCTGCCATTAACTGGCCTATGTCAACAAAGAAAAAACCTCTGGACATGGCTAAACCTTTATTGTAACTGATAACTAAACATGACAAACAAACTGATTTAACTTTAATAACATACTTGTCCCAGCAGTTTTGGTCTTTTCAGCCTAATTGTTCCAATTCATACAGGAAAGTACACTGAAATCTGTAATGCAACACAACCAACTCCTGTTTGAATATCAGCAGTTCGAGTGGCAGGTTGATATGTTGATAGGATCTTCGTCTGTATTGAGACCACATCTGCTTTAGCACTTATTCACAAGTGTTGCATTTTGTTGCCCATACATGTATGTGCGTGTTCCCATTTGTGATCATCCGTATGTGTGCATCTGTGTGGGGTGAGGTCAGACGGCAGGGAATACTTTCTCATTTTCTCTGAGGAGTAGGAGGAGTCTTGAACAAAAGAAGGCTTATATCCTGTCCACTGGAGCCAGCAGACTGGAAGCTTGCTGTAGCCTGTTTGCCACTCTGGAGTTTCAGACCCACCAGTATAAAAGTCTTCATCTGTCTCATTTTTCCTTCATCAGTGCCAGTAACACAGCCAGTATTGTTGGCTTTTTACTGGAGAAAGTTAGATAGGACAGAGGTAGTACTTTGTTTGGTTACCAAAAAAAAAAAATCTTTTAAATGGAATTGATAACTATCAAAGCATTATTTCTTTGTGATGTAAACAACAAATAAAACATGACTGCCAACTAAGTTTATCAATCTGAAAAGTGGCTGTGAAATCATTTTCAGGTGCTGATGTTGGTGGTCTCCTCTTAGAGAAAATGCAGCTTTTCATGTCGTCCTTTTTTCTCTGTGAAGCATGATAGACAAACAATTTCCTCAGCATCTGCATTGCATTTATGTTGTGTACCTCTCGAAGGTTATTCCACACAGACATGGTGACTTAAAGCAACAATACAGGCAAGTCTAGTAGCGTATTATGCAGAAATACAACGGCTTTCTACTGGGAACTACATCACAAAGTTTTTCTCAGGGCTGTTTCTCCAGAGGCCAAGTCAGGAAAAAATAAGAGAGCAAAGATTTGGTGTGTTTGTATGTGTGTCCAGAAGTCATTGTTATGCTCTTGTTTTACATGAGACTTTTTATGTAATGGGCACGTGAGGGAAAGAAGGAAGGATCAGGGGGTTTTCTCTTTCCTTTTTTCAGTATGTGTGGCTTTTTGTGTTCGCGTTGTTATCTTAACCTTCTTGAGGTTCCCAATCAGCTCCAGCTCTGATAACCAAGCAGTTTTTGCTGTCAAACTGGAAAACCTGTCAGATTTCTCTGTATTTATGTAGTGTTAGGTGTTCTAGGTTTACTACAGGCATTGGAAAACTTGTGAAAACTAGTCTGTCTTTCTATTTTTTGTTTTAGATGGACTGAATATGCACCATATTGACAACAGTATTGGGTCACACCACTAAATCACTTCCTTGGCTGCAGATGTATAATGTTTGGTGTGGAGAAACTTGACTGGCCTGCACAGAGTCCTGGCCTCAACCTTTTTGAACACCTTTGGGACGAATTAGAGAGGAAGCTGCAATTCTGGTTTTCTAATCTAACTAAGAACACACTCCTAAACCTGGTGGAAGATGTTTACAAAATTGTTAAAGTTGCTATTGCTGGCAGCAGTGGGTCCATCAACAAGCTCCATTGGACCTTATAACTTAAGAACATATGAAAGCAGACAGACAGACTATTGGTTATATATTGTATTTACATCCGACATAATTTGACTTGTAATTAAAACATATAAATATATATATATATATATTTCTTTAGGGATATATATATATATATATATACCTCTTTGTGTATTTCTTCCTTTTAGAGGTTACTTCTTTCCAGATGTTTCCTGTCTGTATTCTGCATCTCTCTCTTTTTTTCTCTTGAATTTATTCAGTAGGATGTGAACATGTGCCCGACTAAATATTTGCTGGAAAGATTTTTCTGAAGACTTGAGAGCAGGACTGTGAGAAAAAGTGTAGAACTTTTATAGCCTCCGTGTATTTGCCACAAAACAAAGCAGAACCTTTCCTTCAAATACTTACATTCTACCTAAGACTCAAACTCATAAAACTAAAGACAACCGCAAACTTTTAGCGTTTGCTTTATATACATGTTTTTAGTTTTAAGTTGTTGAAAATAGGCCAAAAACAGCAATTTTTGACCCTTTTTACAGTCCTTTAAACGGACGATTGTGATTTCAAACTTGAGGTTGACTTAAAGACGGGGTGTCATTTAAGTGGCTCCTTTAAAGGCTTTACTTAATGACAGATCTGAGCAGTTTAATATTGTTCAAGATATTGTACCATATCATTTTATGCACTGATGGCTTTGACTGTCCGGGTTTTAAATTAAGGGATCATACAGCGAGTCCCCACCACAGTGAATACCACTAATGCCAGGCTGCACACACCCAAGACTTTGTAGGACAGACTCAAACGGGTATCTGCTCTGTTTTATTGTGCCGCAGAGTTCATTCTGATGCTCAGTCACACGGTTCATGAAAAGATAAAACATAATTTATAAGATGATCGTGGCAGCAGTCATTTTGGGGCTCTATTGTCAAAATACAAAGTCAGTCTCAGAACTTATGTAATTTGGTGACCTTTTCACCTTCCATTTAAACACTACTGTCTGTGTTTGAGCTTCACGTCTCTGTAGTAAGATACATAAAACTGTCAAACTAAGAACTTCCACCATTTTCTGTCTATAAGAGTATTACTGTGATGCACTTTTTTGATAGTAATAAAAACAACAATGATATGAAGGTTAGGGACATTTTCTTTGATACATAAGCAGGTTTTGGATTTAAAACAATTTTTTTTCCTGTTCTGGGTCGTAATCCTGAGAAAATAAATGTTAATATGTCAAAGACGGAATCAGGTCGCATCTCACAGGAAACCTGAAAACTGTATGGATCAGGAAAAACTGGATCGATCGATCTTTTTAAAAATATAACATCCTTGTCTGTCTTTTTCCCAGCTGGAACCCTTACTAGCTCTTTCTAGTCCATTTCTTTTCAACTCGAGCCATTGTCATCACCCCCAAGTCCTTGCTTCATGTATAACTCTTAATGTCCTCTCCCCCTGTCTCCCATGTGCAACCTTTCAGTGATAATTGAGAGGTGAGTAATAGAGACAAGGAAGAAGGTTGGGTTTGAAAAGCCTGAACGCTGACATGAAATGTGAGTTAGTGGGTAGTCACAAGCGACAGAAAGGCAGGGGGAGGTTGATTCGACAGCCACACCATTCATTAGGCAGATTTGTTCATCCCCATTCATTGGTTCCTGTGACGACACCCCCTCTTGTTCGAGGATGTGGGCTTGCCTGCTCCTTGGCAATGATGACAGTGTAGACCTCTACAGTCAAACTGAATGATTAGTGTTCTTCGCTCAGGTATTGGCTACGCAGGGAGTTTTCTAGGACACCGTCCCTCTACATTATGTACTTTAAAAAGTTTAAACTTTTTTAGCAGCATGAAAGTAGATATTGACGCCACTAATGAAAAACACATGAGCTTGTTGGTGAGCTGTAAGCCCGGGTTTTATTAAGTGCTGCCAAGGCTATTCCTCAGTTAACCCTCAGGAAGTTTGTTGCCTATTGTTAGAGAAAGAGAGGGGAAGAAGACAAAAAGGATAAAGAGCACAAATGAAGGAAACTACCAACCTCGCTTCGGCTTTCATGAGCTAAAGGTCTGGACCATTCACATGCGGCTCACTACTTCCTCTCTATTTTGTGTTCAGTGTTATTTGTAGAGGACTGTGTTGTGGACTCCAGATGCTTGACCCAGCAGTCAGGTTGCCTGCTGCTCACATGGCTCTACAACTGTTTGTCTGAACTTGTTTTGCATCCAAACACACCTTAAAGGGTTCTTCCTGGTTCTTCAGCACCAAGTCTGATGTTTGCTATCACTTACGCTTCACTCTGAGGAAGTGCCTCTTCATGATATCTGGAAAAGAATGAAGTTGTATACTACCTATCATTAATAATGTGTGGTTTATTTGCATTTAAATTATGCCACTTTAAATGTACTGTGTACAATTCAATGTTATTTATTGGCAGAAGAAAAAAGAAAAATATAAAGCTGCTTTAAACTTGTTCCACAAATCTGCACACCTTAAATGAGTACTTGGTTAAAGCCCATTTTTAATTCACTTTCAGCATTCAGGCCTCTTGAATTGCCACCTGCCATCAGTTATACTGAATCCGAACAACAGTAAATAAAGCTCTGCTGTTTTTTGGGGGATTTTTCAGACATTTACTCATTTTCATCCCTTAGCTAAAACCACGGATTACAGACGGGTTCAAAAGGGTGAAAATGATCTCCTTCTATAAAGGTATCAGTTAGAACCAGGGTAAAAAAATGCCCACAGCCTTGTAAACATATCATGGTCCTGTAAAGCTAGTTACCAATAACTGAGAACAACAGAGATGTTAATAAAGCATTTCTCTGAAAACTGATGATAGGAGGAGACTGAAACTGGTCAGGGAGGCTAAAACTGGACAACAGCAACACTGGGGGAGCTGCAGGAATTGCTGGTATGTATTAGTTGACTTCTACATGTGACAGCAGTCTCCTGTATTCTCCATATATCTAAGCTAAGGAGTAGGGTTGCATCACAGAATTGTATTTTTTTTTAAAAATAAAAATATCTAGATGTAGCTATAATCTCAAAACCGCTATGGGACAATGTCTTCTATTATCATGGAACTAAATTTGAACTTTTGAGCCACAGTTTTATAAGATTTGACTAAATCAACCCTTTACATCAGTGAAAGAATACTATACCCACAGTGAAGTATGTTGGTGGCAGCATCATGCTGTGGGGTTATTTTTCATCAGATATGAAGTTGGTAACTCTACCAAGCCTCACAATTTGAAAGATTTGGCAAGATGGAGTGATCAAATATTACCAAGTGGATGCTGATAAACTCGCACCATAGAAGACTGAATGCTGCAATTATACCAAAAGTTGCTTTAACAGGGTATAAGTATGCAATCAGGTTATTTATCCTTTTTATTTTTCCAACTTTCTAAAAGATTTGTTTGGATTTTTTTGTTAAATTATACAGGATAAATACCCCATATGTGGAAAGAAGTTGAAATTCTTTTTCTTCTTTGCAGCACAGAAACTATAACAGGGTGTGAATACGTTTGAAAGCTCCTGCATGTCTGTGTAGAGGTGAGGGAGATGGAGTGTAGGTTTGTTTACATAAATAAGCCCACCTACACCCCTCCATAAGTGGTTATGTAGGTGGAGAGAAATAAGGAGATGGATGCCAGTACAGTATGTTTTGTTCCCTTAAATTGGGCCTCGATTTGTCAGAAGGGAGTGGAGCAGCACACACACACTCACACACAGACACGGGGAACAAGGACTTCATATGACGCACTCCCTGGAGTAATCACTACCTGGTCAACTGCAAGCAAGTCTGCACAATATCGGGTATAAACTGTGTGTAACAAACGTATCTAATTTATTATCATCAGAGCTGAAAGAAACAGCTCAGTGCTGTTATTTTAAACCCTTATCATCATTCTGCTTTTCCAGTAATGATCTCACATTTTGGAGAGAAGAGACTTCTCTTTGTGGCCAAGCACTCTTCTATGAGCTAATTACTCAACTCGCTGTTGTAGAAAGGAGGTTTAAGGAAAGCGAGTTAAACCTTAAGGGGAATGTTTCTAATATATTAGCAAATTTAATGAAATGTCCACAGTAAACTTTGCCGGCAGGGTATTTAGAGTTTTTATATTTGACAGTATTAAGTGTGCTGGCAGCTCCCTCACTAGAGAGATGACTTTCTGTGCTGAGGAAACCACTTTAAAACGTTGAACTCTGTGCCCATTCGTCCCTATGTGCAGAGATAAGTTTGGAAACCTTCCATGTTGGATAAATTTAGACAAGAGCTCCCCTTGCCTTGCTTGCATAGAGACTGTGAGAGAGGTTGTTTCTACCAAATGAGCTTATCAACGCTCTGAGCAATCTGAGAAATTAGTGTCTGAATTTGTGTCAGATCAGGATTTATAGCTCTTAATTGCTCATTTGACACAGATGAGCATTTTCTTTTATCTTTTTATCATTAATCTGTTCTTTTTTTTCTCCTGAAATCGTTCTCTCAATCATCTCTTATCAGCCTTATTCTTTCTGAATTTGTCATGTTTGGTGAATGAATCAACTGACATGTTAAGAAACCCAGTAATTAAACATTCTGACGTTTCCATTAAAGATCATTCACTAAATAGAATTAAGAAGAGATTAGGTATAGTTGCTAAGGTAAAATGATTTTTTAAATCTTTCACAGGAAACCGACAGACTATCGCAACTCCCCTGTTGTGAAGGACCACAGGCGGAGTCCCAGTGAGCGCATGGTGGTGCCTGGTCCTCTGGGAGTCCAAGCCAACCACCTATATGGCCACCACCACCATCACCTGGCCACCTTAGCAGGCATGGATCAGCCTCTGGCACTTACCAAAAACAGCATGGCGGAGACGGCACGCGGCAGCGCAGCAGCTATGGCCTCGGTGCCGCACGCAGTCAGCGCAGTCGAACGGCAGCAGGTAAAATGTACATCCTGCTTCCTTTGATTCCACCACTGAACCCATTCTTTTCAAATTGTTCAGTTACTCAGCTTTGGTAGATCTTCAAGATGATATCATTAATGTATTTTTATTAGCCCTGCTGCCTGACAGTGGGAATATTTTTGTTTTTAACTGCAAAATGTGCTTAGAAAATTGTTGTCGATTCTGAATCATGTGCTTAGAATTTTCAGACCTGTATTTCTGTTAATAAATTGCCTGTTCTTTTGTCTTTGTGCTTACTCCCCTCCCACCTTTCCTTGAAACCTCTTGCATGCTTATTGAACAGCATTTCTGAGAACTGCCTTTTAACAAACTTTTTGTTCTGCTTTCAGAATCGTCCGTCAGTGATCACATGTGCTGCAGCCAACAATCGCAACTGCAACCTGTCACAGTGTCCTGTCTCCCACAATGGCTGCTCCAACTTCAGCAACAACTACAGAAGAATCAACAGTGAGTGCAAACACATTTATGAGGAAATGTTTCTTATTCATTTTAGAAATAACATTTCCATCCAGCAGAAAATATGGAAACCTTCCATACATTCTGCCATAAAAATGTAAGCATTTGGACTGCCGACACTTATTTTTAAAGCACATCAGGTGTTACAAGAAATCCCTAAAGAAATGTTAACATTGATGTCTACCACTTGGTGCGAACTGCCCAGTACCACAATACCTTCGTCATTGCTGGTTTAGGCCCAACATTTGTCAGTATTCAGGTTTAAAGTCCATTAGGAATCTGGAACCTACATTTGTAATGACTGAAGCATTAAAAACAACTTTTGTTTAGAAAGGTATATGCAAGGTTAATTTTGAAAGGCCAGAATGACCTTTTTTCATTCCTGGTTAGTAACCATAAATAATGAAGAACCTAGATTTGCTCTAATCATGAAACATTATGACATTTGGTTAAAATGAGATGTTTAGGATATGTATTCAAAAGCAGCTTTGTTTTACAACTTCGTTCATTTAATTATGCAAGCCTACATTTTCAATAATCTTTTTGAAGAAATATTGAGGCTTTTATTTTGAAACTACTTCAGACATGCATTTGAAAGTCCTAAATACTGGACCTTCTGGTGGTGTATATGAATATCCATTAGGAATTAGGAACCAACACAGCATATATTCATTGGATTTCCTAGTTAGAACATTGGTTTTCTTTATTTTGACACCAGTCTGTTACATTGCTGGTTTGGACCAATTAGGAGATTGTTTCATTCATAGTTCACTGCTCTCAGTGAACCGCTATGGCAGGCATTAATAACTTAAACATTCTTGTCTGTTATTTCTACACTTTAAAAAGGACCTTGGTGACTTTCTGAGAAAATTTAACATTTTTATTGTTTTTATGATCTAACTGGGAGTTCCATGATCTCACTGAGGTTAACGGGGAAATTTAGAACAGTCATTTTGTATATTTAAGAAAACATTGAGAAGTAAAGTAGATCTTTCCAGTGACCTAAAGTCACTTTTTCTCAAACTAATTTAAGGCAATAAATTGCCCATAGAAAATCATAAAACTGAACATGTGGGATGTTTCTTTTTCATTATCGAATTAGTAACTAAGAACTGCTTTCCTTCCAGCCAACACAGCCTGCGACCCTGTTATTGAGGAACATTTCCGTCGCAGCCTCGGGAAGAACTACAAGGAGCCCGAGCCCACTTCCACCAACTCCGTGTCCATCACAGGCTCTGTGGACGACCACTTTGCCAAGGCGCTGGGCAAGACCTGGCTGCAGATCAAGAACAAGGGGAGTCCCTCGTCGTCCAGCAGCAGCCCAAACTCCTCTCCCGATAGTCACATGGTCAATCACAACCACTCCCCTTCTGTGGTCTCTTGAAGGCAGCGAGGATTTCCCCCACTGCTCATCCAATCATCTCAGCTCCAAGACCCATTCCCACTGCCATTTTGGTCTGTCACCAGCATCCCAGAGGGAATTCCTGCCTGCTGGTCTGCTAAAAACAGCCAAAACCCTCAAGCCTGCTCGATCGCTGTGGATCACTCAAGCAATAAAGACATGCTCACCTCCCTCCTATTATCTGGTACTATCAGACAGAAATCAGTTCTGATTAAGAAAGATTTAAAAGTGGAGCCTGACTTGCTCCTTCCAGTCTTTCTTCATCCCGGCATCGTTGGCTTGGAGCTGAGCAAGAGTCTGTAGTTTTATGTACATAAAAAGAGGAAAGACTGTTTTAATTATTCACTTTCTTCTCCGTTTTTATTATTTTTTTGTCTGTTTCGTTAAAAGTAGTTCTGTGTACTGATTCTGTGTTATGACATGCCTGGCCTTTGAATGAAAAATGAGAAACACACCCTAGCAAGCAATCACAATCCACCCTGCCGTGCTACCAAAGAAACCTCAACCGATGTTTTTCAGTGCCCACCTTTTAAAAGCACACACAACCCCCTCCTCTCCTCCTCCTGTCTGCTGTATGAGAGTTCTGGTTGTTTGGCTGTTGTATGTGACCTTAGATGATCGACTCAGTCTGATTTGCACTACTGCTTGAGAAGGTAAAGGTAGCAAGTCAGGTTTGTAACCTGACTCTGAACACACTGGGGCTTAAAAAGTGTATTTTGATGCAATTACATCTTATCTCACGTGTTGTAACCCTGCATTGATTTTCAAATAACTCCTGTTTAAAGTTTACTAGCGATTACTTGACTTTGACGTGTACAAAGTCTCGCATGTATTGTCGTTTATACAAATGTAAACACACTCCAGTAAGGTTGGGCAGTAGAAGCATGTTTGGTCACCTGCTACAAACACTTTTTATCCATTAGATCATGGCGCCTTGTTTGGACAGATGTTAATTAAAAGCGGTAAAAGGAAGGTGGGTGTTGTTCAGCTTCTGATCTGTGATCAGCCTCCAGCAGAACCTACCTGCAGAATGTCAGTCTGCACTGAGAAGTCTCTGTAGGCAGGATGGGTTTTAATGGGCTAAACGTGGGAAAACTCAGCAATTTGTCAACATTGAAGTGTCATAATGGATACCAATTATAAAAATATATTTTGGATTTCCCTCTAAACTTAGCACTTCTCGGGTAATTTTATGTTCCACCTTATTTTATAACTTGATGTGGTCTGAGATTACTGGGAAAAGTGCGAGAACAAAGGATGGAAGTCAAATTCCAGTAATTTCAATTCATGAAAGGAAAAGTTAAACATTGAAGGCATCAGACTATATAATAAACATCTCTACTGCCCAGGCCATTCCGGTTCAACTTTAAAGGCACGTTTCAACTATGAGATCCACATTTTTTTCCCCAAAACATAAATTTTACCCTGGCTGTTTGTTTTTTTTGTGGAAAATGTTTCCTCTGTGGAGACCAGAACAGGGCCAAATGCTGAGTGGGTAACTCCTGCAACAGTATCTGTTGAGTGTTGCAACAAAACTCCCGTCATGACGATAAAAGCCCTGACTTTCAGCAATACAATTAGAACCATTTATTGCATCACAGCTATTATACTTTACAACTTGTATAGAGTCAATACAAAGTACATGGAAAGGTGTAATAACACATTTTAAAGGGATATCGCCAATGCATTTATCACTGTGTGTTTATCACTTCAAGCAAGAGTTTCAGACAGGATTTAAACCTGATGTTCTATCCATAAAGTTGCGATCATTTCACAGTGTTTACACTGCGAAACTGAGTTATAATAACTTAGCAGAGCATAAACCGCAAACTTCCACAGGATTTTTTGTGCTTCAGAACTGGTCTAAATATTACTTTGAATAAATAATATTCTCGTTCTTTCCCCACAGTCGGGTGTAAACAGATGTCTATGATTTTAAAATACTCTATCTCGTACTCGTCGTCTTCCGCTTTATCCGGGACCGGGTCGCGGGGGCAGCAGACTCAGCAGAGACGCCCAGACGTCCCTCTCCCCAGACACCTCCGGGGGGAGCCCAAGGCGTTCCCAGGCCAGCCGAGAGACATAGTCCCTCCAGCGTGTCCTGCACCGTCCCCTGGGCCTCCTCCTGGTGGGACGTGTCTGGAACACCTCCCGAGGAAGGCGTCCAGGAGGCATCCGGTATAGATGCCCGAGCCACCTCCACTGGCTTCTCTCGATGTGGAGGAGCAGCGGCTCTACTCCGAGCTCCTCACCCTATCTCTAAGGGAGTGCCCGGCCACCTTATGGAGGAAGCTCATTTCAGCCGCTTGTATCCGGGATCTCGTTCTTTCGGTCATGACCCAAAGTTCATGGCCATAGGTGAGGGTAGGAACGTAGACCGACCGGTAAATCGAGAGCTTCGCTTTTCGGCTCAGCTCTCTCTTCACCACACCTCTCTCTTGTGGTGAAGAGAGAGCTGATTTTAAAATATATTACAATTCAAATAAACAGAAAATATGAGCTATAGAGATTGTAAACGGATGTGACTGAATTATGTTAAACTGTTCAATTTAAAATGGTTAGCACTCACCTTCCACAAAACGCCATCCAAAGGGTCTTTGTTATTGAAGGCCTCCCTTTCAGGGCCTTTTTCTGGGGTCACACTGGCAATTCGTTTTTACTCTGGTAAATACAGTAGAAACGTGGGGGTGCCAATAACATTACCCTGAAAAACTACCCTGGTCCCTGCAGTGGATACGTGCCTTTAAATTTGAATGTTGATCGCTATCAAACGAACAAAACAGGAATTTGTTTCCTTTCAACGTCCAACTGTGGTGTTAAAAGCAGTACCTGAATGAGGGGTTGAAGTTGGGCTCCACTGAACCGTCTGCTTTGATGTGTTTCAAAGGCGTTAGCTGCTGATACTGATGAGGGGATAGACAACGCTGCACGTCACTTTGTGGTTTCCGAAAAGAAAAGAGGGGGGGGGCTTGTTTCTTGACTGGGGGGTAAGGATTATTGTGATCTCATCAAACACACCTTTTGTTTATGTGACTCTTTGAACACCGGTGTTAGAATTATATTTGGCTAACACCCTGATATCTTTGTCTCCCCCTCCTACAGACTGTGGTTTAATAGGTTTCTAAGGTTTTAAAGGTAAATTAATGCTTTTACAGGTGCATGTATTTAGTTTTGTTTTTTTAATAGCTGGTATCTATTAGGGTTTCTAGCATTTCAAGCTTAACTATTAACCTTTTTTTTTTTTTTCATTCAGACGTTAGTGGTTACTTCTTTTGTTGTCAGTAACAGACATAGATACTATACACTCACTGCTGGGTCAGTTGTACTCCATATTGTTATTATACTTTTGTATATTTTTGGGGGGGTTTGTTTTCTATTAATATTAGTATGGTAGCAAACGTCTACAGTGGGACAGCCTCCGGACAGGCTCTGTTAAGTCGCAACGGCTCATTCTCTCAGAACCATCTCGGCACGATGACACCCGAGGTTATCGTGTTGGGTCGGCTTTGGGTTCTGCTGTTCATTTGGGTTTTCATGAGATGTTGATCCATCGCTGGTACAGGATGCTGCAAACTTCAGTGTGACTGGGCTGAGACACCAAGTCAGTCCAGACTGGACTGTGGGGTTTTCATCAGAAGGGTCTTGGCCTAACATGTGTAGCAGCGTTTACCCACAGAGGCTTGGATACTTTTGGTGATGCAGTGTCTAAAACATTATTGACACTAAGAAATTAAATAAACCACACAAATTGGAATTAGGCCACTTGCAAACAAATTAACTACTTGGCTACCAATTTATCTGAATTTACATTGATGCTGCAGCTCTTTCAACCTCCCTCAGTTGACCTTTTGTGATCTGACTTGGTGTACAGACCATTTTGTTTGTGTAATTTAGTGCTTTCTTTTCAGAAGAACATTGCATTTTTTCCCCTGCAGCCCAACGACATGAATTACATCCTGTAATGTAACCTGCACCACGGTGGCATACATTCCTCCAATTGGGAACTTGATTTAGGCCTCCAGCATACACAGCATCTTTAAGAGCCAGCCAGGGCTGCTTGTCCCAGAGTTCCCTCCATACAACTTTCTTTCATTCAGAAGACTTGCTAAAGACAAATAAAACAAATTTACTTGGGTGCCATAACGTTTTCGAAGGCATTTAGAGCTTTTGTTTGCGAGACCTAGACTTGTAGTAGCAGTATGGAGAATGATTTCATGTCACTGAGCTTAATTTAATAGACGATGAGGTTTAATTTGTGCTTGCTGTTAAGCGGTTGGTAGCAAATATGGTGATCCTACAAACTTCCAAACATGGATGGTGTTCTCTCTTTGCATTGTTCACACATTCCATCATCAGCTATCAAAACAGATGTTGCAAAACCGAAACGAGGAAAGTTTCAGAGGGGTTAGTTTGCTTAAATGTAATAAAAAAAAGAATATCACTTTTAAAAGCTTTCTGCGACCAGCGAGGTGTGACAGGCAGGCTGGGGTGGCAAAGACTGAGCGGCAGGAGCTGTGCTTTTGCAAGCAGAAGCTGTGACAAGATCTGAACCTGCCACCAACAGTGCTGTGAAATTGTTAGTCCCATTACATATTTCTTTTGCTTTGGCATCGTGACACACACAATCACATTTTTAATATCAGACAAACATAAGGGTATTTACAAAATGCAGTTTTCAGATCATTTCATTTACCTATAAGGGGGAAAAGAAAACCAACCACACAAACCTGACCATATGTCAAAAATTGTCTCTCTCTAAACCTAATGCCAGGGTGTGTACCACCGTCGATGGCAACAGCTGCCTGGGAGTCTTTTACACTGCTATGGAGGAATATTGGCCCTATATTTGTTGTAGGAATGTTTTAATTTGGCCATAGTGATTCTGTTGAGTATTAATGTCACATATCATCTCAATTGGGAGACTTTGATTAGGCCACTTCCAAACAGCGTCTTTAGTTGAGCCTAGTTCTTTTGTGGGCTCCTGAAAGAGTCATCGATAAACCTCTGGAGTAAATTTGGGCACTCCTGGGAAGTTTCCCCACTTTTTCGTGTTTTCCCCATTAAAAGCTCACACTTAGGATCTCTGAAGCCCCAAAGGCTTAGGAATGGCTTTATAAATCTTTCTAGATTTATGACAGACCTATTTTGACTTTCTCATCTATTGAATTTGTTTAGTTGGGGACATGATGTGTTGCTTTTTGAGATCTTGTAGCCTACTTCATGGTGTCAGACAGATTCACTTTAAGTGATTGTGGGTAGTAAAATATGGTTAATTTTCCCGAGGGGTATGATTACTTTTACACATAGGGTCAGGTTCGTTGAAGATGGGTATGAATTTACTTGAAGATTACTTTTTGCATTTACTCCTACCTTTGTCTGATATCAAAATTCAATTGATCGGCAATATTTAAGTGTGACCAAAAAGAAATAAACAATACTTATAAATACTTATATGCAGCACTATTCTGGGTTTAGGGTCTCACAGCTATGCCTAACCCCTCCCCATGTACATTCATTGTAGGGACTTACTAGAAAACATGAGGGAAAGGGTCTAGATTTCATTTCTGTTATCATTTACTTTTTCATTTGACTACCACCTTGTAGGTAGGAGACGTGAGCGATGCTTCGGCATGCACTTCCTACACACTGTAGGAAAATCACTTAAACCTTTTTATATTAGGTAACTATAAGACCATCATTACGCTGTGCGTAACGAATGTACAGAGAAAAAAAAATTGTAGGTATTTTTTTGAGGAACAATTTAATGATATGTAGCTATTTAATTGTTTTTTTTCTGTCCTTATATTGTAATCATTGCATTTTCTTTTTTTGTTTGTGAAAAAAGTTGATCTTTTTTTTGTCAGTAGAGTTTTGTTTGTCAGAGTAAAGGTTCAGGTGCAGGAACACAGTAAATATATGAAACCACATTACGCCACACGCAGGTGTGTTGCTGACAATCGCTACTTCCACTCAACCCCGTTCTTCTACACATCAGAAATCTGTTGAGACATTTGAACAAAAATGTAACTAAAAGGCTTAAAGAGATGTTTTATATATATATATATATATTTTGCATTGATGAAACCAATAAAATTAAGTAAAAACAAAAGTTAGCCATGGTCCAGCTGGCAGGTACTGCTAAACTGTAAGTAATTGAAATTGTGAGTCTTGTTCTACAGCCGGAGACCGAATAACGTGAATCCATTATTATATTCCAGGGCATTTTTTAAAATGATGTTTAGCTATGAATCCTGGACCACAGTTTCTACCTGTAATAAATTCTTATCAAGTTGTACATTCAGCTGACAAATCAAAGAGTCGGTCTTCACTTTGATTGCTCCACATGTTCTAGCTCCTATTTCTGAAGTGGAAGTAGCATGTACTTAGTGGTAATAATACTCTGAATTGTAACAAATATTGTATCAAAAAAAAAAACAAATTTTGTGGCTCTGTCTCCTACTCAAAAGGTTTTGGCAGGCCACCTTTTTTGTACGTAAAGTAGCCTTGATGAACAATAAAGTGCTTTTAAACCACCGACTGCGTCTCTGTCCTGAAGCTCTTTTCATGTGGTTGTGATAAGAGAGACATTTCTGCAGCTAAACACAGTAAGTGTGGAAGGATGTCGAGTGCATATATTTCCATTACACAGAAACCACACAGTAATCTAAAGCTCTTTGATGTTGGACTGTAAGGAAAGATTTTATTACAGTTTTTTAGGTTAAATGCTAACAGAAGTGAATTAGCTAAGCTGCACCAAAGGAACTGAGATTAATCAGTCATGGAAAATGGCTTTAGGAAAAAAAAAAAAACTTTGATTTGTTGCATTTGTGTTTAGGACATTTGTTTCATTCACAACTCATGCTTTACTTTTAAACACAGATCTCATCTTTTTTTCTCACTGAGCTTTTTTGGGCAGACAAATAACCAGTAAAATGTTACATGTCTTAACACTCATACAAGTTTGTAAACACAAGACAGTGTAAGGTAAAAAAAAACCAGTAATTTCTAAAGATCTCAGGTTCTCCACTCACTCGCCTGGATTTGGTTCCCGTCTGGCTGCAGTCCAGCTGCACAGAAACATCTGTGAGCAGGTTTTCTCACAGGAATTACATGAAAGCTGCTTTTAGTATCAGGTGCTCTGTATATGTTTGGATCTCTAGTAAACAGAAAATGAGATGGATAGATCTGCTAAGTCCTCAAATGTGTTTTTGTGATTTCATACTTTACCTTAAAGCTTTTTTCTTCAAGCTGATAGAGCAAACAGATGTCAGCACTTTGCTGACAGACTCAACTAAACCTGTTTATTGCGGTGATGGGTTTATTGTAGCTAACCATTTAAAGACATATTTTAACACTCACAAAAATGTACTTGATGCAAACATACATGGTTTTACACACCAAGAGAAACTCAAGCTTTGTCTGCTTGTGAATACTTTTTTTTTTTTTTACCATTACTGCTTAGGTCTGATGGTGCACCTTGTGCCTAATTTATAGGGCTTGATGTTTTGTGATGTGAAAAATATGTCGGAGTGAAATCCTCCTGCTGCTCGTCTTTGGCTACTCCACCCTTCAGATGCTTTCATCATCACTCATGTCCCAAATCTGAAAAGAACAAAGAAACAAAAGAAGTCTTTCAGAGATAAAATAAGTAATGAGGCAAAAAAAAAAAAAAAAGGTGCTGTCTGACAAAGCGGTATTCAAAGGACGTCAGAGCAGCTTCCAGGAGACCTTTCTCTGTGTCATGGTTTAAAAGCTCCTGCAGAAGCAGGTTTTTGGGGCTTAAAGGTGGCCGGTGGGGTTTTCCTGCTGTCACATTAATGTTAAGTTTACATTCAGGGCTCTCACAAACATCTTGAGTAAATTTGTGACTTAAAAAATTATGTTTACCAGCTTGTAAACTCCTAAATACTGAAGTGTTTGTTTGCATTCTATCACATTGTACTATCACCATCAAGTATGTGAAGCTGAAAGATACAGTTAAAGAATAACACGGTACAAATCCAGCGTATTGTAATGTAAATTAATGCAAAGTAGTGAGGGATGTTGGTAATGCACTACAGAGGATACTGACTGTGAGTGAAATTCAGTAGTTGTTAAAATAATTATATTCAGCTAAAGAAAATGACGTCTGGTTTATAAAATACACAGCCTGGCATGCACCAGATTCATAAAAGCTTTTAAAAAAACATTACGGTCAATTACTGCAAAGAGCTTTCTGACCAGGAAGAGACACACAAACACACAGAGAAACCGGCTTTGCAAGAGTGTGTCGGTAAACAAAAGTGGCCTTCTCATGGCAGCAGATTCCTCACATTCCCCCACTGTAAAACGTAATTCACATGCCTCCTCCAACACTGACTGGAATGCTACACAGACACAACTGTGACACACACACACGCTGCATTCCTCAGTTCAATACTCAAAGAGCTGAGACATAACGTCCCAGAAACGTAAGGAATTCCCTAACCCGCAGGAATAGAAAAAACATCAACCTGCAGGCTTTGATTGAAATTTTACATTTTCTTTATATTACATTTACAGCTCTAAAAAATGTAAGAAACAACTGCAAAAATCCAGGAGTTTTATTTTAGGTATGGACCCTATTCTATAAACAATTGTACCAACATTTCTCTCATACTCCAAAAAATATATATATCAAGCATTTATGTGCAGAAAATGAACAATAGGTCCAAAAAGTTGTGTTTTCAGTCCTGATACCACATAAAAAGCACAAGTTCATATTTATTTTCAACCAATGCAATACTAATGAAATAACCCTAATTTTCAGTCTTACACAATATTGCCAAAAGTATTGGGTCCTGCCACCACATCAATGAATTGTGGTGTCACAATCACTTCCAAGGCTGCAGTTGTATAAAGTTTAGTGTGGAGAAACTTGACTGGCCTGCAGAGTCCACCTTTGGGATGAATTAGTTTATGCAGGTACGGGCTGAGCTATCAGGGATGTTGGGAAGAAAATGCTGCAAAATGAGGAGTAATGGCTCCTTTCAGATCCACAGAAGCATTCAAATACTAAAGACCTATTAAGCTGAGCTTGTGGTTATTTGGGTGATACAATACTGGACTTTAACAGTTTATCTATCCAAACAGGGGCTTTGAGCAACATCCTTCAAGAAGGCTCCTACGTTGGTTTGACCGTGCTAAATCTGGTTCCGTTATTGCGAGGGACTCTTGAAGGTTCCAGAACCCAGCTTGTATTACCGACAATTCTTGAAACTAGGAATGCATGATATCAGTAACATCAGTATTCCCCAAGGTTAGAAATTTTTTAACATATCGGTCTCGGTCCGATAAATAAAAGTGGCCCAAAATTAACAACCAATGTTTTTTTTCATCTGCTCCTTCAACCACCACATTAACGTGGTGGAGGGGTTTGAGTCCTTCATTGATTCCAGAGGCTGTTGTCCCGAAGTTAAATGCCCCTGGTAGGGTCTCCCATGGCAAACAGGCTCTGCACGTGACGGGTCAGAGAAAAAGTGGTTCAGCAGCCTCTGGAACCCTGCTCTTTGAGAGAGGGTGGACTCTCTTCTACTCTGGAGGAGTCTCCCCAATCTGAACCCGAGTGGTGTTCTGTTATTGGACTTTTGTGCTAGTCACGGATTGTCAATAACAAACACCATAATTTAAGCATAAGGGTGTTCGTCAGTGCATTTGGCACCAAGACCCCCTAGGCCGGAGGTCGATGATCGACTTTGTAGTCGTGTCTTCGGACCTTCAGCCACATATCTCGTACACTCGGGTGGTGAGTTGGATCCCCTGGAAGAGGAAAGAGCTGGACAGAGTTGGCAGGCCCAAGCGTGTAGTGAGGGTCTGCTGGGAACGTTCAGGGACGTATTCAACCTCTGGGAGAGTATTTTCCGGATCCCGGGAGTCCGAGTTGACCATGTTCTCCCACATCTATCGTCAATGCGGCTGCCTGTAGCTGTGGCCATAAGCTCTGTGGTGCCTGTCGCAGATTCAATCCCTCAACCAGGTGGTGGTCACTGGCAGTAAGGGATGCTGTGAAGCTGAAGGAGTCCTATCGGGTTTGGGTGGCTTGTGGACCTCCTGGGGCAGCTGACAGAATAGACAGGATTTCTAGGCACAGTCAAGGGCCATAGGAAGTCTGGTTGGGGGACCAGTGGATTTTGTCTCTCCTTTTGTGCGGATGACATGGTCCTGCTGGCTCCCTCTAGCCAAGACCAACAGCATGCACTGGGGCGGTTCAGAGCAGAGTGCGAAGCGGCGGGGATGAGGATCAACTCCTCCAAGTCTGAGGCCATGGGGAGTTCTTCCCTCAAGTGGAGGAGTTCAAGTATCTTGGTGTCTTGTTCACAAGTCATGGGAGAATGGAGCGGCAGATCAACAGACTGATTGGTACGGCCGCCGCAGTGATGCGGACAATGCGCCGGTCTGTTGTGGTGAAGTAAGAGCTTCGCATTTCGGCTCAGCTCCCTCAGGAGGTGTTCCAGGCACGTCCCACCAGGAGGAGACCCAGGGGACGGCCCACGACACACTAGAGGGACTATGTCTCTTGGCTGGCCTCTGATAAGCAGAAGACGACGATTGTTTTTCGATCTTCATGTGGGGAAGGAGAAAGGATTGGTCATTTGTTTTGGCATGTGACAGTTATAGTGATGCAGCACAGGATGGTGGGGTGTTGAACTGAAGTAGAGAAAACAATATATATAATATACATACATAATACATAATATGCATAATAAACAATAATAAATAATATCTGTAAATATTGGTTATCACCCATAACAGCAATATTAGTATTGGATATCGATATCGGCCCAAATTTTCATATCAGGGCACCCTACATAAAACTGTTATAATAACAGAGATGAGAAGCAGCAGAGGTTCAGAGGTGCAGGAAGGTGTCTGGGTGTCTCTCTGCTTCATTCAGTTAAAGATAATATTACTAAAATCTCATCTCAACTCTTACTTAAAGGGGACATATGCTGTTAAATCCTTCCTTTTCACCCTAGAGTACAAAACAACAGCATACAGATGTTGCAAATGCACCTTTTATTAGATATGTGTATATTGTACATTGTAAATTTGTATATTCTGTAATGCAAAAACAGAACAAAAGAGCAAAGTGTACCGGAGTCAAATTCCTTGTTTGTATGCACTAACTTGGCAATAAAGCTGATTCTGATTAAACCATTTAGTTGTGGTCTAAAGTGGAACTGCAATGCATTGGTCTAAACTCCTTGTTATTGTAGTTTCACAGGCTCGTCTTTTACCCCTGTTCAGAGTTTCGTCTGAGATCAACTCATTTTGGTGCCGCAACACCTGGAGAGACTAAATTTAACTTCTCTGCACTCCTATATACTCCAAGTACACAACAAGATGTATTTAAAGGCTAAATATGTGGATTTTGCATGATATGTCCCCTTTAACACAGCCATACGTTTTAGTAGTGGTTTTCTCACTTCAATGTCAGATTGAAGAAAATGTCTAATAATTAATTTCATTTATAGCAGTCTGTTCTATTGAAGAACGGACTTATCTGGTTATCATTTTAAATAAACATTTTGAGAATGACTCTTTTATTGAGATTATTGTCAAATTACAAAGGTAGAAGATTCTGATTGTTCCCAATGGTTCTCCCAAAACAATCATAACTTGTTTCTAACATTGTTTAAGTCTCCTCTGAATAGTTAACCTACATGCTAAAATGTAATTGTAACAAAGGCAGGAAATGCAAGCGCATGCTAAACACACACGCCAATAACTGGAACACTTGGCGTAGGCTGAGACACCATTGTTTTCCCACATTCTAAGTTTTTAACATATAAATGCACCAAAAATGGACGTGGAAGAGAAATACACACATCAAACCCAATAAACAAGTGTTTTTACAGCGATCTTTACAGGTAAAAATTGTAAAAGCAATTCTACTTGTGCTGGATTCTCTTGTTTAAATATATTTCTACCTCAGTCAGATTTCAGTTCATGATTTATTTAGCCGTTTGTTTATGCTTTGGCAATACTCAACCAAATAAGAGAGATTACCACACATCAGGCTGAAAGGCATTAGCACCAAGGAGCCTAGAGTTGCCTAACCTGTTCTGTTCCACGTCGACTTGTCTTGTTTATCCCGCAGTGTGTTGTCAGAGTGAATTTGAAGGGCCAGTGTGGAGAATCAGTGACTAATTTATATCAAAGCTGGACGCTCTGCATTTCTGCTCCACTGCAGCTGAGGAACAGCCATCAGGACAGAAGCAAAGAGCTCTTTGAAAACCAGCGACATAGGAGCCCCTCTCTGGATGGCTGCCATGCCAATCTAAGGCTGCATGTGTGTGAGTGTGTGTGTGTGTGTAATCTTTTGTTAAATGGAAAGAGGGATGGAGTGAGTGGGAGTTTTTGAATTAGAGGAGGTGTGTTGGGGAGGATTATGTAACATGAATAGCTTGAGCAAACTGAAGCCAACATCCTTACTCCACTCTTTAAAGAACAGCTGAATAGTTGGGATATTTCTCAACCTTTTCCCTCACTTGGTGCAACGATTAAGCAGATTTCTGCAAAGCCCAAATCAGCTCTGGCCAATTAGTAAGTTTGGTGATTTTACAAAGCTTAAGTTTACAAACATTCCTAACCTAGACGTAAAACAGGGAAAACAAGACACAGAAATATAAATAATTATTGTTATTTCGATAAGCTACTCTTTACTAGCCTTTGTCCCCAGGGACAGCTGCTTAGACGTTACAATAGAGGGCTCAGGTCTTACATAAGTGAAATCCTACCAATCCAGTAACCAAAAAAACAAACACTATGCTACATCGAATCATGAATCAAATTTCATTCAAAATACAAAACATACTCCAAAAAATCCTTCAGATCTTCACTTATTGTGGGTTTAAATACCAAAACAACAGCACCAATGGCTGAATGTTTCATAATGTCCAGTAGTGAGCTGCATATAATCTTTGTGGGAAAGTGTTTGTAATTGGCCGTGCTCCGGCTGATATGACAAGCATAATCCGGGCTAGTTATTGAAACACTGCTGAGATCTGATCAGATAGAGCATAGGCTTTAGCTGGAAGCAGAAGCTGCTGAAAACCCAGCCAAGTCTCTGCTGCTGCTGATTGCTGCTCTCCCATAAACACAACTGCAAGCCCCAGCATGTGGGGTTTCAGCAGCCTTTGCCACTCTGCAGGCCTGGAGAAAAGCACTGCTTAGAAAGAAATAAAGCCAGACGTCCTTTCATTTTCTGTGCTCTAAATCAGTTATTCAAGAGGGGACCTTTTTAAGATTCTTTGTGATTTCACTGCCATTGCCACTTTCAGGCAGATGACTTAGTATTGTGGTTCAATTGGCGAGCTGTTTTAAAACCCTGAGCCTTCACGCAGGAGCACATCCTATGTGCGGGTGGGCACAGTAGGACTCCAATTTCTGAAGCCCATTCAGCTAGGCAGCGACTCAACCACTGATAAACTGGGCTATTAAAAACACATCTGCTTTACATATTAGGACTGACACCAAAGCACAAAGCGCAAAGTCAAGCTTTCATCATGGAGACTGGCTCCATCTGATATGCAATTAAGAGGACCACACAGACTGATGTGGTTTAGGGCTGCTGGGCGCAACGACTAAGTCCTGCTGGTTTAAAAACAACACATGTTGGGAAACCCTCTCAGTCTGAATTCACGTTCATTGTCTGTTATTGTGTTTGTGAGTCTTTACAGAGCTAAATTAAGCAGTTATTTGTCATTACATGCAGAGTAGCTTCTTTAGCGAGATGTAGTTATGCCCATTAGAAAGGGAGAGGGATATCCCTGCTTGGACCAAAACCAGGATTCTGGAGCACTTATTTTTGTTTCCCACTATGTTATTTGTAGCTTTGTTTTATTTGGTAGTGTCTTGGTTTTTAACCAGTCCATATTTCAATTTGTGGATTATGCTTAGTATAAAATGTATTAATGTGAAAAAAAACCCTGACAAACAAAAGTTTTTATACAGATCGATATGTCAGAATTAGTCAGAATCTGTTGACCCACTGGGTATTAGCTGAGATCTCTTTGGTGTGTTCCATCTACACTGGTCACTTGGTCAATCAAAAAAAATCAACTCAACACTCAAGCCAAAATTACAACTCTGAAAAAAAAAAAAAAACATTTCTCACCCATAAAAAGCATCGTTAAATGTAAAGATACATGTTTTTGCTCTGTTGTCAGTTTGTATTTTATTCATTTAGAAACATACAGTGCTTTGCAAAAGCACAAACCTTAATGTATTTTTTGTGATGGACAAACACTAAGTAGCACAAATTGAACCATGTTTCACTGCAATTACAGCTGCAAGTCTTTGGAGTGTGCCTTTGTACATTTAAAGATATTTTTACAAAATAGCTCCATTAGATTGGGTGGAGTGTGTCTGTGAACATAATTTTTAAGTCTTGGCACAGATTCATCGATTGGTTTTCGTCCGGATATTGACTGGGACACTTTGACACATTAATATGTTTAAGCCATGCAGTGTAGCTCTGGCTCGGGTTCCAGCAGAGGTTCACCTTCTCTGTCCCAGTCTCAAGTCTTTTGCAGCCTCCAACAGCTTTTCTTCTAAAATTGCCCTGTACTTAGCTTCATCCATCTTTACATCAACTCTGATCATCTTCTGCTGAATAAAACCATCTCCACAGCATGCTGTTGCCACCACTTTGTTTCGCAGTGGTGATGGTGTGTTCAGGGGTGTGTGTGATATTACTTTTCCACCACACCTAGTGTTTTGTAAGTAGGGAAAAAAGATTTTCATATCATCAGAGCAGAGCACTTTCTTCCACACGTTAGGTGTTTTTTACATGGCTTTTAAAACTGAAAACAGAACTTGTTTTGGCTTTCTTACAAAAATAGCTTTTTTTTAAGCTAGTGCACAACTGATAACTGTGCTGTCAACAGATTCTCCAACCTGAGCTGTGGATCTCTACAGCTCCTCCAGAGTTAACTTAGGCCTCCTGGCTGATTTTATTCACTAATTTAGAGACTTCGGTTCTGCTGGATTTTATTTAGAGGTATTAGTGTAAAAGGAGATTAATAAATCCAGGTCACACTTTTCAGATTTTTATTTGTAAATAATAAAACCATGCTTCATATTTCTCCCACTCTACAATCATGCTCTACATTTTGTTGATGAGTCACATAAAATCTCAATAAAATACACTGTTGTAGTTGTAACATGTCCATGAGGTAGAAATATGCTTCCAAAGCACTGTGATACATTATCGCTTTAATTAGTATAATTAGCATGTATTTCTAATAGCACTAAATATTTACTAACACTGTGATTCAAAAAAGCTGGATCAAAGAACTTAAACTACAACTTTTCCCTACATCAGAAAATAAAACTCTGAATCTGCTTGCCCTCAGGTATTTACCATAGATAATCTGATCAAAATAATGTTGGTTTATTCATCTATCAAATCAGGAGGTTATTTAATAAGCCAACACCAAAGATTTCTCATAATTCAAAATGGGAACCTGCTCAGAGAGTCTCAGACCTTCATTTTTTTTATGACATATTCAGCGGTTAACAGAGTCATCAGCAGAGAGCGGATCAAACACCAAAGAGGGGTGTCTGCTCAGAAAATTTTTGTTTCCTCTAACAAATGATTTACATCTGGGAGTGTGGATTACAGGGCTGAAGGGGTTCTTCCGCTTTCATCCTACTTATTACACCCCCCCATGAACCTCCTGAGGGCAGATTTTACGTCCATAAGGAGGACAGAAGACCCCCAAAGTGGCTTCAACAACACAGACAGAAGCGGAAGTCAATAAAAGTAGTTTCTATACAGTTCACAATAGTTTAGTAGCTGTAAACCCTGACCAACTATCCACATAAAAAACAAAACATGAACGGCTTATGAAGGTTTCTTTTTTAGCTCAACTGCTTTGCTGTCCTCTCTTTCGGGAAACCACACTCCACTCCTCATGAAACTACCGAGAAAACATAAAATTACCGTAACATCAACAACAATAGCAAGTGTGTGCATGTTTATGTGTCTTCGTGGTTACCCTGTACTGCTGAGAGAGTGCTCTAGCCCCACTCCCACAATGACAGCTCACATATAAACCTCCTATATTCGAACAAACAAATGATCTGTGGCTTCTGGCTGCAGGATGTAAATAAATAATGCAGCTTTGGGTGTAGCCTCTGTGAGGCGTCTGTTTCCAGCTCAGAGGAGTGTTCTGCACTGAAACGGCAGCACTTTGAAGTCGACTCAGGATGAGACTTAAAAATCACCTGAGGTGCTGCCAAAGGACAACCATAGAGTGTTTTATCAGGAACTGCAGATTTCAAAGGGGGGAAAAAAGAGCAAAAAAAGAGCAAAAACATGTTTTACTGTGTGTTTATCATGATATGTATCTTAACAGCTTTTGTTTTTCAATACAAACATACAACGATCTACACTGGATCTAAAAAGTGTACAGACTGCTGTGAAAACAGCAGGTTTCTGAGACATGAGAAATAAAGCCACGATAAATTCTTGCAAAACCTTGTCCGCCTTTAGTGTGACATATTTCCACCTTTTGGTTGCATTTGAGCAATCAGGGTGCTCCCGACAATTTTAGAGAATCTAATTAACTTGAAATAAAGTTTACCTCTCCTGTAAGATTTTCCTACTAATTTCTCCCTTAACTAAAGCCATTGGTGGCAGATAGGTTACAAAGGATCACAAGAATATATTTGTACAAAGGTATCAGTCAAGTAAAGGTTATAACAAAATTAAACTGCATTTTATATACAAGACAGCCATCCAGGCCGAGATGACATTAAAAAACTGAATGTCTCTACAAAATCGATGAAAAGGAAAGACTGAAACTGGCTGGGGAGGATGACCGGAGCCCAACCATAACCCTGAAGAAGCTGCTAGAATTTCTGGTTATTACTGGTTGTGTTCTATATGTAACAACACACTCCTGTGTTCTCCATGTGTTTGGACTAGAGAGAGACAAAGACCCTTTCTTCCCAAAAAAACACCCAAGCCTGGTAAAATCTCATAGAGGCTCATGGTCTGATGACACCAAACTTGAACCTTTGGGCCAAAGTTCCAAAAGGTATGTTGAGTAAATAAATAAGGTGGTGGCAGCTCAGTTCAAGTTCAAGGATTTAATCTTAAGCATCAACAAATCAACATAAAGCAATAAAGTTTTAGAATGGGTCCAGAACTAATTATGAGGGGAAATCTGTGGGTCACCTGAAGAGGACTATTGGCAAGAGTTATTCTCATCATCTGACAGATTTGGAGAACTTCCAAAGCGACTTCGTGAACACTAATGTTTTGACACCATCAGTGTCTTCATTAGCGTCTCAACTGAACACAGCAACGGTGCAATTAACTTGAGGAACTTTTGCAAGGCAAACTGGGTAAATATTGTGAGGTAAAAACATGGGATGCTGACAGACTTCGACCAAAGAAGATTGAATGTTGACCCTAAATCAACAGTGCTTCAACAGAGCAACAGAGTTTAAGGGTTTGTGCAATAATGCAACTAGGTTATTGCTGATTTACCGATTTAAAATTTTCCCCTCTAAACAATATATTTGTTTTACAGTTCTAAAGGATATATGGTACATTTAAGACAGAAAACAACTGTTTAAATGGCTTCTAATGGTCACATTTGTTTTTTTCACCAAAACAAAAACCTGGAATTTTAACAAGGATGTAAAGACTTTTGAAACCGACCAGGAACCCAGATATTAACATTTAAGATTTTAGCCTTCTGGTTTGCTTTTTGAAAGTACCTTCTGTGGAAGCAAAGGTTAATCAACTCAAACATCAACAAACGTTATAGATAGGTTATAAATGCATTGTACATAGAAATTCCAGCCTAAAATATACCCTCAAGCAAACTGAAAGATGTCCAATAAAGCCAAACACAAGAAATGGAAAAACAGACTGAGAGAAAAGAAGAGTCTGGGTTCATTAACATTAACAAAGCAGCAGGTTTGTTATTAGATTTAAATTATTACATCCTGGCATTTAAGATGTATTTGCCTCTTGCACAAATTGTAGAAAAACATATTTAGCGCTTTAATTTTCTAAGATGAACCTTCAGCGTCAATCTGTGAATGAGAAGACAAAGTGTCATTTTCAAGTCAAAAAAGGTCAACTGGGATTAAGAGTGCTAAACCCTATTCAGTCTGAATATCATTTTTCAGTACCACACTAAAATGATCCCGCAACCACATGTGCATCGAATGAAGTATGTGTAAACTGGCTGATGAAAGAATCTGCATTACCCATCATCAGCAGAAAGGGTGACCTCATACGGTCCGGTGTACAGCCAAGAATTGCTGCAGCTCGCTGCATTCCTTACTACATTCCTCAATTCCTTAAGCAACCCTGCACAACAAGGCAAAAATCTGCTATGAGGCTGCTTCACCAGCTAAGACATGCCTTACAGTGAGGTGAAAAGGTCACGGAAAACCCACATAATAACAAGACAAAAAATATTCCCCAAAGCTTTTCCTTTTTTCTCACAAATAAGGAATATTAGAGGGATACAAAAGGTAATTATTGTTCCAAAACAGGATATTGGAAGTTTCTTAAATGTATTTGGGATAAGCATTATCTTTTAAAATACATTCCTTTGTTTTATGGTAGTGGAGAATAAAGTTTACTGGCATTAATCTAGTTTTTCCTGAGTTAAATCCATTCTTTGTAGATCATTGATAAACGCAGCAATCGAGAATTCTCCTAAAATATTATGGATCAATATATTTAAGCATCTGCTATAGTGTTTCTACTAGTATGTCATATTAGTTTGTTAATTTATAAAGTATGTAATGATGTAATGAGCAATAACTGTTTGAATAAAGTAAATATGCATTATGGAGTTAGCTCAGTAATTCACAATTAAACCTAATGGTTAATTGTCCTTAAAGTGGAGACACTTTACTTGAGTGTTAATTTTATTAACATCTTCAAGAAAATCAGATAAAAAAAAATATATGATTAAATTATGCCAAAGTTTATGATTGTATTTTAGATGACACCATAGATCTTAAAACAGCAAAACAACATGATGCACTCTTTAATTTTGCTTCTACCTTCTTCCACAGACAAGTCAGAGTTCCCTAAAGATATGCCTTTTATTTACTTAAAATTAGAAAGAAGCTAAAATTGCTGCACAAAACTAGTAAAGAGCAACAAAAAGTAAACATTAGGTTAAAGTGAATGCAAGAAGAAAATTACTAATTTAAATGAGACGTTTTTGTATAATTGTATCCATAGATTGAACAGGGATGTAAAGTTCACACTCATTATTTACTACTCTTTTTGTATTTAACAAACTTTGATGTTTAAATCAAACAAGCGTGGTTCATCTTATCTATTTGTAAAACTTTTGATGCTTTTTTTTTCCATTATATTTTGCTTTTTAAGCCTTCCTACTCTAAAATTATTTTAAAAGTAAGTATTTTAAGGAATACAATTTGATAAATCACACATTCAAGAGCACACATTTCATAATTGTTTTTAACAAAATCACTGGTGCCACCCTTATTTGCAGGCCTAAATGTTACTGAAGTATTTTTGGACTTTATCCTTAATTATTAACTTTTAACTTATAATCCATAACTTACTATGCCCTGCCCATTTCTTTAAGCTACTCTTAAAAATAGGCAAGATTTGCCAGCCTGCCATTTCAGTAGTTTTATAAATCAAACTGAATTCTCAGTCAAGGTTGCATCCAACGGTTTTCAATATCTGGGAGTTTTCATTACTCCTATCTTTTACAACCTTTTTGATAGAAATGTTTTCCTTCTCATTGAGAAGTGTAAACGGGACATGACCCGGTGTTACTCTCTCCCCTTTCCGTAACCAGCAGAATTAATCTTCTAAAGATGGTGATCCTCCTGAAATTCCGCTACCTGTTCCAACATATTAAAGTTTTTATAAAAAGATCATTTCTATGTCTGCAGGAACAGATGCTATCCTCTTTAACACTATATTGACAAATCAATGAATTCCGGTGTTATAATTACTTCCATGGCTGCAGGTGTATAACGTTAATGTGGAGAAACTTGACTGACCTGCACAGAGACCTGACCTCAACCTTTGGGAAGAATTGGAGTGGAGGCTGCCATTTTGATTTTCTCATCTAACTATGAACACACTCATAAACCTTGTGAAAGATATTTACAGAATAGTAAAAATTGCTATTGCTGGCAACGGTGGGTCCTTAAACAATTGGACCTTGTAGATTAAGAATGGGATGTCATCAAAGTTCATGTACATGTAAAAGTAGACAGAGTCTGGCAGGCCTCCCCTTATTAATAAAGCTTTCTTAATACTCCCTAAGAAGCTGGGAGGTCTGGCATTATCCAATTTCAGTCAATACTATTGGATATGCAATATCAAAAAGCTCTGCTGGTGGCTTAACAGTAGAGCTGATTGATGTCCCTCCTTGGCCTAAGTATAGCTGAAAGTTCTCTTTTCAACCCTTTATCAGCACATCACTTCCCCTGAAAATCCATAAGATGTCAATGAACCCTGTGGTAACTAACTCCTTGAAAATCTGGATTCAGTTTCATAAACACCACAGTTTGCCCATCGTGTCAGATCCTACTTTGCGTACCTATTTCGTACCTACTTCGTACCTTTTTGGCAAAATAAGGGCCTGTTCCGGGTCAAGGACCTTTATGAATGAAACACTTTTACTAACTTTACAGAGCTTACAGCTAGGCTTGGGTTGTCGCACTCTCATGATTTCTGTTTCCTTCAAATCAGACACCTCATCAAATCCAGCTGTCCTCACTTTCCCAATCATCCACCAGGGTCACTGACTAACACCTTGCTCACCCAGGACCCTACCCAAAGACGCTCAGTTTGTTTGATAAATAGCCTTATCAGTTGTCCTGATATTTCCTGGACAGCTCATCTCAAGCGAATGTGAGAAGAAGAAATAGGGGTACGCATACCAGATTTTCAGTAGAACCTAATTTTTGAGTTGGATTACCCATTCTCCATGTGCTAGACATGGTTTATTACAATGTAAAGTTCTTTTTAGAGTACACTACACAAATGGCAAAAATGTGTCCATCCATTAGTGAGTTGTAATAGATGTCAACACTGTCCAGCCAACCAAACTCACATTTTTTGGTCCTGTCCAAACCACTCTGACCTTTGAAGCCAATTATTTGACACTCTGGCTGCAGTGCTCAATGTAGAACTCAGTCCGGACCCCAGCTCGGTTTTATTTGGTGTCCATTATATTTTGCTTTTTAAGCCTCTCTACTGTCCTTGTTTCCCCTTCAACCTATCCAAAGTGAGTGAAAAACATGTATTTTAAGGACTCTAAACCAACTAATGGCTTCTGTTTAATAAAAGGCAGAGTACAAAAGTCTACACAATAAGCAGGGCTTGTGTTAATATTGCTTCACAGTAAAAAAGTTCATTTGATAAAGCACTTCCAGATGTTTTGGTCCATGTGATGCGTTGCTGGAGGTGTGTCTGTTTTTACATGTTGATGTGGTTTAGTAAACTGAGAACAGATCTCAGGATTGTTGGGGCCTACAGTGTGGATGTAACACACATGGCAGCTAACACCACCAACATGTAGAAACTTGCTAGCACTGAGAAGTCCAAACAACTGTTTTTATTTTTTAGAAGTGCAGTTTTCTAGAACTGGAAAGCATAATTATGGTTCAACAGTGATTATGTAGATCCTCACTTTTGTGCCTGGGTGCACAAAACATGCTGTTTTGAAATGATTTCTTTTACTAATGAAATCATTTTCATGAAATCCTATTTTAGGGGGGTGAGGTAAGGAGGTTTGTTCTTCCACTCTACTTTGCACAGTTGTTTTAATTCAGCCACAGTGGAGGGTTTTTTTCCCACATCATCGCAATCTCAATTAGGCCCGGACTTTGACTAGGCCACTCAACAACAATCATGAAATTCGTAATACTTTTGACAACACTGTAGATTGTCTTGGCAAATACAGAAAAAGTGGGATGGGAACCTTTCACATTTGATCCAATACGGTACCGATACCTCATCCCTGGGTATCGATATCAGTACTCAACGGTACCAGTTTTTGGTACTTTTGTGTGTTAATGTGGGAATAAATGTGGGAGTAAATTCAAATTTATATCTCAATATTAACACTTTAATATATCAAGACAACACCCAGCTGTTTGTATTGTAGCATCTCAGTTGTTTCAAACATTTCTTCTCCCATCGCTAACGGATGCAGGCGTGTTATCGGTGATGACAAAAATTTTGCAATCTTCAGCCTTGACAAAAATCTTGTGCTTAACCAGGTGCTTTCTCAGATTAGAAGTATTCCCGCCACTGGCCTTGCACTTCGCATCAAAAATATTGCAGCAAGCATAATCTGCATCACATTTTGAAAAGTGGAGCCCTACTTTTGAACGCTTTCTATCAGCCATGCTTTGGTGACTGCACCAGTGGCTCCTGACGTCATTACGCTATTGTGCATGCAGTGCTTTGTTCATGTCCGGCATGGAAAGTCGCCCAGTCTTCCACTCCTTCAGTGTCACAATTATGCATTTGTGTACGGAAACATGGTACAGTTTAATTTTACGTGAAACGGTACCGACGGAATTCGGACGGTACCTAAAAAAAGTACCGAGTTCGGTACCCATCCCTAAGAACAAGTACTCCTAATGTGAATGACCAATCTGACACAACTCAAGAACTTGATCATTTAAAGCTGTACTTAACGTAGGGTCCACATGTAATCACTGTAAGTTGAAACATCAAATGAAAGACTACTAACTGCCTCCTTCTCCCTCTTAATTTGAAATAATAATGTTGTCCTGTTCTATTTCCTGCAGGGATCCTCTGTGTTCCCTCTGATATCTTCATTGTTCCAGGTCTATGGCTCTCATGGGGAACACAGTGAACATGGTGTGTCATTCACTGCACACGGGTGCACGTCCTATTCATTGAAGCTTGGGACAGGAAAAGGAAAACAAGGCGGGTGGAGTCAGGAAAAGGACGAGAAGCTACAACTTAACCTCCATATCTCTTTTATACTGGGTCAAATTCAACAAAACACTGAGCCCCATAAGGACCTCCAAACATACAGCAGTAAAGCATGTAACACTGACTTCAGAGAGTTTATATGCTTAAAAGATGAGCAGTCTGTTGGATTTTTCTATAAGAACCTAAATTATTTTAAAAGTAAGTATTTTAAGGAATACAATTTGATAAATCACACATTCAAGAGCACACATTTCATAATTGTTTTTAACAAAATCACTGGTGCCACCCTTATTTGCAGGCCTAAATGTTACTGAAGTATTTTTGGACTTTATCCTTAATTATTAACTTTTAACTTTTAATCCATGACTTACTATGCCCTGCCCATTTCTTTAAGCTACTCTTAAAAATAGGCAAGATTTGCCAGCCTGCCATTTCAGTAGTTTTATAAATCAAACTGAATTGTATTGAATAGTGCAGACGTGTGCCTTATTAGTCAATAAAGGGCAAAAATGCATAAACTCACCCATGACTAGGGTCAGAGCAGTATTTTGAATTTAAACAACTGAAATTATGACAAAACAATCTGGACACAGGCCTACCTCGGCACGCATAAAGAGAAGCGTGGTGATGGAGGTAAAAAATCTCCAAAGCTCACTGTTGGAGAACTGCAGCAAAGAGTGTCATCTTGGGCTGCCCAAGTCTCCATAACTACCATTAGACAGCATCTACAAACCAAACTGTTGTTTAGTTGGCATGCCAGGAAAAAAGCCTTTTCTGTCCTACCATCACAAACGCTTGCTGAATGCCGCATAAACTTTAAGTGGGGCCGTGCTTTGCTCAGATAAGACTTAGGTTAAGCTTTTTGGCAATCTGGTGTAAACAAAGGGTGAATATGTAAAAAAGAACATCAAATTCACATTTAAGGAGTAGAATCTGTGATGCTGTAGGCCTGTTTTCTTCCAAAGGCCCAAGGAACGTTGTTTAAGGTGCATCCTATACAATGCACTTTATTTATAAAGCACTTAAAACAAACAGAGACCAAGTGCTGTACAAATAAAATAAAATCAACATATAAATAACACCAGTAGAACCAATAAAATTCAAATGTGGAAAAAAATAACATAAGATCAACATAAAACCAACCCTAATACGTAAGTTAAAAAAAAAAAGTTTTTTAAAAGAATTTAACATTTAAAAATGTCTAAGGAGGCTGTCTGTCTTATGTACAATGGCAGATAATTACAGAGTTTAGGAATTTAATCTTTAGGCACAATGCTACTAGCAGCCTGTCACACTCTTTGTTTCTATTTCTTTGGCTGAACCTGTAGTTTGAAGACATGGCTTTAAGGTACTATTTATCTGCAGATTATACATTTTTAAGCCTTTATGTTTTCTGAAATACCTGCTCAATAGCTTGTTAGCACAAACAGCAACTCTGCCAATCATATGACAGCAACTCAATGCATTTAGACTGGTTGGGGGCTTTATAAACTGCTGATCTGCTGGGACTTTCATGCAAAAGCAATCTCAGGATTACAGAGTGGTCACAATGGAGAAAATATCCAGTGAGCAGTAGCTGTGTGAACGGAAACGCCTTGTTAATGTGAGAGGTCAAAAGAAACTGGGTAGAGTTGGCAGAAAGGCAACAGTATTTTAAATAATCAACATAAAATACATCACAGAATGCACAGCAGCTGGCTACAGCAGCAGAAGACCACGCCGGCTGCCACTCCTGTCAACTACAAACAAAAAAATGGAGGCCACAAGTAGCACAGACTCACCAAAATTAGACAACATATTGAAGAAACGTTACTTGATTTGATGAGTCTCCAACAGTCAGATGGTAGGATCTGAATTTGGTGTAAACAACAGAAAGGCATGGATCCATCCTGGTTTGTACCAATGATTTGGGCTGCTGCTGGTGGTGTAATGGTGTGGGGAATATTTAATGGGCACATTAAGCATCTGAACAGTATTTAAATGCGACAGCCTACCTGAGTATTGTTTATAACTATCTCCATCTCTTCATGACCACTGTGTACCCCTCTTCCAATGGCTACTTCTAGTAGGTTGATGTGCCTTGTCACAAAGCTCAGATAAATTCAAACTGGATTCCTAAACATAATAATGAGTTTACTGTATTCTTAAGGCCTCCAGTCACCAAATCTTAATTCAATATTGCACCTTTGGGCTGTTGTGGAACAGAAGACTCATATCATGGATGTGCAGCTGACAAATATGACAAATCATCATAACAGCAGGGACCAAAATTACAGAGTAATATTGCTGACAACTTATTGAATCTATGCCATAAAGAATTAAAGCTGTTCTGAGGATAAAGGGATGGGTGGAAGATCCCATCCAATCACAGCTCAATTATGTATTTTTAAAAGTATAACCAAGAGCACCTTTATTTGACACAGACAAGGAAGCGTTACTAGGATTTTTGCTTAACAGGTAGAATGTCTTCATTGGAATAATGGTTTGCAACAGGTTTTAGCAACAAACTACAGTTTAAAGCAGGAAACAAAAACAAAGAGGGCTAAATCAAGTAATCAGATATGTAACCCATGACAGAGTAGAATCAGATAAATCCTGTTTTTTATTCCACGTTTAACTCTCCTATCAAGGTCTGTTAACCCTCATGAACCAGCATGGATCCGGCAGAGAGCAGGACTGGGCCACCGATAACCTCACTTTTTTCTGCCCTGCTTCAAAACAAGAGCCACAGCTCAAGGCTATTTTCCACACTTCACCAACTTTCTTTTACCTGCCTGAAGGCTCCGTGCAAGTCCTGTCACATTTATACAGCAGCACTCCCCAAATGCCAAGTGTAGGCTTTGAAGTGTAAAGTCAGTGGAGTTCCCCTTCATTTGCACTGGAGCCTAAACCTGAATGGCTGGTTACATGAAATTCTGAAATTCACACTTCTTTTGTTTGCTTATGAAACAGCATTAGTACCAATCCTCACATATTAGAAAATTATTTCACTTTGTAAAATGTGCATGCCTAACTTGCAACTAATAATTGATTTGAAAGAAAGTTTTGGAGCTTAATTGATGAATTGTGAGACTAGAAAGGCTGGTAAATTTTCATGATAAATGACAGAAAAGAGAAGTAGCCTGAAAGGGGCATAGGTTTGAGGGAAAAGTCAAAGAAAACCTGGCTGGGAGTACAAGTGGCCTGACACTGGTTGAGAAAGGACAAGACTGGTTTTAGAGGAGCTCTGGTGGGAACTGCATCAGTGCTCAGGTCCCAGCAGAGGTCATGTCCCCTTCGCTGTGTTTTCATAAACTCCTGAGTCGTAGGATAATCAAAGAAAGCAAAGGCATTCTCAGCATTTGGCCCAGAAGGCAAACTTTGAAATCAAACCACATAATAGAATAATGACAACCTGGAGGGAATGTAAAGACTTGTCTGTACTTTCTGTTCTCCCCATCTCTGCCAATGTCTCTGATTTTCTTTTTGTTACTTTAAGTTGGTCAGACTCCATTAGCTCCATCACCTCCTCTTTCTCTCAGTCGTAAAGGCCAGCTACAACAACAAATGGAGTCTCTCTTGCATGGGTGTGGTGGCCTGTGGAGATGCAGCTGGGTCCTGTTGTTTCTCCTGAGGCAGCTCGTGCTTCTATTTAGGACAACGTTTTGTTCATCTTCTAAACTTTCTCTTAAATAGTTGACCATTTTCTTATCCTTCTGGCAACAATGGTTATCTTCTATTTCTCTGAACCTTTGGGCACTTTCCTCAGAAACACCATTTTGTTTGTTTGTGTGTGTGTGTGTGTGTGTGTGTATGTGTGTCATACATTTGACAGGTCCTAAAGCTTTACAGTTGTTGTTTTTCCTCTTCCATTTCACGTAATCCAACAGTCCCCACCTCCCACTTCCCTTCCCCTTCACCGCTCTAAACCCTTCCCTGGTTTCCTCTGACACATTTCCTGTACAGTAACGCTTATCAACACTTTGTGACTCTTTCAAGTGATTAATTTAGCCAAAAAGAACCTCAGGCTGAAACAAATGTAGAGCTTACTTTTAAAAGAGAACTTTTACAAACACAAAGAAATACTTGCTAAGATCATCACGACTATAATTTTTTGAGCTTCTTTTATTTTAATTGAGCTACAAGTCAATTAATACTCCTACGACATACCTACATATTGTCATTTTTATCCTTCCGATTTCGCACCCATCATATCCATGGACTTGACCTCTACATATTTGTTTTTTCTGAAGACTTTATATAAATCCATACTTGTATTTCTTACGACTGATAAAATATGACAGATTACAACCACCACACATGCCACAATAACTCCAAGAGACCTTATGCCAGAAATTATTTATTGGAGTTATTTAACCACATCTCATTACAGTTAACAAAGGAGTAGATAATACAAAATTACTTTAAATAGGACGTCCGGTGGAAAAGAGAAATGAGTAGATGCATGTATCATGCTCTCCTGCATTGACCTATAAATTATATTATTTTCATCCCAAACCTGATTAGGTTCTTACCCTGACAAACAGTATCTTTTTTTTAAAAAAGCTCCATGGCCTCTGGAACCAGGCTGATTAAACAAAAAGAGGCCACAAGAGACAACTCACCTCCTTCAACTAGCCAGATAAGCATGCCCACCCTGGCTAACTTGGTGGAAGTCCAAATCAGCGACCTTACCTGCCGACATCAAAGTGGCGTTTACCTCTATTGAAGCTAAACTGGACACAATACAAGCTACAGTAAATGACCTGGGCGTCTGAAGTCTGAAGACCAATGTCAACATGACGAAAGACACATTCAGGCCCTCCAAGCATCATATTTCACCATATCTGAAGCTTGTGCTAAGATCCAAGAACATCGACTAATGTACATTAAAGCATTATTCTGCCCCATCTGGGTAATGTCTATAATAATTTTTTTACTAGAGGTAGACTACCCCCAACCCCATGTGAAGTTAATATTTCCCTTCTATTAAAAGACAAGGATCCCTTTGAATGCAGCAGTTGTTGGCCTATTTAACTTCTGAACGTGGACCAGAAGATTATTGCCAGGTACAAGTCACACGTTTACAGCAGGCCCTTCCTGCAGTAACATCAGATGACCAGTCTGGTTTCATGGCTGGAGGGAACTCATTATATATTACAAGGCAACTTTTTAAGATTATCAGGCTGCCTGATCCTGTGGTAGCAGAAGAGATCATGTCATTGGATGCGTAGAAAGCATTCGATAGAGTCGAGTGAACATATTTTTATTATGTCCTCTTAAAATTCAGTTTTGGGTCCAATTCTATTGCATGGATTAGACTATTTAACAACTCTCCCACTGCCCGCGTCCTTATAAATAGAGAGAGATTTCCCCCTCGTCATCTGCAACCCCCCCCCCCCCTCCCCTTTTTTTTAAAATTTGTGTTAGCAGCAGAACCTCTCGCCATCTTGCTTCATCGAGGGTCAGGAGCAGAGGGCATCACCAGAAATGACATTATAAGCTGTCTTAGTATGCTGACGACTTGCTGCTATATGTATCAAAACTAGTTTAATCTTTCCGGTTATTATAGACATTTTAACTCAATTTGGCAAATATGCTAGTTGTAAATTAAATCTTGGTAAAAGTGGGCTTCTCCTGATTAACCACCTATCCACAGTCTTCCTTCTCAGTCAAGGTTGCATCCAACGGTTTTCAATATCTGGGAGTTTTCATTACTCCTATCTTTTACAACCTTTATGATAGAAATGTTTTCCTTCTCATTGAGAAGTGTAAGCGGGACATGACCCGGTGTTACTCTCTCCCCTTTCCGTAACCAGCAGAATTAATCTTCTAAAGATGGTGATCCTCCTGAAATTCCGCTACCTGTTCCAACATATTAAAGTTTTTATAAAAAGATCATTTCTATGTCTGCAGGAACAGATGCTATCCTCTTTAACACTATATTGCCAAATCAATGAATTCCGGTGTTATAATTACTTCCATGGCTGCAGGTGTATAACGTTAATGTGGAGAAACTTGACTGACCTGCACAGAGACCTGACCTCAACCTTTGGGAAGAATTGGAGTGGAGGCTGCCATTTTGATTTTCTCATCTAACTATGAACACACTCATAAACCTTGTGAAAGATATTTACAGAATAGTAAAAATTGCTATTGCTGGCAACGGTGGGTCCTTAAACAATTGGACCTTGTAGATTAAGAATGGGATGTCATCAAAGTTCATGTACATGTAAAAGTAGACAGAGTCTGGCAGGCCTCCCCTTATTAATAAAGCTTTCTTAATACTCCCTAAAAAGCTGGGGGTCTGGCATTATCCAATTTCGGTCAATACTATTGGATATGCAATATCAAAAAGCTCTGCTGGTGGCTTAACAGTAGAGCTGATAGATGTCCCTCCTTGGCCTAAGTATAGCTGAAAGTTCTCTTTTCAACCCTTTATCAGCACATCACTTCCCCTGAAAATCCATAAGATGTCAATGAACCCTGTGGTAACTAACTCCTTGAAAATCTGGATTCAGTTTCATAAACACCACAGTTTGCCCATCGTGTCAGATCCTACTTTGCGTACCTATTTCGTACCTACTTCGTACCTTTTTGGCAAAATAAGGGCCTGTTCCGGGTCAAGGACCTTTATGAATGAAACACTTTTACTAACTTTACAGAGCTTACAGCTAGGCTTGGGTTGTCGCACTCTCATGATTTCTGTTTCCTTCAAATCAGACACCTCATCAAATCCAGCTGTCCTCACTTTCCCAATCATCCACCAGGGTCACTGACTAACACCTTGCTCACCCAGGACCCTACCCAAAGACGCTCAGTTTGTTTGATAAATAGCCTTATCAGTTGTCCTGATATTTCCTGGACAGCTCATCTCAAGCGAATGTGAGAAGAAGAAATAGGGGTACGCATACCAGATTTTCAGTAGAACCTAATTTTTGAGTTGGATTACCCATTCTCCATGTGCTAGACATGGTTTATTACAATGTAAAGTTCTTTTTAGAGTACACTACACAAATGGCAAAAATGTGTCCATCCATTAGTGAGTTGTAATAGATGTCAACACTGTCCAGCCAACCAAACTCATATTTTTTGGTCCTGTCCAAACCACTCTGACCTTTGAAGCCAATTATTTGACACTCTGGCTGCAGTGCTCAATGTAGAACTCAGTCCTGACCCCAGCTCGGTTTTATTTGGTGTCCACCCACTTAAATTATCTAACCTCTCATCGGTAAAGTGCTGTGTGCTTGCCTTTACAACCCTCTTAGCCATGCGTCTTGTTTTACTTAAATGGAAACATGCTCAACCCCATTCACATAATAGTTGGCTTAGAGAAGTTCTCTCATCAAACCTAAAAAAAATTAGATACTCCCTAGTGGGTTCTTTATAGACATTTAACAAGATCAGGCAACCCTTTCTAGAATATTTACACAAAATAACAATTTTGTCAGAATAAGTAGATGGCCTCCAGGTCAGTTGCACTTTTTATTTTATTTTTATTGATTTATTTTTTCATTTTAGGTAGGGGGGTGGTATATCTCTGTAGACATCATTAGACAGCGTTCTGCTAGCTGTTGAAGTTGTCATTGACGTCAACCAACATCTAATATAGCAAATATTAAACTGCTTGTGAATCTAAAGACATTAGACTTGTTATTTGCAATATGTTCTTTATTTCCTCTGTATTTGAATAAAATATTTAGAAAAGTCAGTTGTCAAAGTAAGTACAATGTGATCCATGTACAGTATGAAACAACCTATGGCAGACTGATCTATTTGGTCCCCAAAAAGTGGAGTGCAAAGCAACCAAATGTACAAAGGTATGAAATGGCGCAACAACTGGCAAGGTTAGAGAGAAATTAGTTTTTTTTTTATGAAGCTAGTATTACATGGCTATTAAATCAAACCATCCATTCAGAGGAAAATAATGTCACACTGCACTTTCAGGGGTGGGAAGATTAGGGAAAACTTGTACTCAAGTAAGAGTAGCAATGTTTTTGTATACTTTTACTAAGTAGAAGTAAAAAAATTGTGATCCAAAAAATTATGTGCATATAAATGTTAGAACAGTGCAAAGTACTTCCGGTGACTACATTATACTATTTACAGTATATTCACTTGACCTACAAATAACACAGTAGGCTCAGCAGATAGAAAATAACATTATAACAATGAAGCTTGTATAAAAACAGTCTCAGTTAAGTCTCAGTTTAACATAAACTGCATGTTTTGGATAAGACATGTTTGTTGTTCATACAGTGAAGTAACTAGAAAAATGGAAAGCCACAAAAATGTAGTAGTACAGTGCAGAAAAACTACCCCTGGAAGTACTTTTTAAAAAGTTACTCATGTAAATGTAACTTGAGTAAATGTAAGTAGTTACCTGCCAGAGTTCCGGTCTGTACATGATTACATTAGGTAAGGGAGAGTTTCTATTTCATGTCTTTATTTTGTTTCTTCTTGTGAGCTATTAGTTTGCGCTTCTGTTCGCAGCCACTGCAAATTCAGGCTAATTAACTATTAGGAGCAGCAACTAACCAAATGGCAATAACAGATCAACTTCAGAGGCAGCGTGTGTTTCTGTGCTGCCAGTTCAGACCTGCCCTTCCTTTAATTACAACTTTGAGACTATAAACTAACAGACATGTGGTCAGAGCAACTATTAAACACCAGTGGGGCCCCCAGCGGCACAAACACAAAAACACACACACACAAAAGAACTTATATTCAAAGACAGCTGTGCACGTTTTAACACGAGAGACAGTTTTCAAAGGAATAAAACAGCCCAAATCCAAACAGTTTCTCTTCGTGTGTCTAAGTTTTTTACATGTCTCTTTTTAAAAGACAGCAGCTGTAAAATTGAGAAACAATGCTGTCTAAAACATCAGGTTTAAAAGAACCTGTAAATCACAAATGTATACAAGGAGATTACAGAATATAAAGCAAATTGCCTCGTTCACCAACAGAGGAAGCAATCTTTTCATCTGATGATAAACAAACCAGGCAGTCAAAGCCTGTTTACAGATTTATCAGAGAAGCCTGCACTAGTAATTAATGCTCAGGGGGAAGAATCATCCAGTCACAAGCCTTTTGCACCACATGTAGACCATACTGTGAACCACAAGGCTAAATGGGGTTCAAACAGATGTTCCAGAGCAATAAACCAAGCTGCGCGAGAGGCGTTTTGAGTCACTTTCAAATCAGAAAGCTAGGGCACCGAAAAATCACAGTTCGTTACATGCAATTAATTAATCAAAATGAATGTCACAGTTTGGTAAATTTTTGATAATAAAACAAATTAATTTGCATTTATCAGTGAACAGCAAAGAATATAATGTATCTGAAGAGAAATAGACAATGGCAACATAAAGCTTTTGTTCTATCCATCTTTCTTCCTCCATTGGCACTGCAACAGTGAACTATAGTGAAACACATGTAATTACAGTCACTTTGGCTTTCGATAATAATGTAAAGAATCTAAATCCCATATTTAACTGGCTTCGAGGACTTTCAGCACTGCAACATTGACAAAACGTCTCTGTTCCCAGAGTGATGCAGTTATTACTTGTAGGTTGAACTATTGCAGTTATTTTTTAATCAGAAACAATTCTGTAAAACATTTTTAGTTCATTCAAAATGGTGCAGCAATAATTCTGAGAACTAAGAGCTATTTTAAATTGTTCTTCTTAGAAAGCCCTCAATAATTAAACTGCATCATATATCAGACTTCTGAATGATCCATATGTTCCTTACAAATTACTTCTCTCAAACTGCAGATTTACTGGTGTTTCCTAGAGTTAAAGTAGAATGGGAGGCATATATTATATTTACCAGGCTGCTCTCCTGTGCAGCCAGCTCCCAGTTTTTGCTCATGAGGGAGACATAATGTTGACTTTAAAGACTAGGCTTGATAAAGCTAACAGTTAGAGTAATTTGGGTTATCCTGAGATATCGCTGTAGTTATGCTGATATAAGCTTAGGCTGCTGGAGGATATAGTAAACACTTTTACTCACTGCTACTTTCTCCTACTACTTTACATTTATGCATTTGAAGTTATTGTTGGCACTCACTTTATGTTGTCTCTCTTTATCTCCAAACATTACATCTGGCCCGGCGTTTCTGTTTAACAGTGTCTCCCTTCCTGGACGTTGCCATGGGCTGATCTATTGCTGCCATTGACTTCATGTTATTCTTTTTACCCCAACCTTCTCATGGTTAAAGCCATTGATGGAACCACTGCTGGCACTTTTTCATCCAACAGATTGAAAGCACAACTGGCTCAGATGTTATTTGTTTTGCTGTTTCTATCTTAAATAAAGCCATTAATAGAGATACTGCTTCTCTTAACTCATTTTGTTTTGGTATACCAAAGAAAAGTGTCTTAAACCAGTTCTTTTTGTGTGTCTCCTCTGTCCTCTAAAGCCCCAAGCTGCGACAGATGGCCACTCACACTGTGCCAAGTTCTGCTGGAGCTTTCTTTTTGTTTTTGTTTTTTTTTACTTTCCACTGTCGCTACATGCTTACTCAGTAAAAGGTTATCTACTATCATCACTTTGACTTTTGTGTTTATTTTAAAAATTCTTCACTGAGATACTATTTATAGCCATATTTCTGGGTATTAATGTAGCAGGCATAAAAATCCACTATTGGCTGATCTCTAATCTGAATCAAAGGCCTGATGATATCAATAACTAACATGTGCTGGACAGAGCAGAGCCTAGTGAGAGATAACTAGAGACCCTCTGCATGATGTTTAGATAGATAAGTGTGTGTTAGTGTGTTTGTGTACGTATTTGAAAGAAAGAGTGTGTTTTCCTTTTAAGCCTGTGCCCATAGGCAGCTTACTTCTGACCAGCAAGGCAAGCCATAATCAGGCTATATTGGATTCAGACATGTACATGCAAGTCCAAACACAAACACACAAACACACACACACACACACACACACACACACACACACACACACACACACACACACACACACACACACACACACACACACAGGACCAGCCAGCTCTTATCTCAGTCTCTAATGCAGCTGGATGGTTTTGCAGAGCCTTCCAAACCAGGAACAAACAGTCCTGCACTTAGGATTCAGAAAATTGTTTTTTTTAAACTAATGAAATAGCCACACAGCTTTATACAAATATCATTACAGATTTACAAAGGTAAGCAGAATTTAACTTTAAAAGCCGTTTTATTTAACCAGCCAATAGCGTGACTATGATGTCCCTTATTTAGGACAATCTAATCAACATATTTTATCACGCAAATCTGCACAAATATTTAATGTTATTTTGACAGCAGTGGAAACAATTGTTGCTTTTCTGTTTTAATTAAAGCACTTAGATAATGTTATACATTTTACTTTAAATTTCTATGTATAGACGGTAAAGCCATGGGACTTTAACCCAAGGTTATCGCACCGTGACTTACTTATAGTGGCCCAGGGTACTACTACAGTTAACTCAGTGCACCCTGAGTATTATACTGTAGATGCTTGAATTGCTCTGTGGTACATTGATCCCCACACACTGTAAGTGGATGTGGGTTGGGTGGTTTAGGAAGTGAAAGTCATTTCTAAAGTAGCCATGCTGACACAAGTCCAGAAATAGTTGTTAAAAGCAAACGGACAGGAAGAAGACTTGAGCTAAACAGGGATGACTAGACTACTACTCAATCTGTCGCAACCTAATCATCTGTCTGTCAGTCCGTGCACGCAGCCAGTTGCCAGGCTGGAAGGAGGCATCACTCTGGACTGACTGGCGCCGGTGACAAGAGCCATGTATAGGAACAGGACGGCTGTAAGTTTTCCCATGTAGTGAGGGAAAAAAGGTCCTGTTTATGACTTGCGAAAATAACTCCTCCATGATTGATGATTGGTAATTCTGGATGAACTCCTTTTGGGCTCAAGATGTAGGACAGCTGCCCTGGGTGCCATACGTAATTTCTTTCCCTCAACTACACTAGACCTCTTATCCATCTCCAGCCCCATGTGCAAATGTGTTATTGGCACTAAAGCATAGAGATTAAGCACTTAATGCAGTTAAGCTCTTATCTTCAGCAATTTTTCCATACTACCCTCATCTTTTTCATCTCCATATCACAAGAAAAGCCATTAAAACACATCAACAAAGCAAGAAGTCAATACACTATATTTTAATGTGTTTACAAAACGGCAAAGATGAATCACAGACTGGATATCTGATGTTATTTTAACATGTATTGTCTGTATCTTAGTTATATATAGATTTGACTGGAATTTTGCTTGAGATAGCATCCTGTAATAAGGGAAACAGTGGGCAGCTATGTTAGCTCTAAGAGTCATATTACCTCAGCTATAGAGAGACAAAACAAGGAATAACCCAAGCCCACACAATCTTCTCTTGCATTGAATGTGTGCTATTTTAAATTGCAACAAATGAAGCACTCTGTTCTTTTTGAACCTTTAATAAATGAACCCGGATAAGAATATATGCTCTTGCAGATGCGGTAATTGCACATTTGTGTGCACCCACTGTTGATGCAAAGATTTAGGCTATGGGGTCTACAAGCTGTGGCTCCATTGCCACAAGTGGGTCTTTAGAGCCTCCACTGTGGCTCTTCATAACTTTGGCCAAACATGATAAAGAATTGAGCAGCATTTAAAAATGTAAAGGTAACAGATACATGCTAGCCTTAGCAGTTTTTTTGCACTAATAGTGGCATATTTTTGTAGAATGATTTGTTTTGTTTTTTGGTTGCAAACTGTGTTTTGTTTTTACATAATTTTCTATTAGATTTTAATATTACATTAAATAAAATGTTTTCTTTCTCTTATGTCAAAGTTTGATGATTTTCCTTATTTAAAACCTAAAAACATTTGATTTTTTTTTCTCTTTAATTTAAAAATCTGAACAAATTACCATTAGTAGACATAGTAAAAATAAGCTATTTTGCTTTGCAGGGTCGTGTACCTTTTGTAGCTCTAAAGAAATGCTGTTAAATGTCTCTCAGGGTTGTAAAGGTTACTGATCCCAGATCTAGCCTAAAATTTGCTTGTGCGTTTTAAAAAAAATGAAAAACATCTGATAAACTGCTTCTTTCAATTGTGCAAACCATGTACTGGTATTTTGCAGGTTTCAAACATGCACAATACCAGTACATTGGATAAAGACAATAAAATATTTGTCGTCTTTTTTCCATTTATCTCTTTTATTCAATGCTGTAAACCTGTTTATTTTACTAAGATATATGAGATCTCAAAAGTGTACAAATTCCTGTTAAAATTACAGGTTTTTTGATTTAAAAAGATTTACCGCATCATTCGGTTGAAAAACAAACATCTGTGTGAGAGAAAGCAATATAAACAGTAAAGAAAAAGCCACAATAAATGTACACACCAACTAACTAATATTTTGTTGAAGTGCATTATGAGTGAATTTTAAAATTTACTATTTTTTGAATTCACACTATCGTAAATGTGAGTAATTGGAAATAGGGTTCAGTTCTGCTATTAGGCTTTTCTTGACATTTGCTCATAGCCATCATTTAGCTAAATAAGCCTCTTTCGCAAAACACTTCAAACTGGAATTAAGGCGCCTTTTTGTTTGTCTTCATATGTTTTGTGAAAAGATCCACGCATCAAGAGGGGGCAGAAGTCAGCCCCCCTCCTTTATACCCTTGACTTGCCAAGTGAGGTAGTCACAGGCCTGCAACTGCTGACTTCTAAAGGAGAAAACATGCTTATGCGAGTGAGTAATGGAATGATAATGTATGGTTTGTACAACCAGCCAGCAGCATGATTTTCTGGTGCCAAAAAACAGACTGAGAAGTAATTTCTGATGAGAAAAGTAAAAAGATAAGATATATATTATATATTTGAAGAGTTTGCTTGGCTAACAAGAGACGTTGCAAAAACATGTGGATAATGGACGATTTTGATGTGAAAAGAAGGTTATGAGGAGTTTTATGACATTCATTGTATTCGTAGTGTTAATGTCGATGATGCAACATTGCTCGTCAATCTGCACTGCCGGTTATGTTTTTCGGTACACTCACAGCTTGTTTATGAATGACCAGAGGCAGCTAAGAGGAATGTTTTGTGCCAGAGGTAATAGTTGACAGAGAGGTTACGATTCTCATATAGTTTTAAAGGTATCAGTCAAACGAGGAGAGCAGATAAAGGCTCAAGCATTACATACATACGATTGAAAAGTGAAGGCAGTCATTAATAACTGGTGAAAACAGTTGCGGATGACCGGACATTTCGAAACTTTTCCAAAACCTTGTTGGAGAATGTTTAATAGTCTCATTAAAATAGAGAAGAATGAGTGGGTCCTAATTCTAAAAAGTATGTTTGGTTGTTATACAACACCATAAATCACTATGAACACCATCTCCACAGTGAAGTATGGTGGTGGCCGCATCATGCTATGCAGTTGCTTTTCTTCAGAAATTGGGATTTTTATCAAGGTGGTTAAAGTTATTAACAGTTCCAAATACAAGTCAGTTCGGACCCAAAACCTCCAAGAATTCTGTTAGAAACCTAAAGGTGGAGAGGAATTTTATTTTTCAGTATCAGGCTGCTTCCAGAAAGGACAGCTTCCTATGTGGGTGCTGTGTACCACTTTAAAGACACTCTGTAGCTATCGATCTCTCAGCACCTTTTATACAAGATTAAAGACATATTGAGACCTAAATAAAACAATGGGAGGACATTACTAACGATTTAGGAGTAAAAGGTGATTTTAAAAAGCTGTTAGTCATCTTTGCTCACAGTCAGTTTACTCTGGCATCAGTCAGCACCAAGTGACAGTGAATTATGATAATTTTGTTAACAACTGATGATCTAATTACATAGGGTTAGGGGTTATGCACCCTGCTTTTTGCTGTAGTCTAGTGGCGAGCACAAAACATATAGCCTCCTATCTTAAAAGCTATGGAGAGCCGTTTCATTCAAAATTAAATAAATACTGCTATTGATAAATTATTAATAAATATTCCATGAATTAAATAAATATCCCCATGAAATCAAACAAAATAATTATGTTAAAAGAAATGTTCATCTTATTTCATTTAATTCATTTCAAGATTTATTTAATTTACTTAAAGATTTATTTATTTATTTAATAATGCAGTTTTATTTTGTGACACTTTTATTTTGTAAAGCTACTTTACATATTTCAGTGACTTTTACTTTTTAACCCCGTTTTTCATTTTGAGCTCTTTTTATTTCATGTTCTTATATTCAAATGAGGGGGCGGAGCTTTATCTGCTGGGTGATGCTGGGACAGCAGGACCGAGCTCAATTCGTGGTTGTGGCCGGCAAAAGCATGCCGGTTCTTGCCAGAAGGCATCATGCTGGAGCTTCTCCCGCCAGTGCCGCAGCATGCTGGAGGGCGCAAATCCCCAGGCTCCCCTGATGCCAGACCGGCCGTAAAAGTCTGCCACGACGGTTGCCGCTGTTTTTGTGGAAGCCAATGCTGATTATCGGCAAACGGTTGTGTAGTTATTGTTACTATTGCCTGTTAGTCAGTAATTACTTTCAAATGATGATGTCATTATTGGTTATTATTTAATAAAGAGCGTTAGACCCATAACCCATAATATTAACTTGAGATGGAAAATAAATAGCACCATGTGTGTGTATGACGTGCTGAAAGGATGACGAAGACTAATTGCACAAACAGCTTCCACATAAACAGCGGCAACTGCCGTGGCAGGCTTCTACGGCCGGTCTGGCACCTTCTGGCATCCTTCGCAGAATCCCCTGGCTCCCTCCAGCATACTGTCTTCTGTCAAGAACCGGCATGTTTCTGCCGGCCACAGCCATGGATTGAGCTCGGCCCTGCTGTCCCATCGCCGCCCCACAGATAAAGCTCCGCCCCCTCATTTGAATATAAGAACATTAAATAAAAATAGCTTAAAATGAAAAACAGGGTTAAAAAGTAAAAGTTACTGAAATATGTAGAGTAGCTTTACAAAATAAAAGTGTCACAACATAAAACTGCCTTATGAAATAAATAAATAAATCTTTAAGTAAATTAAATAAATCTTGAAATGAATTAAATAAAACAAGATAAAAATTTATTTTAACATAATTATTTTTGTTTTATTTCATGGGGATATTTATTTAATTCATGGAATATTTATAAATAATTTATCAATAGCAGTATTTATTTATTTACTTTTTGAATGAAAGAGCTCTCCATAAAAAGCAGCCTCATAGTGAGTTGAATCATAAAATCCTGATCATAAAGAATAGTCTAATCAGGAGCCAGAGCCTCAGGCTAATAGCTAGTTGTTACATTGCTAAAAATATAAAAGAAATTTTTATTGGCACAGAAACAGAAAAGCATAACAAATCACAAGTTATATAAAAAGACAATTTCTCAATAAAAATAAAAGCATGACAATTTAAAACCTCTAGCAATAACTCTAACAGATTTAGAGCACAAATAAAGAAGAACACCATGCATGGTAATGTTATATATTGAGGTTGAAAGTCAAGCTATTGAATGACACAAAGTTGCTCTATTTAGCTGGTGAAGAACTGGGGAGAAATAGACTATCTATAGTATTAGTGTGTGTGCGAGTATGTAGGTTTGGGAGAGGAACGATGTAAAGAAAGAAAGGATCCGAGACGGGATAGGTCTGTACATAGCTGACATGCATCCAGGCATATTTCTTTATAATTAGATGTGCAATATATGTCAAGCAGGCATAGCTGAGATACTTATGAGACATAAATACATGCGTGCTACACAATGACACTGTCAGATAAGCACATGTATGTGCACTTACGTATTGACAGAAGGAATGCTAAAAGGCAGAGACCATGTCATTTTATTTTATTATAAACTTTCTCTGTAACGCGCAAAAAGCTTTAATGAACAGAAATAGGAAGTCAGCGATGTATATCTGGCAAAATAAGGCATTGTCAAATGGAAATAAAATCTTAATTTAAATTGTTTTACACAAAATAAACAACAAAAATGGACCAATGTTGGACCAGCGTTTGCTTTTCTGCTCTTTAATCTAACCAAACAGCCATGTCAGCAGTCAATATGTCTTTTGAAATCAATAAACGGAGAGAGTTCAAGAGCACTCTTACAACTCACAAATAAAAACAATATCCAGTCTCTCAAAAAGACCAGGAGCTGCTGATCTAAAATTTAAAACTGATTTAAAAAAGCAAGCCCAACTTCCAAATGTGTTCAAATGTTCAACTGATAAAGGTCATGTAGAAAACTCTAATGAAGAGGATTTATTCCCTGAGAACATAACAGGCATGTTATTAATCCTTTATGCAATCAGGTGGAAATATCCTAATGAGATTAAAATATTTTTGTCAAGAGAGACCAAGGCTCAAGGACAGCATGTTCTGCTACTCTGGAAAACTAAGCAGGCCAGTCAATGTTAAAATCACAAAGCGCAACCTTAAGTCAATGAATGCCTTTGAAAGATTTTTACCAACAATTAAATAAGGCATAAAGCAACATCTAGTGGCAATAAGTCAGTCTGTTTGTGTCACCAAAACAACCCGCCCCCTCCCAAACAGTCTTCAGTTCTCTTTATTATGAGTCTATTATGAGGTAAGTCTCCATTAGGTTTTGCGATGGAACTTTTAAGTAATGAAAAACATAAGTGGAGCATTAAAACGTACATTTCAGTAATAACAAGTAGTCCAACTACATCTGAAAGCCATGTAAAACAGGTTTCCTCCAGTGTCGATTGCTCTAAGACTGCAAGGGAAACTCAGCTTCCCCTAAAATGTCAAATATATACTGTTGTGTGTACATGTCATTGACTAAATATGCGCTACAACGCGCTCAACGTTTGCTCAGAATCAGCTACTTATCACTGGTAACGACGTGGCTTTCCTCTCACTCATTCCCGCAGCTTCAGAGCGCTTTAAATAGTGAGTTCAATAGCGAAGCAAAAATGCTGGGCTTTGTCCCACCCCTCGGACGCTCAGCGTCTCTGGGGGTCTATGGGGCAGCCTCGGCTGCAGCAAAACGAGACGAGTCATTGGATAAATGCTGGGCTTTGTCCCGCCCATCGGACGCTCAGCGTCTCTGGGGGTCTATGGGGCAGTGGGCTGGCCTCGGCTTGCCCGGACGCTCAGCTTCTTCATAATGATTGGATGATCTGTCTGAGGCTGAATCCCTTTTTGATTGACAGCGAAATGAGCGAATCAGCGATCTTGAAATTGAGCTTCCCCTCCTTGAAAGACCAGCATCCGCCACTGGTTTCCTCATATAACAAAGGTATAAGTAATACATAAATCATCCAGTAAAGATGTTGAATAACCGAAAATAAACCTACAAATAAACCTGTATTTATAATAATGTGAATGTGTTTTGGAGAAATGCTAAAATACACATCTATTTGTAAATGGTTTGTATTGTAATTTGCTGATTTTAGTTAATTCATTGGACTGAACTGGATATATGCAATTAGATATGAAATGGACCTGTTTGCCTTGAGTGATTTGAGATGGCTTTTGTTGTGAACTCACCTTAGAATGAACTAAAGCTAAAGTTTTTCCAGTCTTTGCAGTGAAGATTTAAGTTGGAAAACAACGTTTAAGTGCTAAAACAATTGAAAGAAGACGAGGGCACCCTGATAGCTCCCTGGATTAAACTGTGAGGGAAGTTATTGTTTTTTTTATTTAAAAATGTGGAAAGCATCCAGTTAAATCTGAATGAAAAATGAGTTCTGGTTGTCTACGAAAAACCCACTTTGTTCTGATGGAGTCTGCTTTAGACCTCATTCTGATTGTTTGTGGAAATTGGGGGCAGTTATCGGGAACATGCAAGAAAAGAAAGAAATAAACAGGACTTTTTAAACACGCACACACACACCGTGACACATTAATAATAATTTCAAGGAACTTCAAAAGCAATAAACAGAAATCAAATTAAAATGTTCAAGGGCAGTTGATTGTATTCAGTTGGAAATGAAAAATAAATGTCTCTCCTTTCCATCTTTGTCTCATCTCCATCTTTCTGTCCCAAAGGAGGGTGTGCAGCATTCTAATGAAAAAGCAGCCTTAATATAATTTTCCTCCCCAAGTCCATCTGGTAATAATTGTAGCATGTAGCAAATGTAGCTGTGTTTGGATAAAGCTCTGAGATACATGAGGCCCCCTGACACTCACCAAGTAAACGTGTGTGTGTGTGTGTGTGTGTGTGTGTGGGCGAGACAAAGCGGGAATGAAAAAAAAAAAATCATGTGACTGGTGAGAGGCTTTGCTGTGACCACGCTCGCAGTTGTGAGACTGCCAAGCAGCTGGGTGATGGGCCAGCATAACTAAATCATCTTTATTGTCAGCGCAGTTTTACATGGACGAGCAGAGACCGGGTCGGGCAGTTTGGTGACCTCTGCTCTTACATGGGATTAATGTGACTTAAGTTATGATTAGTGGCAACTAGAGGCTTAGACTGTTTTGAAAAAGACCCAAATGCACACAGATTAACACACGTCTATATTTAACTGATATTTACTGCTTCTATGCCGATATCCAGCCAAACGGATTTTTTCAAAAAGATTCAGAAGTTAAGTTTAGTTCAAACTTTTTTGATCAACTGAACATTTCACCTTTAGAATCAGAATCAGAATCAGAATCAGAAAAGCTTTATTGCCAAGTACGTTTTTGGACATACAAGGAATTTGTTTTGGCGTAGTCGGTGCAATACAGTACAAATTAAACAGTACAAACATATCTACAATATAATATAAATATAAGTGCACAGTTTTAAGTGAGTGAGAGTAAATATAGAGCAGTATAAGATGCAAGAGCGATACAACAGTGCAGGTGATCATTGTGCAAGTAAAGCAGTGCAAGTAAGCAGGAGTCCAAGCTGAGCGTTAATGTAACGCATAGAGTTGCAGGTTACAGGTGTCCTGTCAGCAAAAAAAGGGGGGGTGTGGGGGAAAGGGGGAATGTCAGGGTGGTTTCCGGGCTTTGTTAACCAGGCTGGTGGCAGATGGGAAAAAACTGTTCTTGTGGCGTGAGGTTTTGGTCCGGATGGACCGCAGCCTCCTGCCAGAGGGGAGAGTCTCAAAGAGTCTGTGACCGGGGTGGGAGGGATCAGCCAGAATCTTCCCTGCCCGCTTCAGGGTCCTGGAGGTGTACAGTTCCTGGAGCGACAGTAGACTGCAGCCAATCACCTTCTCAGCAGACCGAATGACACGCTGCAGCCTGCCCTTATCCTTGGCTGTAGCAGCGGCGTACCAGATGGTGATGGAGGAGGTGAGGATGGACTCAATGATGGCTGTGTAGAAGTGCACCATCATAGTCTTTGGCAGGTTGAATTTCTTCAGCTGCCGCAGGAAGAACATCCTCTGCTGGGCTTTCTTGATGAGGGAGCTGATGTTTGGCTCCCACTTGAGATCCTGGGAGATGATGGTTCCCAGGAAGCGGAAAGATTCCACAGTGTCAATTGTGGAGTCACAGAGGGTGATGGGGGCAGGTGGGGCTGGGTTCTGCCTGAAGTCCACAACCATCTCCACTGTCTTTAGAGCGTTGAGCTCAAGGTTGTTCTGGCTGCACCAGTCCAACAGATGGTCCACTTCCCATCTGTACGCGGACTCGTCACCATCAGAGATGAGTCCGATCAGGGTGGTGTCGTCCGCAAACTTCAGAAGCTTGACAGACTGGTGACTGGAGGTGCAGCTGTTGGTGTACAGGGAGAAGAGCAGAGGAGAGAGAACACAGCCTTGGGGGGAACCGGTGCTGATGGTCAGGGAGTCAGAGACGTGCTTCCCCAGCCTCACGCGCTGCTTCCTGTCAGACAGGAAGTCAGTGATCCACCTGCAGGTGGAGTCGGGCACACTCAGCTGGGAGAGCTTCTCCTGGAGCAGAGCTGGGACGATGGTGTTGAAGGCAGAGCTGAAATCCACAAACAGGATCCTGGCATAGGTTCCTGTGGAGTCCAGGTGCCGGAGGATGAAGTGAAGGGCTAGGTTGACTGCATCATCTACAGACCTGTTGGCTCTGTAGGCAAACTGCAGGGGGTCCAGGAGGGGGTCGGTGATGTCTTTTAGGTGTGAGAGCACAAGGCGCTCAAAGGACTTCATCACCACAGAGGTCAGGGCGACGGGTCTGAAGTCATTAAGCCCTGTGGTCCTTGGCTTCTTGGGAACAGGGACGATGGTGGAGGACTTGAAGCAGGCTGGCACATGACATGTCTCCAGTGAGGTGTTAAAAATGTCTGTGAAGACTGGAGACAGCTGATCAGCGCAGTGCTTCAGGCTGGCTGGTGAGACAGAATCCGGACCAGCAGCTTTCCGGGGGTTCTGTCTCCTGAAGAGTTTGTTGACGTCCCTCTCCTGGATGGAAAGGGCCGTCCTCGGCGTGGGTAGGGGGCTGGTGGGGGGGAACTTCAGGGTGGGGGTTGGAGGTGCCAAGGCCCCTCTTGAGGTTGGAGAGATGGGGGTGGTGGATTGTGGCTGCAGCTGTTGGGGGGCGTCGTGGGAGATGGTTGCAGGACTGTCCCTTTGTCTTTCAAAGCGGCAGTAGAACTCGTTCAGGTCGTTGGCGAGGCGTCGGTCGTTGATGGAGTGGGGGGCTTTCGGCTTGTAATTGGTGATTTGCTTGAGCCCTTTCCAGACAGACGCAGAGTCGTTGGCTGAGAACTGGTTTTGGAGCTTCTCAGAGTACAGTCGTTTGGCCTCTTTCACTGCCTTGCCAAACTTGTACTTAGCCTCTCTGTATATGTCTTTGTCCCCACTCCTGAAGGCCTCTTCCTTATCCAGTCTTAACCTTCTGAGTTTAGCTGTGAACCAGGGTTTGTCGTTGTTGTAACTCACCCTGGTGCATGATGGTACACAGCTGTCCTCACAGAAGCTGATGTAGGAAGTCACAGCCTCTGTGTACTCGTCCAGACTGTTGGTAGTAGTCCTGAACACATCCCAGTCTGTACAGCCTAAACACGCCTGGAGATTCTCCACAGCCTCACTGCTCCACTTCCTTGTCCTCACAACAGGTTTGCAGAGCTTTAGTTTCTGCCTGTATGCAGGAATCAGGTGGACCATGATGTGGTCGGATTGGCCCAGTGCAGCACGTGGGACGGCGTGATAAGCGTCTCTGATGGTGGTGTAACAGTGATCCAGAATGTTGTCCTCTCTGGTCGGACATTTTATAAACTGTCTGTATTTGGGAAGTTCGTGGGTCAGATTACCTTTGTTAAAGTCACCAGCGACGATTACTAAGGAGTCCGGGTTGGTCCGCTCCACACTCAGTATCTGGTCGGCGAGCATGCGCTGTGCGACCTGCACGTTAGCTTGCGGCGGGATGTAAACACCGACCAGGATGAATGAAGCGAACTCACGGGGGGAATAGAAAGGCTTACAGTTTAAGATGAAGGATTCCAGGTCTGGAGAACAGTGCTGCTGAATCACTGTCACGTCGTTGCACCAACCACTGTTGAGGTAAAAACAGATTCCTCCACCTTTCGCTTTGCCGGAGAGTTCCGTGTCTCTGTCCGCTCTGTAGAGCTGGAATCCTGCCAGCTGCAGCGCAGAGTCCGGTATTAATCCACATAGCCACGTCTCCGTGAAGCACAAAACTGCCGATGAATAAAAGTCCCTGTTTTTCCCCAACAACAGTTGTAGTTCCTCCATTTTGTTGGGAAGTGAGCGCACGTTAGAGAGAAATATTCCAGGTAACGGTGTTCGTAGTCCACGCTGGCGAAGTCGTACCAGCACCCCAGCCCGTTTCCCTCTCTTCCTGCGTTTCACCGCGTGAACAAAGGTGAGCTGCACCTTTGACCAGAATGTCCAAATATTCCAGAGCAGTAGGTAGAAAAGTTGGAAATAACTCCTCTGGTGTAGTAGCCCTGATGTTCATGAGTTCTTCTCTGGTGAGAGAGCTCCGGGTACCATCACAGAAGACCGTTTTAAAGCAAAAAACAAAACAAAACAATGCGCACCAACACGCCGAGGCGACCATCTGCGGCGCCAAAGGTTCTCATATCAGAGTCAGATTATCAAAGGAGTACTTAACATATCAGACTCATCCCTTAATACTGTCAGGGGACTGAGGTGATTTCACAATGATTACATCATTAAAAACTATAATATGTCAATGTTGTTGAATTAAATCCAGGTTACGTCTTTGTGTTGTTGCTTTACTCAATCCACACAACAATCCTCCTGTACGTTCTGGTGAAATCTGCAGAAACAGATTCATTCAAGTAGTCCAAACAATCATCAGTACAATTAATATTCTTCTTCAAAGTCAAAATCAGTTGACTAATTAAGCACATTTAAAATGTGCTACATTAGGCAGGATTTCATTATGGTATCCTGAATTTTTTATCACCCAGAAATAAACTATACTGAACCTTTAATCTCCCTGTGCTTTTTCTTTTTGTTGTGTGTGTTTCAATTGCGTTGTTTTAGTAGTGTTTTCAGCAATAAATCTGTAACTAATGACATTTTCACATCATCTTCACTCTATAACTTGTGTAAAGTCTCTAAACATTGTGCTAAGGTGTAGCTATAAACAAACATATTTCACAGACTTCTGCATTTTCTCACTTATGTGGCAAAGGGGAGATAATAGAGCTTATATCGAAACTACAACCTGCTATTGTGCAGCTATAAGGTGTGATTCTTTTCACTGAGGTTAACCTGAAACAAATGTAAAATTCCTCCAAACTCTGGAAAACCATACAATAATAATAGATGTTTAATAAATTAAGAAAGATGTATCCCAAAAGAGCATTACTCACAAACTAAAGTGTCTACTCCCTCTGACACCCAATGGCTAAAAGCAGAGGTCCACAATTTACGACAGCTAAAACAAAACGAAAATATTGCTGAGAATATTGTTCTAAGTGCTTAATAGCCTCCCCTCACAGAGCTGCACCGTGAGGGGTAAGGGTAATCTCAGGGTAAGCACTACCTCCCTACAGGGCCATTTTCTGGAGTAGATTTCTATGTAGTTACCTTGTTTTTAATGTGGTAGTTGTAGTGGAAATGGAAAAGAGTAAAGAACGGTCCCAAAAAACTATCTTGGTTCCTCAAAAATGTTCCTGAAGATATTAAGAGATTGGCAATGTTTTCTTGAGTAAAAGCTATCTGGTGACATTGAATTTCAAGACAATCTAAAAACTTCAATCTGAAAATTTAAAACTACACAACATAAAAATGAATTACTTGTTTTCCACTTCTATGGAACTGATTTGTTAAAAACAATATTTAACCAACAGAGAGCTTTCTTACAGGTAAGCCTGTTTGATCAGCTTTCGCTTTTATAATTCACTGTATGATGTAGTCAATCTCTGTTTTAGGGATTAAGGCTAACCCAAAATAATTAGCATTTCTTTGACACAGTATCCTTCATTCAATGGCAATACACTGATGGCTAGTAAAAATAAACTGTATATAAACATGTGTCCTCTGCCTCCAAGCTTTAAATTCCAGATATTCTTTTCTAAATACAAGTGGAGAGCTGCGCAAACCCAGTCCAACAGAGAGCTATAATTGAACCTCAAGTCTTGCAGTTACCGTACATACAAGAATACCACAATGTAAACTATAAACTGTGACCAACATAGAGGTTTAAAATATTCTGAGACGATATCTCTGAAGTTTCACAGCCCCAAAAAGGGAATTTGAGGAAAAAAAAGATCATGTCATAAATCCCCAAAAAAGAACAAAATGTGAGAGGTGACACAGTTGTTCCTCTTTGCAGTAAATGGAGGGAACTGACACATGAAAAACCACACACTCTGTTTGGTACATTCACAGGCAGTGTGACTGCAGAGTATGTTTACACAAAAATACAAAGCACAGTGCAAAGCTGAATTAATGATCATCTGTTTCCATTTGATATCAGACATAAGAGACATATTTCCAATGTTCACCCTTCTGACCTTTTCAAGGTAAATTAGTACTGATCCATAATAAAATCTTCATTTCAAAAAATTCATAGTTTTCCAGACACACATTTCAAGAGTTCTCCATCAGATTTTACCTTACAATATGTAAATGTGAATGCAAAACAATGACCTTGTTGGAATGTATTAACTTTAGGTTTACCATTGCAATGATGAGATTGGGCCCAACTTGGTTGTGTAGTAAAAGGGTAATAAACTGCTTTTTTGTATATGGACATATGTAGATCATCTCTAATTTAAAATCTGGATCACTTAAAGTGCTAATGCTTTGTATGGACTTATAAACTAGAACTAGTTTAAGAACCACAGGTCCAGTTTAAAACCCAAAATGATATCAGACGTTATCTTATTTTTTGAAAGTGTCAGTGACTCAAACACCAAAACGACCGATAAGTTACAATAAAAGATTGTTCTTTTCATATGACAATTCAATGGTGAAAAACATAACTAATCAGTATTTCTTCACTAGTGTGTTGCGGGTCTTTGTCAGGGCAAAAAGATGCCAGAAAAATAAATACATAAATAAATAAAATAAATGAAGTCTCATCTATTCACCCTCCTTACTGTGAGTGGTGATACTGTCCTGCAGTGCAAGTTGGCACACATTGTATCACACATAGAAGAAGAGATACAAAGTTTGCTATGCTAACTGAGCGGGGTGATATGCAGCTACAATGTAGGCAATATAAGATACTGTTTTCCTGAGAAATAAAGGGATGCCGACCCCCTTCACAATTTATTACATTACCAAGCAACAAAAAGAGTCAGCGGGTGGAGCTATCATGTGACCGCCTGCTAAATTTGTAGAAGTCTCCCTCAGTTCTGGTGCTGCACTGGGATGAGCGAGTATCCTTTCCTTGCCACTCAAGGAGTAAAACTCCTCTCACCATTCAGCATTACCTATCTCTGTCAAAATGGCTTATCAGCTCTGGTTCAGAATGCCAAATCAAACTGGACACAGCCAGACCTCAGATTTTCCTTGTCTACAATAACTCCAGACTCTGAAGCTCTTATCAGGTGCAAAAATCATGATCAATTCTCACATTTATTGCTACAAATTGCGGTTGATTTTGTTGGAGTTGCACCAAGGTTGAACTTGGTGCTGATTAAGGTTTTTCAAAGTACAATAAGCTCCAGTACTTAGTTTCAGATAGGTAGCCAGAAGAAATTTTTATTTTATAAACCTGAATTTTGAATTGCATTTTTCTAAATTTATTTCAGTTTTGTTGGAAAAAAAAAAAAAACTGCCACTGAAAAGTTTTTTTCATTACTACAATGTTGGTTACAGCATCTTTGAAAAACTACAAAATGTGAGTTATAAACAACAATTCTCAGTATTTGCAGTTCTTCCTTTCATGCAATGTTGTGAGTGATTACACTAAATCTTATGTCAGCCAAATTTTTAAAAAAGCAACTGAGAACCACTAATTTAAATAATAAAATTTATATAAAAAGCATTTATTTTTTTATTAGAAAAAGAATGTCTGGAAACTGAAATATTTTTCCATACTGTGAAAATGAAAAAAATAAATCAAATGAATTATTTTCCATACTTTTAAAGACTGCATAAGGAATCCTGTTGTGTAACACTTTAGTTTTTACAGTGCAGTTTCAGATCTGGTCACAGATATTAGATTTTTGTAGCTACAATATGGGTCTCATGAGGGTTAAGAGGCAATATGCATACAAATGTTTGAAATGCATGCAACTAACTTGCCAGATTCATAGTAGATTTTCCACCAGTCCGTGCTCATACCACAGTTTGAAATCCTAGCAGGGCCACTTACACAAAGGAGCCATTCACCGGGGTTTGTTCGTGACTTATGAGCATGCACTCACGCACGCTCATGGACACAGAGACATACGCACAGCTTTCAGTCAGTCTAAAATTTAACCAAACCTTAACTGCCCCAAAACCCCACAGTGACCGCGTAAAAAGTGGTTCTCATGTTACAAACTCACCCAAAATAGACCTTAAGTACATAGTGGAGACATCTGATGACGTAAATTATAGTTTAGACTGATCATACACATTAGAGTGTGCAAAAACACACACAGACTCTCTTTTACTAGCTTAAATGCAGAGAAAAAAAAAAAAGTAAAACATGCCAACTTGTGGTGCAAATTAAGTGATTTAGGTTCACTCCAATTCTGTTTGTGGGGTATGAATGTCTAAGTCTAAAAGAAAATACACAGTAATTCAAATATACAACAAATAGGTTCAAATATGTAGCACTTTCAATTATTTCACACCACGACATTTGAAAATTTGGGTCAAGGAAAAAAACTGAGGCACACAGCTTTCTCTTGTGGGTTTTCCAAATGAAGACTAATGCTTTCAGGACTGAAAAAAAAAAGAAAACTACTCTCCCATCCTGGGATTGGGGGAGAGAAAGAATCACTAGAGGATGTACTCAAAAAGCAGTAGTTTGTAGAAAAAGTGATCGCTGTAGAGGAAACAGGCGCTAAGACTTCTGGCGCTAGTGGGCTGAGCAATCAAAACAATCCCTCTATGCTCAGATTGAAGAGAAAGGGATTGACGCCAGACTCTTCAGCACGCTTCGTCTGAGAGAGGGGGGTGTGGTGGGGAGAGAAGGAAGGAACAAGAGATATACAAAATGATAGGGAATGAAGTGGAGACGGACAGTAAATAAGAAGTCCCTCTACTTAACTTCCCTTATATCTTTCTCTTTCTCTGTTCTCCTCTTCTCATCACTTTATTTTTAGGTTTTTTAAATAATTTCAGTCAAACTTTCTTGGCTTTTTCCAGCCTCATCCACCATGTATGTTTAATAAATCAGGGTTGTAGAGAAAGTACATGGGAATTTCCCACACCATGGCAGGACCAGACCCAGCCCCCACCACCCACACTAGCTCGTTTTATGCCTCTCCCTTGACTCCCTCCATCTGCTGTCAGGGGAGTCTTGAGGAAAACCACCCATATTCCACCACAGACTATTCTGGATGTTTGCCGGAAATGTATCCCTCACAGACTTTAAACTTGAGCTCTATAAAAGTCAAAGAATAGAAGATTATTTCTCTACTTTTGAATAAAAAAAGTCCATCTTCAGTAAAATTGTCAGTCTGAGAAATAATACAAAAACAATCTAATTCCCTGAGGTGGGAACACTGTTTTGAAGCAGTTTGAAAGGATTTTAACATCAGAAACATTTGATCCCTGAGCTCCAATTATCCAAACATTTTCTGTGCACTTATTTAGGTCAAAGCTTCAACAGGACAAACCTAAAAAGTCCCAAAGCATTTTATTCATAATGATGAAGTCATTTCCAAAACACCTCAAGCTAATCTAAACCATTTCTTATTCAGTCTCCAACAATGCACCCATGTAAAATGTAAACATCTGATTTTTACTTTTATCATTTCATCGATATCCAAACAAAGCTTTAATTGACTAAACATGAGATTTAGAAACCGTTTTCAATTTTGTAGACAGGATGAAGTTTTTCTCCTTCCAACTCCAGATTGTGTGCTGCTATCTCCTTTGTTTACAAGGCTGTGCAGATGCGTGCAAGACAGTGCAAGTGTTAACACCTTACTAAACATGAATTACATCATCTTTCCTTTTAAGTGTATAATTACAGTCCCACTGCACTAAGGCATAGAGGTCTAAAGAATTCCCCTAAAATTATTTCTGCATTTCAACAAGACCCGAGCAGATGTCTAATGAAGAGGTTAGTGGTGTGTTTTTGCATAAATACACAGAAATAAACTTCATACATTCAAAGAGATATGATAACAACGTTGTGGCCTCTCTTTTCTGCTGCACATTGATAGGAAGACAACTGTAAGCAGGTTCCTTGTCAGGGTAGTAAAATGCTTTTCTTATACACTGTAGATTTTACAAAAACAAAGGGAGATTACACAAGAGGATACATGCCTCTTGATTATTAAGAAAGGACATTTTGAAACTAGAAACTTCTCTGGGGGCCTTAATGTAGAATATATTGCCAAACGTATTTGCTCATCTGCCTTCCCACACATATAAACTTGAGTGACTTCATATTGTTAACCCATTGTGTTTAATATGATATCAGCTAACTCCTTGCAGCTACAATATAACAGCTTCAACTCTTCTGGGAAGGCTTTCTACAAGGTCAACTAGTGACCATTGTTCCACATCTGTGAGGTTAGACACTGATGTCAGGCAAGAAGCCTTGACCAGTGGTCTCTGTGTTGAGTTCAGGACTCTATGCCAGTTGAAGCATTTCAAGACTTCCTTTTATTGGAACTAAGGGATCAACCAAACTCCTGAAAAACCAGCAAACACCATAAACCCTTCGGCACCACACTTTATACTTGACACAATGTAGTCAGACAAGGGCCGTTCTCCTGACAACTGCCAAACACTTATTAGTCCACTGAACTGCAAGACAGAGCGGCAAAATTTGTCATTCCAGAGAACATGTCTCTGCTGCTCTAGATTTCAGAGGAGGCATGCTTTACCTCATTGCATCCAACACTTTGCATTGCACTTGGTGATGTAAGATTTGGATGCAGCTTTTCAGCCATGGAAGCCAGTTCCATGAAGCTCACTGTTCATGAACTAATCTGAAGGTCTGTATCTATGAAATCTGCAGAAAGTTCAAAGACTTCCTGACTGTGACCTCTTCTTTGGCTAACATTTGTATACTCAGTCTGCATGTCTAGGTCCTGGATTGTGTACACATGTGGCCATGGAAGTGATTCAATGGCTTAGAGAGGAAGTCCAATACATTCAGAAATCTAATATATATAGTTAATTAATTAATATATAGTAAGGCATAAACTTTGTTTTTAAAAGTGCTTAAAAGTTGGGTTTTGTATTTTATGTGAACATTTTGTTTCAAATGTCTTAGCATGGACTGGATATTTCAATACAACGAAGTAGAAATATATAAAAAATTAAGTCAACCTCTACGTTTAGAGGCCATAACAAAAGTGGAACCAATTGCCTCTGATTTGATAGATTAGGCTTTTCACTCAGGATCAGCAGCCTCTTTGTCATGAACGTCCTACATAAATCACCAGGCACACAGAGATCCAGCTATATTACCCTCACAATACTGGATTTGTTGGTAAAACCAAAACAAATCTGACTTAATAACAACTCAGTCTTTTAGTTCAAAATCAGTGTTGTGACATGCAGTAGTATCTGAATGATCAAACACCATCCTGATGAAAATCAAAGCATGTCGTTTAATGAAGACTTTAGTTCTGCCTTTAAAGCATCCAGTGCTTTAGCTAGTAGTGTACATTTATACTCTTTTACGACAGTAAGAAAGATAGGTGAGTTCTTCAAAGCTAATGAAAGCATAATATTTCTACACAAAAAAATGCTAAAATCAATAAAAGTGAAAACTTATTTTGACAGCTATCCCTCACATATAATTTAGCACAATATACACTGTAAAAGGCTTGACTTTATCCAACCAATACCTCCGTATTTGTTTCTTTCTTGTTCATAATAAGAAAAATCATATGGGTTGGATATAACAAACATAATGTGAATATCTTGTTAAACTAAAATAGTATTTAGACACAAGGTATGCACAATACAAATAAGGGACAGCCATTGTTGGTAGTATGGTTGGGATTTTTACCTTTGCTTGTGAGCTACTTTTCTGTCAGTTCAATGTTAGTAATAATAAACACCATGTTTATGTTTCAAAATATTAAAAGCAATTATTGTGAAGTGCTTAGCAGCAGAGTTGCACCACAGAATTTAACTGTTGTATTCAAGTACCCATTTTCATACTGAGTAAGGTTTATTTTTAGACAAGTACTTGTTTTATGGGGCTCTGTTTGTATGCAACGGTAGATTTATAGCTACAAATACTGAAATGATTATATAAAAAATACATTTAATCATAGCTTTCATCACTATTGCAATAAAAAACAAATTATTGTGATAATATTTCAAGTTTATATCCAAAATTTATAGTACAACTGGGTTTTGTGTAGACATACTATCTTATGTGTGCTCATATACACATTTTAATCCCAGACGAAGGTTTTCAGTCAGTCTTTTCTGATGTTTAGTGTTTTGCTGAATTATTTCCACATAAATATATTTATATTTAGATGAGCATTTGTGTAGATCAGGTGTAAAGATCCCGTCTTTGTCTCTGTTAGCCGATCTTCCCAATGCAATTGATGTCTAAGGTTTTTAAACCTAAATTTTACATGAGAATTGTGGACTGTTAAATCAATTATAAATTATGTAAAATCAACCAGTCAAATTCTGCCTAAACTGAGTACAACAAGCTTTTCTGAAATGTGGGGCTGTGATTTACCTCTGCAGCCTGGGTCTCCTGGTGCAGTAGAGTCAGTCCTGTCAGATCCTCCAGAAATGAGTGGGAGGAATTAAAAACCTTGGACAGAAAGCTGAAACCTTCCCTCTCATAGTGGTCCAAGACCTACATGAACAAAAAAAGAAAACATTTAAAGACAAACTAGATTCCTGAAGGAGTAAAGTTTGTACTGGTTCAATGAGGACTCTAAGTATTTCATAGTAATTTCAATGTCTTACATTTCTACTTATGATAGAAAACAAAGCTCAAACAATGAAAACAAAAAGAAATGCCTTTACTGGAGATTATTAAAAAGAGAATACAATATAGCATAGTTTAAACTATAGCTGCAAAATATATTGAATCACAAACAGTATTGGAATATCGATGTGTGCAATGTCGCAATCACAAAGGACTTTATGGATGCCATATTTGGTAGTCTGTTATATTTTAAGTACCATGCCTACAAACTCTGTATGCCAGTAAAATATTTTACCACTTGGATTTACTTTCAGTGCCCTGTATGCCGAAACCTGACAGTGAGTTTAGTGACCAAGATGCTAAACTCATGGGAGATTTGGGGACATTGTGATGATGGAAAAGAAAGAGATCAGAGATCGCAACTAATATAGTTATCGTAATATCTAAAAATAACATTTTAATTACAGATTTTCCTCATATTGTGCAGAACTACTTTAACCAAGCACAAAATTCAAAAGTTAGCTAGAGAATATTTAAAAGATGAATCATTCATTTATCATTTATTCAAGAAATCATGTATCTTCAAAGCTTTTAATGGGGGTTAATATTCTGATTTGGGACAGAGGAATACCTTTTTTATTATATGTGACAAAATAATTGCTATATAAAGCAATAAATAATACAGTTACAAGAAGAAATTAAAAAGAAACCTTTTTTCTTTGAATGAACCTCTGAAACACCTCAACTAACACCTCCACAGTCATACTGGTGTGTTTACGTTGATGTCCCAACAGAACGGACATCAAATCCCCACACTACTGCTCTAGTAAATACACCCCCCCACGCGTGTACACGCACACACACACACCTCTGCCCTCTCGATTACCTTCCTAAGATTGGACAAGCCTTTCATGGACGCCTACGAAGCCTCCTCTGCAGGTGTAGAGTTACCACTGCTTCAGACATCTGCACACTGCACTCAGCACTGTCTTTGTGTGTGAGTGCATGTGTGCTTATGCATTTGTGTGTCTTGCAGACTCAAACTGGCGTCTGGTCCAGGAGCCAAACACACCACCCACAATACACAGTGATGTTCCCCTCCCTCACCTTTTCAACCTCTCTTTTCTTTCCTACATCTTTCATTTCTTTGATTCTCCATTTCCATCCACGGGTTCTGCTACATGAGACTCCAACGGCTAAAACCAACTTTGTTAAACTGTCGCCGATGAAGCCACAGATAGCAACCTGATTCCCTTTGATGATCTTGTGATTCAGTTATCGCGCACTTACAGTACAGACCAAAAGTTTGGACACACCTTCTCAGGCTTCTCACCTTTTGCTTTGATTACTGCTCTGCACACTCTTGGCATTCTGTTGATGAGATTCAAGAGTTAGTCACCTGAAATGGTTTTCCAACAGACTTGAAGGAGTTCCCAGAGATGCTTAGCACTTGTTGGCCCTTTTGCCTTCACTCTGCGATCCAGCTCACCCCAAACCATCTCGATTGGATTCAGGTCCGGTCACTGTGGAGGCCAGGTCATCTGGCGCAGCACGCCATCACTCTCCTTCTTGGTCAAATAGCCCTTACACAGCCTGGAGGTGTGTTTGGGGTCATTGTCCTGTTGAAAAATAAATGATGGTCCAACTAAACGCAAACCGGATGGAATAACATGCCGCTGCAAGATGCTGTGGTAGCCATGCTGGTTCAGTATGCCTTCAATTTTGAATAAATCCCCAACAGTGTCACCAGCAAAGCACCCCCACACCATCACACCTCCTCCTCCATGTTTCACGGTGGGAACCAGGCATGTCCGTTCACCTCTTCTGCGCCGCACAAAGACACGGTGATTGGAACCAAAGATCTCCAACTTGGACTCATCAGACCAAAGCACAGATTTCCACTGGTCTAATGTCCATTCCTCGTGTTCTTTAGCCCAAACAAGTCTCTTCTGCTTGTTGCCTGTCCTCAGCAATGGTTTCCTAGCAGCTATTTTACCATGAAGGCCTGATTCACACAGTCTCCTCTTAACAGTTGTTCTAGAGATGTGTTTGCTGCTAGAACTCTGTGTGGCATTGACCTGTTCTCTAATCTGAGCTGCTTTTAACCTGCGATTTCTGAGGCTGGTGACTCGGATGAACTTATCGTCCGCAGCAGAGGTGACTCTTGGTCTTTCTTTCCTGGGGCGGTCCTCATGTGAGCCAGTTTCTTTGTAGCGATTGATGGTTTTTGCGACTACACTTGGGGACACTTTAAAGTTTTCCCAATTGTTCGGACTGACTGACCTTCATTTCTTAAAGTAATGATGGCCTCTTGTTTTTCTTTACTTAGCTGCTTTTTTCTTGCCATAATACAAATTGTAACAGTCTATTCAGTAGGACTATCAGCTGTGTACTGTATCCACTTCCTGCACAACTGATGGTCCCAACCCCATTTACAAGGCTTGAAATCCCACTTATTAAACCTGACAGGGCACACCTGTGAAGTGAAAACCGTTTCAGGTGACTACCTCTTGAAGCTCATCAACAGAATGCCAAGAGTGTGCGGAGCAGTAATCAAAGCAAAAGGTGGCTACTTTGAAGAACCTAGAATATAAGACATATTTTCAGTTGTTTCACACTTTTTGGTTCAGTATATAATTCCACGTGTTAATTCATAGTTTTGATGACTTCAGTGTGAAGCTACAATATTCATAGTCATAAAAATAAAGACAACTCATTGAATAAGAAGGTGCGTCCAAACTTTTGGTCTGGACTGTACTTGAAGCAAACACTACCTTTAAAATGCATATGAAAGAATATACAATAAAAATAGATTTAATATCTTCACAGACAAAAACAATAAACTACTCAGAAACAATTGTGCAATTTGGAGGTAATTTGGTACAGATGCAGTCTACCAATGGGTATGGCTGTAAATTAATTCACAGGAATAGTGCTTTTACACAGATCAGCACAAAAGGTACACATGGTGAATTAATGAGAAGAGTGATGGTATTATTAGCAGTTGGCAGAGCATAAGTCAGTCATAAAAGTAAGTGGATGTCTAAAAACAGAGAGAATACCTTGTAGATGTGTTAAAGAGACCCAGCACAAAACAGTGTTTGATGGTCATATTTCTTACTTGCATGAAACTGGGTGGTCTTCTGTGCAATTGCCCTGCATGTGGGATGTAGCCTACTCCACATAGTGAAGTATGACTGATGTACCCTCAGGTTCCAACTCTAAGCCACTGTGGCATCTGTACACCCCACATGCCAGACAAACATATAATTTAGCTTGAATGGATGATATTTAATTTTCTGCTGTGTTAAATTAATCATTTTCAACTATATTTTTATTTCAGAATACATCTGCTTTGTTATAGACAGAAAACCAGTCAAGTGCAAAGAAATGTTTTATGATCTTGATCTGCCTGTTTCTGTTAAAGGCTTCAGTTTTCTGTCATAGCTACAAATGATTATGAGATGAACGATCTATCCCAATATACAATAAGTTCTAATTAATGCTGAGTATAAAGAATGAGTAATGTCTGCTGTGGACCACTTCCGGTTCTTAGGAACCACCATTTCTCAAAACCTGAGCTGGTCGTCAATGTTCGAAAGAAGGCCCAGCAGAGACTGTACTTCCTGAGGCAACTCAAGAAGTACAACCTTCCACAGGGGCTGCTGGTCATCTTCCACATTGCCATAATTCAGTCTGTCCAGGTTTAGTCCATCTCAGTGTGGTCTGGCTCATCCACAAAACAGGACAGGTCCAGACTGCGACAAACCATCAGGGCTTCAGAGAAAATCATCATGGCTGGCCCTCCCTCCATCCAGGACTTAAACATGTCTAGGTTCAGGAGAAGAGCAGCTAAAATATCTGCAGACCCCACACACTCTGCACATAAACTGTTTAGGCTTTTACCTTCAGGTCGGCGCTACATAGCAATGTCTGCTAAAACCAGCCGCCTCAGAGACAGTTTCTTCCCCCCGGCTGTTTATCTGATGAACACTTGACAGTCAGTTCCAGAACAACACCATGCATACTTGGACACCACATTATATCTTATTGTAAAGTCAATTGTGTATATATGTACATTAAAAAAAGATATTCTTTATTATTGAGAGCAAAGTGTACCAGAGTCAAATTCCTTGTTTGTCTGTACAAACTTGGCAAAAAAGCTGATTCTGAATCGGAGTAAATTTCTCAAAATCAAAAAAACAAAAAAGAGGTACTATTTAACTTCATCTAACAGCTATAACTGAGAAGCAGCACAACATAATCAAAAGGACCACACAGAAACTCTTAGAGACCAAATAAGTTTAATATCCTTATTAAAATAATGTAAACTCAGATGCATCTATTGTTGGGTGCATTTTAGGATAATTTTATTTTTATGGGAAAAATACATACATCAGATGAGATCAAATGTACTGCCCGAAAAGTCACCCGTTATAAAAAACAAAACATGGACTAGATTAGAGCCATGAGGAACTTCACAGACAAGTGTGGCTACAGTTTAAAGCTATGAATCCGTGTGGACTGAAATGCTTTTTTTCTGTGAAATACAACCTAAGTGACTGTGGAGCATTTCCTTTAATTTAATGTTTAACTCCTATTGACGTCCCAACAGATTTCAGAGTAAAGTTAATCTAATGTATTGGTTTTTTTTAGCTTTCAACCTTGATGGAAAATGATGGGTGTGGTAATGTTGGGCCTAGAGGCCCATATTAACTCTGGAGGAGCTGTAGAGATTTACAACTCAGGTGGTGGAATCTGTTGACAACATGTAGAGAATAACTAGCACCGCACGTCACCCTGAACACACCATCCCCGTGGTGACATATGGTGAAGGCAGCATAATGCATCACATCAACTGAGAACAGTTGATGTGATGCATTATGCTATAGGCATCATGTGTTATCTGGCCCAGTCTAAGTCTAGACCTAATCATGGAGGCGGTCCATCCAATCCGTCTGACCTTGAGTTATTTTGCTCAGAAGAATGGTAAAAATTTCTTTCTCTAGAGGTGCTATGCTGTTGGAGACCAAACTCAAAGGACCTGCAGATGTGACTGTAGGAGCAGGTTTATGAATAATTAACTCAAGAGGGTTTTCATTTCTCTATAACAAAATGCGAATACCATGTAACCTTTCCCATTTCATTACAATTATGCACTAATTTGTGTTGGTCCATTACATACAATCTCAGTAAAATATAGTAGAGTTTGTGGATGATGTGGTTAGCATGAGAAAATATGGAAACGTTCAAGGGTGTATGAATACCTTTCATTAGTAAATCAAAGATCTGAAATCAGCTCCAAAACCTCTGATTGGTGCATCTCTAATCAAATGTGCCAAAGCTAAACCAATTTTGCCCATAACAAGTCTTTGAGTCAATATATAGCTCAGCTTACAAAGTTATTTTCATGGCTATCTTTCTGTATTGCAAATCATTGCAAAACAAAGTTTCCCATTATTTTTTGTGTGTCCAAGTAGCTGTAGTAAGAGGTGTCTGGCATGGTTTTAGACAATGCCACGTCAGCTGTGATTTACCCCTTTGGCGTGTAGTTTTATTGGCTTGCAGCCCCACAAGAGTTAGAAAACACACACACACACACACATAGACAGAGTGAAAAGCCCCAACTCTACAGGAACCGCTCCAGCCCAGACAGAGGCTGAATTGTTTTGTTTCCATAGTGACCTGGCAGCACACAGCTGACTGCAGCAAAAATACACACACAAATCCCGAGTGAAGACAAAGACCAACAGACACACACACACAAACGCCATTAAAGGGAGCCCACCGATATATGGACACAGGGACACACAAAAGAGAGGAGAGATATGGGGGAGAAAGAGCAGGAAGCGAGGAGGGGAAGAAGGAGAAGTGAAACTGGAGTAGGCTGAAAAGAAAAGAGTGAAAGGCAGATAAGCAAATGCAAAGCAGAGAGGCTAAAGATGTGTGGGTGGGATTAAAACATTTTTACTTCACAACCTTTATCCCTGCCTCACCAGAATATGTGGCCTCTAACATTATTCCTGCCTATACGGCCTTTAACCAAACCCCATCAGACCATATGAGCAGCTCTGTGCAGACCAAATAATCTCATCGGTCACACAGGCAGAAACATGACACCTTAGGATGGGCTGGAACGCCATCCTTTTTTTTTTTTCCACTAAGCGTAGGTAGTGAAAAGTTTTAGAGCTGCATCTAGCCAACTCCATGCCCCCCCTCCGTCGTTTGGTTTTTCTCTGTCCTCGCATGAAAGTGATAGATCTGGGGCTTTATGACCTCTTTATCGACACAAAGAGCGCATTGAGATTGGAGGAGAGAATAAGGGGGAAACCAGCCCTCTACTCATCACGAAACCCTTTTTCAGTACCACATTTCCTCTGCTTGTAACAACCACACCACCACCTATCAGTCTCTCCTGGACTTTTTTTAAAACTGTCCCCGTTTCTAAATTGTCCTTCGCTCCTGCAGAACTCTCACACTTTTTTACAACTAACCACACAGAGCAATGGTAAAGCAGTGAAAAGCATGAAGAGTAATTTTTCCCACCCCTATTTGGCAGATTGAGACTATTTGGACTCTTCTACAACCCATCTACACACACACGAGCGCTCACACACTCACACAAACACACACGCAGGAGTGCTGGGAGAGTACGACACTTTCTGACATCAGTGAGCAACTGCTGCCTGATTGTTACCAGATGGTTTTACCAGCTTTCCTGTGTGCGTCTCTTTAGTATTCCTCAAGGAACAACATTTCAACACAGCTACACTGATTTAACAATGTGGAAATGGGAGAGCTGGGAATCCCCCCAATTTTTGCTACAACTGCAATTTGTGTTTCAAAACATTGTTGTCACATAGTAACAAAATGTGACCTGATAAGAAAGTCCAAACCTTTGTATCTGCATTACTTTTTCAGCCTTTTGTACACTAAACCACATGTAACAACCTTACAACTTGAGCTCTACAAAAAACAAACTGCACCACTTACAATGGGTGAGCAGGCAGTGCATTTGTCAAAGGCCAGGCTGGCAGGCAGCACGTTGTCAAACCTGGAGAGAAAGCCTCGGATCTGTAGAGTTGAACAAAAAAGAAAAACACAAAACCAATCAAGTTGAACGAGACACTTAGGATAAATGTGTAGACAAATGCAGTTTTTGGTGTTTAACTCTAAACAAGGCAAGCTAAAATCTGTGGAAAACAGCCCCCCCTTTTTTGCTCATTTCTTGTGATTAAAAGTAAACGTAATGGTAGTACAGTAGTGAAACAAAAAAAGTTGTGACGCTGTTTCTTTGCATTTAGTAATAAAGGAGAGAGCTCCCTCTGGTGGCTGAAAGGTAAATGTCAACAACCTTTTTTAACTATTTTCCGTTATCCTTTCTCAACTAACTTGAGGCTAGTTATCTTTATTACAGTGCAAAACTGCACCCTTAAAGTTCCCTGGTGGTCATAAATCAACAAGCCGGGTCTTGAGATCCCCTTAAAAAACAAAGCAAATAAAAATTATTATAGTAAAGAATATATTTATGCTTCACATGTTAGAAGAGATTTTAAACAGCTATTCCAAATAAACTAAACCAACATATTAGCTGTTAATGCAGTTTGTGCTCTCATTATACCCCTGTTTAATTGAGTTAGTATAGGCAGGGTCAGGAACCTTTGCCACAGGTCTGAAGGACCCTTTCGAAACACATACAACCACGACTGAATAGTTATGGAAAACGTCATAATAACAATAACTTACGTCATTATTAAAATCAAGAATTTATTTTCATAATGAGTTATTCATAATAATAAATCAGTAAGTTTATGAAAAATAAAATGTATTTATAGCTAAGAATAGAAAATAAGACAATACAAATAGACTGTGGGCAAATAAGTGTATAAAAATAATGTTTTTTTTGTTTACATGGTTTTTATGATGAATTGATGCAAAAATTTTATTTGAAATAGAAATTAGATTTTCAATAAACAATCTGTATACAATGCAAACTCTTAACTACGGTCTGTTCTCTTTATTACTACTCTTGGGCACTGTGCTTAAATGTGACATTTCTTTTTTCAACTGATTCATTGATTCATTTAAGAAACAATTTATCTAACCCAACCTGGTTCTATGTGAAAATATATTTTTTACCCTTGCTGAAGCGTGAATTAATTGGGATCAACCTTATTTTCTTGGTTCAATTTGACTAGCCCCACCCACATTTGATTACTGCCCCTCATCCAGACTAATAAAAAAAAGTTGCCTAAGGCGAACTTGTTTGGCAAGATGAAGTAGGCTAAAAGATCTCAAAAAGAAATACATCATGCCTCTATCTAAAGAAATACAAGCACAGATGAGCAATAAACATACTGACATCCATCAGTCTGAAAAGGTTACAAAGCTGTTTTTAAGGCTTTGGGACACAAGTCACAAATCACAGTCAGAGCCTTTATTCACAAATAGAGAAAACATGGATTAAAAAAGTACAAACTTAACGCGTGGCCTAGGCAAAGTTCATACTTAAATTCAAATGAGATGCTGTGACATGATCTTAAACAAGCAGTTAATGGTTGAAAACCCTCAAATGTGGATACATTAAAACAATTCTGCATATTGGGCCAAAATCGCTCCACAGTGACAAAGAAGACTCATGTTCAGTTGCTGCTTGGAGGCAGCTCCTGCTGTCAATGGTGGCAGAAACAAATATTAGGTTAATTAATGTATTACATCTGCTTTATACTGGTTATCTTTGTCTGATAATAAAATAATCTAGATAGACAGCCCTAACGCCAATAACTCTTAATAACACAGTATATAAAGATAGCCCAATGCCTTTATGCAGCTTTCATTTCTGCCCACTTCTGTTGCACTTTCACAGTTAGTGAAAAATGTGGAAATGAAAAGCCTTTTATGTTTTCATTTCTAAAGTTGTGTATCAGGTCTTTGCTGTATTCTTTTCCTGTTTTTTAAAGACATAACCTTCACCTACCTCTCCTCTGTTGTAAATATTTTTAGGCCACTTCTTCTTCTTTTCTATTTTACTTGCCCCCTTTCTTTCTTATCAAAGCAAACACTGTTTAACGTGCTTCAATCATGAGGTTCAAGAGCTCGACACAGAATGGGAGAACAAGTGGTCAAATCAAATAGAAGAAAGAAAAACCTTCAAAATGAGTACAGAGAACCCTGGTTTCTAGGAAGCAAAGGATGAAGCCCAATCTAGCCCCTTTTTCATCTCCTAATAGAGAAATCTGGGTTTATATAAACCCAGATTTGATGGTGAACTGAGGTGAATAGATATACATCTTAAAATCTGTGCCACACTATGTATTAAACTGGTAATTATCACTGGTATGCTACATAAAGAAGAAACATCAGCTTATCACATCTTAACAACATTCTTCTTTTTGTAAACATGTTTTTCATTAAATTCTTGCCTTTTATATCTATTCATCTCTGGTCATTTGTAATACATTGGCATATTCAGGGAAAGAGTAATACAAAATTGATGGTAGGGCTATCAATTTGACTGTAATAACAGTCATAGTAAATTCAGTATTAATGTAAGATGGGCGCTCGCAGGCCACTCAAATCCAATAAATGATGAAAGGGTGTGTAGACGAGTGAGTTAGATTAATGGGAAAGTGGGATAAGAATAACAAAATATAAACCTGCAGAGCTTTCACAGACAACATACTGGATACACATCACACTGCATTTGAGGGAAGGTAAAGTACACACACTAGGCTACTCTGCTATACTGCTTTACTAAAATATTCCTACTGCTTGAACCTTTTACCATGGGTCTTTTGGCTGCTTCTGTAATTGTTATTTAGTAATTTAGGTAAGGTCTTCTTTAATCAAGGTCATATATAGAACACTGTTACATTTAAGAAAAAAGCAACCATTGTGCTGTCCATAGGCCCTACAGCCAAATATTAGTTTGCAGATCCAGTCTCTGGTTTAAAAAAAAATCATCTAACACTACAAATACAAAAAGACCAATTTAAAACTAAATGTGACCCACCAAAAATTCAAGTTGATAGCACCAGATATATCATTATATGCTGTATAACCTTGTGTGCTTCAACGTTAACAGATTTGTCTCTGTTCAGCCACTTAATGCTCTCCTTGTCCAGCCTTTCCATTTAGGAAAGTCTTGGTAGGTATGGATTTGTGCTACTATTTCCATTTCAAATCTCAAGTTCAAAGCTTAGGATAGTGTTTTTTTATTCATTAGTACTTGTATTTGTGAAACTGTGTGTAGCCACACCCACGATATTGTAACACGAGTGTTTTATTTCCTTTCTTTAATAAAAGGCTGTGAAACAGGGCAGCTCCTCTGAGAGAATGGACTGTCTCTCCCTGGCCAGCCAAAGATAACTTTGACTCGCTTGTGTCTTCATTGCATACCTTCTTTGAGTTTATCAGTGTGTCTAAATCTGACAGCAATATATAGAGAAACTCAAAATATATATTCAGTAATTACTGATCTTCATATCGACATTGATAACATCGTGGTATGGCCATTTGTAGCGGATTGACAGTCCTTTGAACCAGATAGGGGTCAGGTTGAGGAATTAGATTTTTCAGTATCTTGTGTGTCCGCCAGCTGCGTCTCTCAGAGCAACACATCTTCTTCGCATGGAGTTGATCAGATTGTCGATGGTGGCCTGTGAAATGTTATTCCATTCCTCCTGGAGTGCCAAACGGAGCTGACCCACATTGCCTGGAAATGGGACACGGTCCCGGGCACACCTATCCAGAACCTCCCAAAGATGCTCTATTGGGGACATGTCTGGTGAATATGCAGGCCAGTCCAGAACTTCAATGTCCTCTGTTTGAAGGAATTCCATGCAGATGCGGGGAACATGAGGTCAGGCATTGTCATGTTGAAAGGTGATGTCATGCTGGCGCACAAACGGCACAACAAATGTGGTGAGAGTCTCGTCCCGATATCTTTGTGTATTAATGTTCTCTTCAATGAAGTGCAACGGTGTCCATTGCCCGTATGTGACGCCTGACCACTTCATATGCAACCCTGGGCATAACATTTGCATCTGCAAACCATTCACCCTCGTGTTGCCAGTCTTCCATCTGCACGATACAACTGGAACCTGGATTCATCCGTGAACATCACTCATCTCCAACGTGCCAAGGGCCATCGGACATGTGCATTCGCCCATGCAAGTAGGTTCCTACGCCGGACAGCAGTGAGATCCAGACCACGGTGAGGGCGCCGAGCATGCAAGTTGGCTTCTCGTAGGCGGTTACGGACAGTCTGAGGTGTGATGCGTCTGTTGTGCAGACCAATAGTCTCATCAGCTGTGTGTCACTGGTCTTAGCCGATCCCACAGATGGACGATGTGGCGATCTTGTGCTAGAGTGGTCACACATGGCCGACGAGGTTGAGGTGGATTTGCAGTAGTGCCAGTCTGTTGGAAACGACCTATGGTCCAATAATGGACATTGAGCCGTGCAGCTACTGCTCTGGTGGACATCCCTGCATCCACCGTGCCAACGGCATGCTCCTGCATAACTTGCGACAACTGAGGCATTATGACTTGTGACAAAATTTGACATTTTGGGGTGGCCTTTTATTGTCCCCAGTCCAAGAATTGTCTAGCTGTTGCTCATTTTGTCTGATCACCCACTGGACATGCCCCACACCATGTGCTGAGTAAAAAACAACTCACTGAGTAATGCTCACTGACAGCAAGTTGGATTAAAAATTATACACAAATCAAGAAAAATATTACTTTTGTACAATAAAATGTCAGCAAATGCTCATTTACAGTTGTTAACTCCATATGGCAACAATATTTTACTAAGGGCGTTTATATTTTTGTTCAGTGTAGATGACATTTGAAGGTAATTTGTAGCACTGGACTTTACTGTTAAGAGATTTTATTTGAAAAAAATAAAATAAAAGCATGTTTCTTTTTACATCCACTTCACAATATGCACTACTTTGTGTAGGTCCATCACATGAAACCCCAATAGATTTAAATATTGTTCGGTATCAGTCTATGGACAGTTATCATGAATATATTACCCTAAACAATTTGGAAGTATAACTCAGAAATCACATTTCCAGTAATTATGAAGATTTGACTAATTAAAACGGAGATGTCGCCCTCCTTATGTGTTACAAATGGGCTCCTGATGTGGTTTACTGTGTTTTTGATCTCTTTACTTTGGCTCCATCAGTCTGCAAAACCCTTTTCCTAATGGTTTTCTCACTTATCAACATGACCTTTGGCAAACCACACATGGGAAGCAATATTCTTCTTGGAGAGCAAACCTTTCTTAATGCAACTTGACTGTATGCAATCCAATTATTGAGAATCAAACATTAGTGAATTTGAAAGCAGGTTGTGGTTCCCTGGTACTTAAAGAAACTCCAAAATAACAGCAGCAAAAGAGATGAGCAGTGACCAGAATACTAAATCAAAAATAACAGGTTGTATAATTTTTAACATCACCACAAGCTGTCACTGTGGCACCACAGAAAGTAAGGACCAGCAGCCTCAGCCTCAATATTCACAGTTTGTCAGGCTCAATATATATTCTAATACTCAAGGATTACTCAGCGATGCTCCCAGGCATATTATTTTTTTGGCACCTCTCTCTCTTTGATAATAATCATATCTGTCTGCACACATATACAGAAGCATTTGCAAGGCATTCTGCTATGGGTTATTTGGCAGAAAAATCCCGAGCAGCAAAGGTGTCAAGCAAATTGCACGGATTCATATTCTCTGGATGACGAATCATAATGATGATGCAAATGGAGGTGGTGAGATGCAGCACTCCGTTAGCCAAGAACATAGTTTGGACATCTCCAAATCCTCTTATCTTCCTTTACATTGTGACTCACCCTAGTCCTGAGTATTTAACCATGATGTCAGCCAGTTTCTATGTTCCTTCTAATCAATACGAGTGCTGTTAGTTTTGTTTTTTTAACCATCTTAAGTTAAGTTCTTAAGTTAAGACTAAATTTGAAATAAAAACTATCTGACAACCTTTAATTAATGAAAGAAATATAAGCAACGTATATGGTTATTCATAAACTTACTGAAATCAAGCTCATCTTGAGTTTTACGACTGGATCCATCACCAGAGACAAAACACAGGCCATCCACTTTTTAGTGTGTCTGAACAGACGAAAGGGAAATCACAGCACGTGTGCACATATCCTGACAAGCAAAGTCACTCTCAATCTTCTTCCATAGTCTTTAATCAGGTTCCTTTGATTCTGTTCACTAATAGAGCCACCTCAACAACCATGAGATGATGTATGAAGCTAAATTAACACTGACAGTCTAGTGCTGGAATAAAAGGAACAAAATGTTGGCATAAGACCCAAGGTTGAAGCAAAGATAAATCATAAAGATTTAGTTGATGAGTGGTTTTTACCTAAAAATCCTCTCCTGATTCAGGCTCACAGATACACGCTAATTATTTGAAGGACAACTGGGTTTAGACAAACTTTGTCCAGCAGGAAGCCTTGTAAATTCAAGTGATGCACAAACCCAAGGGTATTGCAGAGCCATTGAATGGTGGGCTGCAAAAAAAAATCTAAGAGATCCTTACTCATAGTCTTTTGGTTTAATCCAAAGGGTGATGTTCCTCATTGCTTATTCAGCAGGGTTGCCTGTAAAAAGGATTTTCTCTTCTAAAGGAACATGGCAGCATCACTCAGGCATTTGAACAAACCACAAGACAAGACAAAATGTGTAGTTCCCACTTGGAGAAAACAAACCTAAGGACTTCAGCACAAAGACTATACCAACCATGAAGCATGGTGGTGGAGGTGTGATGATTTGGGCTTGTTTTGCAGTACAGCTGCATAAAATATGAAGACAGTCTTTAATTTCCAAAGGTGCGACATAACAATCACAAAGCACTGCTTGGATGCAATATCTGGTCAGCTAATATATTTTATTTGTCATACTATCAGGCTTCATATGTCACAAGTATAGTAGTTTCACTGCCCTTGATCTCCTCAGGTTTTAGTGACTGAGAAGCTAGAACTCGCCGATATTTCTGTGGACATCTTAATGATGTAAAATATAGAGAAAAGTGAGAGAAATGTGGGTTAATCACAGTAACATCAAAATCCGATGGTTTCCTAATATTGCGCAGTCTAATTTTACAGGTACATGATCTCAGCACCTTTTAAGTCATTGAGTCAACCACAAATTCCCCTCAAGCCCGAGGAAACCTAAAGTCAGATGTGAGGCCATCTGTCTGACACATAAAATCAGGCCGAAATCTGACCACACAGCAGGATAATGTTCGCAAGAGCCATAAAAAATAAACAAAGAGGTGGCTAAAGAAAAATTAACATGATGCAAGGAAGCAATTAAAGCCAAGCTGGTCATGTTAAAAAGCCGTGCCAGGACCTAAACAAATGTGTAGCGTTAAAAAATAAATGCCTGCAAATATTAGTGAACTGTAGCAATGGTATACATACTAGGATACAGTTTTAAACTTAGTTTATGTTTAATAATAACAATTGATATGGTGCATGCCATGTGTTTACATTTGCCTAATTTTAGGATCTAGTAAAGTTTGTGTAGGAGGTTGTGTTTTCTTATATAATTTGCCTGGCGTTTAGTCGTACCTTGCATCCAAAGACCGATGCTGGAACAGATTGACAAGTATAATCCACACATTCAACTAAGTTACTGTTCAAACTTTTTCTGCTGAATCAATGTTTTTTTTAAAAAGGTATGCATATCTGGTGTCTAATTCAGAAATGATTTCAGAACTGGACCAAAGTAAATTGACTGGGCATTGATAAAAGCACATTTGGCCTTTGTGAGCATTTTTATTTACTAACGAAAGTTATTATTTCATATAGACTCAAAGCTTTATCCATAATCCAATTTTAAATTGGGCACATTGAAAGAAACTTCACATTTTAAATAAAGAACGCATACTTTCATATGAGCAGCCTTATGTTGAATATCATAAAAAAGTCCTTCACTCTCAGTAAATGGGTTTCCAAGTATTGGTCAGACCAAGATCTCTTAATTATGCTGGCTTTGAGGCATGAGGAGTATGCTCATTAACGATCTTCAGTCCTGTTTGATCTTTCTGTTTATAACAAAGCCATGTCGTAGATGACTTTGGCGTAGACGTGGATGTACTAATGAATACGGCTTTGAAACATGTTGCTTTGATTAAGTTGCTATATTAACTACAGAAATAGGCTGTTTTGACTAAACAGAGCAAGGTTTTTCCACCATGTTGCCTTTCGGTTTGTTCAGGGCAGATTAAAGGTTTTTCATTTCAAAATGTTAGTCAATCAGCCAGTCAGTTTCTAAAATGGAGCCTGTTTTAAATCTTTAATTAGTATTTTAACTCCCTTAATAAAATCTACACATATACACATATAGTAGGCATTGATGTCATTAACTTTGGCTCATTAATAATGCATTTTAATAGTTGTATATTCAGGGTTAACACAACCTTATTGATTTTATAATCAAGAATTGAAAGTTTGGTTTATTGTTGTTAAAGCTCCTGCTATTACATGCAGTAATTGTTATAGTCTTACTTTATTTATTTTAGGTCTATAATTATAATATAAATGTTTCATGTTCCTGCATGGATTCATTTTACTGTAATGATTTTTTGAAAACAATAAATCAGTGCTCGCGTTTGAATTTATTGTGGATATGCTTTTATCTACAATTCAGTAAACTGGAAACTAGAACACAGTGCCTTTAATATTTGGTTAAATATCTCTTAGCAAATTGAACCTCAGCCAGATTCTTGTTCTAATCATAAACAAGGTTCTGGGATAGTTCTGGCAGAATATTTGATCACTTTTCTCGGGCGTTTGGTTGGCTTTTCTGGCATGGAGCTGGCTTTTTAGCATAGTTCTCTAACTTTTAACAGGTTTGAGGTCCAGTCATTGGATAGGCCATTCCAGAGACATAATATTAACCTGCTTCATCCAAGCAAAATCCTGTAATGTAGTGGTTTGGTGATTATTTATCTCTTGTTCCCTACTTTCAATTATCTAGTTCTGTGCTAAATTGTCCCCCTCAGAAGTAAAGAAATTAGTTAGGATATTCAGGAATAACAGAAATCGTGAAGTCACCAGTCTGCCATGAACTGGAAACTACTAGAACAACAGTGTCACTCCCAACAGTGAAGCCAGTTTTATATCAACATGTATTAAGAGACCAAAATAATATTTTGCCTGCTCCTAAATCAACACCTTCATGTTTGACTGAAATTTGCAGATGCCATTGTGGACAAACCAAATGCCTTCGGCAGAAAAACTTTTTGGTCAGACGAGAAAGGACTGAGCTACTTGGCAATCAATGTAAAAAAGTATGTTTGGAGGAGTCAATGCAAGTCTTTCACTGACACTCTGTTGTAAAGCATGGTGGTGGCAGCATCACGCTTTGCTGCCAGTGTTACAGGTGCACTGCACCAATAATATAGGAGGGAAACTATCGACAAATTCTTCAACTACACCTCAAATCAACAGCTAAATGGCAAGACCTTGAACACAAGCTGGGTGTTAAAACAGAACAAGGATCCAAACACTGATCAAAACTGGTTTTGGAATGGAAAAGCAATAAATACTAAGCTCTTGGAATCTCCTTTCCAAATCACCAAACTCGAACCTGTTGAAAGTTGATTGACTGTGGGTCAACATTAAGTCTGTGTCAGGAGACAAACCAATTCAAATGAGCTTTACTGATTCTGCCAAGAAGAGTAGTCAAATATCCAGCCAGAAATAAGCCAGAAACTTTGACAGCTAAACATAGCAGTGGGTGTATATTATGAGCCATATACTGGGGGTGTATATTTGAGCTGTGTAAACCGCTGGCGTTGTGTGAATTTGGAGAAATCTGCAATAAATTCAAACTTGTTCACCTGTGTATATAGTTGCTTTTATAGCTTCTACTATAGCTACTTGCTGTACTGGCTATGTGTCAGTCAGCTGACATTGTTCAGGGAGTTAAGTTCACAATGCCCATTCTTGTGTGTTTCAGCAGACCTGTTCAAATTATTTACTCCGGTCATTTTTGATTCATCCAGTTTAACAATACCTTAAACTTCACATATTTCTTAGAATCTGTCTCTGTTGTTTATTTACAACAGTATAGCTTTCTTAAGATGTGTGTGTTTGTATCTGTGTGGTTTCCATTTGCCTGTCACTTTGCTCCTGGTACACTTGAATTTCCCCACAGAGGGACAAATAAAAGATTGTTGTATTACATTTTTTCTCCTTTACCTCATGCCTAAGTAAGGATTTTATAAACGTATTCATGCTGTTCAAAGCAGAGATCTCTCTCCCTGGTAATAAGATGAGTGTGTGTAAGTGGGCTGACCTGATGAGGCACAAGACCGAGAGACGTGGGAGGTTCGTTCATTCTGTCGTCACTGCTGCTGGCCACTGCGTAGCCCCTGAAAATAGAAAATATGAGCAAGTTTATGTGGACTCACAAATCTAAGTATTTAATCAAACTGAGCTGAAATAAACAATATCACACCTCCAATGCCTATATCAGAAAAACATGAAAATAGATGTATGTTGAATGTATTACTGTATTCACAAAACACTTTTTTTTTCTAAATTATGAGTTTAAAGCCAATTTCAAATGTTTGCTCGTCTTTTTCTGGTTAGAATTATAACACAGTGCCAAAGTAAAGCAACACAATTTGAAGGGGATTTTAAAAGAAAGAAACAAACACAGCAAACCGTTCATGAAAAATAGGAACCTTTGAGCTCGGCCCTACTGTGACAAATCACAGTTTCTCTAACAATTTTCTGACAACTGCTTCAGGGTTAGGCGTGTCTTTCGCACACAGAGTCAAATTCCTGTGGCCAAACATATCAATTTTTTTCATATTTTTATACCTGTATTTAATTTCTTTTGAAAAGGCAAAGCAAACCTTTGTGTGCCAGTCGTCCATGAAAATGAGCTACAAGCAGCGTTTGCTATGTAATCCACCTCTGTTTTTTTCTTTTTTGCCCCAATGACCTTGTTGCAATGCTGTGGGGCCCCCTACTGTTCCCAGATATCATAAAGGGATAACAGAAATGTTAGGCTTTGGCTTTAATGTCTGATTTTAAACAATCCACCAGAACATTAAAATACAGCTGAAACGACACGTCTACATACACTGTATAAAAAAAACACATGACACTGTCACTGTCTAACATTAAATCAAACTCCACTTGTTTTAGGTCAGAATTACCCAAAATATTTCTGTTTGCTGGATGCCAGATTTTTTATTGCCTTCAGAATTCCTAAGTTTACATAAACCAAGATATCATCTGGGATTTTCCAAATTGTTTAATTTGGAAAATCCCAAATGATGACGCCATGGCTTTGTAAGCTTTTGATTGATTAATTTCCAGAAATGTAGTTAAATGGAGACCCACTCATGGATGGAATTTTAGGCAAAACCTCAAAAACAATGCTTGAATGACATCATGAGAAAATCAAAAGAACCCCAGTGAGATATCAGGAGGAGAACTGTGGACCTCCACAAGTCAGATTCCTCTTTAGGTACATTTTTGAGATGCCTGAAAGTGTCATGTACATCTGTTCAAACAATCATACGCAAGTAGAAACAGTAGTGGAAAGCCCATTTGTGCTTTACAAAACTCAGATCAAAAGCTAAAGACACTGAAGATGCTGTAAGAAGCTTCTAAGATAGTGTAATTATCCACAGTGAAGCAAACCCTGAACTGGAAGGCCACTCAACAAGGAAGTAGCCATCACGTAAAACACAACATAAAAAGCCTGATTATAGTGAGATAGACATACATTTTTGGAGAGATGGCATTATGTTCTGATATAAGAAAGCTTGAGATGTTTGGCCATACTGACCAGTGTTGCAACTGGATGCAAGCTTTAGAACAGCATCCCATGCTGAAGTACAGGGGTAGTAGCATCATGTTGGATTTGTTCTGCTGTGAGAGGGACTGGAAATTGTACCAAATACTAAGAAGTAAGTAAGTAGAAGTAACTAGAGAGTAAGAAAAATCTTGCTTGAAATAAGGCAGTTGTGTGCCTTTTTACTCAGTAAACATTGTGTTTCCACTTTATGGGTGTTCCTTTTTCAGACCAAAATGATTTCCCCTTGTAGCTTCTTGCACTTGGAGATGTTTGCCAAATACAAAACAACTCAAACTTGGCATGTGCACAAAGAGACATGGAGCTTATTTGTGCATTGACATCTCAAAAGCAATTTGTACAAACACCACAGCTTTTGTATGAGCTCCATGACTACGGGTAAACCTAACCAGTTTGAAAAGATTTTGCTCCTTGCAAACAGCTAGGAAAATTTCTCATCTCACACTGAGTTGATAATGGTTTTACAAAGTCAGAAATGTCTGTCAAACTCCTTGAACACCTGCGTGCCAATTATGTGCAACCCAGAGCTGTGAGAAAGAAATACATTTTAAAAATCGATTTTGGGACTTTTGAGGATAAAAGCATATTAGGAGCAGATTAAAGGCAAAGAAAAGAACATAAATTAAGTGCTAACTTAAAATAGTGAGATCTTTGTGTAAAGAAAGAAGCAAGAGACCCTCACAAGTAAAGACAGCATGTGAAAACCTGTTTTAGACTTTGCTCTTGAAGCTTTTCATCCCAGAACGAAAGAGCAGATGGGAAACACTGCATCTCAAAACACTAAGAGAAAATAGCTGTCCCATCAAGCCCAGCAAGTGGCCTCTTTAGTACAAACACACACTCGCACAAATCTATTTTTACCAAGGCACATCGGTAAAAACATGACTACACACTTAATAGGCAGGAAAATAACTTCTTCAATGTTTTGAAAAAAGATCAACTGGCTGCAGGAAATATCAAGCAACCACAGATTACAAAGAGAAATTAAGAGTTCACTGAACCTTGGTGTCAAAAGGAAGAAAAGGCAGGACAGCTGTGACACAAGTTTCTGAAAATACCTGCCGCACAGTAAAAACTCAGCTGTGGAGCTGCTCCATTAATAAGGCAACATCTCCCTTACTTTTATCTTGTAGTGATCAAAGTTAACTTTAATCTCAAACAGCTACTGGTATTAAGGGCTGCTTAATAAGGCATACAGGGCTCTACTCCTTACAAGTCCCTGGAAAGAGCTTCAGTCACTTTAGATTCAGATATGAAGGACATGAGAAAGAGGAGTAAGGATTATTTTGTTTTATGATATGTAGTAAGGAGATAAAGCACTATTTGAAGAAACACACGCCCCAGGGATGAGAGGAATGGGATGCAAACCCTCAAGGAATTTTGATGATTTTCTTCATGAATAAAAAGACAAGTAGCCATCTGCGAGCTTTCCCAAAGGACAACTCAGTTTGTGGATGATCTGCTGCTTGATGACACAATATCAGGACATCAGGGACCTGTACTACAAAAGCAGGTTTAATGGCTTATTGAGTTTTGGTTTTACAAAGCTAGTGTTTTAAGGGCACAGTTCTTAATTGGTTTAATTCCTACCTGTCTGAAAGATGTTTGTCGTTTGAATTCATTTTCCTCCTCCAAGGCCCCTTTGAGTTGTGGGGTACCTCAAGGCTCCATCTTAGGACCTATCCTTTTCTCCCTTAATTTGCTTCCTTTGGGGTCACGTAGAAAATACGGTATTTCTTTTCATTGTTTTCAAACTTGGATGGAGATAAACTTCTTACATTTAAATAAAAATAAGAAGATGATTGTTTTTTGGAAAAAAAAACTGACTTGCCTTCAGGATTCAGCAGGGGTATTGCTCCTTTGAGTTCTTTTAATTGTACTGCTGTGACGAATCTTGGTGTGGTTTTTGCTAACTTTTTAAAATTTGATAAACAGGTCAGTGCATTGGTCTAGTCTAGTTTTTATTTGATGTTAATTAGCAAAATCAAACCCTGTTTACCTTACAGTGGCCTTGAAAGGGTGATAGATTTTTTTGCCTCTAGACTGGACTACTGCAACGCTCTTTATGCTGAGTTGGACAACTCTCTACTACGTCGCCTGCAGCTGGTCCAAAACAGTGCAACCCGTTATAAGCAATGTGAACACATGCCCCTCTATTGTCCTCCCTGCACTGGTTGCCTGTATGTGTTAGGATTGATTTTAAGATTTTAATTTTGGCTTTTAAGTGTTTAACAGGGCTGTGGCAAACTACAACAATAACGGTTTTAAAGTTTTTCCAATTACAAAACAGATGAAATTATTTTTTAAAAAGAAAATTCTGGATTAGTCTGTTTTGATGCATTTACCAAGTATGGGGAAAGAAAATACAGATTTCTTTAAGTATTTGACCTGCAGGTCAAAAGTCAGAGGTGATTAAGGGCAAATGTACAATTATCTGTCACTCATAATCTATTTTGTGCACCAGTTGACACTATGGGCACTGTTTTTATATAAAATATTCCCATTGGAGACTCCATGCAGACAAAGAGTGTCCAAATCACTAACATTAGTCAGGATAACATTGGGCACACACACCCTTCATTGTGCTGTAGAATGGACACCATCAACTCCACAGCCAGGGCTCCGGCAATCATGGCAAGACCTGGTCTGCTGACGGTGCACTGCTGATCCAAGGTCCGATCCCTGGTGGACTATTCACAAAAAAAAGGTCAAAAAAACTAACTCATAACATAATTTCAAATAAAGTTTGACACATTATTTATGTAAAGAATATGGCACAAATCCAAACAACTTTAAACTAAAGGAAATCTTGGTAAACGATGTCATGTATAAAAGCACTAAGGGCAAATTCAGGATTACAAGCTGTTGAGACACATTGGCAAACCTTGTTATATTTCCATCCAAGTAGGCTTTTATTGATGCAACAATGTTTTCATAAACAACACCATTAGCCTGTCCCACTCATTGACAGCAGGGTCATCTCTCCTAGCTTTAACTGGGAGCTCTCCAGCCAATAAATGGAAGAATGAGCCATTAGTGTCTGCAAAAATTGCACTTTATCTAAAAGTAATCCTGCTATAAACACTGTTGATCAACAACCGATGGAAAGTTAGAGCTCTAGAGCTTGTTTCATTTCTTTATGACAGCTGATCAGTGGCGCAGTAATGAGATATTTGTGATAACACCCAGACGACTACAAAACAAAAGCGACTTGTATCAACATTATATTTAAACCCTTTTTCCGTTTTTATTTTCCAAGCTGAAACTTTTCTACATGTAAATTTTAGTGAAAGCAGGCTGATGGCTCTAATTTTGAGAATAACATTACTATAATCTGTGACTGTGGGCAGAAGCTAAATGACATTTGTAGAACTCAATGAAGAAAAAAGCAGGTTTCCAGAAAATGGCTTTGGCCTTTTTAACTGATGAACGGGCTCAAACAATTCTCAGGTGAAAAGGTAATGAAGGAGGGTAAAGAAAGACAAAAGGGTGAAACAGCTGTCAAGGGACAAAAGCAGGATGTGGGTGATGAAGAAAGTGGGATTTTTGCTGAAGTATGTAGTTTGAGTTAGGTCCACTTTATGTTAGAGTGTCGGGAATAAAAATAAGATTTTTCTTTAAAGCTGAACCGAATCTGGAAACAATGAGATAAAAAAGAAACTCCTATATAGAAACAGCAAATAATCACCATCACTGGAACTAGTTATTGGACATTTGCTTAGTTTAAAACCGATATTCAATCTGTCTTTTCTGCCTCTAGTAGACAGAGTACAAGGAGGTTATCAGAGCAATTGCAATTTTATCTAATGTTGCTAAACATGACATTCCTGTACGTTCTTCTTCCTTCCAGGTTGGTTTTTATTTACCATCTTTTCTTTTAAAAGTGCAGCAACACGGATTGTTTTGCTATCTCACAACATCAAAAACTGTTCTACCTGAACCCAAGACCTTTGAGAAATGTTTTAGTATCTCATCTTCTTTTTAAAAATAGTCCTTTGATCCACCATAATATTGGTTGTTCATCTATTGAGTAAATATGGAAAAAAAGCTCTTAAATTGCCTTGCAAAAATATTGAGATATTTGTGATAACACCCAATAGTGTGATAACTATTGGGTGTGAAAACAATATTTTGAACTATTTTTCATAGTTCAAATGAAAAATATTGTTTTCATTTGAACTTTTCCTATCCCCGTGAATATTACAACCCCAACATTCAGGGGATTTTTTTTGTGAAAGGCCAATACAAAGTAGGCCATAACCATGAAGTGGAAGGACATCAAATCTGAAAAGGGTGGTGTGCATTTGTATTCAACCCCCTGAGTCAAAACTTACAGATGGGAGTATTTTGGGTAAAGGATCTACCAGCTTTCTACATCATGACACAGAACACTTTTGGCCATTTTTATTCTCAAAACTCCTCAAGCGCAATTAAAGTAGATGGAGAGCTTTTGATGACATCAATGCTCAAGTCTTGCAAAATACTTTTAATTGGATTTGAGTCTGTTAACTAGGCCATTATAACACATGAATACACTTTGATCTAAACCCTTTCACTGTAGCTCTGGCTATATGATAAGGATCATTGTCCTGCTAGAAGAAGAACCTCCATCGTAGTGTTATGTTTTTCGCAGCTTCTAAAAGACTTTGTTCCAGAATTTTCCTGTATTTAGGTCCATTCATTTTCCTAATAAACCTGGCCACCTTTCCTGTCCCTGCTGTAGAAAGGCATCACCACTGCGTGCGGTAATGACAAACATGTTATACTGTGGGGATGGTGTTTGTGTTCTTAGGGGATGTTTAATGTGAGTTTTCCACCAAGCACAGGGTGTAGCTTGTAGGCCAAACAGTTTAATTGAGGTGTCATCTGACCAGACCACCTTCTTCTACATGTTTGCTGTGTCCCTTATATGGCTTGTGGAAAACTTTGAACATGAAATGTAATGGCTCTCTTCTTACCGCTCTTCCATAAAGGCCAAATTTGCGGAGTGCCACTGGTCTCCCTGTCAACAGATACTGTAATCTGAGGTGTGAATCTCTGCAGCTCCTCCAGAGTTATGATGAATGCTCTATTTGCCAAGACAGTCTAAGTGCACGGTCATGTCTTGGCAGGTTGCAGTTGTGCCATACTCTTTTTCATTTGTGCAAAATGGATTCAACTAAGCTGTGTGATATTTTCAATGTTTGAAACATTGTTTTTTTAACCTAATCCCGCTTTAAATTTCTCAACTTTAAGGCTGACTTACCTGCTGTGTTCCTTGGTCTTCATTATGATGTTTGTTCACTTGTGTTCTCTAACGGACCTTTGAGGCCGTGACAGATCAGCTGTATTTCTGTTAATATTGCATTACACATATGGACTGAAGGACTTACTTATCATATGAGTCCTGAAGGCAATTTGTTTCACAGATGTAACCAACACTTTTTATTGTTGAAAGCCATACAATCTTTTTCTTTCTCCATGTGCTACTTGGTGTTGGTCTATCTCATAAAATACAGATATAATACTTTGAGGTTTGTGGTTGTAACATGACAAAATGTGAAAAGTTCAAGGGGTGTGAATTCTTTTCCAAGGCACTAGGTGTGCTGGGTCAAAATGTGTTTTTTATGAGGTGATTGTGTGTCTGTTGATAGGTTTTCTCACATCTCCTGGAGCAACAACATCATTGCAGAAGTAGCAGCCCAACTTGTGCCCTGGGATGTTGGAGAACAGAGAGGATCCTGGGACACCGGTGGCAGATTCGGCTGGAGTGGAGGATGACGAGGAAGCAGAGGAACCGGAAGCTGAGGAGTCTGTTCCCGTGGAAACACTCTGACTGACGGGAGGCTTTTTTAGGCCATGTCGCATCACAACGAACGTGTCGAAGCCCAAAGCAGCATTAACAACGAGCTGATGAGAGGAAGATGATAAAGTACTTACTAAAAAGTCTTTCATTTAAAATGTTTTTTATCATTTAACACAAACAGAACATTTTACAAAGATACTATATATTAGAATTTGCAAAAATAGTATAAAACATTTGTGTCTCATAGAAATAGGTGGCAGTGAATTTAACCTCTTTAATACTGAAAAACTTAAAATCTTATGTTAACATTTGAAAAAAACGATAATTCACTCAACTGAGCTCCCTTCAATCTAGAAGGACTGACGTAAAACAAGCCCCAAATAATAAGAGAGAAACAAAGTTATGTTTTCTATACAGCTATACAGTTTCAGAGGTTATAATGTTTAATTTGTCCAATTTTTAGCCATTGTGCTTGTGTGAGAATTCAGTGGATCGGATAGATGGATGGATGGATGGCACAGCCAGTTTGTAGCTGGGCAGTAGTTTTATTAGGGCTTTGTGGTGAAAACAGCTGTTTCCTGTGACAACCGAGGTGGAAGATAGCTGCCCATTGAACATAAAACACGCACCAATGAGTTCAAAAAGTGGCTAAAAAGCATCACAAACCATTATGCTAATTTTATCATTGTGCTCTCCTACAGGTGTCCACTGTGATGTTGCATGTCAATACATCAGTCATTGTTCGTATGTAAAATATCAGAACTGGAACTTAATTGCTCCTGAACTTTAATCTGAAGCCGCTGGTGTGTGTTCATTTTACATGCTGTACTTTTCATTTCTTACCCTTCTCTTACTGGCAGCTATCACAGTGGGCAGCCAGCGGCTCTCCCTAGTGTCCATGAGTAAAAACACCACATCATGTTCTGAAATAAGCTTCTCCAACTGCTCCACATCTTTCTGGGCCTGGGAAAGAGTAGTCTGAGAGAAATTCACTGGGTGACCGGGCATTGGGATGCTCATATTGTAACCCTCGGCATTCTGTAAAAGGAAATGAAAGCAGAGAAAATCTTATTAAGCCTGGGATGAAATGACTTTGTGTACAAACAGAAGTACATGATAGCCAACATTAGAGAGTGAGACGTGTGTGGAAATGCACAGTGAAGTAACCCCTCCTTGAACCGCCACCTTGACATGGTGGAGGGGTTTGAGTGCTCAAATGATCCTAGTGGCTATGTTGTCTGGGGCCTAAATGCCCCTGGTAGGGTCTCCCATGGCAAACAGGCTCTAGGTGATGGGTCAGACAAAGAGTGGTTCAAGAATCCCTCATGAAGAACAAAATATCGAGGCACGTGACGTCGCCCGGTACGGTGGAGCCGGGGTCCCACCCTGGAGCCAGGCCTGGGGTTGGGACTCGTCGGAGAGCGCCTGGTGGCCGGGTTGCTCCTCGCAGGACCCGGCCGGGCCAAGCCCGAACGAGAGACACAAGGCCATCCCCCAGTGGGCCCACCACCTGCAGGGGGAACCGTGAGGGACCGGTGCAAAGAGGATTGGGTGGCGGACGAAGGTGGAGACCTCAGCGGCCCGATCCCGGGATGCTTAGGCTGGCTCTAGGGACGTAGAATGTCACCTCGCTGGGGGGGAAGGAGCCTGAGCTTGTGCGGGAGGTCGAGAGATATTGACTAGAAATAGTTGGGCTCGCCTCCACGCACAGCGTGGGCTCTGGAACCCATCTCCTTGAGAGGGGTTGGACTCTCTTCTGCTCTGGAGTGGCCCACGGGGAGAGGCGGCGGGCTGGTGTGGGTTTGCTTGTTGCCCCCCAGCTCAGCCATCTCGTGTTGGGGTTTACCCCATTGGATGAGAGGGTCGTACCCTGCGTCTTCGGGTTGGGGATAGGTCTCTGACTATTATTTCAGCTCTCAATTTACTGGTCGGTCTACGTTCCTACCCTCACCTATGGCCATGAACCTTGGGTCATGACCGAAAGAACGAGATCCCGGATACAAGCAGCTGAAATGAGCTTCCTCCGTAGGGTGGCCGGGCACTCCCTTAGAGATAGGGTGAGGAGCTCGGCCATCCAGGAGGGGCTCGGAGTAGAGCCGCTGCTCCTCCACATCAAGAGGAGCCAGTTGAGGTGGCTCGGGCATCTATACCGGATGCCTCCTGGACGCCTTCCTCGGGAGGTGTTCCAGACACGTCCCACCGGGAGGAGGCCCAGGGGACGGCCCAGGACACGCTGGAGGGACTATGTCTCTCGGCTGGCCTGGGAACGCCTTGGGCTCCCCCTGGAGGAACTGGAGGAGGTGTCTGGAGAGGGGGACTTCTGGGCGTCTCTGCTGAGTTTGCTGCCCCCGCGACCCAGTCCCAGATAAGCGGAAGACGACGAGTACGAGTAACGGCTCCGTACAGCATCTCTGGATGTAAATTTAATAGTCTTCTCTTGAAGATGTAACATTCGTTTGTCATACCAAAATACTGATCAATGCGTAATATCACATCTGTAATGGACCATGTGTGTACTATAATCTTTATGTACAGCTTATGTCAGTAGTTCCTGTAGACTCCTCATGACCATGAAGTGTAATAATGTTTAAAACAATAATATTCGGATCCACAATTTCGAATTTCTGGTGGATGTTCTTTAAATTATAAATATAGGGTGATCATCACTGACTGCTGCTGGTTATTGTTATTTGTCTGAAGAAAAATTATTTGTTTGACAGCACTCATTAGATTGAGCAATACTTAAATGGAACAGGAATGTCCGAGGAACTAAGTGAAGATCTAAGAAGGAAAAATGTAGTGTTTCACATATTGGAAAAATCTTTCCGAGTGAATTTTAAGTAGCTGCAGATTCTAAGATCATCAGTTCAACAACAGTTCAAGGACCCAACCTTTATTCAGCAGATTAATGGAAACTGGTTAAAAGGTTAAGGAAAAACCCAGAGACCACCAAGGCTCAGGTTTGTCATGAACTGGAAGTTACATGAACACCAGTGTCACTACCCAACAAGAAGGGGGCAACAAAGACAAATGACTCTGGTCCAAATCTGACACCTTCAAGCTTGCTGGTGACTACATAAAGTGTTTGATTAAGGTACAACTTACTAAAAGACAATTGACATTAGCAGGGGTGTGTGCATATATATGAGTCTGCATGTTTTATGACCACATGTAGATAAGACAAAATCCACAATACATTCAAATTAGTTTTAATCGTCATGTTTAATTGTCAAGTTGTATGTTGTTTAATCATTCCACCCTGGAAAAAAACACCTTTAAAAAATTACTAGAAGCCCAAAATTAATTTACCATCGATGCCCAGAATGAGTGTACGTAAACATCTGACTGCAACTGTACATAATAGCAAGAACTGCAATAATAATAGACAATAATAATTGAGGGCAAAAGTTCTTCACTCAACAGTAGCCTTTTACAGTTAAGTTTTTCATGTGGAAAAATCAGTCTAAGTGGTTTGGCAAATTAGAGCAATCCATAAAGCTTCAATGGTACCACCTGCAGCTGTACTTACAGCTCTCACTGAACCCTTTTATTGCAATTCTGCCTGAGTTTGATTTTCATCAGTCTTGTGAAGGTTTTGCTTTTTTATACTTTGATCGAAACAAAGGCATAAGAAGTTTGTTGCAAAGGTCAAACAAAGTTAGGAAATTGTCTCTGCTTATTTTTTATGATTGCTGAAGTTTTTTTTTTTTTCCCCAATACAAAAGGCTTAATGTCATTTGATTTGTTTCCACACCTCCTACCAGACAGTAACTACATGGTTTATAAAACAAATTGTACAACTTTTTAAATCTTGCAAACTGATTTTAAGGAAATACCGAGTTTTTTTTATTTGACAGAGAGTTTAATATCAACACTTAATCTAGAAATGTTAAAAATTGTAACAAAAAGATTAAATCAAACAAAATTATTCATAACAACACACACTGTCCTTTAATCACATCGTATTTCACTTATCCAGATAAGTGCCTCTTTGTGATGCTGCAGCAGTAGCAACGTACGCAATTGGTTTAACTTTCTTATTAGCCTGAATCATGCGAACAAAACAACCACACTGCAAAACCTCAAGTGGAATAGAAATTAGAAAAAAACTAAAACAATTTTTTTTAAAGTGCCCCTTGATACTTATGATTTATTGAAATAAGCACCTAAAAACATTTTGACATTGATGTAACCTCAAGACAATACGACGTACTTCGTCTGGAGCATCAAAATTAGAAAACAAAAGATTTGAGCATTATTTTGAGTAGTCACTACTAATTTAATTTAATTTAAATTAATTAAAATTGCAAGCAATATTTAAAAATTTCTTTTCCAACATCAAACGGCTAGGCATTTACCTTCACAAATATTCAGACATTCTTTATGGGGGTACATGCTAAACCAAAAAAATATTTTGAACTGGAAATAACCTCCACAGAGTAGAAATGCTAATGATTTTTCCAGAAAATGTATTTATTTTTTGCTTGCCCCTGACTGATTTATCCACAAACATTGGGAAGAAAATCCAGATAATTCAGTGTTAGGCCCTCTTGTACAAGTCAACAGTAATCCCAGAGAGAAAAGCAAAGCCACTGCTTGTCCACTCCAAACCTTGGATTTTAGTCTGGATATTCAACAGTGAAAGAGTTGAAAATCTCAAGAGTAAATTCAAATTAAAAACTGAAAAGGGCAAATATGAAGCGAGAGATTTTAACAAGAAGAGCCACTTTTACTGAATCAGTAGATTTTCCAGCCTTCTCTTAACATACTTCAAGAGTGGGAGCTGCTAACAAAGTCTTACATTTACGTTTAACTTTGACGTAAGTGTTGCTAAGCAGTCAGGTGGTGAGTTCACACTGTAGAGCTAGTAACCACATTCCAATCACCACAATGAATATCAGCAGGCTGCAGCCAGGAAAGAAAAAAATAATCTGCGTGTGGAAAACACTTATAGAAAACATTGTACGATGAGTCAACATTACAACAGTTTTTGCTATCAACCAAACCACAATGTTTATAAATCATTGGTGAAAACTCCAGCAGCTACTCTGAAAATGTCAGGTGATGTTATTTGTCCACAGCCAAAATATGAAATCTGCTGCCCTTTTTGACACTGAGACCTTTCTGATCCAGATTTTTTCACTTCAATTACTGGAGTTTTGTGCTTTCAGCACCTGATGCTCCTGTATTTGAAGAAAAACAACCAGATGAAAAAAGAAGAGAAAAGCAGAGAGCCTTAATATAAAAAGGGATGTATGGATTCAGCTGGGGTGTCTGCAAAGGGGCATCAGGGCATTGAGCTTCCTATTTTCTTTTCAGAAGAAGCTCAGAAATAAACACGATGAGGCGACACCTGCTTGTGTGTGCATTTTACAGAGCACATCATAGGTGACGTAATTATCCCAGACCACTGTATCTCATTACCGGCAAAAACAATTGCAGAGTCGTGACTGCATTACAAACGAGATGCAGGGCAGAATTCAGTGCAACTTCCGACAATTTGTGGGTGGATGATGAGACAGTCGGATTTAGGGAGATGAAAATTCAAAGATGCTTTTCATTAGAAAATTAGGTCTGAATTCAGAAAATCAAAAGGATGTCAATTTTTTATCAGAACAGACTGTACCTTGCTTCCATAATACAAAACTCCAGATATGCCTGAAAAAGCATTTAATATCTAAAAAACAAAATTAATACTGTTTAAGGTAATTTATCAACATATGGTGCTTATGGCTTGCATACATTAAATTATTGCAGCCAATGTCTGTAAGGTTCATCAAAAGAATACGGAGGAAAATATTTTGTAGTCAGAGAAGAGAGACTACATGAAAACTGACAATGGGGCATTACCTGTCTCATTGGGAACACAGTTTACTATCACCGACTCCTACAGAATGCACACAGGTGTACACAGATAATTAAAAATGATTAATATGCATACGGTCCTCACAATTCCAAGAGGCTTCATAATGAGTGAACTCTATCGCACCAAATCTGAGCCCTGCTTTGAGTGATTGGCTGCTTTTTCAGTTGCTAATCCAACGAAAATATCTCTCCACGGACCAAGTCATTCATTAGTAAAGTAATGAAACTGGTTCCATTAATATGCAGATAAAACGGCTTCTCATTTTCTCCTCTTTTTGGCCATTTTAGATATGACCATTCAGTGAGGGGAAAGTTTGAATTACTCCAGTATCCAATAATTTCCTCTATGCATCAAAGTTCTTTTAGAAAGAGGCTTAAATAAGAACCAAATTATTACTAAAATTATGGGGTGAGAAATATTTCCTTCTGTTTTAAGATTTTACAAAGGCTGACCTTCTACGGTAGGTTATAACTCAGAAACAAATCATTACTGTTTAACTCACCACACCCGGAAAAATTTTGGTAAGACGGTCAACGGCTGCCATAGCTTTGGACTTCCCTCCTCCGAGGCAGTCGTCAAACTCATAAAGTGGCTGTCGAACCGGATTGGAGTATGAAATCTTTGCGTTGTCAACAAACGTGATGCGTCTCACTCCCCAGCCCTGGAGAACAACAGAGGATACAGGTTTTTTTCATATGAAAACAGACCTTAGCAGGACTTTCTGTCAGGCTTCAGTAAACCTTAGAGACATTTGTAGTACATTTCCAAATAAAAATTAGATGGGCCTCCTTTCGCATGAGTTACTGCATCAGTGCAGCATGGCATGGAGGCGATCAACATGAGGTATAATGGAAGACCAGGTTGCTTTGAAAGCAGCCTTCAGGTCATCTGCATTGTTGGTCTAGTTTGTGTCTGATCTTCTTCTTGACAATACTGCATAGATTCTCTAAGGGATTCGGGTCAGGCCAGTTTGCTGACCAATCAAGCACAGTAAAATCATGGTCACTGTACCAGCCTTTGGTACCTCTGGCAGCGTGTGCCGGAGCCAAGTCCTGCTGCAAAATAAAATCAGCATCTATATAAAACTTGAACTGCTCTAAAATTACCTGGTAGATGCTGAGTTGACTGTGGACTACAGAAAACACAGTGGACCAGCACCAGCATGTGACATGGCAGTCATCACTGACTGTGGAAATTTCACACTGGACCTCAAGCAACGTGGATTCTGTTCCTCTCCACTCTTCCTCTAGAATCTGGGACCTTGATTTCCAAATAAAACTCTAACTTTACTTCCATCTGAAAAGAGCGCTCTGGACCAATGAGCAAAAGTCCAGTTTTTAAGTCTCCTTGGACCAGGTAAGATGCTTGTAGCCCATGTGTTTGATTTATCTGTGCGTAGTGGCTCTTGATGCAGAGACTACATCCTCAGTCCACTCCTTGTAAGTCTCCTCCAAAGTGTTGAATGGATTTTGATTGACAATCCTGTCAAATCTGCGATTATCCCTGTGGCTAAAGCACCTTTTTTTCTGCCACATTTTCCTAAACCCCTTCCACTCAGCATTTCTACAGATATGTTGGATACAGCACTCAACCAGGTACTTTAGCAATGACTTTTTGTGGCTTCTCATCGTTGTGGAGGGTGTCAACGACTGACTTCTCAACATCTGTCAAGTCTGCAGTCCTCCCCATCATTGTCTAGCCCGCTGACCCAGACTGATAGACCATTTAAAAGCTGCAGGTGTCTTGAGTTAATTAGGTTATTAGAGTGTGACACCATGAGTTTCTAATATTTAACTTTTTCCCAATATTCTAATTTCCTGAGATTCAGAATTTTAGGTTTCCATCATCTATAAACCATAATCATTAAAATTACAAGAAATAAACGCTTGAAATATTGACTCTAAGTGTAATATATATATATATATATATATATATATATATATATATATGAGTTTCACTTTCTGAAATGAGTAACAAATCCTATTAAAATTTTGATATTCTAATTTTTTTAGATGTACCCTTATAAGGAAGACAAGGAGTGTAAGGATAAGCACATGTTTATCTTTGGGTCACAGTAAGTAGAGCGTGCACTTTATGTTCATTTGGATTGTTTTGTTTTTTTGCCAAGTACCAAATCAAACTCCAGTCAACTTTCATCCATCAGTCAGGCCTTACCATGAGAGTCCTGGCCACATTGCAGCCCAGTGTCCCAGCACCAAGAAGAAGACACTTTGTGTTGACGACTTTGTCCAAGTCCAAAGAAGGAACCAGCCTCCATCTCATTAGCTTAAGATTCAGGTCCACTGATGACTCTGCAAGTCTGCAGGAAGCAGTATGAGAAAACCAAATACCTACAGTTTACAGTTGCAACCTAAAATTATTCAACCTCCAACCTTTCATTATTTACAAAATAAAACATTGTTCAGGTGTTTGCAGTTAACAAATTAGAGAGGAAAAATTTAATAGTTAAATAAAACTAATATTACAAGGATTTTATCCAAATTCAACACTAAATCCTTACTTATATCACAAATACAGTCAAGTTATTCAACCCCATGGAAAGAATTGGCCATAGATGAAACACCTCTAACGGCTGGACTGTTAAAGGTAACATTTCACTGTATGTTACAAATATGGCCACGTCAGGAGAAATGTCCAAAAAGTTTAAAGAACACAATATTACCTTAAATAAACTAGGAGAAGGATACAAAAAGGTAGCATAGGCCCTTAATGTTCCTAGAGATACAGCTGGGAACATTTTGCAGGTTTTAAATAAAAAAATAAACAGTGACTTCACCACCTGGAAGCGGAAGAAAGGAAAAGCTATCAATGTCACTACCCGATTTCTGAGGAGGCAGATTATCAACAACCTTCAACTGACTGCAAAAGACCTACAGCCACTGAGTTTTCAGTTTCCACAGTAGGGCACATATTGAATGCTGCAGGGCTCCATGTCTGTACTCTAGGAGGTATACCACTGCTGACCCAAAAGCAAAAATAAACCCAAAAAAAGTCAGATTCAAAGTTCTACTTACAATATAAATAAGCAAAAAGGGTGTCGTGGGATTCTGTTATGTGAAGTCATGAAACAAAACTAGAACTTTCCAGGCCAATGGGTCAAAGATATGTCTGGATGAGGAAGAATAAAGCATACGCTGCCTGCCGTGAAGCCAGGTCATACATCAGGAATGCTCTGGTGCTCCTTTTTTCTGTGAATGGAAACCAGCAGCATATGGAGGGCAAGATGGAGCCCATCAGGTATCAGGAAATGTGGAGAAAATGACAGGCCCTCTGTAAGGAAACTGAAGCTAGGGCATCATCGCACCTTCAAACAGGACAATGATCCTAAACACATCTTAAAGTCCACCAGAGCGTGGTTTCAGAAGAAGTGGTGAAAGATACTAGAGTGCCTGTCATGGTCAACTGACTTTAACCACATTGGATTTTTTTTCTGTTTACCAAACCCAAGGATATTAATGAACTGTAGGCCTTTGCCAAAGAGTAGTGGGCTAAGATTTCTCAAGAATGCTACAAGAAGCTGGTGACTGAAAATGAATCATATTTGCATCAGGTAACAATAACAGTACTAAAAAAGCTTGTCATGAAGAAGTTAATGATTTTGAAACTGCAGCAGTAAATAAAAGAGATATTTTGTGTTTAATTCAAATAAATCACCTGTTATATTATTTGTGTTCAGCTATTTAAACTGTGTGTTTGATTTATTTAGAATAGAATAGAATCGAATAATCCTTTATTGTTGCTGAGTGGGGAAATTCAGGTGTATCAACCGCAAAGTGACAGGCAAATAGGAGCACGCGGATACACATAAGGATATGTTTATTCTAAACAGCTGGTAGTTTGTCCATTCTGCCAATAAACCTAATTTCCAGAGGGGGTTGCACCTAATTTCAGGTGCAACTGTAAACATCTGTAGCAACAGATAGTAAAAGTTATATGACAAAGATGTGAATTTCAGATGTTTTACCTTTTAGGGTCCATGCATTCACTCAGGTTGACCATTCGTGGTCCCAATGCCCCCTTTGGGTTCTTCTCCCATCCAACACTTTTAGGACACACTAAAATAATATTAAGCACAAACTTTTAGACACACAAATTTTGATAATACATTACAACAATGACAATAAAATCGTGTCTCTGCAGAAAGCATAAACATCTAATTGAATTTATTTATAAAAGTCAATAGATTAAACATTAATCAAACATGTTCAAATAGAGACACGATATCTCTAATATTTTGGGTGTGTGTGTAAAAATAAGCAATTTCTGCTTAAAAATCTAAGAAAACGATACATTTAAATACTTTTTTGTAGTTTGAAGTTAAACATTTATTTATTCTATTATAACCTCAATTCCACTGAAGTTGGGATGATGTGTAAAATGTTAATAAAATAATAAAAATATTTGCAAATCCTTTTTAACTCATATGCAACTAAATACACTACAAAGACAAGATATTTAATGTTCAAACTGATAAACTTTATCGTGTTTAGCAAATATTCACTAATTTTGAATCTGATGCCTTCAACATGTTCCAAAACAGCTGGAACAGCTGGGAAAGCTGAGGAATGCTCCTGTTTGGATAATTCCACAGGTAAACATGTTAATTAGAAACAGGTTAATGTCAGTCATGTTTGGGTATAAAAAGGAGTATTCCTGAAAGGGTCAGTCATTCACAAGATAGGATCGTGTGAGGTTCACCACTTTGTAAAGACTGCATGAGCAAATAGTTGCACCTGATGCTCCTGAGAAACAGTTGAAGAACGTTTCTCAACATACAATTGCAGGGAATTTTAGGGATTTCATAATCTTTAGGCCATAATATCATCAAAAGATTCAGAGAATCTGGAGAAAAATCTGCATGTAAACAGCAAGGCTGAAAACCAACATTGAATGCCCGTGACCTTCGATCCCTCAGGGGGGCACTGCATTAAAAACCAACATCATTCAACCCTGGTTAGTTAACACAGTTTGTTGCTACATCTACAAGAGCAAGTTAAAACTCTACCAGGCAAAGCGAAAGCCATATGCCAACAACACCTAGAATCGCCGCTGACTTCTCTGGGCCCAAGCTCATCTGAGATGAACTGACGCAAAGTGGAAAAGTGTACTGTGGTCTGACAAGTCCACATTTCAATTTGTTTCTGGAAATCATGGAAGTCGTATCCTCCTGGCCAAAGAGGAATAGGACTATCTGGATTGTTATCGGAGCAAAGTTCAAAAGCCAGCATCTGTGATGGTATGGGGGGCGTTAGTGCCCATGGCATAGGTAACTTTGATACCCATGTGTCAAAATAAGGTGAGATCTTTCCATGTAATCCATGCAACATTTATTAACTGCTCGCAGGTAACCATAAAAATTTCAATAAATATCCTTTTGTGTAATCCATGCAATAATTATCAAAATACACAGTTGAAGCAGTAGAGAGTGAAAACAAGCATCTTCTCATATTCTGGGACTGAGAGACTGGAGGGGCCTGTGTGGAGCCACATATTATCTGTCTTATCTTTTGGGGCTCGTGCCGAGCCACAAAAATTAACCTAGCCCATATACCAAGAGCCAGTTGTAATATTAGAGAATGAGCAGCAGTGAACAAAAGTGACTGTCGAAGTGTGAATGACTGCTGTGGGCTACTCAGTCGTCCAGACCTCCAGTTGAAGAAGGGCGAGAGTTAGTTAGACCTTTCAGGTTTAGGGAAGATCAGACCCGTTGGATGGAGAGCTGGATTGAGCAATCCCCTTACACATAGGAAAGTAGGAGGGAGGGGTTAGCTCATCGGACAACGAAACATGCCATGGGCACTAACACACTAACTTTTTCAGGGACGTCCCTGCTTATTAATGCAAGACAATTCCAAGCTACATTCCGCACGTGTTACAACAGCGCAGATTCGTAGTGAAAGAGTACGAGTACTAGACTGGCCTGCCTGCCGTCCAGGCCTTGAAAATGTGTGGCGCATTATAAAGCACAAAATATGACAACAGAGACCCCAGACTGTTGAGCAACTGAAGTTGCACCTCTTACAGCACCCTTACGCCACTTAGTGCACTGATGCATTACTCCTTGTTTACTGCATGGTTGTTAAATACACACATGATGCTGTGTGCTGTAGTGTAAAATAAACAAACAGACAAATTGGAATGGGAAGTAGTGGTATTATCTAATTGTTATTTACAAAAATCTTTTTTGATAAGTGCAATGGGCCTTTTTTATTTCTTATTTCATGATTTATATGGCAGCAATGCTTATCCTCATGTATATGGAAAAAAACAGAACAATGTGAATTGCTTTATCCCTTTAAAACGGCACCAAATATGCCGATTCACAGAACAGCTGAATTCATCTGTATTGCTTGAACACATTTACTCACGACTTAATTAAAAGCTGCGATTTGCTGACGGAGTAACAGAAACAATGCCTCGATGAAACTTAACAAAAACCTTTCCCAGATCAGAGAGCGAACCCCCCCCCCCCATGCTGCTATTACTATTTAAATTGTTTTCATTCCTAATTCGGCAGACAAAAGGATAACGGAGACGCTTTGTGAGATTAGATTGAAGCGAGTAGTCTCTCAGGGGAATGTGAACTAAAACTTGTCAGAATCAGCAGCAAACAAGCTTGGGTTGGACAGAGTTATAGGTAAAAAAAAAAAGGAGTCTTTGTGAAGATAAAAAGACATGCAAAGAGGAAAGAGCTGAAGCAGAGGAAAGCTGCAGGACCAGACGGTATCAATCCCTGGCTGCTGAAGACCTGTGCAGACCAACTCTGTGAGGTCCTCAGCCACATGTACAACATGAACCTCGGTCTGGAGAAGCTCCCTGTCCTGTGGAAGACCTCCTATGTGGTTCTGGTTCCTAAAACAACGCATGCCAAGGAATTGGCCCACTACAGAACAGTCGCCTTGACCTCCCACGTAATGAAGACCATCGAGAGGCTCATCCTCACCCACCTAAGCGGGCGCTCACCCATCCAGAGCGCTGTGAGAGTTATGTTCTTTGACTTCTCCTGGCTTTCAACACATCAGACGGGCGCTGCCGCGGGGAAGCTGGAGGATGCAGGAGTGGATGGACACCTTGCTGCCTGGACCATTGATTAACTCACTGACCGGTCCCAGTACGTGAGGCTGCGCAGCTGTGAGTCAGAGTTGGTAGTCTGCAGCACTGGGGGCCCGCAGGGTACTGTCCTGTCACCATTTCTTTACACCACGGACTTTACCTACAACAAGGACAGCTGTCATCTCCAGAAGTTCTCTGACGACTCAGCCATTGTGGGCTGTGTGTCTGAGGGGAGCCAGCTAGAGTACTGGTCAGTCATCATGGACTTTGTGGACAGTTTTAAGTACCTGGGTGTTCACCTAAACAATAAACTGGACTGGTCCCATAACACAAAAGAAGGACCAGAGTTGCCTCCACCTTCTGAGGAGACAATTTGCAACGTTCTTGTGTGTTACTAAGAGGTCCTCAAACAAGTTAACTGTGGTATCAGTGATAACTGAAGCCTAATAACTGTGGTAACTGTTAATCTGTGAGATCAATAAAGTCTATCTAATCTTATCTTATCTTATGTGAGCAGACAAATAGAGGTGGCCGAAGACATCATCACTACCTGAGTTGTTGGGAAGCTCGGGTAGTTTGACCTGGAAGACGACACTATGCTGGATGGAGCGGTTTCCTTGCAGAGTTCGGTCCCTGAAACACAGCACTTCCACCACGTCCACTTTGGAGGCCCTGACACACAAAAGGACAACATCAAGAGCCAAACAATGACAACACATCACACAAGTGACTATGTCATTTATTATAAAGTAAATAAAAGCCAACTCTTTTCCCTCTCACTTTTCATAAAAAAAAAAAAAAAAACAGCACAGATACCAGCATACTTTTATTGATATGGTCCAAATTGCCCTGGATTGCATAATAAAATCCCAACAGGCGAAAAGGCGAGACATCACAGCTACTCTCTAATCCCACATTTTATCATAGATAGTTTTTGTTTGACATAGAGAGAAAGTGTAGTCATGCACAAGACGGATGATGTTTGGATTAGATGATGACTAAAACTAAAATTCCCTAAAAAACGAAGCTGGATGATAAAAACAAATGTTGATGGTAAATCGCATCTCAGAGGAGTTTCCAGAGCATCTTCTCCCCCAAATCTAAGCAAAACTATAGCAGTGAACAAGCAGCAGTTTTGTTAAAGACATTCTCATGTGACAGTGCAGCATAGCTAAAAGCTCACTGATTTAATATTATTAAAATGGATAAGAATAGATTTATTGTTACTTGCGGATGATTTCATAAAAAATATGAACATAGTATCTATTTTAAGAAACAAATATATTTGTTTTCCATTTGGATTAACTCTTCTGACATGGATTTTATGTTGCTCTGATAAGCCCATCTATATTTATATTGAAGTAGCTACATATAGCCCATTAAATGCTTGGTTCATTTACTGTACTAATTATATTCTTTATATAATAATTCTTTTATTTTGCATTATTTTTGTATTTTTCCACCTATTTAGTATTTTTTTCTGAGTTTTCACAATATCTACAGTTTTAAACACTGACAGCATTTTAACTAGTTAAGAAATTTTATTTAGTTAGGTTCCTTCTTGACATCAAATCATTCTCTTGTTTTGTTTCCTTCTGAGCATCCTGAACAGTTCTTAATGGTTTCAGGACATCCACAGCTTATTAGATACGCTAACGGAAGTCAGAAATGTACCTCTACCTTTACCATTTACTCACCAAAACGATTTCCCAAAGTGACCTCTATTAGAGTACCCCTAGGAGGGCAATGTGGGGTTCAGGGTTTTGGGACATGTGACATTCATGTGAACCTGGAGCTGGGGATCAAGCCAACAACATTCTACTTGTTGATTTCCTGAGCTACATTTTACAAAACCAGCAGTTTTACTTGTTGACGTTTATGGAGTTTTATGCCATTACCAGTTTGTTGTAATTAGAGTTATTAAACTCTGTAGTTTCAAAATTTTCACAAATTGTAGTTTTGTTTTGTTTGCTTGTTTGTCTGAATTTGACTCTTGAATTTAAAAAATTCAACAAACATAAAAAAAGCAGAGTTTATACTGATTTGGTCAAACAGACTAAATGTCACTTTATCGTGTTTTGTTTCAATGCATTTTTTCATTTTAAGTTAAACACCGATCTCATCTTAAGTTTTGGTCCAGGTTTACAAAAAAAGAGCTCAAATCTGAATGTTTCTCATTTGTCTCTACAATGTCACAGATGAATGACAGAGGAGCCAAAAATATGAATCATCTTGAGCAGAAACATGAAGCATTCAGACATTATAACCTTTGTATGTCAGCCACCTGTGACTATTGATAATCTGGTTCAACTAATTCATCTCCGCCACTTGTGAAACAGATTTCAGCAGCCTCACAAACTGGTGCCAACACCTTCAGAAGGACATCTATGACCAGAGGAGGAGAACCTTTAAAATACCGCTTTTATTCTACCGAGGAGAGAACTCATGCTCAAAAATGCAACATTTTTCCAAATTGTTTTGCACATGCTGTTTGTTAATTCCTGCACTTGATTCAAAAAGCAGAGGAAGTATGCTATACAAGTCCAGCAGAGAGGGGAAATTTGCACAATTGTCTTGTATTGTGCAGCATTACTCCTCAACACTATAATAACATCAGACTGGATCTGAGAGGTATCTCAATTCTAAAATGATGGGCGATATTTTTTTCTAATCCACCACTGCTAACAGTAAACTATAAAAAGTAAAAGTGAAATGGTTCATCCATTTAAAAAAGAATCAGTGCAGCAGAATAAAAAATAAATAAATCAAACAAATATTACAGTTTAAAGTAAAAAAATTTAACAGATTGCAAATGACATGTAGTCTGTACAAACATGATCCAGAAATTATTTTATTTTAAACAAACTCACTCTCTGAATAAAGAAGGAACAGCTCTGCATGAAACTCTTAAGTTAATCTAAATAAATGAAAAAAACAAAAAACAAAAGTTGTGCACCTCTGTTTTTACAACTTCACGAAGCCAGCAGCCCAGCCAGGCCTTTTTTCCTGTGACAAAATTATCATTACCTTTCAACCAGATATTATTTTGTTCATGTATATCATGATGCAAACAGCTCAGGTCTGCTCTTTTTTAATTTACATAAATATGAAATGGATATCCCCTGAATGCATGCATAATACCATAAAATGGGGGTCATAGGAAGACTATTTGCTCAGTAGAGTTATTTTAGGAGAAGATATGCCTTTGTGAGAAGTTTTAGAAGGATTTGCAAACTTGGTTTGCACATGTTTAGAGTCCCATACAAAGTGTTTACCCTGTATGTCATTAACTTTCTGATTTTTGCCACAGTTCAAAGTTTCTGATCATTAAACGAATTTAATATCAGATAACCTGAGCAAATACAAAATGCAGTATACAAATGAGGACTTCATCAAAAAAATAAATGCAAACCAACTTGTATGTACTTTAATAATGTAATTTCCCTCTTGTTAAATAATGAATAAACTGTGATTAACCACATTGTTTTTAGAAGGCTGAGATATTTTTTTACTAGCCAAACCCAGACCTGATTGCTGCCAGCCCCGTAGAATAAAAACAACACTTAAATAAAACCCATGTGACACTTTGAAGTAGGCTAAAAGATCTCAAAAAGCAACAGATCATGTTGAAATCTAAACAAATGCAAGATGAGAAACAAAGTAATTGACATCTATCAGTCCGGAGTAGCCGGCCTACCAGAATTACTTTAAGAGCACATCAATGACCCATCCAAAAGATCACAAAATAACACAACATCTAAAACTATGCAGGCCTCACTTGCCTCAGATAAGGTCATGATTTAACAATAAGAAAGAGTCTGAAATAAAATGGCATTCATGGAAGAGTTGTAAGACGAAGACTACAACCATTAAAACAAAGAGCCACATTTCTCAAAAAACATCCTGACTTTTGTTAACATATTGTATGGACACCACATTAGTTGTATCCTAAGAACAAAGTTCATGTTTGTGATACAATAAATATTTAGTTACATTTACTCTGCTGGACACCTGTATTACCTCCTCCCTAATCTCTGTGTAAATATTTGATCATGCTCTACCCAGAACTCTGACACATGACTAACAACTTGAACCAACGAGGATATCATCGAAATGTGTAGATTTTTATCCCCCAAAATTAATTAACCTTCAATAAAGAAAAACATTTAAATAATACATTTTTTATTAACAATTTTGCATGAAATCTGTACTGCAGTGTTTCATTGCATTAAATCTGCAGAGTTCCCAACAGTTGACTGTTTTTCTATCAGAGTGAAATAAAGAAAAGTCAAAGTTTAGAGTCATAGTTAATTACAATGTCTTATGCACATTGATACATTTCTGTTTCTTAATCTGAAAGTCAGAGTGACTTCATCAAATTCAAACACTTTTTGAAACTCACTGCTTGAGCACACATTATCTAGACGACTTCCTCATCTTTTATCTGCATTATCATAAACACACACAAACTCACACACACAGAGATATTGTTTACCATTGCTTAGCCAAGAAAACCAAGAGATTTCTCAAAGGCCAGCCTGGATGTTGAGACAGAGTGCACGGATCATAGACGCCCACAGTGACCTGGAAAAACCAAAGAGTGAATACTCCCCCAGAGGAGTGTGCATTTCTGCGTGGCTGTGTATAAAAAAAATTCTGATTATAAGAAATCAAATAACCAAAAAAGTCCAACAACAGTCTCATTTGAAGATAGTTAGAAATATCTTTTGACAGCATAAAAAAATATGCTCCACAAAATGTTTCAAAACTTTTTAAACTAATAAAAAGGCAATTACTATTTTTAAACATTTTGAAATCACTTTATTAATGGGTTTGCATAAAATAATGTCTTAATGAAAATACCTTCTTAGTATCAGTGAAAAATGTCTGCCAGTCCTCAAGTAGAGCCATCTGAACAGTGTCATCAGTGTATTTCATCAAGAAAAAAGGAACCGCAGTGATCCCCATTTCCTTACACAGGCTGTCATAGGCCTCCTGCAGGGCCGAGATCTGAAAGAAATCATTGCACTATTAACCACAGAAAGTGCATAAAACAGTAAAACCTTACTTCTTTAGTTTTACTGTTGTAAAATAGATTACTGCAGACAGTGGCTTCTCCTTTATCCCTAATAACCAAAATTTAATTATTTAGTTGTTTGGATGTTTATACATTGTACTGAACATGTTTTTAACAAAACACAGTGCGATAACTTCCATTGAATATCAGGCCTGGCTGAATTTAATTTTGTATTTAAAAATATATATATTTACCATTTATACCAAGACTGAGCTAAAACAGATTTTTCTAAGTACCGAAAGCTCAAAGATTTTAATTAAGTTTTACTGTTAAAGCATATAGTAAAACAGAGCTTTAAAAAACCTTTGGTTACTAGAGTAAACCTGGCCCTCTGAAAACTCAGTGAGGTGTCTCAATATGGGCAGCGCCTTCAAGCATGACCAATCATGGAAGTTTCAATACCACCACATCTGTCACTGACAGACCAATAAATGCTTGGTACGGGGGTGTTCTCCCCCTTTTATAAGCACACCTGCTCTACACCTAGCATTCTCACGTGCTTTTTTTCCAGGTGACTAATGGAAGAAGGGCAGTGTGGTGAGATACCTCACTCAGTTTTACTCTAGTAACCAAAGGTTTTCCTTTCAACTTCGCTCATTTTCTTACTATGAGAGATATAGCCAACTCCCGGATTACATGCTCTGAAGCATAACCTGCAGGATGACCCTTCCAACCCACCCCTAAGGGCTGGTGCTGAGCTAAGGCATCACACAAAAGACCGAGTGCATCAACAATGGCTGTAGAATCTAATGAAAGCATGTTGGGAGACCCAACTAGCAACTGCGCAAATGTTGCTACCTGTATGACCCCTTCTCTTTTCCAATGGTTATAATCAGTCAGACAGAGAGAGGTATCCCGATCCTTGTGGTTTTAAGTATAATAATGGCCATCAGTGGGCTCTAGATGGACAAACTTTATCAGTTTATTATTTTACTTAGTACCCCTACATGTGGCCCGTTCTGGGGTGGCCAGGCTCTGGCACTCGGTGGTTTGGTCTGGCCTCCCCGGCGGCCCCGCACCGTTCCGGACCCTTTGTGGGGTGCCTTGGGATGATATTGTTGTAAATAAGCGCTATATAAAGAAATAAACTGAAACTATCTGTGTAGTTATGCTGCTATAGGCTTAGGCTGCTGGAGGACATAATGACCACTTTCACCCTCTTCGCTACATTCTCACACTACTCTCCAATTTTGCATTGTTCTTTCTCTTTTCTCTTCCTAGAAGCTACACCTGGCCTGACTGTGTGTCTACCTGTGACACCTTTCTGGAAAGGGGCATCGTCCAAGCTTTTGCTGGCAACAACTTAATGCTCACCTTCTACAGATTATCCACTTAGCCCTGTCTTTCAGTGTCGAACCCTTTCTCTCTTCTAGATATAGCAATTGACTGAGCTTTTACTGTAACTAATTATATGTGCTCTCTTTCAGACTCTATCCTTGAAAACTGGCTCAAAGTTGATCTGTTCTATCTTTCTAGATGAAACGACTAAACTATATCCACTAACATTTAATTTTCCTTCCCATAGAAAGGACTCCTGGATCAGTGCTTCTGTATTCTTTGTGTGTCTCTGCTCTGTTCTCTCAAACCCCCAGTCGGTCGTGGCAGATGGCCGCTCACACTGAGCCTGGTTCTGCTGGAGGTTTCTTCCTGTTAAAATTGAGTTTTTCCTCTCCACTGTTGCTACATGCAGATGTTATGTACATGACTGTCCACTGTCTCTACATGCTCATCCAGGATGAGGGAATGCTACAAATCTCTGACTCGATGCAATCTGCTGGATTTCCTTAGATAGAAAAACTTTTTATCCAATTTGAATAAATAACTGAATCTGACTGCACTGTTCAATGGTTAGGATTAATTGGAATGTATGTACCTGACTTTTGTGAAGTGCCTTGAGACAACATGTGTGGTGAATTGGCACTTCTCTAAATAAACTGAATTGAATTGAATAGAAACACCCCTGAAGAGGGCCAACAAGGTTGACACCCCTGGTGGAATGTGCTCTCAGTTGCTCTGGAGTGTGCAGCCCCAGGCATCCATAGGCCTCCCTGATTGCCTCCACAATCCAGCGTGACAACCGCTGGCTGGACAGAGGTTTCCTTTTACGGCCAGGAGCCCAGGACACCAGAAGCTGATTACCTCTGAGGAAACCTTAGTCCTGTCCACATAAATGAGTAACGCGCGCACTGGACATAGCAGATTTAACCGTCTTTCATTCATATATTCATATCAGCAAATGGTGGAGGATGAAAAGCCTGCGGTTCCAATGAAGAGTATCTGTATGATGAATCAGTAACCCTAGGCAAAAAAGCAGGATTTGGGTGTAATATCACCCTCCTGCCATCTGGAGAAAACTGTAAACAAGTATGCACAGACAGAGCATGCAGCTCATCTATCGTCCTGGCCGACGTTAGGGCCAGCAGCAGGATTGTTTTAACAGAGCTCTTAAGTCTGCACACTCACTTGGCTCAAAAGGCAGCCCTGAGAGGGCTTCCAGGACTACAGATAAATCCCATGATAGGAAAAAGGACCTGGCTGTGGGACGCACGTGACGAGCAGCCTTCATGAACCTTCTAATTAGAGGATGCTACACCACCGGTGAATTCCCAAAACCCACATGGCATGCCGAGATGGCCGCTAAATACACTTTGATGGTGGAAAAGGGTTCAACGGACCCGGGCCGAATGTCTCCCAAATCTGGTGGACCACTTCGGGCTTGAGTTTCCACTCCCCATAGAGCGGATTTCCCCTGGAGAACATATCCGGCCGTCGTTCAGTGCGCCAGGAATGTGCACTGCTCCACATTATCAGACTGTGAGCCAGTCTGTGCAGCCTCCCCAAGAGGGTGCCACCCTGTCGGTTTATATATGCCACCACTGTTGTATTGTGTTTTCCCACTAAGACATGACTGCTCTGCAGCAACGGTAAAAAACAATGTTTGAAAGCTAGGAACACCGGCAGTAATTCCAGGTAATTTATATGAGCATGACTGAGCATCAGAAGGCCAGGTTCCATTTACCGACCTCCCCTCGAAGATGGATCCCCATCCTCTCAAGGCAGCATCCGTTGTCAGAGCTTCCCTGTTAATGACCACTCCCAGTGGGGTGCCAACTGTGAAAACATCCGGTCCCATAGTGCGAGCATACATCTGGGTGACACTTTCACCATGCGACTGAGATGATGCCTCACATTCGGCTTCAGGGAAGAAACCCAGCGCTAAAACTCCCACATCCTCAGAAGCACCTGAGGCACGACAGAAATCACTGAGGCCATCAGTCCTGTGAGGTACATGCAGGCTCTTAACGAGACCCAGTCTCCCTTGCAGAACGGTGCGAGATGCTGGTGGAATCTTTCCACTCGCTCATTCATTAGGAAAGATCTGAAAGAAACAGTAATTGTTTCAAGTCCCAAATATTCTATGTTCTGTGTGGGAACCATCACACTCTTGGCCTGGTTTATGTTGAAACCCAGGTTGCCCGGGCTATGTAAGAGGCTCTGTGTATCCCTCTTCGCCTGCACTCTCCTGGGTGTGCACACTAGAAAATCATCCAGATAGGCCAACACTTTGAGCCCCCGCTGCTCGAATTGGGGTTAGTGGTTCCACACACCTGCTGAAAATCCTCGGAGCTATTGACAGCCTGGATGGGAGTGTCTCATATTCTTATGCTACGCCCTGATAGGGGAACCTGACAAACTTTCTGTGTGCTGGAAAATGCTGATATGAAAATAAGCACCCTGTAAATCTATCTACCTGAGCCAGTCGCCGGGTCGAATAGATTGAAACAGAACGTTTTTGTCAGCATTCTGAATTTGTATTTCTGAAGGTGTGAATTTAGGAAACATAAATCCACAACAGGCCCGCAGTGAACCTCCTTTGTTTGGAATAAGGAAATACCGGGAGTAAAACTCCTAGTTTATTTTCTCCTCCGGAACAATTCGAACTGCTTCTTGCTTTAACAGAAATTTCGCTATCCATAGCTTTTGCACCTTCTCCTGCAGCTTCTGTCCAGGTTCATCGCCATCTCGTATTTCTCTCCGCAACCGCCTTCATCTTCAGAGTCAAGAAGCTGGCCATACATTGGGGGAAACTCCTCGACAGGTTTTCCAACTGCACCATACCCCCCAGGACACACCTGCAGGTTTCATCCCTGCTTGGTGGAGACAGGCGACGGCTTTTGAGGCCAATGAAACCCGCAAACGTTGCTGTAAAATCCACGGTGCTATAGCGCAGCAGTGGTCGCATGAGCTAGGGTCAGCCAACGACTCTTGCACATGCTTTACCCCCATGTATACGATGCAGAGGGGATAAGGATCCCCCCTAAAATGGTCAGTCCGCAGGAGGCTGGGCAAGGTTGGGACCCAACGTCCTTAGTCCTGCCGCCACCCATCTTCCCCTAAGAGGAACCAGCGGTTGCCATTTAGCTAGCGACAACAGAGATAGGATCCAAGTATTAAAATGGTGGTCCGGCACGACGCAAAAACCCACCACTGTAAAAATGTTTAACAAAAAAATATGTAGTTTTTTTTATAGGTCCAAAAACCCGAAGAACCCACGTTCAGGACCATCCTTGAGTCAGCGAACAGTTGAATGGGTAATCCCGGCTTAGGACAGCTGAAGGAGCTATTTTGATCTTCATGTGGAAGAAAGCAAGAATGCCAAGCGTAGGGCAGGGGCGCCTATAAAGGAGGAGAGCGCCCCCATGCCAAGAATGGACTGGTCTGTCATTGACAGACGGGGTGGTATTGGAGCTACCATTGATTGTTCATGCCTAAAGGCGCTTCCCATAGTGAGATACCAAGCGAAGTTTGAAAGAGAACTCTAATGTCCGAGTTCAAAGCCAAGAAAATCAAATACCTACAGAAGCTGGAGTTCTGATTTGGAAAGTCTGAGGTAATCAAATCATCCAAGTCCAATACCTAAAATGACTGCTGCTTATTTAAAACCTAGTTATAGCCGCAGAGATAAACATTTTAATTTTGACAGTTTACATCCCAATAGTGTCACACCTAAACAATCCATTTGAATGGTGAGAGATACTTTATTTGTAGATTGGACTGTTAATAGTAGTTAGCACAATCAATGAGCAAAATTACAGAATTTCACTAGTTTTGCCGCTTGCCACTACAACAAGCTAAACCTGGGTGTGGTGTAATTTGTATTTTAACAATACAGTATTTACTACTATATTGTTAAATAGATTTTGACACAATTTGAATACAGGTTTAGCCTAAAAGCTCTCTTTCTAGAAAATAAGGAATGATTATGCAACATTATAACCTTAAAGTGATAAATTTTACTTCTTAATTTTATTTTGTGAATAGTAATTTAAAAAGACCAACCTGTCTTGGTGAGAAAACTTGCTCTAGGCTAACAGGGGACTGGATCATTTTTAATCCATCTGGGAAACAAAGTGCCGGGAAACAGAACCAATAGTAGAAATGGTATTTCTTCAGGTCCTGCAAAGAGATGTCAGAGGGACATGAAAGTGATAAAGATGCTCATGTCTAAAGAAAATAGAATCCTAAATGTCTGGAAATAAAACATTCATGTAGTTATTTCTAAATACATACCGCAAAGGTCAGTAGAATGAATCTGCAGAGGATAGATGGGTTTTTCAGTGCAGCCCCCGTCTGTATGGCATCCCATATCTACACAGAAAAACAGTTTTCCAATAATCGTTTTTTCACAGATATTTTACACCCACATAAATGCGTTTAAAAATATTTGCTTATCTGTGAAAATTCCTTATGGACACCCTTTACCTCTTTGGCCTCTTTCTCCAACAGAGCCTTCTTATCAGTGGCCTTAAATGCATCCAGTGTGTTGGTGTTGTACAGCATACCAAGAGCTGAACAACAACGAGCCGGAGTCAGACCATCACTAACAATAAAAAGAAATGTTCATTTTTCTTATTTAACTGTTAAAATATATTAAGTCATCAGAATACATAGAACAGAGCAACAATGCATTCTCACCATGTATGCTGGAGTATTATGTGGGTCTCAACGTGAGGAAATTGAAGTCATGTCACGCCTTTGAAGATTGTGTGTGTCTTTTGATGCATTACTATTCTGAAGATGGCATGTGTATTGGGATCAAGGGTGCAGAATTTACAGTGTTCTGCTGTGTCAGGACGGGTTACATCAATTTTGTGATGACATTACCTTCTTGTTTTATTTTTTTCATAGCACAGATCAACTGAACACCTTGGCATTAAATTTCAATGATCTATTGGTGCCACCAAGTGGCCAGATAATTATTAGTCAGATTTAGCAGACAGCAAGCGATGAAAGCTTCACTGACAGTTTCAAACACTCAACATCTTGAGGTGAAGCATCTGGATACTGCCAAGTGAGATTAGGTAATATTATTATTCGGTCATTGCTGCAATATTTGAGTCGCAGTTGTGTTGGTTCTTAGCGGTGTGGAACATTTGCGGTATACAGTCCAGACCAAAAGTTTGGACACACCTTCTCATTCAAAGAGTTTTCTTTATTTTCATGACTATGAATATTGTAGCTTCACACTGAAGGTATCAAAACTATGAATTAACACATGTGGAATTATATACTGAACAAAAAAGTGTGAAACAACTGAAAATATGTCTTTTATTCTAGGTTCTTCAAAGTAGCCACCTTTTGCTTTGATTACTGCTCCGCACACTCTTGGCATTCTGTTGATGAGCTTCAAGAGGTAGTCACCTGAAATGGTTTTCACTTCACAGGTGTGCCCTATCAGGTTTAATAAGTGGGATTTCGAGCCTTATAAATGGGGTTGGGACCATCAGTTGTGTTGTGCAGGAGGTGGATACAGTACACAGCTGATAGTCCTACTGAATAGACTGTTAGAATTTTTATTATGGCAAGAAAAAAGCAGCTAAGTAAAGAAAAACAAGTTGCCATCATTACTTTAAGAAATGAAGGTCAGTCAGTCCGAACAATTGGGAAAACTTTAAAGTGTCCCCAAGTGCAGTCGCAAAAACCATCAATCGCTACAAAGAAACTGGCTCACATGAGGACCGCCCCAGGAAAGGAAGACCAAGAGTCACCTCTGCTGCAGACGAGTTCATCCGAGTCACCAGCCTCAGAAATCGCAGGTTAACAGCAGCTCAGATTAGAGAACAGGTCAATGCCACACAGAGTTCTAGCAGCAAACACATCTCTAGAACAACTGTTAAGAGGAGACTGTGTGAATCAGGTCTTCATGGTAAAATAGATGCTAGGAAAACACTGCTGAGGACAGGCAAACAGCAGAAGAGACTTGTTTGGGCTAAAGAACACAAGGAATGGACATTAGACCAGTGGAAATCTGTGCTTTGGTCTGATGAGTCCAAGTCTGAGATCTTTGGTTCCAACCACCATGTCTTTGTGCGGCGCAGAAGAGGTGAACAGATGGACTTTACATGCCTGGTACCCACCGTGAAGCATGGAGGAGGAGGTGTGATGGTGTGGGGGTGCTTTGCTGGTGACACTGTTGGGGATTTATTCAAAATTGAAGGCATACTGAACCAGCATGGCTACCACAGCATCTTGCAGCGGCATGCTATTCCATCCGGTTTGTGTTTAGTTGGACCATCATTTATTTTTCAACAGGACAATGACCCCAAACACACCTCCAGGCTGTCTAAGGGCTATTTGACCAAGAAGGAGAGTGATGGGGTGCTGCACCAGATGACCTGGCCTCCACAGTCACCGGACCTGAACCCAATCTAGATGGATTGGGGTGAGCTGGACCGCAGAGTGAAGGCAAAAGGGCCAACAAGTGCTAAGCATCTCTGGGAACTCCTTCAAGTCTGTTGGAAAACCATTTCAGGTGACTATCTCTTGAAGCTCATCAACAGAATGCCAAGAGTGTGTGGAGCAGTAATCAAAGCAAAAGGTGGCTACTTTGAAGAACCTAGAATATAAGACATATTTTCAGTTGTTTCACACTTTTTTGTTCAGTATATAATTCCACATGTGTTAATTCATAGTTTTGATGCCTTCAGTGTGAAGCTACAATATTCATAGTCATGAAAATAAAGAAAACTCTTTGAATGAGAAGGTGTGTCCAAACTTTGGGTCTGGACTGTACATGCCGTGTGCCAGCTGTGGTAATCATGAGGTGGAATTTTTTGATATGTCCAAAAAACTTCAAGGCAGCCTGGCTTATTTATAGATCAGATTGTGCATGCTACACCATCAAATGGAATGCTAGAACATTATTTTCCTATGACACTGTGTCATTCTACATCACTTAAAGGAAAGTCAGATGGGCAATAGTGTGATGGGGAATCAGAATATTTGTTCATAATGGATTTTTTATTCTTTGTGAGCCGTTTAGTCTTGCTTCTACAGAAATAAATGTACCATCTCTATGACAACTGAAAAATCTCCAAACAGTAGAAAACAGATATGCACAACAATAGCTCATGTTGAAGTATTTTGTTTGCCTTAAAATTTCAAACACAAAGCCCAAATGTTTTGAGAACTAAAAAAAAAGTAAAGAAAGCCAATTGTTTTCTTTTTCTATATTAAAAGGATACATTTGCAGAGAACAGGCACACTGGATACAAACATAACCCTAACATTATACGTTAACAAATTTAGCCTCGTGTGTATGCTTGGATCTCTCTCCTTTCCTCTCTTGACCCCATTGGTGCCCGACTCACTGGCACTGGAGTGAGTGAAAGTGTGTATCTGTGTGTGCGTGCGTGTGTGTGTGTTTGAGGAGATCTGTTTCAGGAAACTGATTAGTTCATGCCTACTCGTGTGTGATTTGAACACTCATTGTCCTTCAGCACCTGCAGGCTGTTCTTCTCTCCATATCCAGTTTACCACTCAAAGTGCTGTTGTGAATCGAGTGGAGTAGGGTGCTGTTCCCTAAAGTGACAGCCCATATTTGGTGGGGATGCGAAGCATCGCATTTTCATTCTTTTTCTGAACTGCTATGCTAAATAAGGACTTAAGTTTGCTTTTTTTGTTAGATTTTTGACAATTAGCTCATCCTCATAACACTTTGAAAGAGTTAAAATAACTATTGCCCGATATATTCTTTATTAATGAGAGCAAAGTGCATCGGATTCAAATTCCTTGTTTGTCTGTACAAACGTTGCAATAAAGCTGATTCTGATATACATTTTGTTGTAAATTGGTGCAAAATGCTCTTGCTGAAACAGTGACTGAAATACCAAAGTGTGAAGGTCTGTTTGGCCCCATCCAACTGCTGCAGAAGGTGTGTTGAGCCCCACTACATATGGAGACGCTTGAATCGCCCAGCATGATAGCTGAGGGGCTCCAGCTGTAGCTGATAAGGAGGTGAAGGTGAAACACAGCAACTTGGAATGGGAGGGAATATCCAGTCTCTATGGCTGGAACATGTGGCACTTGTTCCCTGTTTTTTTAAACAAAAATTAAACTGACTGTTACTTCTGGACCTTATATCATGATAGTTCTGATCTACACTAGTCCGCAAATACAACAACAATCTTGTAACAATGGAAATTAACAAGGAAAGTGCAGTAAGTGTGTCAACTAGAACTGGGATTTTGATGGTGGCTCCTGGGAGCTGCAAGAGGACAGTCTAATTTTCAGGATAAGTCAATGTATCATCAATGCCAAAACCTTTTGTTTATAACGTTTATTAACCTGGAACAGTTTACACTGACAATTTTAAATTTGTTTTTTTACACACACAGCATTTTGCATGTAGGGCCTGATCATATGCCTTGTGACAAACTACAATTAGGACATCTTGCAGCTCTTTTCCAACAATGCTTTTCTTCTTGCCTCTTCATTTGTTCAATTGTTTATGTGTACCATGAACATTGTATTTGCTATTTATCCCAATTTTTTGTATTTTTGTTAACCAAACAGCAGATTTTAATGCATCCTATGTTATAATACTGCTGTAAATTATGCATTTCAGCTTTAAGTAATATTAACAAAATAACCATGCCAGATCTTACGAAAAGAAACTCTATGATACTTACACATCAAATGCGCTAAACTCCAATGTCAGACGAGTGGGCAAGCCTACAGGGTCACCTGTTGGGTTTAATCGAGGACAAAACTTTATTCCAGTAAACAGTCATTCCTTGTCATGAGAATTACAGTAATTTGACATTAATATTCCAAAAGACACCATGAAATATTATCACTTACCATTGTAATAGTATCCTTTGATAAACTTGGGGCTCTCATCCAGTCTGTAATCATTGAGCTTCTTCTGGGTGAGCTGGTGCCAGAAGCCTGCCTCCAGAGCACTGCTGAAGGGTGCAAACTGCAGCTTGAGCTCTGCAGAAGAGGATGACGCTCCACTGATGTTAGACGCCATCGTGACTTCAATGACCAATTTCTAGAAAATCTAAAATATGGGAGAAGGAGATAGCAAATCACATAATATTTACTTTGAACACAGAGTGACAAAAATGCAATCATATATTTGACTGGATTCATTCTTTTACCCATACATTTACTATTGCTGGCAGAGCTGCCACTGAAGGCATATAATTAGGAACAACTTGACATGTATTGTCGTGCAGAAGCATTGTTCAAAAGTAGGAAACAGGCAGCGGACTAAATATGTTATCCTAGGCTATTGCCATGTGCAAGATAATTTATTTTAGCGACTGAGTTTATCACCTAAAACCCAAAGAAGGAAACAAAAGAGTCACGTTTATACACAAATTAAATATATTTTCCATTTCTCCATTACAGTTTCAAGAAGGAAATCTTTCCAAATAAAATCTTTCTTCTGTACCTCATACGCACACATACTACGCTGCTCAAAAAGCTTAAAGGAACACTTTGAAAACATAACAAATCTCATTAGGAAAAAAAAAATCATGTTGGATATCCATAATGAGTAAAGTGCTAGGAACAAAAGGATGCAACATCATTTGATGAAAATGATCAACCTACAGAGGGCTTAATCCAAAGTAATAGAGAAAAACTGATCCGGCAGTCTAGTATAATTTACTGAAATGTCATTGCAGCAACTCAAAATGGTACTCAGTAGTTTGTATGGCCTCCACGTGCTTGTATGCATGCTTGACAACATCAGGACATACTCCTTATGAGATAACTAATGGTGTCCTAGGATATCTCCTCTGAGATCCTGACCAGGGCATCACTGAGCTCCTGCACAGTGTGAAATGCAACCTGGCGGCATCAGATGGACCTAAACATGATGTCCCTGAGATCTTCTATTGGATTTAGGTCAGGGGAGCATGGTGGCCAGTCAAGAGTATCAGTTCCTTCACCCTCCAAGAAATGCATGCATATTCCTAAAACATGGGCCTGGGCATTATCAGGCACCAGGAGGAACCCATGACCTACTGCACCAACGAAGGGTCTAACAATGGGTCTAAGAATTTTATCCTGATACCTAATGGTAGTCTGGGTGCCATCGTTTACCCTGTACAGGTCTGTGTGTCCCTCCATGCATATGCCACTCCAGACCAACACTGACCCACCACCAAACCGATCATGATGAACAACGTTGCAGGCAGTATAACGTTTACCGCAGCTTCTTGAGACACTTTCACATCTGTCACATGAGCTCAGAGTAAACCTGCAGTCATCTGTGAAAAGAACAGGGCACCAGTGCCAAACCTGCCAATTCCAGTGTTCTCTGGCAAATGCCAGTTGAGCTCCACAGTGCCAGGCAGTGAGCACAGGACCTACTAGAAGATGCTGGGGCCACCCTCATGAAGTCTGTTTCTAAAGGTTTGGTCTTGGACATACGCACCAGTGGCCTGCTGGTCCTGCTGATGGGTTAAGGACCTCCAACGACCCTGTCCAGCTCTCCTAGAGTAACTGCCTGTCTCCTGGAATCTCCTCCATACTCTTGAGACATTGCTGTGTGGCATAGCAAACCTTTGGCAATGACACGTATTGATGTCCTATCCTGGGGGAGTTGGACTGCATGTGCAACCTCTGTAGAGTCCAGGTATCGCCTCATGCTACCAGTAGTGAAACCAACCCTGGTCAAATGCAAAAATACTAAAAAGCAGTCAAAAAATTAGGAGGGAGAAAATATCTTTGGCCTCTATCTGCAAAACCATACCTGTTTTTGGGGTCGTCTCATTGTTGCTCCTTTAGTGCACCTGTTGTTAATTTCATTAACACCATAACAGCTGAAACTGATTAACAACACCCTCTACTACTAAACTGACTAATTCTATTCAGTTCAATTCAGTTGTATTTATAGCGCCAATTCATAAGGCAATTCAGTCGAATCATACAGATTTCAGTTGAGTACATACATTCCAATTTATCCTAAACTGCAGTCAGATTCTGTTTATTATTCAAATTGGTTAAAACGTCTTTCTATCTAAGGAAACCCAGCAGATTGCATCGAGCCAATGACTGCGATAGTTGCTTGCATTGACTTTGCAGCAATCCCTCACACTGAGTATGCATGTAGCGGCAGTGGACAGGAAAACTTCGTTCTAACAGGAAGGAACCTCCAGCAGAACCAGCCTCGGTGTGAGCGGTCATCTGCCACGACCGACTGGAGATTTGAGAGAACAGAGCAGAGACACAAAAAGAACACTGAAGCACTGATTCAGGAGTACTTTCTATAGGAAAAAAAAAGTGAAACATTAATGGTAGTAGCTCCTTTAGTGACTTCATCTATGAGAGAAAGACAGCTAAGCAGATCAACTCTGAGCCAGTTTTCAAGTCTAGAGTATGAAAGAGAGCACATGTAGTCACAGTAGAAACTCAGTCAGTAGCTATGTCTATGAGACACAGGGTTAAACACTATAAGACAGGGACAAGTGTATCATCTGTACAAGGTGAGCATTAAGTTGTTGGCAGCAGCAGCTTGGCCAATGTCCCCCTCCAGGAAAGTGCCACAGCTAAATCAGAGCTAGGTCACATGTAGCTTGTAGAAAGAGAAAAAACTGAGCGAGACCATAAAGTTAAAAGCTGAAATAACAACAAATAATGCAAAATTGAAGAGTAGTACTAGAATGTAGCAGAGAGAGTGAAAGTGGTCATTAGGTCCTCCAGCAGTCTAAGCCATTAGCAGCATAACTACAGGGATAGCACGGGATAACCTAAGCCACCCTAACTATAAGAGATGTGCAAAGCATGCAGAGACACACTCCTAAATATGTGCAGGTCTAATTGCTGTTAATAGTCAATACTTGACTAGAGTATCAACCCAGAGTAGATAAAGACAAATCCACCACACTTTTCAGATTTTGCTTTATAGAAAACAAAATAATAATTAAAATGCATGTATCCTTTCTATCCACAATTATGTAGTACTTTGTGTTGCCTTATGATATATAATCTCAATAAAATATGTCGAGGTTTCTGCTGGAAACCTGGCAAAATGTGTCTATATTTGTTGAACATACACTTTTTATATAATCAGGACTGCAGAGAGAATAATCAGAGCTGACCTTCCCTCCATCCAGGATTTATACAGGTCTAGGGTCAGGAAAAGAGCTGCTAAAATCTCTGCAGACCCCACACACACTGCACATAAACTGTTTAGAGTTTTACCTTCAGGCCTGTTTACTAAAACCAGCCGCCACAGAGACAGTTTCTTCCCCCAGGCTGTTTCTCTGATGAACATTCAATAGAGTACAGAACAACAGCATACAGATGTTGCAAATGCACCTTTTGTTTTTTAGATATGTGTATATTGTACATTGTAAATTGTAAATTTGTATATTCTGTAATGTAAAAACAGAACAAAAGAGCAAAGTGTATCGGAGGCAAATTCCTTGTTCGTATGTACGAACTTGGCAATAAAGCTGATTCTGATTTTTAAGGCTTTCACTGATAATGATAGCGGCACCTTTATAAAATACAAAGAGTAACTTTGGGAAAATACTTAACAAATAACACAAACTGCATGATTCTGATTAGTTTCAGCCCAGAAAAACACATTTTATAAACCAAAGTGTTCCAGTGTTTCTGTACTCACCATCAGCTGCTACTTCCTGTTGCAGATGGTCATGTGACAGCAAGGACTTGTCAATAAGGCGGTGCAGTGTGGGTAAAAGTAGTACGTCCCTTTTAGCTTAGCTGTCTGTGGCTTCCTCTGTGTTTTACGGCGTAAGAACCATGGAGTAAAAGACGAAGAACCAGAACAAGAACAAGAAAACACAAACAACGAAGCAGGAGAAAACCGACAGAAATCTGTACGCGCCCTTTCTTTTCATCTCGGACGGAGAGATGAAGTAATTCACTGCTGACAAAGGCTGCTAAAACCCACTCAGTATGTGGTATAACCTTTACTGTTGGTCCCAGCAGGCGAAGTCTCACAAAAGCACAACAGTTAAAAAACAGGTTCACTATCCTACTTTGATTAAAATGCAAAAGTAGATATTTTCAATCTTATTTTCATCTGTGTGGTCACCTGTGTGGAAAGTCGGAGATCCAATTCAGACTCAAGGGAGTGTGCGATAATAAGTTAGGGACCGTCTCTAAATGATTCCGCCCGGGGAAAGAGCACGCTCGACAGTTTCAGCAAAGCAATATACTTTTAAGACCAAAGTTATTATAACCTCGTCAGATTGAGGTTCTTATAAGTTATTGCAATTCAGCATTTTGTTTTTTCTTGTAGTAAATGAGTCAGATATCTCTAAAAGATAATTATAAAAAGTATCTGGAAATTTTTTTTAATTTTGTTTTTATTACACCAGTCAAACCCTTATTATGATTCCTCTAGTATTTTGAATTCATAGTATTATAATTTGCTTGAAAAAGAAAACACTTATATATGCTAGGGACAAAAATTACCTACAAAAATAATAACCTAGCTAACATTGGTCACTCATTTATATGTATTAAGTATTTATGTATTAAGTATTGTTTTATGTCTAGACCTATGTCTAGAGTCTTTCATGCAATAAAAATATGTTGGTTTGTACCCTATCTTTTTATTTAATCTTTTATTTAAAAAAGAAACAAAGCACACCCAAGTAAAATTTACATTTTACATTAAAATACATAAACAAACAAAAAAAAAAGCCATAAGCTTCAGTATACACCGAAGTATTTCCACCATCATGGTACTCTATGGAGATGCCAACTCAGGATATAAGTGTTTGAAGGTGTTAAACATATATTCTGATAGAGGGGACTTTCCTCAGTATATTTTTGTACTTAAAAATGCCACAGTGCTGATGCATTGTGCACATTGACTTTCATTATAAAAGATAAAGAGCAGTGATTCTCAGAATCTAAACTACAAACTGCAGAACCATCAACACGCCTGTTAATAATGCCTCTGTGGTCAAGAATGTTCCAAAGGTATTCTGGCCAAGGTTTTTTTTTTTGTTGTTGTCTTTTTTGGTAATAAAAGCCCAGTCTATCATTCAAAATGTTTTCTAAATGCTCAAAATGCACCCTAAAAGAAAGGCATGAGTTTCATTTTTTTCACATTAAGAAATAACTTTAATCTATAGAGGGATTCCTACAGAAAACGAAAGGCAGTTTGAAGCTCTTCAACAGCCTGCAGAATCTACCGAGTAAAGTAAGGTGTTAATTCGGCTGCATACATGTTCGTTATGATGTTATTACAAATAATTGAAAGTAAAATGGACTTAACTTCAGCCTTGAGATGCTCTTTTCAAAATATTCCCTTGTGTGAAATGAAGGGACAAAGTCTTTTATATAATGCAGAACTGGCTACTGCAATGCTCCGCTTGCTGGTCTTCCCAAAGCATAACGCTACTACTAAATGTCCACTTCACAGTCTGCACAAGTCTAACGTTTATGCAATGGTTACCTGTGCATTTCAAAACTGATTTTAAGATACTTTTATTAGTGTTAATTGTCTTAGTCCAGCCTATTTATCAGAGTTGCTATTATGATGCAATACCTCCAGATCCCTTAGGTCTTCTAAGTCAGGTCTCCTGTTAGTATTTTGGAAAATGAGTAAGGAGTTGTAGTCAGCTGAAAGAGTTGATGTTTTAACTAGTAAATTAAAACTTTTTTGTGGGTTTTTGTCTAAAGCTCTTGTGCTTTTTGTGCTTTTATTTAAAAGTTCATCGTATTTTAAGTATGTTTAGTCTGCTTTTGGCCTAATGCCTTTTTAATTAGATGTTTTATTTAATATAATATATATTTTCTTATTCTGAACAAATATTTTAAATTTTAATAAAAATCTAATGTAATTCTAGTTTTTATTTTTTTTTTGCCTTATCATCAATGTTTTTTTCTGACTTGCAGATAGGCTCAAATAATCTGTATTATGTCACGGAGCCATTTTCGATTAATGGCTGATATCACATATTTCTCCTGCCAAGCTGTGTTTGTACCCAAAAATAACATTCATTACATCCACATTCCTAAAAACAGAATGTAAAAATAATGTCTTCCTGATTCCAAAAGACAAGTTTTGCTTCTACATTACAGAGGTGTAAGGCACAGCTAGGATACAGGAAGTTGGTATCATCCTGGTTAAGAGGAAATTGAATCCAAAGCTAAAATGATTGATATAGGTTTAAAATGCAAGAAGAATACAGTCCTGTGCCAAAGGCAGCAAACATTTTAGAAAGAGTCTGCCAATATGTCAAAATAAGAAACCTTGATTCCATATCATTCGATTATCTCTGCATTGTTATTTGCATCTAGGAGCTTGTGTGGATACATATCGGCCATTTAATTACCCACTTAAGTGATTCATTTTAAATGTTGGTATTTTGTTCACATACTGGAAAGAAAACTTGTAATGAATCAGTCCCAGCCAAAGGAATCCATCCATTCCTATCACTTGTGTGTTGTGTTTTATATATGTAAAATGTCACCGGTGTAGAGTATGACTTGTCAGGAAAATGTTGACCTTTTTAGCCCAGTGAGACTAACATTAGCACCATGCTGTCAATGCTGTCAATTAGGAAAAGCTGACACACTTAATAAATGTCAAAAACTAGGATGGGTAATTTAGAAACACCGTCAGCTCACATTTTCCCCATTATTTGTGATAAAACTGAGCTCTGAAAAAGATTTTTTATATACTTTTTTACAGATTCAAAAGGAGTTTTCTCCATTACGGTTAAATCCTGGTGAAGACTAAGGGTGAGCTGAGCAGTGATAAACCTGAGAGAGAGCAGCATTACACAGCACAGCCTGTGGGAGTGCGTCATGTCTGGGGAGAATATCCCTGCTAAGCAGCCATCTTCACTCTCTATCTAGGAAGGTGGATGCCAAATGCTGTTTAGGGGCACTGGCGGTGAAAATAGATATGGGGTTCAGGGATAGTTGCTGTTTTTGGCATAATGGAGAGACAGATAGTTGAGAAGAAGAAGTGCTTTTAACTCCAGCTTCTGTTAGAAGCTCTCTACTGGGTGTGAAGGGCCTATGGCTTCTGTACTGCTGCAGAAGAAGGTACAGTGGGCAACATAAATACTGAATATATTACCAAAAGGCACAATTGAAATGAATTTCTTCCCAGATGTCAATTAAAAACCCATCCAGTCTGCACATGCTAGGAAATCAGACCATGGTTGTCCATAGTCCATGTGTAATAACATATGAATGACAGAGACATGTATTGAATACATGAAAATGAAGGAAGTGTAAATGACATGGAAAGTCCTAACACCTGCTAAAGTATATCACTAATTAAAAAGCAATCCTGCCACTTAATGTAAATTAATATCAGCTGATTCAGTCCAAATTGATGGCCTATAAAAGGATGTTTTATTACCAACGTGCCACGCAAGAAATATCTCATGATGAACAAAACTAAGGCTTTCACAATCTTTGTAAAATATACTGATGGCACTGATAACAGAAAAAATTCCCATGGGAACTGTTGGGGCCATAATCCAGGGTAGGAGAGAACACCATAAACCTGCCACGACCAGGTGCTCTGTGCAACATTTCAGACAGGGATGAAAAGAATTTTCAGAAGAGTTGTCCAAGAGCCAGGGACAACTTGGGCAGTGCTCCAAAAAGACCTGGTATTAGCAGGAGCAATTGTTTCAAATAAAACAATAGGTAATACACTAAACCACCATGGCCTATATGAATGCTCTCCACACAACTACTGAAGATAATGGATATTGAAATGTGCCTAAACTTAGACAAGCCTGTGAAATAATGGGACAATATATTCTGGTCAACCATGTTAGTGGTGTATTTAGAAATATATTTACTTTTTTTCTTTTTTTCTACTCAAAAATGGAGTGCTCACTACTTATTTTACCAGCATGTAATTTCAAAATGTGATCTGATGTGTGCCATGCAACTATATTTTTAATTCAAATATGACATGATATTTTCATTAGTCATAATAAAAACCTCTATAACTCACAAAGAAATCAAGTCTGTTTCTGAAAACACAACAGAATGCCTTCAACAGTATGTAGTAATTAATGGAAACGTGTCTGCTCAAGTTACACAAGACTTGAGCTGGGGGGGGGGGGGGGGATGAACCTAAACATAGATCTAGAGTTATAACAAAATGATTCAGATCAAAGAACATTTGTGTGTTAAAATAGCAAATAGCAATCAAAGTCCAGACCTAAATCCAACTCAGAATTTCTGGCAAGAATTTAAAATTTAACTTCACAGCCACACTCCATACAATCTGACTGAGCTTTAGTTAAGAAGAACAGAGTCTTATTTATTTAATACACTGGCAATGCATAATATTTAAGCATATAAATGCCTTATGATCCTGGTGTTCAAAAAAGCTTGAAATGGTAAATGACCCGTGTCAAAGATTTCATACAATTTTTGACAGAAACAAGACAGGTTAATTAAAAAGATGATTTACAGAAAATTTCACAGTTTTGACACAAAGTTACAAGACAAATATAGCAACTCTAAACATCATTATCCTTTGTCTTTGCCTTGTATTTTGCTTCAGTAGGATGTGAGACGCCTTTTACAAGTATGACGCAGGGGGCTGCTGGGGAATAATTGGTCCATAATTAGATGCATTATTTAAAGTGTTCATTAAGAATTTATAACCTTTGCTCCATGTTTACGGTGACAATACCTGGAGCCAATAAAATCTGATCAGAAACTTTTGCCTTTACTGTAAAGGTTTCCACCTAAAATAATATAAAACGTAGGAATCTCTTTTTTATCTTTTATTTTATACAACTACCTGTTCAGGTCAATTATTTCCAGCTTAATTGTATCCTGCTTTAATTATAGAAATTAGCCAGATTTGTGTGAATCCAGCATGCAGTCACATCTCTGTGAAAATTACCGGATAAAAACTTATTACAGAAATCACACGTTGATGGTTGCTTTTCCCGCAGGACTGTGGAATAACATATGTTACACTTTTGATAATGATATGGGAAAAGGTGCTACATAACATCATAAAAAATAGATGTAGAAATTATTTCCCAGTAGAGAGAAACAAAAACTTTTATTATTATTATTATTATTATTATTATTATATGTTTGCTGGAAACATATTCTGCTTTTGGTCACAGTGATTCTGCCATCATATTTGGCTAAAAACGTATCTTGTATCTATAATAAGTACTTCAGTTGTTTCTTTTTATTTTTGTCACTATCTTCTATGATTATAGTCAACACAAGCCAAACCCCAAATTAGGCAAAACTACGTGTTTAAACCACTGTTTAACCCTTTGATGAAAAACACGGTCAAAAGTGACCCAACTGAGTTTTTATCTTCTATATTTTTCAATAAATTAATTTAATTAGTCAGTATTACAGAAATTCTTTAATGACCTTGTTTTTGATCATCATGCGTCCTTATAGTTTTTTTCGATCAAGCCAGGGTGCCTCAGGTGGTAGCGGTTCATCTGGTGGGTTGCCAGTTCAAATCCTGGTCCATCTGTCTCAGTCGTTGTGCCTTTGGGCAAGACACTTCACCCGCCTTGCCTGCTGATGGTCAGATGGCCCAGTGGTTCCAATTGTATGGCAGCCTCGCTTCTGTCAGTCTGCCCCAGGGCAGTTACAGTGTGTGAATAATGTCTTTACACAAATTATAGTGTAAAGTGCTTTGGGCTCCCCAGACTTGATATATATACCATAATATACAATCTTTTTCAAATATTAGCTTTAAATAAAATACTTTTTTATTTAATATTTCTACCCATATAATGCACAAGTTTTAAAAATGACCAATTTTCTTTTTCTGTTATTTCATGTATTTTATGTTTCAATGATATATCTTTGCCGCTCCTAGCCTCCGCTTTCGAGCCCGTTCACGGGGCCACTGTGTTTTCTAAGCTGGACCTCAGAAACGCCTACCACCTCGTCAGGATCCGCCAGGGGGATGAGTGGAAGACAGCGTTTAAGACCCCCCTCTGCCACTTTGAGTATCTAGTCATGCCTTTTGGACTGTGCAATGCACCTGCAGTGTTTCAGGCCCTGGCCAATGACATGCTAAGAGACTTCCTGAATGTTTTTTGTTTTTGTATATTTGGACGATATTTTAATCTATTCTAGAAACCTCGAGGAGTACTGCCGCCATGTCCGGCTAGTCCTTCGGCGCCTCCTGGAGAACAGACTATTTGTCAAGGCGGAAAAGTGCGCCTTCCACCAGTCCACCGTCAGCTTCTTGAGATTCATTTTGGAGGGTGGACAGGTTCGCGCTGATCCTGAGAAGGTGAGAGCAGTGTTAGAGTGGCCAGTTCCGGATTCACGCAAGAAGCGATTCATCCGGAACTACAGCCAGATAGTAGCACCCCTTACAGCACTGACTTCCATCAAGGTGCCATTCAGCTGGAACGCTGACGCTGAGGCCGCTTTCACCCACCTGAAGGAGAGGTTCTCTAAGGCCCTGGTTCTGATCCACCCTGATCCCTCAAAGCAGTTTACCCTGGAGGTGGATGCCTCGGACACCGGGGTGGGAGCAGTCCACTCCCAGCTTTCTGGCCAGGACGGACGACTTCATCCGTGCGCCTTTTTCTCCCGTCACTTGACGTCTGTTGAACGGAATTACGAGGTGGGAGACCGCAAACTACTGGCCATCAAGCTGGCCTTGGAGGAGTGGAGGCATTGGTTGGAGGGAGCTGAACATCCCATACTGGTTTGGACAGACCACAAGAATCTGTCCTACATTCAGTCATCTAAACGCTTAAATTCTAGACAGTCACGTTGGTCATTTTTCTTTTCCCGTTTTAACCTGTCCATTTCTTTTAGACCCGGCACAAGGAACCTTAAGCCTGATGCTCTCTCCCGCCAGTTTGGACCTGAAGATTCTGAAAAGAAGGCTGAGCCCATCCTACCTCCCAGTTGCATGGTCGGTTTTCTACCTGGGAGATTGAAAACCTGATGCAGAAGCCCTACCGACTGACCCTGGACCTGGTACCAAACCCCCGGTGCGATCCAAACTGATCAGCTGGTTTCATTCCGCCAAGTTCTCCGTCCACCCGGGCGTCAGTCGAACCGTTGCTTCCGTTTCCAGAAGGTTCTGGTGGCCGTCCCTGCACAAGGATATCAGAGACTTTGTGAACGCCTGTACTGTTTGCGCCAGGAACAAGGCGCCTAACCGCCTTCCTGCCGGCCTCCTCCAGCCTCTTAGTGTACCCACTCGACCATGGTCACACATCGTTCTGGATTTCGTCACTGGCCTGCCCAACTCCCATGGGATGACCATAATCCTAACCATAATAGATCGATTCTCTAAGGCCTGTCATCTGGTTCCGCTACGGAAGCCGCCATCTGCATCACAGACTGCTAAGCTGATGACCAAGCACGTCTTCCGTCTCCATGGCATCCCGCAAAGTTTGCTGTCTGATCGGGGACCCCAGTTCACCTCCCAGGTCTGGAGACACTTCTGCACTGCCCTGGGGGCCAAGGTGGCGCTGACCTCTGGCCACCATCCCCAGACTAATGGCCAGGTCGAGCGCCTTAATCAAGAACTGGAGGCAGCTTTACGATGTGTGACCTCAACCAACCCTGCCGACTGAGGCTCTCACTTGGCCTGGGTCGAATACTCACAAAATTCTCACGTCTCAGTAGCCACCGGCCGCGCCCCCTTTGAGGCCTACCTCGGTTAGCAGCCACCCTTGTTACTGGCCAACGAAGCCGCTATTGTACCTTCAGTTCAACGTCACATCCGGAGATGCAAGCAGATTTGGGATGCAATGGTTCAAGCATCAGACGTCTGCCCATAACAAGCGCTATGCTGATCGACGACGTGTTCCCGCACCTATGTACCGCCCGGGTCAGAAGGTCTGGCTCGCTACTCGGGACATCCCATTAAAGTCCCTATCCCGTAAGCTCTCCCCCAGGTTAATTGGGCTGTACGTAATAGTCTCTAGTGGGACCCACTTATGTCCACCTTCGTCTGCCTTCCAGTTTCCAGGTTCACCCAGTTTTTCATGTCTTCCAACTGAAACCTGTCCAGACCAGTACGCTATGCCCTCCGGCCGTGCCCCCTCCTCCCGCCCGGGACTTCCAGGGCCACCCTGCCTACAACGTCCGCCGGATCGTGGCCTCGCGGCGGCAGGGCCATGGGTGGCAGTACCTTGTCCACTGGGAGGGCTACGGTCCTGAGGATCGGACCTGGGTGCCCGGCTCCTTCATCCTGGATCCTGCCCTGCTCCGTGACTTCCGTGCAGCCCGACCTGCTGTTCCTGGGCTGCCAGGAGGCGGCCGTTGAAGGGGAGGTGGTGTCAGAATCCGTGGTGTGTCTGCCTGCAGCTAACCATTTTACCACCATGTGCCGTTGCCTGGAGGTGCTGGAGAAGGGACAGGTGCAGCTTATCAACTGGGCAGTATATGAAGAGGCTGCACGTCGTTGCCTGAGCGTTTTGCCCTTGCAGTACAGCTACTGGCCTCCCCTCAAATCTACTCTCGTAGTTTGAAAGTTATTTCTGAAATTTTCTGTAAACTTGCACTGATTTTGCCTGTCCTGACACTTCCAGGTGCCTTACCTCTGGATCCGACGGAGTTGACCAGAGATTTAAAGAATCGGTCTGAACAGAGTCCCGAATTGAACCTTCAGGCTGACTCTTCTGTGAGCCACCAGTGAAGCGAATCCTGTCTGCCCTCCCAGCACCTTCTGTCGGCCCTGTCTCAACGAACATGGCGGTCAAGGCGAGCCACTCTCTCTTACACCACTGGATCTATGACCATTCCCCCCGGCGGGTTTCCCTGCGCTTACCTGTAAGCGGCACAATCAGCTCTGTTGCGTTTTCTGAGGTCCAGTTTGTAACTCTGCTCTTCTCCCACAGCCAGACGGTTCCAGTCTTGTTTCCCGGATCATTTGTTTAAATAAACATTCACTAATCTCATCTGTCTCTGGTTGTTCTCTGCATGTGGGTCAGGTCGGCAGTTAACATTATGACAAATACAATAAAGTGCAGCAGATTTAAGGATTCTTTGTCACACAAACATCTAGTGGTCATTTTTGAGACATGTAAAAATAGAGATAGCAGTTTGTGCTCTAGTGCTGTGATGAGCTTTATTTCATTTAGTTTGGTTATGCTATTCCAGTTTTCTGTAGTTTCACCACAAATATAGTACCACTTCATAGCCATGTTATCAGTTATCAGAGGAAGGCATTTATGTGACATCAGAATACAGTGAAATGTTTGACTTACCGACTTACTGCTAATAATTAATTGTATAAACTTAATGTAGTAATACCAAAACAATTTTTAAATCAAATATGCAATCAAAATGGAAATAGTTATATGTTGTGCACAAAAACAAATATATCTGAACAACAAATGGGATGTAAATAACTAGATCAGCTCGCATAAAATAACATAGGAAATAAATGTGGCTCTTTTTTATTTTTGTGGCTTAGGGGCCTTTATTTTGAAAATGAATGACTAACAGGAAACAGGGTGCAGAGAAAGGGGGAAGACATGATGCAAAGATCTATGGCTGGGACTCGAACCCTTGATAGGCTACGTCGAGCCTCCGTACATGGGTCACACGCTCTACCCCTGCACCACCATCCCACCCCTAGCTGTGGAACAATGTGGGTTTTGTTTTACCCATGATTTGCATAAGAGATGGGTGTATATGTAATGCCATCAAAGGATTGATATTGTTAAATTTATTAATTTATTTAATGGCAACAACTTTGTAGCCTATGTCTACATGATTAAAACAAATATTGAACACATTTTCTTAACATCAACAACCCTAGTAATCCACACACATAAAGAAATTAAAACATATGAATCTACAAATAACTTGGAATGACAGAAGGAATATGTATTACACACACTGAAATTTCTTGAACACTTTCTGGGAAAGCCTTTCTTGGTTATAACAACTTCCAGACATCTCCTGTATAGAGATAGTTGTCACATGTATTGCTCAGATGTGAGTTTGACTTATTCTGGGGTGTCTATGTAGTCTATTGGATAGAAGTTAGCTGACTTATTGGGCATTTAGAGCATTCTTTCTCTGAAACCAAGCATTTCCTTGGCTGTGTGCCAATCTTCAGATCCTTATCAATAATTTCAGTAGCAAGGACCATGCTACAACTAAGTGAATTCAAAAGTTTAATGAAATGAGAAATTTGGACTCCTCTTCTTTGGACTCCTGTCAGAAATCCTTTGGACACCTGGTCATGGTTAGGTTATGGTGAAATAATGTTTTTTCCTCTTCTGGATTATGGCTCTAATGTCATTCACCCCAATATTCAGAGGTTTAGAAATGTGGCTGTAACCATTGCTATTACTATGTTTTGCAACAGTAAGAGCCATTTTATTTTAAAACTTTGTGGAAGTTTCATAAAGCGAAACATTTTTATAGGCCATCAGTTAATATGAATCTAGCTGAAGCTGATTTTACATAGCAACAGGAAGGGTTTCAAAATACTGGCAGATTTTTTCTGGTTCCTTGGACTAATTTGCTTTGATTCCTTTGTTTTTGTGGATATTTTGGGTTTGTTGCCAACATTAGGAGTGAATTTTGTCAATGGCCCCATTGGAAATTTTTAAACTCAGAAAATTTGTTGACATGTTTAAAACAAATTTTTCCAGCTGTTTGTGGTTTCTTGAGCTGACATTAATTCTGTTTAATTATTTTGAGTCTGCTTATTGACAGTGAGTCCATTCACAAAAGTCTTCTAAGACACAATGCTGAAAAGCCAGTGTATACTTTGAAATTCTGAGTTATTAATGAGGAAATCATGAAGAAAATCACAGAATTACCCACTAATGTATGACGGTGTTTGCAATCTTTTAATAGGTGTAATATTGTCCCATGATATTCATATTGAACAAGTGTAGTACACGAAATAAATAAAAACAATTTATCTGAAAAGATTTTAACATAGCAAACAAAACAAAATACAAGTCAGTTTGCTGTAAACTTTGAGTCCTTATTGTTTGCTACGAATGAAAACATAAACACATTATAAAATAACATCCGTAGAGTTGCTGCCTGCTGTCATTTAGTGCTTTATTGATATATAGATAAGTCTAGAATCCCACGCCGTTGTTTTAAAAGTTTGGATAGTATCACCATTGTGACATGTTTTTTAACCTGTTCAGGTTCATTTAAAGTGATAGGTTTTAAAGGGATAGATGCACCCCAAACAATTACTATAAAATAAATGAAACTGAAGCTTTTCTTAATATATTATTTACTTATTTTAAGTTGACAATAACTTCTTATTTCCCTGCGGTATATTTGGGGCACAGGGTCTCATTTCTGGAAGCTACTTTTCAACATTGGAAATCAAAAACTACATACAGTTCAAGTGAGGCAAATGTATATTATTTCACACAAATCAAGAGAAGACATTCAAAAAATCAGCTACGCAATCAACTTGTCAATATTTACATCAAGGCTGGGCAAGGACCCAAGTTCATCTTGCCACCACTCACAGTGAGGAGGATGGTAGGGAAGACACGCACTGCTAGAGAACTGCAGCAAAGAGTTGGAACCTGGGGTCACCGATTCTGCATAACAACTATTACACACTATCTACATGCCAACCATTTGTATACATGGTATACCGGGAAAAAACATTTTCTGTCCAACCAAATGTAACAAATGTAAATGTGAGGGGTTTGCTAAAATGCTTTGGGAATTTGCTAGACTTTCAATTGTATTTATTAGACAGCCCACTGAAGAAACCACTTTTAGATAAAGCTCAGATAAAGTTGTCAGATCCAAGAGCAAAGCAAATTTCTTCTATTATAAAACAATAATCAGTGTCAAACATTTAATTGAACTTTATGCAAGCACTGTTTTATAAATCTTTAGACCATCATCACTTTTGCATTTAAAGATTGTTCAGATGGTGGCCTATCTGTCGTGTTGAGTGTTAACGTCCAGAGAAACAGAGAGCAGGTCGAGCAGTGTTAAAAACAATAAAACTGTATGTTTTTAAATTGGTTTGAAATTTCCGTTCTCCAATGTTTATGTATATGTTATACTGGTTATTTTAACCTGTCTTCTTAGGAAGTAATGATGGTGTAAAGGTTTATAAATTCCATTCAGTATAATTTATTTATAAAGCATCACTTCTCAAGACACTTTGTAAGACAGATTCAATTTAACAACACAAATATATAATCAGATCACTCCAATCATAAAGACAGATTCAAATTCAGTTAAATAAATTACAACTTAGTCCAAGATATAATGCAGCGCAGTCAAATTCAGTTAATTATGCCAACTGGTAGAAAGTTTTTTCCATAAGAAGGGCCATCCAACTTTGCAGCAATCCCTCCTCCCAAGCAACCGTTTCATGACAGTGGATGGTGGATTGCACTGAGTAATTCCTAATAATGCAATCCCTAATAATGAGCATGTATGTTGTGACAGTAGAGAACAGTGTTGCCATGTATAGGCCTTTTTTTCGTGATTTGACACTTTAGGATGGGCTCCGCTCTGAATAGCTGTTAGCTGTACTCTGTGGGAACAATTTCTTTCTCTTTCTCCATACTGAGACGACCTTTAGCTCTGTCTACTGCAAACACAATGTTTAATGCTCATAACTCCATATAAACTCAAATCAAACGTATGCAATTATAAGAATAAATACATTTATTCCTAGACACAATGCATTATCAGCAAAACAGATCAAATAAGTAACAACTTACTCCAAAATACTTTTTGTAAAACTGCGAGTTGAAAAAATAAATTTGAAACATAATGTACCAAAAAAGCTGCCGCCCAAAATATGCATTTATTTTATCAACATTTTTAAAAAAACAAAATAATTGACTATTTCTTGTCTTTTCAATTCAATTTACTTCAATTCAAAGATACTTTATTGATCCCCGAGGGGAAATTAGAATTCCAGTACAACCCATCCAAATCATGACACAAGACAATGGGGGGACGGGTCACCGAGGCTTTGCTGCCCACTCACAGGCGCTGCCCTTGAGAAAAGAGGCCACATTAGGTAAGTAGAGAGAAAAAAAATCATATTTCACACTTTATCCTTAGCAGGATACAGTTTGAGATTGCAAAAAACCTCAGCACAAAGAAGCAACAAAAGACAAGACACAGAGCTGAAGCAGGGCAGATATGGGAGGGGTGCAGGCATTGGTGTGAGCATTGGTAACACTTGAATAGACCTGAATGTGTTTGATTCAGTCACAAATTGATCTTAAGAATATTTTTGAAGACCCGTTTAAAGTTTCCGTTGCAGAGCGGGTATATGAAAGGGTTTAGTGTGGAGTTGATGTAACCAAGCCAAATGGTGAACATGTGAAGATCGTGATGCACGCACTCTGGGCAGAAAGCCATGACCATGAAAACTATGAAGTAAGGGATCCAACACAGTAAGAAAGCAGCAATTATGAAACCTAACTGCTTGGCAGCTTTGTGCTCCTTATGGATCCTCAGACCTTGAATTCTGTGTCGTGAATGGTCTATAAACCTGTGCCATGCCTGTTTCAGAGTCACTCCACTATCTGGGTCTATTCTGGCATCCTCAACCCCTTCCTCAGGCCACGGCAGAGCCTGACTGGGGTCATAGCTGTTGCAGAGCACATCTGTGTACCTCTGCACATCTGACACACGACTGATACCGCAGACTCCACTCACAGAGTTTGTCACAGTGACGTGGCATTCATTGAGAGAGGCTTGATGTTTGCCCTCATTGTTTCCACCAGAGCATGTCATATCCTGTGGCACAGACGGCTGGCTCAAGGGAATATCTGAGCCTGGATGCCTCTCTTCAGGAGACAGGGTGCCTGTTTTAGCCTTGCGTGCCATTCTGAGGTGCTTTGTTGTCATGGAAAGTAGTGACGTCTGTTGGCACTTAACACCTATTTTTCTGTGAGTTCTACAAGGAGCAGTTTTAGTCTTCTGACTATCTTCAAGGGAATATGTCTGGTCAAAAGTGTTCTGGTCCAGCAGTTGTTTTTTTGATTGTTTCAGAGAGAATTCTGTTTCATTATGGGGCAATTTGGAGTCATTTTTGCTAGGGCTCGGGGCATTTCCTCCATTCTCGTTTTCCCCAAATGAATCTGCTGGATGAATGATTCTCTCTCTATCTCTTAGATGCTGCCTCACCGCCAGGTAGATGTGTGTGTAAAACCACAACATCAGAATCGAGGGTACGTAGAAGTTGAAAACTGCAGTTATCACCTTGAACCATGTAACAAAGCGAAAGTCTGTGTCACATTTGTTCTCCTCCTCAGGTCTAAGGTCCACGTGTGTGAAAGAACTCCATCCTAAAATAGGAACAATCCACATCATTGAGAGTAGCCAGGCTCCGGAGATCATCAAGCTGGCTTTTCCACGTGTTCGATACTTTAGGTATTTCAGAGGCTGCCTCACTGAGCGATACCGATCCAAACACAGGATAAACAAGCTAAAGATTGATGCTGTGCTGGCCACATAGTCCATGATAAGCCAAAACTGGCACACCGCCCGCCCCAGTCTCCACTCATCCTCCAGCAGATACATCAAGTTCAGGGGCATAACTGTCGTCCCCACAATCAGATCTGCCACAGACAGACTAACAATGTACAGGTTCCCCACAGTGTGGAGACTCTTTTCTTTCTTCACTGCATAGAGGACAAGCAGGTTCATTAAGATGGTGAGAAGCGATAAGAGGCCCAGGGATACTCCAAGAAGAACATTGTGGAAGTGGTAATAGAAGGTCTGGGTTTGGTTGTGCCTTAGATCATCACCATACGGTTGGTTGCTCCAGCTCTTGTTGCTGTGGTTGACATAGCTGTTGGGGATGAGGTCTAGGGAGTCCGTGAAAGGCGACGGACTGGATTCCATCATGTTAGGTGAGATGGACTCTTCTATACCCAGTCACATTCTGGACAGCTGTTGGTTGTTTGGCCAATAGATTGATGACCTTTATTTGTCTTATCTCTCACAGTACTCTGGTTACACCATTTGTAGAAACAGCAGCCCACCTTCAGCAGTGATCAGTTTTTCCTTTGTCAGTCGGTGTATCTAGTTGAAAATCTAAACATCTGTAACATAAGAAACATGACAAATTACCTTCTGAAAACTACACATTTAGTGAAATAAGTTAACAAGCCAAATGGTGAACATAACAGAGCTGAAGTGGAGAGGTTTAAAGTTTTGACGTTTGGAGTTATGAAACAAGATCCCAAGCAGTGAACATCTCATGGAGCACTGTTTAATCCATCATCTGGAAATAAAAAGAGTATCAACTATGAACCTACTAAGACATAGCCTTTCACCTAAACTGACAGACCTGAAAAGGACATTAATCAGAGAATCATGGGCTACCAAAAGGCCCATAATGACTCTGGAGGAGTTACACATCCCAGCAAGTCAAGGATGATAAACAATACAATCACAGCTTATTTTATATCAAATTATATTTATGCCTTAGAATGGCCCAGTCCAAGTCCACACCTGGCCTAGAGACTCTGTGATTAGACTTAGGGAGAATGCTGTTCACAAACACATACAATCTGACTCAGCCTGAGCTATTTTGATAACAGAAATTTGTTAAATTAACTCTCTAGATGTGCAAAGCTGGTAGAGACATTCCCCAAAAGGCCTACAGCTGTAATGGCAGTAAAATTATTGACTCAGTTACAAATGTTCCTCTCACATGGTCAAAAATCCTACATCCTTTTCCTTAAATGTCACAATGCACTGCTTTGTGTTTGAAGTTCAAGGTGTCTTTCTGTTTGTGGTTTTAAAGTGACAAAATGCACAAATGTCAAAGCGGTGTGAACACATTTGCATGACACTGTATGAATATTAGACACAAACTCATTATATGCTAATGTAAACCATTTTTAATTTACTTTCTATGGAGCCAAAGTGAAATCTTGACAGACAGACAGACAGACAGACAGACAGACAGACAGACAGACAGACAGACAGGAATGAAATCGTTAACATATTGGTGAGTATTTCCTTGGATTGAATCACCAATGAACTCAGCAGCACTGAAGAGACTTAAATCTTTGTTCATCCTTCTCTCGTTCACTGTCCAGCTGGCTTTCTTCAACACTTACACAAGGAGAGGGCAGTGAATCTCATCACCAACCCTGCAGCAGAAAAATAGTGCCAATCTGCAAAACCATTAATATGCCTCCGGTGCCACATGATGGAACTCGTGTCCTTAAGTTTTGGGAAGCATATACAGCAACATGTCTGAATGATAAAGTGCACCAAGAAATCTGATATTAAAAGACTTGCTGGAAAACACTTATCTAGAGCAGTTGGGGGTATCGGTTTTTTATGAGAACACACTAAAATAAGCCAGTTGCCATGGGTGCAGGTGATGTTTTTTGTAAATACATTCTCATTTTTTTAAATATTTTAGTCAAGCTCCATTTCATTTGAACATTTCTGAGGTCTTTTCTAATTTCAAAGGATGGATATTTAATATAACAATACAATTAAATTAATTAGCACATTAAATCCCTTAAAATATTCAATTTATATCCAGAAAAATAACAATCATAGAATTTGCAGTGTTGATAGGACCTACATTAGCATAATAATTTCATCTGTCTGCCTGTTCCTATTTGATCGGTTTGTGTGTGTATACATGATTACTCATTGATGACACAAGCAAGAGGAAAAGAAAAAAAATATTTCTAACATTTAATGTGGAGAAAAAAACAGCCCACAAACCAGCATTGGGTGCTGAGAGGTTCAGTGTTGTCTCATCTTGTCATAGTTTCATATTAACAAAGAATGCTTTTTTGTGGAGAAAAAAAGAGTTAAACTAACAACAAATAAGTGGTTTTGTTTAACCATGCTTAAATTTGAACAGAGCCGGCCCAAAATGTTTGGGGCTCACAGCACAATCTGATATGGGGCATCAATTCAAGCTCAAAAATTAATAGATTAAACAACAATAAATTGTACAGACAAGGCTATTTCTCTGGCTAACTCATTTGGTCTGGTAGTCATGCCTGGTGTATCTGATGTACAGCTTTTCAAAGTGGACTCAGAAGAGCCACAGAGGAGGGGTTAACTAGTCAAAGTAGCAGCTGCACAGACACAAGATGTAAATAAGTAAGTAAATTCTATCTCTATAACACCTTTAAATGATAAAAATCACAAAGTGCTTCACAAAGAGAGCATAAACAATAAAACATGATAAAAAAAGACAAAAAAAGATTAAATTAAATGATACAGATAATAAAACAAAATAAAATAAAGCAATATTAATATATACTAAGTGGCAGAAATACTTATACTAGCAACTTCAATTTAGGACTGTTAGCATGACTAACTAACCTCTGTAAATCATTGTGCAAAGAAGGATTCTTCATAAAATGAAGAATATAACAAATTTGAGTAGGCCTATTTGGCATCCATGCTTTTGGGAACCCTGTGCTTGCCCCTTTGCAACAGCTCAGTTTCCTATTGTGCCAGGTCTGAGTATAAAATAGGAGCATGAATATTGACGAATGGATGTTTTTTCATCTTCAGGTTTGGAAGGCGTTTCCCCCTAAATTCATATTCAAGCAGCTTTTTGAAAGCAAAATAATAATAATAACAATAAAAAACAAAACAAAAGCATGATACCAGACAATGTGAACAGGGAACTAGAGCCACGCTATATGTGTGCTGTCACTCATATTTTGATCAGATCTTATAAAGAGATTTCGATAAAAATATCTGATTTAGAAATTCTCGAAAGTCCCTGGTATTAAATCTGAGCTTTAGTGCTTGCGCATCACTTCCATCGCTATTCGCCTATGTGCCTGTACTGTATGTGCCTCCGCAACACAAAGATTTAGCAACCCTCTTAGTCGCTGTTGTCATTGGCTAGACAAAGTAAGAAAGGAATAAACAGCAGGAGAAATAAACCTGCTGCGAGCTGCACACATGTTCCCTGAGCCAGAAAACAACCGGATAACAATCAGTTGTATAACAGCTACAATGCAATGCGTAATGAATGTTTAATTTCATTACAGATAGGAAAACAATTATTGCGTCGTTTGTCCTGTTGCAGCATAATGAGGTGCATCTATCAAAATAGTACCAGTGGATGAGGAGGAAAACACCTGTTGAGCAACGGACTATCACACAAGGAACTTTCATTTGCCTTCAGGAGACCCATAAAATGCGCGTTTTCTACAGTCAGTCAAAAACACGGCTCCGATTCTTTCTATTAAAAGTTCCACTTTTTAAAAATGAAACCGCAACTTGTGCGTAGTGTTAGACTTACCTTTGGATATGGGCGCGCAGTAATTTCCTTTTCATTCCAGACTGTTTCCGCGCAAAAATACGAAACTGGGTGAGACCGAATTGAATTGGAAATTGATCGTCTTCATCCCTCCCTCAGCTTTCTCCTTCCGCTTCTTTCCGCGTCTCTTGACTGAACTTTGGAATTAACACGATAAACTGGTGACCAGCAGCTCGTCAGTATGAGGGTAAGAGCGCTGTCAAAAGAAATGTGTATGTAAAGACGGAAATGTGTGCATACGAGAATACGAATTACCATCAACGACTTGGCGTCACGTGATCATAGAAAAGAAATCGTATTCGCAAACTGTTATAGCATATTGTATTCATAAAGAATAAACCACAACTGTAAACTTTAACTTTGGGTTTTTGATTTCTTGAAGCTGTGACATTTTATTTTGAATTCTAATAGAGAAGATATACGTACAATACCTCTTTTGGATTTTACTTATGCACAACTATTGACTAATATGCACACATTTCCATCTTTACATACACATTGCTTTTGACAGTGTTCTTACCCCATACCCCATACGTCAGGCAGTGAGAACGGGAGATTTACAAGGAATGGCGCTTTATGATTTGCAGTGCCATGTTGCAGTGGATGATTCACTGGATACTTACTCGCAAACTGAGCAACTGCCTTTATATAGCCTACTGTACCTGGACTTCACTGTAAATAAAATAAGAATTTCGGAAAAATAACAGACCTTAGTAAAAGGATGCGAACTTACTTTCTTACGCACAAGAGGAATGATTGTCATGCAATCAAAATGATTTTTCCAAGAACGCAAGAATTGTGCGCATCATAGAACAAAAAACTATATTGTTCAATAGCCTGCTCTCTTTAGGGGATTCTAATGGTCAAACACATAATAGGTGTTAAAATGGGTAGCATAAGTCTTGCGACATTTTAAAAACGGATTAAAAAAACTACCCTAAATTAAGTCATCTTTCTGTGTTCAGACTCATACAAAGCCAGCGTTTTTGGAGTAAGTATGCTGCTATTTGAAATTCAGGACAACTAATGAGAAACCTTTGGCAAATTTAATGCCACCTTGTTTTGGCTCCTAGTAACAGCTCTCAGCCTGGTGCAATCATTACCTGAATACAGAAGGTGGCTTTACTTTTGACTTTATAATATTTTGGTGTACAGAAGAGCTCATGTTGGGCTCGGTAATTGCAAGTTGCTTAGGCCCTGTGACTGCAAAGCATGCCCAATTCATCATTTCCCTACTCCTGTGCTTGACAACTGGGATGAGTTATTTACATTTTTCCCCATAGCACTATGCATTATGTCTAAACATTGTTCGAAAAGTCTTGTGGTTAATTCATAGTAGATGCAACTGTAGAAATCTAATCTCATTTCAGAAAGAAAAAGCATTCTCCTGGAAACACTTCAAAGCAACTGATTGCTTTTGTCTTTTTCTAATCGAACAATCATAAACTTTACACTTTTTAATACTCAGTGAGACTGAAGAATAAGATGCAGCTGTTATATATTTGTATTTGCAATTTTCCTGAGCAAATACCTGGAATTCATGACTTCAGACCAAAAATTCTTCTTCCTCTTAAATAACATTGAAGTAGACAGAGTTCAATTGTTTTTAGATTTTTGTTACATTTTAATTGAACACTGACTGATTGTGAAATATGTTGAGTGTTTTGATAGAGTTGAGGTTAGAGTTAAACAATTTTAGAATCTGATGAAAAAAAGATAATTGTATTAATTTCTAATAATTAAACCCATAGAATGGAGACGGTAGTGCACTTTTTCATGTAGTGTACTTGGCTTGGAAAAGTAGGGTACACAATTTGCTCAAAACCAAACCGTGCATTCATCTTAGGAATCTAACCATCCAAGCATCAAAGCAGTCCTCAAATGTAAAAAATCTAATAATAAAAAGAATTCTACACATTTTCTAGTTTTCTTGAGTTTTTTATATGGTTCATAAATGTGATATTTTTTTAGGTTTTCAGGTTATACCTATAGGGGTGGTTAATGGTAGCAAATCTTTTCAGCCCGAAGCCCTAAAAAAAACAAAAAACTATCAGAGACGAGAAATGGCCTTTTTGAGTTATCTTTGGTGCAAAGCACTGGACATGATTGGATTTGTAATAGTCTTTCCAGGTTGTTTAGGTTTAAACTGTCACCTCACAGCAGGACGTTTCTATCTTGCCTGTCCAGGAACTCTGGTTTCATCCTTCGTTTCCAAAGACATGCAGGTTAAGTTAACTGGTGACTCTAAATACACATTGGCAGTGTGCCTGCTGTGTCTCTGTTGTGGACTGATGATCTGTTGTGTGACTTGTTTCTCTGCTGCAGACTGCTGGCACAAACATTGACCCCCCTGCAGTTCCAACCGAGTGAGTACAGAAAGTCAGTCAGTCAGTCATTTTCTACCGCTTATTCCATAGTGGGTCGCGGGGAGCTGGTGCCTATTTCCAGCAGTCTATGGGCGAGAGGCGAGGTACACCCTGGACAGGTCGCCAGTCCATCGCAGAGTACAGAAAGTGACTATGTATAAAAATGTGTACCCATTATGCAGATCATCTGATGTACCAACATTTTCTTTCTCCTTTGGTATCCTTTTTTAGTTTTTCTAAGAGTTTTCTATGAATCACAGAATAAAACTAACAATCACCTTTTAACCACTCAATGTGCTTACACAATCAATAACTTTTTAAATGCAATTTATTTATTAAAGCTGCAAAGATAACAAAGGAGAATAACTGTCAATTTGTCATTTAACTCTTTAAAGAAACAAGTTTTACAGGTGTACCTGCTCCACCTCTTTTAAGTAATGTTTTTAAAAAGAGAACCTGAAGTGATGTTGTGGCAAAAAGGCCACCTGTAGAGGTGACTGTGATGTACAACGTAAAATATTAGACAATTGTGTTGTTGTAAAAGCTTGCAAATGTTGGAACAGCTTACTATCTGCTGTAAGAGAGTCTGCCTCATATTCTGTCTTTAAGGCTCATCTTAAAAGCTCTGAAGAAACATTGAATCAATGGACACTTTAAAGGTCAGGGTATTTTTAAAAATCTATATTTTGTCTTAAAGTTTTGTCTTGTATATTGTTTCCAGATGTTTTTGGCTTCAATCTTTGTTGAAATGGTGTGTATTTCATTTAGTTTCTCTTTTAATGTTAGCCCATCATCCTACTGGGGACTACAGATAGTTTTTAGCCAATAATGTGCATTTTCCATTTTAATATTAGCAGTGAAAATATTTTTTTCCCTTTTGTTTGACTTTACCTCTGTGTGTAACATATTTCAATAATTCACCCTTATTATGACCTCATTTAAGCATTTTTTGTATGTCTAGTATAGCTCAGCAGTTCAGTTACAATGTTCCTCCTCATCGGAGTGCATGTTATCTCTGCTGTCTTATTTATTTATTACATGTCATGAGAATGAATTAGTTGTCTGAGTACTCTGAAGTCACTTCCCAGCTGTAAAGGTTTCATGATAAAGACTACAGCAATTAAGCAGCAGTTTGAATTATTCACATGTTTTTGGAAAAACGAATTAAGTTGTATAAAGGCTTTGTTATTGCTTTAAAAAGTTTAGGGAAAATGAAAATGAAAAATGTCCCCTTGAGTTTTATACAACTGTGTCAGATGCATTTTAATTTTTTTATAGTGTACTAGCAAACAAACACTTCAGGGAAATAAACTGTCTTCCATCAGAGAATATTTTAATTGTTCAGGACAAAATTTTTCTTTGATGGAAAAAAAAGAAATGGCGAAGGCCCAGGGTAGCGACAATGTGTCTACCAGTGTTCTTGCAAAATTCTTTTTATTTGCACCAGGGCATATTTATATTTATGAAGGTATTAAAATCTAGTATATTATGATAAATTAGGTAGATTGCAGTGCCTTGAAAAAGCATCCACAACTGTTACTGTGCCTGATTTATTTGTGATTAAACAGAGAAAAAATGTAAATGTTTGAGCCTCGCCAAATGTTCTCAATAACTGAACAATGAAACAATGAACAAAGAAAAATTATTGAGATTTCCAAAGTTGATAGAGACATCATCAAAATAATTTCAGCTCAAATTGCAGAGAAAGGTGTTTAAAGTATTGACTTAGCTTGGCTGATTACATATGCTTACTCTGATTTTTATTTTAAAAATCAAATGAAAATCAATTGTCTTTAATTAAAAATGGTAAATGGTAAATGGCTTGTATACTTGTATAGCACATTATCAAGTTCCCAGAGACCCCAAAGTGCTTCACATTATTCAAACACATATTCACACACTGGCAGTGGTGAGGTACATTGTAGCCACAGCTTTATCCTAAATGGTGATTAAAGTTGCGTTTTACCTAGCTTCCTGTTCAATATTTACAATTAAGGTGAACATTAAGAACAAGATTTTGCAAATTGTAGAACAAATACTCAGCTCTTTCATACAACTAATGTTTATTTTCTGTAGACTCGAAACTTTTACATCAGAACATTAGCTCACCTAATAAATGCAGGTATTTTGAACTTCAATTCCATTTTTTTTTTCTGTTTAAAAATAAATATCTGTTGCTATGCCAATCACTATCAAACAAATCAATACAGTGCCTTGCGAAAGTACTCGGCCCCCTTGAATATTTCAACCTCTTGCCACATTTCAGGGTTCAAACATAAAGATATAAAATTCAAATTTTTTGTGAAGAATCAACAACAAGTGGGGCACAATCATGAAGTTGAATGAAATTTATTGGATGTGTCGAACTTTTTTAACAAATAAAAAACTGAAAAGTGGGACGTGCAATATTATTCGGCCCCCTTGCGTTAATACTTTGTAGCGCCACCCTTTGTTGCAATTACAGCTGCAAGTCGCTTGGGGTTTGTCTCTATCAGTTTTGCACATCGAGAGACTGAAATTCTTGCCCATTCTTCCTTGCAAAACAGCTGGAGCTCAGTAAGGTTGGATGGAGAGCGTTCGTGAACAGCAGTCTTCAGCTCTTTCCACAGATTCTCGATTGGATTCAGGTCTGGACTTTGACTTGGCCATTCCAACACCTGGATACGTTTATTTGTGAACCATTCCATTGTAGATTTGGCTTTATGTTTTGGATCATTGTCTTGTTGGAAGATAAATCTCCATCCCAGTCTCAGGTCTCTTGCAGACTCCAACAGGTTTTCTTCCAGAATGGTCCTGTATTTGGCCCCATCCATCTTCCCATCAATTTTGACCATCTTCTCTGTCCCTGCTGATGAAAAGCAGGCCCAAACCATGATGCTGCCACCACCATGTTTGACAGTGGGGATGGTGTGTTCAGGCTGATGAGCTGTGTTGTTTTTACGCCAAACAAATCGTTTTGCATTGTGGCCAAAGAATTCGATTTTGGTTTCATCTGACCAGAGCACCTTCCAGATGTCTGGTGTGTCTCCCAGGTGGCTTGTGGCAAACTTTAAACGAGACTTTTTATGGATATCTTTGAGAAAAGGCTTTCTTCTTGCCACTCTTCCATAAAGGCCAGATTTGTGCAGTGTACGACTGATTGTTGTCCTATGGATAGACTCTCCCACCTCAGCTGTAGATCTCTGCAGTTCATCCAGAGTGATCATGGGCCTCTTGGCTGCATCTCTGATCAGTCTTCTCCTTGTTCGAGATGAAAGTTTAGAGGGATGGCCGGGTCTTGGTAGATTTGCAGTGGTCTGATACTCCTTCCATTTCAATATGATTGCTTGCACAGTGCTCCTTGGGATGTTTAAAGCTTGGGAAATCTTTTTGTATCCAAATCCGGCTTTAAACTTCTCCACAACAGTATCTCGGACCTGCCTGGTGTGTTCCTCGGTCTTCATGATGCTCTCTGTGCTTTGAACAGAACCCTGAGACTATCACAGAGCAGGTGCATTTATACGGAGACTTGATTACACACAGGTAGATTCTATTTATCATCATCAGTCATTTGGGACAACAATGGATCATTCAGAGATCCTCACTGAACTTCTGGAATGAGTTTGCTGCACTGAAAGTAAAGGGGCTGAATAATATTGCACGCCCCACTTTTCAGTTTTTTATTTGTTAAAAAAGTTTGACACATCCAATAAATTTCATTCCACTTCCCGATTGTGTCCCACTTGTTGTTGATTCTTCACAAAAAATTAGAATTGTATATCTTTATGTTTGAAGCCTGAAATGTGGCAGGATGTTGTCCAGTTCAAGGGGGCTGAGTACTTTCGCAAGGCACTGTAGCTGCACTTTTCCACCTTTGAACTTTTTAAAATGTGCCCCACTCATCGAACACTCATTTGCCAAAAAAAAAAAAATCATTTGTGACTCTCAACACGGCACTGAGCAGATGACTATCAGTGGCTGTGGAACCAAAGGTCCACTCAGAGAGTCTTGTCTTAGCAGATATGGCATTTGCCAGCAATGTTTTCTGTTTTTTTCAGTGGGAACAGTCTGAGCCCCCGGAGGTGCTGACTGACACACATGAATAGCACTGACAGAAACATTGCCCCACTACGGCGCACTGAGTAGCAATGGCATGATAAGGCTCCTAATGACCCTGCTAATGCGCTGATTCTGAAGATATTTAGGGATTCATTTCAGACTCTTCTGAACAGTCAAATGGCAGCTCAGGCTGGAAGAGCTTGTGTGTGTTTCTGACCTGATGGCACTGTGGTGAAAGTTCAGAGAATCAGATAATTGGAACAATGTCAATTAGTCTGTATTATACAGCACATTTTGTGCATGTAATAAATGTTTCACTTTTTATGTTCAGGAGATGCATGTCTGAAAAGATAAGACAAGTTTGTCAGAAAACATGCAATCCAAATGTTGCTGTTGGAATATAAACTGACTTATACTTTATCAACATTTAATCAATCAAAAAAACATTTGTGGATACAATTTAGTGGATACAAGAAATTATAGATAATGAACATTGAACTTGGAAAGGGATTGCAGAATTATTTTTGTTGCTTGTAAAAGATCAAGTAGATGGTTAAAATATAGTCATGTTTCAATAAATTAAAATACACGTTCTGATTATTAGGCTCGTTTTTCAGATTAAAGTACATTTTAAAAATATCAACCTTTAAGCAGGTTCTAAACATACTGTACTTTTCAATAAGCCCATATTTCTGGATTAAAAATAAATTATATTGGTCTGGTGTGATATCCTAATCTTAAATGTAATTTGTTTCTTCAGTTGTAAAAGGAAAATCATCATAGTTAACAGAAATAAAGGTTTGAATAGTGTGTCATACTTTATGGAATGAGAGAATTTCCATTTGTAATAAATTAACTTTTCAATAATATTCTAATATTTTAGGTTATTGAATCTGACTATATTTATGTTTTTGGAGACACTAAATAATATCTGCAGATTACTGTGGAAGAGAATTAATAGAGATGGCAGAGAGGAACTGTTATTCATTCTAGTTTGAGGTCAGTCTCAACTAATTATTAAACAAAGAAGGTATCGGTTGTACCAGTTCTGTCCGTATTCCCAATATAACATTTGCATTCAGTCAACATTTTAAACATGCCATTGACTGCTATGTGGTAGACATCAAACTGCAGTGGTTTGCATTGCTACCTCGCAGCATGATTGTTGTGGGTTTCTGCACACAGTTTGCTTGTTCCCCAGATGCCGGCAGTTTCCTCCCACAGTGAAAAGACACGGGTGTTAGGATTTTAAGCTGACCGCAGGTGTGAGCAGGCATGGTTGTTAGTTTGAGCCAGCTCCATAGACTGAACATGACAGATAAGATTCAAAGAAGTGGAATGTTTGTAAAGAAATGAACATTTAAGTGCAAACATTATTCGAAAGATTTATAACAAATTCCAGGGTTGTCAATATTGTCATGTTTAAGTGGTGGATTTCATTGTCTCTCTATAACATCGTGCTATAATTGCACACATCAATCCTTAATTAAGGACATGTATACAATTTTTTACAACATTCCGTTTAAATTCAGCTTTGTCACTCAGAATAGTTATATTTGTTTACAAAATAGACAAACAAAAAAAAAAAAACATGTATTGAAAAAGGAGCCACCAGGCACATTGTCAAAGAGAATGCACCAAACAACTGTTTTATAATAACACTGTATATTAGCAAGCCGTGCAGAAATTGTGCAAGTCTCACTTTAGTCTGTCAGTGTTTTATTCATGAGGGTTCAACTACACTTTAGTACTGTGACTGTCAAAGTGTTATCCTAAGCACACTGTCAGTCACACTAGTCAATCTCTATATGTCAGACTACATCTAGTTTTCTCACAACAACTCCCTATAGAGTCCAGTCAAGCTAATTCTGTATATATGGTGGTTGGAAGGAAAAACACCCAAAAGACATCTACAGTTAAATTTTCAGTCATTAATTTGACTTTTTTTTGGCTCAAGCATCTATGAAAAAATAAACAATACTGCTACAGTTAATTATCCTTAAAAAAACTATTTTCCTTTGCTCACAAACAGCAGCTTCGACTTCCTCAGTGGTCTGGCTGTTGACTCCTAGCTCAAAGTATCAGTCGACCTGTGTCATGAACTGTATCATGGCTTCATCCCCAACGTTTAGGTTGTTTTTTTTTTCTTAGAAAAGCTAGATTCTAATTGTTTCATAATCCTATGGCAAAATGTGATGATGTGAGATGTGCTAAAATGCATTTTGTGGGTCAGGAGAAATCTCTACAGGTCCTTCTCAAAATATTAGCATATTGTGATAAAGTTAATTATTTTCCATAATGTCATGATGAAAATTTAACATTCATATATTTTAGATTCATTGCACACTAACTGAAATATTTCAGGTCTTTTATTGTCTTAATACGGATGATTTTGGCATACAGCTCATGAAAACCCAAAATTCCTATCTCACAAAATTAGCATATTTCATCCGACCAATAAAAGAAAAGTGTTTTTAATACAAAAAACGTCAACCTTCAAATAATCATGTACAGTTATGCACTCAATTCTTGGTCGGGAATCTTTTTGCAGAAATGACTGCTTCAATGCGGCGTGGCATGGAGGTAATCAGCCTGTGGCACTGCTGAGGTCTTATGGAGGCCCAGGATGCTTCGATAGCGGCCTTTAGCTCATCCAGAGTGTTGGGTCTTGAGTCTCTCAACGTTCTCTTCACAATATCCCACAGATTCTCTATGGGGTTCAGGTCAGGAGAGTTGGCAGGCCAATTGAGCACAGTGATACCATTGTCAGTAAACCATTTACCAGTGGTTTTGACAATGTGAGCAGGTGCCAGGTCGTGCTGAAAAATGAAATCTTCATCTCCATAAAGCTTTTCAGCAGATGGAAGCATGAAGTGCTCCAAAATCTCCTGATAGCTAGCTGCATTGACCCTGCCCTTGATAAAACACAGTGGACCAACACCAGCAGCTGACACGGCACTCCAGACCATCACTGACTGTGGGTACTTGACACTGGACTTCTGGCATTTTGGCATTTCCTTCTCCCCAGTCTTCCTCCAGACTCTGGCACCTTGATTTCTGAATGACATGCAGAATTTGCTTTCATCCGAAAAAAGTACTTTGGACCACTGAGCAACAGTCCAGTGCTGCTTCTCTGTAGCCCAGGTCAGGCGCTTCTGCCGCTGTTTCTGGTTCAAAAGTGGCTTGACCTGGGGAATGCGGCACCTGTAGCCCATTTCCTGCACACGCCTGTGCACGGTGGCTCTAGATGTTTCTACTCCAGACTCAGTCCACTGCTTCCGCAGGTCCCCCAAGATCTGGAATCGGCCCTTCTCCACAATCTTCCTCAGGGTCCGGTCACCTCTTCTCGTTGTGCAGCGTTTTCTGCCTCACTTTTTCCTTCCCACAGACTTCCCACTGAGGTGCCTTGATACAGCACTCTGGGAACAGCCTATTGGTTCAGAAATGTCTTTCTGTGTCTTACCCTCTTGCTTGAGGGTGTCAATAGTGGCCTTCTGGACAGCAGTCAGGTCGGCAGTCTTACCCATGATTGGGGTTTTGAGTGATGAACCAGGCTGGGAGTTTTAAAGGCCTCAGGAATCTTTTGCAGGTGTTTAGAGTTAACTCGTTGATTCAGATGATTAGGTTCATAGCTCGTTTAGAGACCCTTTTAATGATATGCTAATTTTGTGAGATAGGAATTTTGGGTTTTCATGAGCTGTATGCCAAAATCATCTGTATTAAGACAATAAAAGACCTGAAATATTTCAGTTAGTGTGCAATGAATCTAAAATATATGAATGTTAAATTTTCATCATGACATTATGGAAAATAATGAACTTTATCACAATATGCTAATATTTTGAGAAGGACCTGTATTTAACTCATAGGAGCTTACCTTTGTTCCCTGCACAGTTGATCTTAGTAGCAAAAGTGCTCACTCTCTTCTTTTTCTGGTTCACCAATGAATTGTTAAACCATAACACTATTTAATATATTCTCACAGAAAATATTTTTTGTCAAGAATCTGTTGCATGATAAGCAACAGAAAATGTGTTTTTAATTACATACATAATGATTACATTTTAAAGTATAACTAGTTCCACATCTCTATGCATATACACGTATATGTGAACCTAAACATAAAAAAATGAAGAACACTTAGTGAGTACGGGCTTGTTGAGTTATTTTGGGGCAGTCAGACATCTCCTCTGGGGCCGTGGAGGCATGTACACACTGTATCATCCTCATTCTTTTTTCTGCACCTGTCAGGGTGAGACAAATTACTCCTTCTGGTGTCTTGACTTTGCTGACCTTGGCAAAGCAATCATTTCGCTCTGCCAAACCTTACCCTGAAAGAAGGTCAAAATCAAACAGATCGACACCTATCCACTCACATCTGCCTGCGAAAGCCACATGTCACTGCCTGAAAGAGTGGCAGCTGCGAGTCAGTCTTCAGACAGCCAGTAACTTGAACTATTAAAAAGAAGCTAGGGGGTTATTGTTTTGTGCATGGAGAATGAGTGAAGTGCGAACTGTCACACATCCAGCGCTGACAGCTGCATTGGTTACATAAAATGGAAATGGGCACTTTGTTGAAAAGTCACCCTGGAAAGGCACACAGGATTCTTTATTCATCTGGTGCACTGATCGGTATTTTTTATCTCCTGTTGATGATGAATTTTTGAGGTTATAATCAATTAAGGCATCAACAAAGCTGTTGCTGAGGAGGAAAAGAAAAGAACAATTGATGGTTGAGTCATGAGATAAGAAGAAGATCACTTTACAGAAAATAGTCAGAAGATTGTTTGTGTGTTTGTGCAGGAGAGGAATGGCAACAAAGAAATGTTAACTTAAGTTGAATTTATTCATAAAAATTGAAAGTCTCCTCTTGGTTATACACCCAGTCACCTCATGTGGCTGGAGATAAAAACCATGGCACCTCCCCTGATGTCTGCAAGATTTTAACAATCTTTTTAGTTTAGCTTTACATTAAACTATGAATCACATCTATACATGAAATGCACAGAATGTTGATATTAAAACGGGAAATGGATATACAGGAACCGTGGAAAGGTATTCTGTAGCATTTCTGCACTACAGCTGTTTGTAATTGATCAGATTTCATTTTGTCTGTGTTTGATTGTGTGTCCTCTTTTATAATATATTTTTAGAAACTTTTTGGTATAATTGCCAACCTTCTGATGACTATATAGGAACCAAAGCCACATTGCAAATGCTAGTGCCACCATTTTTTGTTTTGAGTTATGGGTTAGGGTTAGGACTAAGTTGTGAATTTTCAGGATAATGTTAGGGCTAGGCAGGTACTGATAATGGTTAGGGGCAGGGTACATGTTGGAATTAGGAGCTGATGGGACTTCTCAAATGAATGGAAGTCAATAAAGTGTCCTAATATGGATAAAAATAAAACTTTTCGTGTGTTTGTGTGTATGGACATCACCGATCTTCCTCATTCAATTAAAGCTGATCTGCTCTTTTGGGAACCTGCAATGGTTTGTAATTATAGATGAGGACTGAAACAGCAGTTTTCAGAGCACTGTAATCAAATTTACTAAATTAAACCAGATGCCCCAAATAGAAATCATGCACTCATTATAGACATTAAATGTATCATTTAAACTGCTTCTTTCCACAAATTGCTTTTTTAATAGGATTTTTTTTAACTTTTTTATTTGAATACCAATAGGATCCATTACAATGTCTGTCATAGTTTCTCCTTAATGCAAATTTAAAAACCACACCTGTGTTTTCTAAATCAACAGTGACATCTGCTGATCAGGTCTGGCAATGCAGCAAAGATGTGTCACAATGGGGCAAATCCTTATCACAAATGAAAGCCTGTCTTAGATTAAGGAATCATGACTCTATATAATGCCTCTTTAAAACTAAGAACACTCATTTCACTTCCACTATTATTCTGATCACCAGTAAATAAAATGCTGTATATCTTGGCTAATTACTCTTGAAGTGTGAAATTTATTCTCATGCACCGGGACTTTCCTCTGTAACCTTTGGTTCACAAGCGCATCAAATGGAAAATGTCAGCCTCGAAAACAATAAAGACGTTAACACCAGACTGTCAGTCACTGAATTCAGGCAAGGGAATGCTTTAATATGCTGCCGGAAGTGTGGTTGACCTTTTTTTTATTCCATCCTCATTTCCCCTACCCCCTTTGGTGCCAGGTGTTTTACCCTTGATCCTTTTCCTCTGTTTTCACTTGTTGGTTTTTGGTAACTTCTAATATTAGGGAAGCACCTTTTAAACTAATGTTTCTTTGTTGTCTCACCCAGAAAGTATGGCTTTGTTGTACGTGGAGTTACTTTGAAGACTACCCCTGTCCATTAACCAAATACTATTGTTTGTGTGTGTGTGTGTGTGTGTGTGTACGTGCGTGTGTGTTTGTGTGTATATTAGACAGCGTGTTAAGGAAATAAAGCAATTCAATTTTGGCATTTGTACTTGAATCACTGGGCAGGGCCAACCTTTAGGTTCCTCAAATCACTTACATAAGTATATTTAAACAAGCTCAGAGGATTTCCTTCCACAAGAAAACTGACTGAAAGGATTTTAGAAAGGAACACACTTAAAGAAAGCAGTATCCATGTAAACCTTACTTAGCACATTAAAATATTGTAATTAAATACATTTAAGTACAATGGCATTGCAATCAGGTGTGTCCTGTGTTGTGTATCTTCAACCTCATCAGACTCTGTTAAAACTGGAATTGCTATTCTTGGCAAAACAATAGCTAAAAGGTCTGTCCGCACATTAATCATTTTCTAAGTTAACAGAAAACATTGGTACTGTATGTTAATAATTACAAAAATAACCACAAAACAGAATGAAAATTGCAGTGGTCAAAGCCATCAAAAATAAAATTTGACAATTATATAACTGAAACTGTTTTCGTGAGCTACAGGTACAAAGTTGAAATATAAATCTTTTTAAAATGTATTTAGTAAATTATGTTGTGGTTTCCAGGTTTGTCCACTTTAGGCTTCTACATATTAGCTAAGGATAAAGTTAAATCCATAAAAGCATAAAAATGTACATCTAGTTGTTGTTAGAAGGTAGATCAAAACAACGCATGTCTTTACTTGCCCTTTCAATACATACTGAACAAAGGGAATAGACTTTACAGATCAGTTGTTTTAAAACATGGCCCATGCAGAGCCTCATAATCTGTATGTGTTCAAAAACATCTCATGTTGTTTAAAACAACAGTAACATTAGGGCATAATAAGATTTTTGTAGTTAAACAGTTGTCCTGCACCATAGTTCTCTGCAATAATTAAAAATAAAACCGTCAGGCGATAAAACATTTACTGGATGAGATGTTTATAGTGATGTGAAATCAGATGTCTCTTTTATGAGCCTATGTCACCCTTATGTTGTCATGTCTAAAAGCATGTTTGCTGTGAATCTAGCCATAAAGAAGTACTTTTATTGAAACATCAAGTCTTGTCACATCAATGAAGTATGTTACTTTTGATGTTCCCCTGTTTTGCATAGTACGTGTGTATTGGGATGAAAGGTGTGGAACTGATTGTGTTCAACTGCATTAAGGCAGTCATGTTGCTCTTGCTCTTCCTTTTTTGTTTAATTTCTTTTTTCGTACTTAATGATCTGGAGAGATAATATCCATGTCCAAGACCAGTGGTTCTCAATCCTGGTCCTTAGTACCCACTGCCCTGCATGTTTAGGTGTTTCCCTGCTGCCACACGCCTAATCAAAATGAATGAGTGATTGACAGGCTTTTTTAGCACTTGATGGCATCCTAAGGAGGTAATACAATCATTGAAAATAGGTGTGCTGGAGCAGACACATCTAAAACATACTAGGCCCACTGCCCTAGACCATCTCCAAGTAGTGAAATAGGGTGAAGCAGAATTTTATTTTGAAAGTTTTAACGAGGGTGTCTTTTGGAGTCACTTTAAGCATTTCTTATGCCAAGTTAAAAGTTCAGACATTGTCTGCATAGTTAGCTAGCAACTAATATTCTGGTTGGCATAAGCTAATTTTTATCAGTATATTTATTAACAACTGCCCACTGTTTCATGAGTCTGTGTTTCCTGTCGAGAACTGTGCACTTCACAATGGCTCTGTCATACTCCTGGTACCAAGTGACCCGGGGACGGCTCCGTTGGGTACGAAATGGTGAATTTGCATGGATCAGATCCTTGTTTTTACATTGTTAAGGGTATTATGAATGAAACTTTACATACAAAATTCGGTTCTGGTCTGGTCCATAAAAAATATATATTTTATATGGACCAGACCAGAACCGAATAAAATCGTTTTTACAGAACAAACTCATATTTACACTGTAAAATATTTTCCAATCAATTGCACAGCTGAATCAAAGGTGCCTACTTCCATAAAGGTTATCAGCACTTCCTAGTGTTAATTTTTCAAGCACAGGGTCTGAAAATGTGCTTATCACAAAGTTTAGAGTTCACTTATGGTATATCTGGGTGTGGTAGAGATGCAAAATTGCACCCTCTGTAAAACAGAGGGATTTTGTTTATTGCACAATTAGAATAGAGGATATGGCTAGAGATGACACATGAGTGATTTTATGTTGACATGGGTGCCACATATTTTGACATGTCTACAATATTTATGGAAAAATTTATTAAAGGATTTGAGAAGACAAATGCTCTTATCAGCGATCAGCACACATGCTCGCTGTCAGGATGAATTTGTTGCAGTGTTCACAAAAAATCTCTTGCAGACTTTGTCTATTATTAGTTACTGTAAAAGAAATGCAACCTAGAACTCATTACATATTTTAGTAAGATACATTTTCAATATTTAACTAACTTGTTAAACAGGTAATACATTTTGATGCATTTACAGTTCCAAGCCTTTTGGGGGTATTATAAAGATTGATTTCAGGGACGCTGTGGTTGCACAGGGGTAAAACGCATGACCCATATTCAGAGGATTTAGGCCTTGATGCAGCTGTTGCAGGTTCAACTCCCAGCCATGATGATCTTCGCTTCATGTCTTCCCCCTCTCACTACCCCTTTTCCTGTCAGCTTACTGTTAAAAAATTAGAAAAATAAATGCCACTAGTGCCATTAAAAGTTATTCTTTTTTTGAAAAATAGATCAAGCTCAGACTTGATGGGGATCATCGTAAACATCTATTTTCAAGTCTTGCACAACATTTTCAGTTGGATTGAGATCTGAACAATAAGGGGTCATCCTAACACAACAATGTGCTTTGATCTGAAGCATTGCATTGTAGCTGGGCTGTATGTTCAGGGTTGTGGTTGCTGCTGGAAGCTGAACTGCCTTCTCAGTCCCAAGTTTTGTGTAGCATCTAACAGGCCTTCTTTTAGGATTGGCCTTTATTTAGCTTCATCCACCTTTCCATCTGACCACTTTTCCTGTCCCTGCTGAAAAAAATATTCCCACAGCATGATGTTGCCATCACCAAGTTACAGGGCCCCTAGAGGAAATGTTTTTGCACAGGTTTTTAAACGATACCACATACAAAAACATACCACAGTTTACGTATTTTTATTTGTAAAACAGTTTGAAAAATTATGAAATTATTAGAAAAAATTGTAATTTTCTTTCCTCTTTACAGTTATGCACTACTTTGTGTTGATCAGTCTTATAAACCAAGTGCATTGTTTATCATGGGAATCGCATTATCTGAGCCTTTCAACTGATTTTCGGATTTTCCTAGTGCACATACTATGAAGTGTTGGTCAAGTAAAGTAGAAGGATGTGGCTTTGTGAATCCAGCATGTGATTAAAATCCACTAATGGAGTGGAAATATGGGTAAATAAAGAGAAGAAATCTGTCCTGAAGCATCCTTGAATTGGACTCTTAATCCCCACCAACTCCACTGATTTAAATTTTACACTCCGTGCAGCATAAGGCGAGTCTATTTCAAAAGAAACATCCAAAGAGTAATTTCAGCAGTTCATACGTGTTTTTATCAAAACCTATTACTGAACATGAAAGCAAGATAGTCCCCTTTTCCCCATGTGAAATGGTGTTTCATTGCATCATTGAAGCTGTATTTCTACTAAAAACCTGCAGGGTAAATGCAGCAGTATCCAACATATGATTACAAAACACATACTGACACCTTCCTCCGCCAGAGAATTTGAAAGAGGACATCAAACTGCCTCTCAATTGATTTTTAACATTTTGCCAATGTGTCAGCATTTTTCAAGCTGTGCCGCATCAGATAAGTGTGCTTTGTATTTGTCAGGTTTCATGTCTAAACCCCTCTTCAGTGACAGTCTTTTTGCTGTCGTTGAGGCGAAGGGACTGGCGTTAAGTAGAATGACAGAGACCTACTTCATATGCCCTCTGCATCATCTTCCCTTTCCTTTTTATAAACCTCTCATCAGCCTCTTGCTCTCTCACCCTCTCGCTCTGAAATCCCCCCCTCTCTCTACCCTCTTCCACTTAATTTTCTCCAATTTACTCCGGTTCCCCCCACCTCCGCTCCTCTTGGTGCCTTCCTCCATCCCCCCATCTCTTTGGCATTTTGCAGTCACATAGTCAGGCATGTGAGATGAAAAACTTATGTAATCTTCTTTTTCTATACACACCCACATCTCTTTGTCTCTTTAAGCTCATATGTTTTTGTCTTTACCTTTTAGAACAAAATAAAAGTGAAATAGAGTCTACAAGAGTCAAAATTTTCTCTTTGTCCTATTGAAAATGCATGTTAAGACATTTAGGCTTTTAACTATGCATATCATGCACCCACAACCAGCATGTTTGAAATATATCATAAGCATTTGTACTTATTTATATTAACTGAGCAGTCCCAAATAATGTTGCATCAATTAAGGAGAAGGGTGGTGTACAGTGCCTTGCAAAAGGATTAATATCCCTTAAACTGTTTCACATTTTGTATTTTACTGGGATTTTACATAACAGACCAACAAAGACATATAATTCAACACGTCAAATTAACACTGCGCTCCCCACAGGGAAACATGGTGGTGGCAGCATTACGATTTGGAGATGCTGTTCTTCAGAAGAGATGGGATGATGAATAGATTTATTGTGGATATTCTGGAAGAAAACTTCTTTAGCGGGATAATGACCCTAAAAGTACAGCTGGAGCTACAATAGAATGGTTTAGATTAAAGCATGTTTCTGTGCTCGAACAGTCCAGTTAAAGTCCAGATCTAAATCCAATTGGGATTCAGTGACGAGACCAAAAACATGGCTTCTCACAGATGCTCTCCATCCATTCTGGCTGAGCATGAGATGTTGTGCAAAAATAGGGGGTTATTTCCCTTTCTAAACGGGGAAAGTAAAAGAAAAACCCCAACAATCTTGCAGGTCAGTTTTATGCACTTAATGCCTCACAAACATATTCATATCCTAACTTATAGAGAAGGTGACTTCTGTAGGCATTAGGGTACACTGCATTTTATTAAGGGGTATCAAAGTCAGCTGTGGGGTGTGAATACTTTTGACATGCAATGCATTGTTGAGTTATGCACAGTGATAAGCTGGAAATTGGTTTGTTAGGGTTTGAGAATTGCGTCAAATATAAATACATCTAAAAAGATCAAAGGCTCCTCTGAGTAAGCAGAAAATGTGAAGTGTTTGCATATTTAATAATTGCATCCAATAAATAGAGGGCGCTATGGGGTTTGAGTAGTATTAAGTTAAATACATTTTTAAAGATATAAGAGGGGCTCATCATGCAAGTCCATCCATCCTGGAATTCAATTCACATTCCTGCAGTTATAGGTCAGAAAAACCTGATCTGAATGAGAATTGGCTGACTACTTCCATCTCAGCTTCCCAGTATTCATGCTGTATTTTAGCCTCATATTAATAACATAGGCCTTGGTTTCTTGTAACATTTTAGAAACCACAGTGGCCCTTTAAACAATACATTTAACTAATTAAAGCAACTACATGTGTTGAGACTTTTAAATTATCCCCTAAAAACATTTTTTTTTCAAAGTGTTCAACTCAAATATCTTCCTTGCAATTCATGAGCCCATTTTGCAGTATGTCTATCCACTAAAAAAGAGGATGGTTTGTGTATCTTCTTGCCTTAGATGTCTTTATTCATGAATAGCAATGACACGGCTGTGTTGGCTGGGATACAGCTCCATCATGCTAATTTCTACAGTGAGTCATTTTTCATTGTTGCAGACAGACATGGCACACAATATGAAACGGTGTTTGTGTGTGTGTGAGAAAGAGCCTAGGTGGAGCACAAGCTTGAACCTTCGGGCTGGCCTGGAGTAGACAGAGTCACTCATCTGTTTCTAATGAAGAATAATGTACTACACCGGACACACCGCCCTCTCCAGCACATGCACAAACTCACACATGCATTGCAAACAGAGATGCATGCTTTGACTACATGGCTTCAGAATCCACAGCCTTGCTTCAGATTTTTATCATCACCTCGTTGGTGAGTGCTAAAAAACATGAAAACAAAAGGATTGATGTCTTTGTTGACTTTAGACAGTGGAATATAAAATTTGTTTCAGGGTAAAACATCAAAATTAAATAACAGAATAGAGAATAGGAATGAAATAACTTTTATTGTCACTCATTGGAGAAATTCAGATGTACCAGTAGCAAGATGATAGGCAAATCAAAGCATGCAGATTCACACAAATGTAAAAATGTAAAAACTGAAAGTAATTATATGATAGTGTACAGGAAGAGTAAATTTACAGTATAAGAAAGATTACTGTGCAGTCATTAAAAAAAAAAACATACTCAGATTCAAAGGACTATACAACTGAATTGTACATTTCAAAAATAAAAATGTGGTGAATATTGAATTTAGAAAGCTGCTAAGATTGTAAGGACACTTGAAGTTATTGTATTTTTTTAGGCAAGTCTTGACTGCATGTAATGACTGCATCCATGGACTTGACTTGAAATTTCAGCATATTTTGTGTTTTGTATTATTCAACAATTCATCAAATTCATTTTCTTTTTGGCCATAAATCTAACGCTGCATACAGCAACAGCTTTGCAAACACAAATGTTGCTCTAAAGATAAAAATTATTCATTATCAATCTGGTTCCTTCTCAACACCAATTACAATTATTCAATTCAATGGTTCTTTTAAAGCACAAATGTAACCTAATGATGAAGATGATGAGGACAGCCGAGCATGGTAGGACTTGAAAACCTAAGTGGATGAATAATGTCTTTTCAGCTAAAGCAGAGAAAGAAACATTATAAAGTAGTTTGTTTAGTAATGGCAAATGCAGCTGTGCTTAGAAAGAAAGCAGCTTTTTCAAGCAGATTTGTTCTTTTTTTATCTTAGGATGCTCCATTCCAAATCAATCCCATGCTTTTGTTTGGTGTCTCTCTAACAGCAGGCACAAGACCCTACATTCATACCTTCATACCATCAACCTTCCCTCATTTTCTGATGCTCTAATCTGCCTTTCTGATTTCATGCACCTTTTTACATGCAGTTTGATTGTCAAGCATCTTCAAAACACACACAGTCATCAACATGTTATGCTACCTTCTAGCAAAGCCTTTATTGAATTGTATGTTTTCACGTTCACTCTTCCTCTCATAAGCTCTTCTAAATCTGTGTGCAAACACATAAAGCGTGTAACTGAACAGATCCAAGAGAGCTAATGACCTTCAGCACCCAAACTGCATGTTTCCCAAGCCACACAAATTAGCAGAGCTTGAGCAACCTTGGGCTAAGAGATATTATCACACAGACACACTAAAATGTGATTTTGTTTGTGTGCTATCTGAGCAGTTTCAAGCTCTGCCCATCATGTGGCAGTGTGTAGCTTCTTTGTGGCAGCAGCAATAGAGTAGAGCCAGTCAAAATCAGCCTAATCCCAAAAATGCACGCGCACACACACAGACACACATACACACACACACTCCCAGATATGTCTGGTCTTTATCTCTGTGTGCAGCTTGAAGCTTACAGCACGTGTCCCCCCATCCTTCTCCCCCCTGCGTTTTCCAGCTCCTTTCTCTTTGATGCTACAGTGGAAACACAAGACCTGCTAATGGAGACAGGAAAAAGGCTTCTCACCACACATTTTTCTTGTCATACATGCCAGTTCAGTTTGGCAATGTTTGCAAGACGAAAGGTGGGGAAAAAAATTAGGTTACTGTGTCTGGTTTCTGCAGAATTAAAAAAATAAAACAAATCACTGAATTGTTGAAAAGCAGAAGGTAGAATGGTGTGTTCTCTTTTTTTGCTTATATGGGAGAAAAAGAGGGAATATTATTTCCAATTTTATGCAGGAAAGTAAACTTCAGTGGACATATCTTTATTGACATTGCTGCTTTTTAACTGTATCTGGGACTGCAGATGGAAATTAGCTGGAAAAAGCTATATTCTGATGCAGTACATCTCTGCTCTCTGAATTTAATGTATTCTGTCGATGATCCAAGAAATACAAACAATTAAATTGAAATCAAGATTGAAGTATTTTTGGCCATTTTTAGAATTAAAAAATGTTAAATTATATTTGCTAGACAAGGGGACATTAGGTTGCGATCATCTAAAATTATAAAACTAGGGCACTAAGAACTACAAATGTTTATGTTCACAATTGGCTCAGAGCCATTAAGATTTCTGCTACATATGAAACATTTGCTCATTTTGGTTTTATTCCAACTTATACATTTGTGAAAAAGAAGAAATCTTTCCTAACAGAAAACATGTAGCTCAAAAGAAAAGGCAATTTGATTTCAGATAATTTACTCAGCAAATCCACCAGGTTTGCTGCTAAATTGCAATTCAGATGCGGAAAAGACATGCCAGCTAAAGCATTAAAGGCAACCTCTGCACCTTCTGTCTCAGGAAGTCCCCATGTTTAAATGTGGCCTTTACAATGAGTGGTGAGAAGAAATACATTGTTGAAAGAAAGCCATAAGAAGTATAAGTTGCAGTTTGCCACAAGGCATTCAGGAGACACAGCAGGTGCTCTGGTCTAATGAGATATTAAAGATCTCCAACCAAAACAGAACAGAACATCATGTTTAACACATCATCCCTACCATGACACAGGGTGGTGGTAGTATCATACTGTGGGAATGCCATTCTTCAGAACGTACAAGGAAGTTGTTAGAGTTGATGGAAATATGGATGGAATTAAACAAAGGATAATTCTTGAAAAACAAACAGCTAGAAGCTGCAAAAGACTTGAGACTGAGGTGGAAGTTCACGTTCTAGTAGGAGCGTGAACCTCCACGCTAAACATGCAGCTAGAAAACAATGAAATAATTTAGACTGGCAAAGTCAAAGCCCGTAACTAAATCCAAATTGAAATCTGTGGCAAGTCTTTGAAACTGATGTTCACAGATGCTCTCCATCCTACATAAACTTTGAGTTATTTTGCAAAGAAGATTGCTCCGAGTCTCTAGAATAAACTGCCCTTTGAGATTCGTAATCCTGAGTCGGTACAGTCTTTTAAATCCTTCCTGAAAACTCGCTTTTTTACATTGGCTTTTACTCAAGTTCAGTTTGAATTCCATCAGAGCCGTTAGGTTGTGGTGATTCTGTATTTTAAGCTTTTTTTTTTAAAGCTATTTACTCAACCCACTCAAGACTGTGGAAATGGCGGTGGACTTTCGGAGAACACCACCCCCATACACCCCCCTCACCACCCTCAACAACACCGTGTCGGCTGTGGACCACTTCAGGTTCCTAGAAACCACCATCTCCGAGGACCTGAGATGGTCTTCACACATAGACACTGTTCGAAAGAAGGCCCAGCAGAGACTGTACTTCCTGAGGCAACTCAAGAAGTTCAACCTTCCACAGGAGCTGCTGGTCATCTTCTACACTACCATCATTCAATCTGTCCTGTCTTCATCCATCTCAGTGTGGTTTGGCTCATCCACAAAACAGGACAGGTCCAGACTGCAACAAATAATCAGGACTGCAGAGAGAATAATCATGGCAGACCTTCCCTCCATCCAGGACTTATACAGGTCTAGGGTCAGGAAAAGAGCTGCTAAAATCTCTGCAGACCCCACACACCCTGCACATAAACTGTTCAGAGTTTTACCTTCAGGCCGTCGCTACAGAGCACTGTTTACTAAAACCAGCCGCCACAGAGACAGTTTCTTCCCCCAGGCTGTTTCTCTGATGAACATTCAATAGAGTACAAAACAACTGCATACTGAAGTTGCAAATGCACCTTTGTTTATATGTACAGGTCCTTCCCAAAATATTAGCATATTGTGATAAAGTTAATTATTTTCCATAATGTAATGATAAAAATTTAACATTCATATATTTTAGATTCATTGCACACTAACTGAAATATTTCAGGTCTTTTATTGTCTTAATACGGATGATTTTGGCATACAGCTCATGAAAACCCAAAATTCCTATCTCACAAAATTAGCATATTTCATCTGACCAATAAAAGAAAAGTGTTTTTAATACAAAAAACGTCAACCTTCAAATAATCATGTACAGTTATGCACTCAATACTTAGTCGGGAATCCTTTTGCAGAAATGACTGCTTCAATGCGGCGTGGCATGGAGGCAATCAACCTGTGGCACTGCTGAGGTCTTATGGAGGCCCAGGACGCTTCGATAGCGGCCTTTAGCTCATCTAGAGTGTTGGGTCTTGAGTCTCTCAACGTTCTCTTCACAATATCCCACAGATTCTCTATGGGGTTCAGGTCAGGAGAGTTGGCAGGCCAATTGAGCACAGTGATACCATGGTCAGTAAACCATTTACCAGTGGTTTTGTCACTGTGAGCAGGTGCCAGGTCGTGCTGAAAAATGAAATCTTCATCTCCATAAAGCTTTTCAGCAGATGGAAGCATGAAGTGCTCCAAAATCTCCTTATAGCTAGCTGCATTGACCCTGCCCTTGATAAAACACAGTGGACCAACACCAGCAGCTGACACAGCACCCCAGACCATCACTGACTGTGGGTACTTGACACTGGACTTCTGGCATTTTGGCATTTCCTTCTCCCCAGTCTTCCTCCAGACTCTGGCACCTTGATTTCCGAATGACATGCAGAATTTGCTTTCATCCGAAAAAAGTACTTTGCACCACGGAGCAACAGTCCAGTGCTGCTTCTCTGTAGCCCAGGTCAGGCACTTCTGCCGCTGTTTCTGGTTCAAACGTGGCTTGAACTGGGGAATGTGGCACCTGTAGCCCATTTCCTGCACACGCCTGTGCACGGTGGTTCTGGATGTTTCTACTCCAGACTCAGTCCACTGCTTCCGCAAGTCCCCCAAGGTCTGGAATCGGCCCTTCTCCACAATCTTCCTCAGGGTCCGGTCACCTCTTCTCGTTGTGCAGCGTTTTCTGCCACACTTTTTCCTTCCCACAAACTTCCCACTGAGGTGCCTTGATATAGCACTCTGGGAACAGCCTATTCGTTCAGAAATTTCTTTCTGTGTCTTACCCTCTTGCTTGAGGGTGTCAATAGTGGCCTTCTGGACAGCAGTCAGGTCGGCAGTCTTACCCATGATTGGGGTTTTGAGTGATGAACCAGGCTGGGAGTTTTAAAGGACTCAGGAATCTTTTGCAGGTGTTTAGAGTTAACTCGTTTATTCAGATGATTAGGTTCATAGCTCGTTTAGAGACCCTTTTAATGATATGCTAATTTTGTGAGATAGGAATTTGGGGTTTTCATGAGCTGTATGCCAAAATCATCCGTATTAAGACAATAAAAGACCTGAGATATTTCAGTTAGTGTGCAATGAATCTAAAATATATGAATGTTAAATTTTCCTCATTACATTATGGAAAATAATGAACTTTATCACAATATGCTAATATTTTGAGAAGGACCTGTATATTTAAAAAGCCAGAGAGCAAGGTGTACTGGAGCCAAATTCCTTGTTTGTATGTTTGAACTTGGCAATAAAGCTGATTTTGATTTTGATTCTATTTGTATTGTATATGTCAGTTTTTTGGTTTTATGTCTGTTTTCTGTTGTTATTTCATTTGTATTTACCTTCGTGTGAAGCACTTTGGTCAACACTAGGTGTTGTTGTTAAATGGGCTATATAAATGAAATTGACATTGCCAAATGTTTAAGTGTTTCAATGTTCAATGCTGGTGGAGAAATACCCCAAAAGTTTAGACTGAGGGTAGATAAATGCAAATGCACACACTGCGCAACACACGTGGGGAAAGTTTCTGAAAACTATGCATCCTTACAATTCCACTTCACAATTATATTCACTACTTTTGTCATACCTGCTTCTGGTTTTGTTATATTACCTGGTCTAGTCCTTTGTTTTCTGTCTCCCTGAATCCAAGTCCACAGCTGTTCTGTGTTTTCCCAATTGTCTTGTCACGTTTGTCATTGGTTCCCCCTGCTGTTCAGTTTTTGTGTTTAAGCCCGTTTGTATCTTTTGTTTCCCGCTGCTTCCTTATGTTATGTGTATGTGTGTTTCCTGCTGCGTGCTTGCTACCCTGTCTGTGTCCTGCCTTGGAAAATAAAGACTCGTCTTACCTTCAAACCTGGAGCTTAAGGAGTTCTTCCCCGCGTATTGGTCCATCAAAAAACCAAACTATGACAACTTTATGTTGGTCTATCACATAAAATCCATATCCAAAAACATATGTTGGAGTTTGTGACCGTAATGTGTTAAAATTTTGAAAAGTTCAATAGACATTTGTGAGGGAATGTATTTAATGACCTCCATGCAAGGGAACAAACGGAAACGTATTAATCTTTTCCACACACTCTGACCCTTCTTCTAACATATCCAGTTATTGGTCTTTACTTTGTAATATGAATTAATGTGTGTTTCACAGAATGACAGCTGGGTTTATAGCTTTATGATCAGTGCCCATTTTAATTGTCTTGGCTTTTAAAAGTGAAGGAAATGTTTGCTCAATACTTTTTATAGCTTTTATTTTACGTTAGAAGCAGCATTGTCAGCCTGAAATGGCAACTCTGCTCTCTGACACGACATTCATCAAGTTTAATGTTGCCTGTTTATCAGAACAACGAGGAACAAAGATGCATGTCAATTCATCTAAGTGTCATGATAACCTTGTAGTGGAACAGTAAATATGGGCTATCAATATGAATTGGCAATGATATACAAAATCTTTTAGCTGCAATTAGAGTAAAAAGTGTTAATCTTTTTGTCCATTTAAAATGTATCTGCTAAGGGTGAGTGTCAGTGACAGTAAACACATTCTGCCTGGACCTTACTGAGTCATTTGAGCCACATTATTCTACTTTGCTACATACATTTTTCACTACAGCCTTATAGGTCGCTATAGTGTCCAATTAAACCTATCCAAGGCTGCAGTCTTGTGACCTGTCGTGTGTCACTGCAGCGCAATGTGTCCAGTGTATGATAAGTTAACCAAGTAAACAAAAGTGTATTTATTTACTAGCTTTCAAGATATAAAAATCACAAAGTTCTTCATAATAGACCAAAGAAATGAACAAAAAGAAACATAAAACCAAGAAAGATTGATCAAAAGCAATTAAAGGCAACAATTAATAAACATATCTGGACCAGATGCACCGCAGCACTCCAAATGTGCGTTCCCCTTTAGCGGATCTTCAGTGAGGTTTTTTTTTCTTACTGTGCAAACATGACATCTGTATAAATATCTAACCAAGATGTCAGTTTTTCAAATGATTTTAGGTTTTCCTCAAACTTGGACTAGGCGATCAGTTAGAATAATTGTTAGCAGAAACCATTTTGATACAAAAGGAGGAATAGGGAAGTGAATGGCATTTGGTCTTCCAGATGAACGAGGATCCATTGGCTTTACTTACTTCCTTTCTTCCAAACCGGACTGCTAATTGTTGATGTAAGTTTATGGAGGACAGATCTCTATAATCAAAGAAAGTTTTTTGGCTTGAAGTAGATTTTAGGCTAATGCATAGCATTTCAACCCTCACATCATGGTATTACCTATTTCTTAGGACACAGGCTGGACAATGCTTTTATGAGTTATGCTTCTGCCAGTTAGAATTCCTTTAACCTGAAATAAAACAAACAAAAGTAGCTATAAATATATCATAGGTAAATTGTGTTTTCTAATTTCCAATCAGCATCACTAATATATTTAAAATTTTTTCAAAATGTTAAAGGTTAGAGCCCTTTTTTTCTGTCACTCAGTCTGTTGCTACAATCAGTAGCTATAGTGTGGGCTGGAGCGGAAACCAGCTGACTCGTGACCTTCAATGGCGCATGATTGAAAACCATCACCATTATGATCAGGAGTTATAATCAACTGGCTCCCTCCAGGAAGTATCCGGCCTGCAATAGCATCTTATCCAATCGGAGAAATCTGACGCTCTTATCAAATTGTGCACAACCAGATTCAGAACTAAGGTAGTACCCCGTTCTGAAAGGGTTTGTGAAGGCAGTGTTTTGGCCAATCTGAGCTTTTTCACAGAAATAAGCAGGACACAATGGTAGAATATGCTGTCATGTAGCTCACATGAAGGGAAATCAAAGTTAATTTTACATAAGAAAAACCAAACAAGCTGGGCTGGATTTTCCATGTTTTATTTCTGCAAATGTTAAATTTATTTATATTTTTCTTGCATTATTTCACAACTTTTTTGTACAATGTTTATCAGGTAAACAACTAAACCTCTCAATCAACAAAAAACAGCTGGAAATTTCTTTTTTGCTAATTGAAAATTCTGGTCCATGTTTAAATATTGTGAATTAAAAAAAATATAAAAATGCTAAAAACATTGGGCATTAAAAGACATCACTAGTAATTATTTCCATCTTAGGAAATAATTATATTTGTGAAGAAAAGATTTAGGTGAATTTATTGTAAAATCTCTTCTGTTTTTTCTTTTTATGCATCCTAATTAGCTGTATCGACATGCTTGATGTCTGCAGACACTTGCATCTTGTTCTTCAAGAATACATAATTATATTCTACTTGCACAATGTCGTAATAACGCTCTCAATGGTGACCTACATTAGTGGTGGGAAACCATTAATCATGCACCGTGAGAGGAAAGCAGCAACCTGCCATAAACCAAAGGAGGCCATTCAGCTGGGACACCAGGGGAGTCCCTGTGTCCCTGTGGAACAATAACTCATATTACTAAATTCTCGTCTTTTAGAAGGTAACATTAAAGACGTACCCCAGGAGGTGTGTGTGCACCATGGGTGTGCTGGGGTTACCTGCTAGCCTCTGTGATACACAAAGGAGTGTTTTGAAAGTGACAGATTAATTGCTCGTTTTGTCTAAGCTCAGAACACACTTTAGTGTCTGTGCCCATGGGTGGTGGAAATGGCAAGTTTCACATTAATCAAACATGAACTGAGAATGGCAGTGACGACGAAGCCATTCATAAGACGTGTATTTAATAAAGCTGTAATTCAGAGGGACCAATGTTTCATTAGAGCTGCGCTAAACCGATTCAAATCTCGTTTTATTTCATTAGTTTTATCTTTTAGTGCATGTTAAATAAATGGATAAGGAACTGTACTGAATGGTCCACAGGTATGAGCTGCATCGTGAATTAATAGTTCGCTATCTCATTATTATGGCATACAATTATTTCTTGCTGGCCCAATTTTGCCCTGTGGAATATTAACAGAATCTCGTCATATCTGCATGTCAAAACGCTGAATTGTAATGAATAATTACCCTTTTAATGTTGGATTGACAGTAGCAGCTATTACCTCTTTAATAATGAAGTTCAAAAATCACTTTAATGCTAAGGTGCTGTATCTGAATAGTATGCACAACATGGAATTGATCACCATACAAAAAACACATGTTGATGTCAATTACAAAATTATTTTAGATTAACTGCTGATCATTTAATCTTGTGTTTCTGGCAAACGAAAATATTTATCGCCGGTTATTGTTATCAAAATTATTCACACTGGTGCTAGTGCATTGGACACAAGATGTAAACCAAGATGGCGCCGACAATGGCAGCCTCGGAGCTTCGCTCTCTCTTTGTTTTTGTATTTTGTGTGTTTTTATGTTTTATGTGGTCTCATTCAGTAGAGAGGAACTTCTCAACATCAGAGAGTCTTCTCTTGGGATTTTTTCACCATCTTTCATTGATCCGAGGTTCACTGAGCTCCTGGCAAGTGGAGCAATATATTATATTGTGGATATGTTTATACTTTTTAATTTGTACTGTATTGCACTGACTACGCCAAAACAAATTCCTTGTATGTCTAAAAACGTACTTGGCAATAAAGCTTTTCTGATTCTGATTCTGATTCTATACGGAATACTGCGCCGAAAGCGTCGGCGGGGAAACCGTGCTGGTGCGCTGGTAAAGCTCCGCAAAAGAGGACTTCGCACACCACTGCCTTCAATCCACCTGGCAAATGTCCGCTCTCTAAGCAACAAGATGGACGAGCTGCTTCTTCTCACCGGTAAAAACACGGACCTCCACGGATCAGCGGTTCTCTGCTTCACCGAGACATGGCTGAGTGAAAACATCCCGGACCGCGCACTGCTGATACTGGACTTCTAGCTGCTCAGAGCGGATCGCAGCGCGGAGCTATCGGGGAAGAGGCGAGGAGGCGGAATCTGCTTTTATATAAATGAAGGTTGGTGCAGAGACGTAAAAGTGCTGGGAAAAACATGTAGTCCTGATCTGGAGTCATTTTCCATAATTTGTAAACCGTTTTATTCACCGAGAGAGTTTTCCTCGTTTATAATAATTGGCTCATATTTTCCACCGCATGGCTGAGCTGATTACAGACCTAGAGAAAGAATACACAGACTCTTTCATCATAATACATGGAGACTTTAACAGAACAAACCTCTCCCATGAACTCCCCAAATACAGACAGCATATTAAGTGTCCCACGAGAGACCAAAACACACTGGACCATTGTTACACAGCTTTAAAGGACTCATATCATGCTGTTACCAGGGCTGCTCTGGGTTTTTCAGATCATTCTCTTATCCACCTCATCCCAACCTACAGACAGAGACTAAGAGCTTCCAAACCCAAGGTTCACACTGTTAAGACGTGGACTGAGGAATCAAAGCAGATGCTACAGGCCTGCTTTGAATGCACAGACTGGACTGTTTTTGAAACTTCAGCCACTGACCTAAACCAACTAACTGATGTGGTGACATCATACATCAGTTTCTGTGAGGACATGTGTGTGCAGACCAAGACCTTCTGCACCTTTGGGAACAACAAGCCACGGTTTACTCCACACCTCAGGAATCTGCGCTGGGATAAGGAAGAAGCTCACAGCAGTGGTGATTGGGTGCGGTACAAGCAGGCCAGGAACAGACTAACAAAAGAGATCAAAGCAGCCAAGAGGAGCTACAATGAGAAGCTTAAGAACAACCTTTCTACTGGTGACACTTCAGCTGTATGGACTGGTCTGAGAAACCTGACTGCCTATAGGAGCCCCCCCACACTTCCTGAACAGAGTCCTCGCCTGGCCAACCGTCTGAATGGCTTCTACTGTAGACATGACAGGAAGCCATTCACACCTCAAATCATCCCCTCCACATCCCATTCAGGAACAAATTCGACCCGTAAAACAACCAACCCCCTACCTTCAGATCCTCTGCCTGCACTAAAGATCTCCGAGGAAGAGGTAAACAGGCTCTTTCAGCGCATGAAAACAAAGAAAGCTGGAGGACCTGATAACGTCTCCCCATCATGTCTGAAAGCCTGCGCCCATCAACTTGCTCCGATCTTCACAAGGATCTTCAACAAGTCACTGGAGACGTGTGAGGTCCCCTCTTGCCTCAAACGATCCACCATCATCCCGGTTCCCAAGAAACCCACCATCGTAGGATTAAATGACTACAGGCCTGTAGCCCTCACGTCTGTGGTCATGAAATCCTTTGAGCGGCTGGTGTTGAAGCACCTGAAAGACATCACAGGCCCCCTGCTGGACCCCCTGCAGTTTGCTTATCGAGCAAAAAGGTCGGCAGATGATGCTGTTAACTTAGGTCTACTCTTCATCCTGCAACACCTCGACCACCCAGGGACGTACGCCAGGATCCTGTTTGTAGACTTCAGCTCGGCCTTCAACACCATCATACCAGACATTCTCCACCAGAAGCTCACACAGCTCAATGTCCCAACCTCCATCTGTCAGTGGATCAACAGCTTCCTGACAGACCGACAGCAGCAGGTGAGACTGGGGAACATCTTCTCCCTATCCAGATCAAGAAGTACTGGTGCCCTCCAGGGGTGTGTTCTATCCCCACTCCTCTTCTCCCTGTACACAAATGACTGCACCTCAGCGGACTCATCCGTGAAACTCCTTAAGTTTGCAGATGACACCACTGTCATTGGACTGATCCAGGATGGTGATGAGTCTGCATACAGACAGCAGGTGGATCGGCTGGTACACTGGTGTAGTTCTGACACTGGTGTTGTCAGAACTACTATGTATATTCTGTAATGCAAAAACAAAACCAAAGAGCTAAGTGTACCGGAGTCAAATTCCTTGTTTGTATCTACGAACTTGGCAATAAAGCTGATTCTGATTCTGACAGAGGTAATGATTTTTGCTCCAAAACAAGTAAAACAACAAGTGAATAATTGTATCTACTGTTTCATCCTCATCACAGTTACTAACAGCATTTCCAATGACTGCATTATGCTAACTTATATTGTTGCCATTTTTTGTAGCTTAGTGTGTGGTTCTGAATAAACAGGTTGAAGTCAAGTTTAAGTTCTTTTGCATTTCTGTCTTCTTAGAAAATGTATCAATTTTTAAAACATACAGACAAATGAAACCTATGTTTTAAAGAATGTCTTGTGAAGGTAGAACATTTGACTCCATATTTGACCAGGTTTTCCTGAAATATTCCTGAAAGTGAAATAGCTTTTTAGTTTAGAGTTGATAAACATTTGCTTATTAATTGCCATATTCAGTGTCATTAGCTAGCCCTGGTTCTGGCCATATTTTCTTACAGTGCTTAAACTCTACAAACATGAGAAGGTGCCCACTCGTCTTAGAGTAAATAAGCAAAAGACAACTTATTCACTTATTGGTCAGTTTCATTCTTCGTTTTGTTTTGCAAACTCATGATGCCCTTGGTGGTATTTTGCCCATATCAAAAACCACCGGTTCTTAGAACCGTCATTATGTTTATGGGAAGTAATATTGTAGTCAAACTCTAGCTACGACATAAGTGTACTACTGCTTCATATCATCCTAAATTTCAAGTTTATGGTTACAGTCCAAATGTTGTGATAATCAATATTAAAGCAAACCATCAGGAATTCTTTCATACACAGTGATTTATAATGCCTATAAAAAAAACCCACTTGATTTAGGTTGCTGGTTCTAACCAAACAATTGACCAAAATTAAACAAATAAAAATAAAAAGGAAGAGAAGTTGAAGTATACACAGTTATTTTCGTGTCTGTAAACAAGGTCACAAGGTCACAGGGCAAATAGGTTGTGAAACTATTGTAGGTTCAATCATGCAACATGCAAAAGCTGTTAAAAACTAAAGGCTACATGCTAGCATAATAAAGTAATAAATATCTGCTGTTTTCCTTTATTATCAAAAAGCTGGAAATAGCATGTTGTTTCCGTGTATGAGCTTTTACAAGTTTCACATTTTTATTAAAAAACTAAAATACACAAAATAAAAAAAATGATCAAATCAAAAAGCAAAGTAAAAATACTACAAATGCACCATGTCAACATTAATATTAACACCATCACATTATTTTGTGATGGTGTATTTTATAGCACCTCTGGGAGAGAATATTATCAAGTTAATGTAAAACTAACATCATTATGCCTTCTAACCAGAACCACTTAACAGCAGGGAGTCATGTTCTCAATAACCATTCTCCTAGAGTCTATCATTGCAGATTAATGAACCGACTGTCAAGCAGCATTTCATTTAATTTTGCCATCAGTAAATGGATATTCACGTTAATAGATAAACAAACACAAGAACAAGTCTTACTTCATTTCTTACATTTGCCTCTAGTGTTTTTGCGATACCAGCAATTGCTTTTTAGCTCTACAGAGGGATGAAACCTTGAGATTTCTTTCTTATTTTTAACTGCATTTAAACAAGAGGGTCAACACATTTACAGAACTAAAAGTAAAACAGAGATGGGACTGACAACAGCTCACAACAAGACACTACCTCAATTAAATGAGATAGTGTCCTGGATGTAGATTATATAATCTGAAGGAATTTCACATCAACATAGATTATTTACTTTATTTACACTTTATTTACACAGGAAAGTCTAACTGAGATACTGGAACTCATTGTCAAGAGAGACCTGTTAAGGTTAAAACAGACAACAGTCAGTACATTTCTTAAAGCATATTGACTAAAAACATTAAATACAAGCAGTAGACACTAGCAAAAAATATTAAAAACGGCAACTGCAAATCAATGTTGCTTTTCCCCTTTACCTTAAGATGTGTTGAAAACCTTTCTTTTGAATGAAGTTGCACAATTTAAAGTGCTGTTGGAAGGGACATCACAGGGAATTGACATCATAGGGAAAGTGACAATGTCTGTATGTACTGAAGGAGCATTAAATGCAAGAAAAGTGGGAGTAAAAGCTTATTTTGCTCTGTTTAAGAGACATATATGTTACTGCAGTCAATTTGCGGTTAAAAGGTTGGTTCCGACAAGTTGTTTTTTTTCCACAAAGATCAAAAAACAGGATGTATATCTATAAAGAACCCCTTTTACTCTCACTCACTTAAAACTGTGCACATATATTTATATTATATTGTAGATATGTTTATACTGTTTAATTTGTATTGTATTGCACCGACTACGCCAAAACAAATTCCTTGTATGTCCATAAACGTACTTGGTTATAAAGCTTTTCTGATTCTGATTCTGATTCTGATTCTGATTCTGATTTTATATAACTTTTGATTTCAATACAGGACTTAAAAGGAAGGATAGTTAAATTAATTACAAAAAGATAAGCCGACAAATTCCATAAGATTACCTTTTGTGGACATAATACCAGGGAGAGCTGCAGAGATTTTTTTTTTCAGTTGAAAACAATTCAACCTTTGTGCTTTTTCAGTCTTTAATATTAGTAATAGAATAAATGCAATAGAATAATATCAAATGCAACCTGGCTACTTTGTTAGCATTACAAACAATCGTTCCCGACATATAGACAGAGAAATGCATCAGTAACATTCTGACCCAAACTAATGACATTAATTGTAAAAATGCATTGACCCTTATACAAAGCCTTGCGGGACACAAAAAACACTAGAAAAAAAAAACACTGAGTTGAAACCAGCCCTCCATCTCATCAGGTTAATGTAAAAATGAGCAAAATGTTTGAACAGCTTATGAAATTGTGCTTCACAGAATTATATTTAGACTATTTTGCATAATTATATGTTGTGTGTTATTTGGGGTGACTTTGGTTCAGTGGGTAGAGTAGTTGCCTTGCAATCTGAAGGTTGTGGGATTGATTCCAGTATCCTCCTGCCACATGTAATTGCGCCCCTGGGCAAGGCACTTACTCCAAGTTGCCTACCGATCCATGTTTAAATGTGATTGTGGCTGTAGTGTAAAGTTTTTCGAGCGGATAATATGACTAGAAAAGCACTGTATAAATTATGTCTATTTTATGTACATTCTTAGGATAGTAGCTACCTGTTAGCGTTTCACAAGACACAAAAAAAAAAAAACACCCACAATATTTTACATAGTAAACACACACATTAGGATACTAGCTGAAAATTATGGGAAATGAAATATTTATTAGAAGTAAAATTTTTCCACAAAATGTTATTGACTTCATAGCATTACACAACAACATCTCCTTGTTATAAAGCGCTTCAAAGAAGTCATTATAGCCAAAAGCTTCTGAAGCTAAACTTCCAGCTGAGGGGAGCTTTGACATTAATGCGTGTTAAACAGCCAGGTTAGAGTATTCCATTAAGAATGGATGGATGAATAGTGAGGGATAGATGGAGGGGAGACTTCAGGTCAAAGTCTCCTCTCGCTGTTTAGCTCTGTGAGTCAGAGGCAGTCAGGCTGCACTTGATCCTCCTGTCCAATCAGTTCCAGCAAGACTCCATGTGGAAATAAAGTTTACAGACATCATAAATATTAAAGCGGTGAAAGTTAGTCCAGGTGTATATAATTCTGGTTTTACAGAAAGCATGATAATTAATGAGTCTTTGGAGGCAGGTAAGCATCGATGAGTGAGTCAGGATTTGGTGACTGGTTTATGCAAGTTGTGCTAACCTTTTTTAACGCTATAGTACACACAAGTGGAGCTATTAATAAGGTTTGTGCATAACCTGGAAATAAACATAGCCTGCGCACAAGTTAAGGCACAAGAAAGAGCACAGGGGATCCCAAATGTCCACACACACCTGTTAAAATAGCAGATTCTTGTGTTGTAAAAAAAAAAAAAAAATCACACTGAATCATTTTAGAATAATTTCAACATATAATGTTAAATGTATTCTTTAGAATTCAAGTAGAAAACAAGAGAATTTGATAGATGAAGAAAAATTAAAACAAAAAAGATGCAATTACATCTTTATTACATATTTTCATAAGGTTTAGGAGAGACTTTACAAAAGTTATAAAATGTAATTGCTATGACAGAATCATAGGTTATGGTATTACTGCAGACACACAACTGCAGACACACAACTCACAACTTTTGTTTTTGTGACAGGATCTTCTCTCATACACACTCTGTGGCTGAGCAAGGAATTAGTTAAAACTCTTGGAAGAGTATTCAGCATAGTGTCAGTGAATGTACTTCACATGAACGGCCCAGTTTAAAACCCCACCGTGGAATTGCTTGCTGGTAAATGTAAGGTTCCTGGAAATTAGGTTCTGGGTTGCAAAGTCAAAAGGTCCCTATGACAATACTAATAGCACCCTGGGCTAAAGGAAAAGTCCAATGAATCCTGAAGGTACAACAGTAAAACACAAATGAGAGCAATTCAGTTGTGGATCATTAAATGCATATTGGTGTCATGTTACTACCTTCAGGCATAGGGAGGTTTTATTCTATTTAATTTCATCACAATGTCTATTTCCTTCCTACTGGGAAAAAATCTAATTTGCAGTTTTGATAATATGTTGCAGTAATGAAAAATGTAACAAATATGCAATGAGGGGCCGAGACTACTGAGCAGAACAGATAGGGGGTTACCGATGCATGCAGTTTGAACATAACAAGCTAACTGATTGCCATTCCTTTTAGAGAAGGGTACCTGCACTCTTATACATTTAAGAAATTTGCTGTTTTTTAAATTATTCAAATTAATTTACATCTTTATTTTAATATTTCATCATAATAAAAGCTTTTCTACCCATGTCATGGCTATATTTTGAACAACAGTTTTGGCTTTTCTTGGGTTTTTGTTTTCAACATTTAGGACATTTGAGGATCTGAGGCTTTGGCAGCCTTTAAAAACCTTTAGAAACAGTAAAATGACTTCTGTCAGCAGAAAAAACAAACACATGAATTTTTTTGGATTAGTACAGAACTGTGTCATTCTTCACTGCAGACTATGTTGTGTGTTGTGATCTTTGTAATGAAAATGAAAACTGAGAGTGAGCTGTTATTGAGGTGTCTGAGTGTAACTAAAAGCCTTTTAGCTGCCATGGCATAAAACTAAAGATTTTGCAACTGAAGTAAACTGAAATTCCAAACGTATGTTACCATTAAAAAACTCATTTGTTACATGTAAATGTGTACTTGTGAAAGGGTTCAAGGTACAATAAAAAATAACTAAATAAATAAAAACACAATGAAAAATGCTTTGGTTTCCTAAAGGCTTTTAAAACAAAGTCTGAAACATAAATGTGTATGATGATTTATGGAATTAAATGTATGAGGTATACTGTAAAAAAATTTTTTGTTGCACTTTGTTCATGTTACAAGGCAGCACTCTTTGGGAAACATTGACATCATTCAATAAGATTGGTCTGGTGTGACAAGTTGAGGCAGTCTGATTTTCTTTTTCTGAAAAATAGTATGTTGGTATGTTGAAGTTATAATTGAATCCATCTTAGATATGAGATCTATAAGCTTTCTGGGCTTTCTTCATATCTGCCAGGTAGAATAATTGCTGTGACCTTTTCAAAGATAATTATAAATCAAACTCAACATGACCATGGAGTTGCACATGCGTCAGTTCTTGGCCCTTTTCTGTACAATTTTCTTCTGCCCTATTTGGATCTTACACAACAAACTTGATTTAATCAAACCACGTCCTATTTAGAAACACAGATTAAAATGTTTATTTGTAGTTGATTAAACTATCGTGATGCACATTGCACAGTATTTGTAATGCAAACACTAAGTAAAGGATGACTGATTCAAAATCCTGCTTATAGAAAAACTATAACCTAAACACGGTATCATTCATACCTTAAAATCTCACCTCATCTAAAGCAAGAAAAGATTTTGAATGAGTGCGAGCAAGGTATTTTCTTCTGTGTGTGGCAACCTTTCCAGGGTGTACCCCGCATCTTACCCATAGACCGTTGGAGATAGGCACCAGTTCCCCCACAACCTTGTACAGAAAAAAGCGGCTATAGAAAATGGATATATGGATGGATGGTTTTAAAAGCTTTATTTATGCTGACACCTAGGGTCAATTTAAGGATGATGCAGGCCAAAAGCCTTAACCATTTTTAGTGCGGTAACCAACAAAGTATTATTTCATGCATACTGATTTCAATAGACTGATAGGTACATACAGTATCGGCTTTAAGTTTTGTCCACATAATTGGTTTTCCGAAATTGAATTTGTTTTTTTTGAAACAAGAAACATCTGTCAGGATCTGCCATTTTGGTTTTGTGTTTGTTTACTTTTTCCAGTCAGATCTTTCTCATGTGCTTTTGGTTTAGTAGTTATGTTTAATTATTCCTTCTTTTATCCTGGTGTTTTGTTATAGTTTTGTCTGTACTTCTACTCCTTTAGTTCTAGTGGTTCGTCCTTCCGTTGTCCTTAGTTACCCTTTTTTTATGGTTTACTTAGTTGTTCTTCCCCAGCCTTGTTTTATAGTATAGTTCCCTCTCGGTGTCAGGATCTGCCATTTTGGGTTTTGCGTTTGTTTAATTTCTCAGGTAGTGTTTCTGTGCTTGTTTACTGTTAGGTTATTTGTTCTTGTTGCGTTCTTCTAGTTTATTAGTTCCCCTTTTCCCTTTGGCCTAAGACCCATTTTTTGTTATTATTTTCCCAGTAGCTTGTTCCCCTTAGGATTAGTTGTTCTTTCCCAGCCTAGCTCTTTAGTATACAGTATTCGGCCCCCTTGAACTTTTCAACCTTTTGCCACATTTCAGGCTTCAAACATAAAGATATAAAATTCAAATTTTTTGTGAAGAATCAACAACAAGTGGGACACAATTGTGAAGTGGAATGAAATTTATTGGATGTGTCAAACTTTTTTAACAAATAAAAAACTGAAAAGTGGGGCGTGCAATATTATTCGGCCCCTTTATTTTCAGTGCAGCAAACTCACTCCAGAAGTTCAGTGAGGATCTCTGAATGATCCAATGTTGTCCCAAATGACTGATGATGATGAATAGAATCCACCTGTGTGTAATCAAGTCTCTGTATAAATTTACCTGCTCTGTGATAGTCTCAGGGTTCTGTTCAAAGCGCAGAGAGCATCATGAAGACCAAGGAACACACCAGGCAGGTCCGAGATACTGTTGTGGAGAAGTTTAAAGCTGGATTTGGATACAAAAAGATTTCCCAAGCTTTAAACATCCCAAGGAGCACTGTGCAAGCAATCATATTGAAATAGAAGGAGTATCAGACCACTGCAAATCTACCAAGACCCGGCCGTCCCTCTAAACACTCATCTTGAACAAGGAGAAGACTGATCAGAGATGCAGCCAAGAGGCCCATGATCACTCTGGATGAACTGCAGAGATCTACAGCTGAGGTGGGAGAGTTTGTCCATAGGACAACAATCAGTTGTACACTGCACAAATCTGGCCTTCATGGGAGAGTGGCAAGAAGAAAGCCAATTCTCAAAGGCCCCACGTGGATTTCATTCATTCTCCTCGTTGGCCAATGAGAAAACTAAGCAAATTAAGCTTACAGGAATAAGAAGGCTTGTAAGTTTTCACTTTGCCGATCGAAGACGTGAGTTTAACACGTAACCAAAAAAACCATGGCACCCTTGTTTTTGTTCCAGTCAACTGCTGACGGACAGATCATATTTTCCCCTTTCGCCAAGGAGGCCAGAGGACAGAGATTGACCGCTCTTCTTCGCTGCCCCGGAAGGAAAACCTCAACATGTAAAATCCATCTTTTTATTTTATTTTTATTTCTTTATTAGGAATAGCGTGAGCAGGGTAGAGTAGGATCTAGTGCGATTTAGAATCGCCACTTATAGTCTAACGTGTTCTAAACTGTATGTACATGCAACCTTGTATTGAAACTTTGATTTGCTGTGGACATCTGAAAGCCGCTGTGCTTCCCCGCTGTGTGTGTTTTGCTGTGTTGTTGTAACGCCTGAGAGCAAGTTCACGTGCACTGTGAAACTGGACTGCTATAATAACCTTATGGTGAAAATCAAACATTTTCTTTGTCTTCAACCTCGTGTTACTAGCTTACCGCCAACAGTTTATTACCCTTTGTCTTCTTGGGTTCACAACTTTGCTTGGAGGAAGTTTATGACTGCCTGTGTCCCGCTGAGCTATACTTTGGGGAGTGGCCTCCCTGAAACTCCGCTCCACGTCACATTATCATTTGTTTGCCATAACTGCTGGTTTGATTCCATACACACCCACTGCTGTATTGTTTTCGTATCCCTGCTCCTCCCAGTTAGTTTCCCTTAGAATTGCCTCTAGTCTAGTTTTCACTCTTGTCCCTGTGTTTCCACGCTCCATTTCCATAGTAACCTAATTTCGCTCAGTTCCCTACACCTGGCCATCACACCTGTCATCACTCACTCTGATTAACTACTCCTCTCCTTCCCATTGTTTCACCATTCACCTTCCCTGTATATAAGCTCACCCGTTTCATTTGTTGCCCGTCGCCTCGTCCTGCTAGATACCTGCTATTCACCTGTCATGCACCCGCGTTGTTCCAGGAATCCCTGTCAATCTGGTTCCTGTTCTGCTCCTGTAAGTTCTGTATGTCTTGTTTATTGCTTCCTGAACTCCTGGCCAAGAATCCTGCGCTGCTCAAGCCTCCTAATTAAATAATGGATTAAAACCTTACCTTATGGCTCCCGAGCATCTCTCTGCAAGCTGGTGCAACCCACAACATCTTCTTTCTTGCAAAAATAAATAAACAACAACCCCCAAAATGTCATATACCTACCTAGTAACTACGTCAGGCCTGTATGTTATGTCTGTAAAATCCATCCAAAACAAAGATGAAGGCACTTAAGGTTTGTTGTTGTTATATCCCAAAATCCAACAAAATTAAACCCGTCAGAGCAATAAAGACTTAAAAAATAAATAGGTTTGATGATTTTTTGTTTGTCACAGTTCTGGTTGTTTTCAATTCAGTTCACTTCAGTTTATTTATATATGGCCAATTCAATTCACAACACATTTGATCCAAGTTATCAAACAATGCAGCCAAATTCTGCTTATTGTTGAACTTGGTTTAACGTTTTTAAACTAAGGAAACGCAGGAGTTTGCATCAAGTTTATGTCTTGCAGCATTCACTCCTACTGGATGACCATGTAGCGACAGTGGAAAAGGAATCTCCCCTTTAACAGGAAGAAACCTCCAGCACAACTAGGTTCAGCGTGAACGGCCATCTGCCATGACCGACTGGGCGTTTGAGAAGAGCATACGTACAAAAAAGACAGAAGCACTGATCCAGGAGTACTTTCTATTTTAAAGAAAAGTCAAAAGTTAATTGCACTAGTAACTCCTGTAGTGGCTTCATCTGGGAGAGAAACACAGCTGAGCAGAAAAGCTCTAAACAAGTTTTAAGTTTAAAGGATGAAAGAGAGCACATACAGTTAGTCACAGCTAAAGCTCAGCCAAAAGTTATGTTTGAGAGAGAGGCAGGGTTAAACACTGAATGACAGAGTGAAGCGTCAACGACCAGGAAGGTGGAATGAAGCTAAACACAGGGTCAGGCCAGATGTAGCTGCTATAAAAACAAAATCAGAAAGAGATCAGTTACAAGTTGAAATAACAGCAAATAATGATAAATTGGACAGTAGTTAGATAATGTAGCAAAGTGAGAAAAAGTGGTCAGTTTGTCTCCCAGCAGCCTAAGCCTATAGCAGCATAACTATAGAGATACTTCAGGATAACTTAAGCCACTTTTAGGCTTTGGTTATCCTGGATACATTCAAATTGCTCTCACTTCAGTTTTGGAAATGTTTAACCAAGTGGCTGCTCACTTGCAACCATAAATACACATTTGTCTTATTTAAATGGCATGTTCTTTCATCTTTCCCATTTTGAAGGGTGGCTCTGAGAAATTGGATTCTGTGTTACGTCATACATTTAATTCATAAATTATTAATTAGACGTTCCCCCAAACACTCTGATTCATGCTATTTGTAAAAGAAAAATAATACTTGGAGTATTTTTTCCACTGAATATAAAATACTTTAGTTTAAAGTTTTCTAAATTTTACAGCACAAGCCAGAAACATAAACGATTATTTTGTTTTAAAGCTTCACAAAACATCTCTACAAGGGGTGACAATAATTTTGGAGGAGACTGTACTCAATAAGGTCATCAAAGAAATGGCTTCTGGTCATACCAATAGTAATTTCTAATTTAGCTTACCAAGGCTTTCCAGTTGTTACTATCAGAATTGTAACATTTGAAGTAATGTTGAATTTTAAATTTATTGCTGATAAAATGTTTTGCTGTACAAATCGAGCACCCACACTAATGATTAAGGCCTCAGAGAAAATGAAAGTATCTCCAGCTGCATTGCTTTATTATGCTAACTCCGGTAGCTTTGCTCTATGAGTAGTGAGTTTTTTTCCATGTGCATATAAAGGAGATGAAGAAGGAGAGTAAGTGAGCTATGATGACTCAGATTAGGCATCATGGATCATCAGTTCTCAACGTTGCTATGCTGTGTGGTTTTCCTCCAGCAACACAGAGCATGGATTACTTCCTCTATTCCCCCTGCAGTGCCTGCTGCACTACGAAGTACTATAAATGCTAAAGACTGAATACTATCAAAGCACTCTTTTCAAATGCCTTCTGCCTCGGTTCTCATTGGGTTTCTGGCTCAGCTCACAGAGAACCCTGAGAGCCATGTGCAGTGTGACATGTGATTACAGTAGCGCCCAAAAAGGAAATAATCTTTCATGATTAAAAGCAACAGCAACAAAGTGTTAATGTGGCTGAGACTTTCCTTTTCAACATGACATGCTTAATGACCTTGAAGCTGTTCAATCCCAGGTAAAGAATCCAGACAAAATTGCTGAGTTTCAGGAACAAAGAGATAACAAGAGACAAGACCTCTGACTGCTAAACTGTAACCAAAAGCAAGCAAACCAAAACTTGAGCTTTTGAAACATTGATATTATTTTTAAGGTCTTCACAAACAAAAGAGAGAGATTGACAGTCCAGCTATAATTTCTCTATGGAATTGGTTCCTCCAGAAGATACAATCATTCCTTAAAGTTTGACATTTAATTGGCTGTCATCTGCTTGAACACAAATTAAGATTTTTTGGACTTTTTGGCACTTTTGGGATCATATATCTATGAGTTGTAAGCATGCTTTGTCTATATATTACCTTTAACAAAAACTTGACCTTGCAGAAGCCATAAAAAAATCAAGTTCAGTGCTGGAGTCTTAATATGCAACGACAAAAGCAACATCTCTGAAGAGGGCTGTGCAATAAATCAAATCCTTTCGATTTTAATTTCTGCTCAAATCTCAAAGGTAATGTAACCACCAAATAAATATTATTAAGTTATAAATATGTTAGTTGGCCACACTCCACATACACTTGACTTTCATGATGCAGTTTACAGACGGGATTCCACTGTAAAGTGTAAATAACATGGAATATTGTGAAATTTGTTATACTCCCATTACACCATTGCATATCTGCCTTTTGTTTTAATGACGTATCAATGCCCCGACATCGTCTTAAAAAAAGTTAACACTATAGTACACATACAGTTGGGCAATATGATCCAAATGTATTAAACAGTTTCAATAATAATCGCAAAACTGTTTCAAATTGAAAGTCTGGGTTTTAAAAGAGCATCTTTCACAATACAAACTTAAAGAACAAATTAAAATAGATAAAAAGAAATATCAATAACAACTAATGAGATATATTTTCAAAAATGGTCCTAAACAAAACACAGAATTATTTTAAGAACTGCAGGATTTTGTGGATTTATAATCCACAAAATATCTTTTAGTATCCTTCACTACTGTTTGTAATATCTTCTTTATCTTGTATAAATGCCTAAATAATGAAGGCCCACTTATTGCATAAAAGGCCACATGTACTGTCTTTCTTATAACGTTTTTAACTCTACCTTTGTTATTAACATTTTTGATTTTTGTATTTAATAATTATTAAACAAATTTTATTGCCCAGCACTTAGTATACATAATTTGATTATCAGATTAGCCTGGCTTTAACAGATAATTTTGGACATGTTGAACAATTCAAACCCACATGCGAAACACTACTTCAGAACTGACAGAACTGTGGATCAAACAACCCTAATCTTAAACTCATCTCCTTTGTGGTAAGATAACTGTCAATAAAAATGTATCTGTGGGTGTCTAAATTTGTAAATGTAAGTACATAAACATGAATATATTTAAGATTTGTATTTGTGCCATGTTGTCAACTCATACATAGATGTGACATCAGATGTTTCATCTGTTAGAATATAAGTTTAGAAGTCAAGAATACTAGTTACAAAGTTAGCACAAATCACTAATTTACGAGTATGAATAACACATTTACAAGTACGAATTTAAAACCCCTGATGAAGCTCTTACACTCCAGTTGGTGGCGGTACTGCACTTGAAAGTTGTTCGTCAAGCCCCATTAAAGAAGAAAAAGAAGAGGAAGCGGGATCTGTGCTGTTCCTCCTGCGATGTGTGCACTGCAGCCAGAGGTGGATGCGAAAGTCTTTACAGCACCTCTGATCCACTTGTTTGTAAAACGACAACTCGTAATCATGTCAAGGGTGTTACTCTATTTTTTAATCTAAAGCTCCTGGTAAAAAAACAACACATAAATCAGAAATAAACATGGTCTTGTGGGGTTTACTGTGTTTATTCCTCTCATCATGGATAATACGTCCTGTGAATTTGGATACTTGGAACAAAATATTTCAGATGGGTGAAATATAAGGTCTCCCCCACTGTAACTTTGGCAAATAAAGCTTTCATACTAAAGGTTCGTGGTAGAAAGAAATTCTGAAACTTGCTGCACACAAAGAAAATCAGATGTACGAAATGGTGCATAGACATGTCACCTTCATAAATCCCAACTTGCTGTGTATTCTGCACAGCTGGAAGTGGCGCTTGGACCACCTGGTCTCAGCCCATAAATACATATGCAAAGTAGTACAAATAAGGAAGGCCCCCACCACTTCTCCAAATAACCATGGCAACAGTGCTGTGACAGTCAAAGAACCAAACCGGTTCATTTCCGTGAAAAAACGCTAAGAGGGATTTTGTCTACACACCATGAGAGAATTTTGTGAATTCCAGCAAACCAACAACGTTTTGAATGACATCACGACTCAAACCTGACTGAATATAAAACGTATGTCGGCTCGAACATCATGAAGGCTTGTTCCCAACACAACTATTATAATTACAATAATTATTATTAAAGTATAGGAATCATGAGTTGAGGAGGCCATGCTTTTTGCGCATCACAAATAGGTTGAATGAAATTGCCTTCAATACACAAAAGCATAGTCACTTACAGATGGGGCCCTTGTAGCAATATGAGTGCAGTCATAGCTCTGATTATATTCGCCTCCTCACTGCAAATGAGACCCACGGTTTAGGGAAACTTTATATATCTGAGCATCATACAGATGAGGCCATCCCACATGGCTTGCATGGCCTGGCTCAGGAGTGGCTATTAAATACCGGACCTGTCAGTCAGCTCCCTCTGAACAGCGCAGGATGAAAGGATGTAGTGAGAACTTGAACTGGCACCGGCAATGCACGCTTCCTCCTGGTCTTCTTCTGAAACACAGAGGCCAGTTCTGTGCAGAGCTCCAAAACAATTGCTCTGGGCAATCTAAACTGGCTGATAAGCCATGTATCATCAGGTAAAGCAGATTAGTGTGACCCTTGAAAAAAAACACTCCCTCCGTCTTCTTCTGTGTCAAAGCAGCTATTTGTGAACATGTGTGATTATCTACAGCTTCTTCACCTTATGAATCATCAAACCAGACTTGTTTGGAATTAATCTGCTGATTAGACAGTTCTTGTTTTCAGTGAGAATGAAAGAGCCCCTTAGATGATTCACATGCACTGTATGCTCCCCAGCGCACAGACCGATGTGCATTCAAATCTACAGGTGACAAAATACAGAGGAGGTTTTACAGTTTACATCCTTACATTTACAAGTTTAGACACCTACTCATACGTTTTTATTGACAGTTTTCTTATCCCCTAGGACGGGGAAGACATGCAGGAAAGGTCTCACCACGATGGACTAGAACTAGGGACATCTGCGTCAAGGACTGAGGCCTCTGTGCATGGATCGTGTGTACTACTGCTACGCCAAGCGCCGTGCACCAAAAATTTATTTTTACATGAAATAAAACTTAGTATTTACCAATTGTCTTTATTATAGCACATCATTTTCTTCTATTGTATTTTGACATGGGGATAATGTTCACATTATCGCCACCTACTGGCACTGCACTTTTGCATAAAACGCCAATTCTATTCTGCAAGAGTAACAACTAAATTATTACACAGATGCCCATTCTTGAAGTGCCATTCTTCACTTTTGACATCTTACATTCCTAATAAGAACATACTGAGAGACAGAAGGAAATGGTTCACAGTCTTCCTGCTCGGTTGTCATGGAACAACTTGTCTCCATAGCCTACGGCTTACTTCTCTCTCCCTCTGCATGACTGTGTCACTCACTTTTTCTCCCTCCGCCATCCCTTTTTCTTTTGCTCTTTTCTCTCTCTTGTCCTGGCTGAGATAAATAGGAGGTATTTAACTCTGATGTGAGAATGTAGTTTCTCGTGCTTAGTGAAAACTACATTTGTCAGTGCCACAGCGCTTTTTGCTTGGGGTAATCATGTGACATTGTCTCACACGGCTGCCTGGAGATATTCCTGCTGCAGGAAATGGAGCGAGGTTGGTGGGAGAGAGAAATGTCATGCTATGTGAAAATGAAAAGAACGTGTTGTTCACATGCGGTTTCCTGTATGATTAATTGTGCCATTAGGAAATGCTAACAAATCCATGCTGCTCACATCCTATTTTTTTCTTTCATTTATTTTTAATTTTTTTCTTTATAGTTTAAACAGTTTCTTGGTGCCTTTTGCAGAACGCAGTGATGGCGCATTTACCTATCAGGCACAACATTATTACCACCTAATATTATACAATAATAGCAGTTCTTTACAATGCTCAGGTAGGTGGCATGTTCCAATCTAACACTTATATTTACAGCATATCCCACATTTTCAAAACAGAGAGTGACAAATTCTAATCAAGTTTCAGCACAACAGTAGGCTATCTTCAAAGCAAAAAATTTGTTCAGAATCAAATTCCTCAAAAAGCCGAAGAAATATCTTGAGAACTGTAATATTTTGTAGGATAATTAAAGGGACACTTTAGACTTAAATACAGATGTACAGTGGTGTAAAACTCAAAAAAGATATGGTGGTTCATTCTTACTTCTTATGGTGTTATAGTAAAGTGGGGGCAACTGGGAACAACGGCAACTTGGCCATGAAGCGGTAGGCCACATAAAATCATGGAGCGAGATCAGCAGATGCTGAGGTTTATAGTGATTGCCAACTTTCTGCAGAGACAAGAGCTGCAGACCTCCCAACTTCATGTGGCCTTCAGATCACCTCAAACAGAGCATGCAAAGAGCTTCATAGAATGGGTTTCCATGGCCAAGCAGCTGCATCCAAGCCTTACATCACAAAGTGCAATGCATTCTGTTGAAAACAGTAGGATGAACAAATTCACCTCTGGATCTTGGAGAAGTGGAGATCAGTTTTCTCTATTGATAAATCATGCCTTCCTGCCTTATAATCTAATGGACAAGTTACCAAGAAACCAGCACTTGCCTGACTGCACTATGTCAAGTGTACAATTTGGTGCAGAATCCAGAAAACTGTTTGATATAGTTATGATAAAAGCAGAACAGGAAAACTGTATGACACAATAAGGACTTAAACATCTGCCAAGTAATAAAAATAATGAATGTATCTTGACTGAATTACCTCATGTTATATATTTTCTATAAAAGTTTAAAGTGTTACCTTTGCCTTTCATTTAAACACACAAACACACTGGAGTCTAGTTTTTGGATATAGTTTGCACAGATGTTGGCATACATTATTGTTTTTTTTTTTGTGAAGAAAAATCCAGCTTTACCCCACATGTACAACATTGAAAAATATCAAAGTGCAAATTATTATAGTACAAATTTTACGAGGTTTGCAAGTTTCTTTGCAAGCCCAATTGGCATCTCTCTGTGCAAAGTAAGTTCCTGAAAATAATGTCATTTGTATGGCCAAATAGCTATATTCCCCTATCTTCCATACACACCTCTTGGCATAAGTGCTGAAAACATTTGGGTTGGGCTCAGTGATCGGGTAAAAGGTTAAAAGGTTGCCTTTGTTTGATTCACAATGACAGTGATTAACCCTGTATACTAAAAAAAACCTCTGAAGGGCATATTTTTTTGCTGTTCCACGTTTAAACAGTTTTTCCACTTGTTCACAACATGCTGTGTTCCTAGAAGCAAATATTTAGACATGTAGATGTGAACTGATGTGAGCTGAGGCTGTGAAACATCTCTTTGTCTCCAGAACTCACCACCTTCCCAAGCTTCCCAGTCATTCAAATGGTAAACCAGCAGAACCAACTCTTAATTCATTGAGTGGCATTAACAGTCCAGTCCAGCTCTCAACACTTCAGCCTGACTCACTGTTTCCCACTACTTTCTCCAAGATGACAAAAGAAAAGTATTTACCATAAGAAAAGAGACAGAAAGAAGAGTTTGAGAGCTGGACGTGGCACGCTTAATCTGTAATCTGTCTCTGAGATTTTCTTCGAAGCATTTTGTCTGGATGACGTTTCTTTATGTGATCACCTCCACAGTTTTTAGCCATGAGTTTCACTCAGGTTACAGACTTTTAAACTATCTAAAGAGAAAAAAAATACACAGCATGGCCTTACATAAAGTATTTGGCATAGGTATACAAAGTACAGCATTGGGACCCTTGCAATGATTTTTCTTATCCCCCCCAAATCTCTTTTATGATATTATTCAATTCAGGACATTATTTTTTTTTCTTATGCTTAAAACACACTGTTTAGCAAAACATCTTTTTCGATTCACTTAAATATGAATGATCGGTATTGGACTAGTTGACTGCTACTGCTGTTGTGGTGGAACATATCTGGAAATATTGCTAGTGTCTGGGTTTTGAAGTATTTTAAAACAAAAACTGAAAGCAGAATAGTTGGTACTTGCAAACAGGGCATTTCTCGAGGCGGTGCTAAAAGTGCTACATGGCTCTTTTTCCACTGTACGTTCACTCAGCAAACTCTTAAAGTGACTGATACGAATTTACACACTAATGGAAACTTCAATGAGTGGAGATATGTTTCCTCAGGGCTTTATGCAGATTGGTGTGTGTGTCTCTACCTCCATTGATTATAGGGTGTGACTGGCAGGTGTTTCCTCACAGCTGGAGATCGTCAAGCCCAGTCAGGAAAAGCTTAATGTGGAGTTGATTCTCTCAAGAAGATGCCAGATTGTTTTGCTCCATGAGTGGTAATTAGGCCTCCTACTTCTCAGCTCCTGCATTCCTTGATGTTCCATGTTAACCTCTTTGTTGTCTTCTCTCCAGGAAACCAGTTTTCTAGTTCTGGATGCTCTGATTCTGGATTCCAGGGCTCTACTTCCTCACTTTAGGATTTTGTTTTAGAATTCATCTCAAGACTCCCTCCATAAATCTCATTGCTCCTTTGGCTGCTCCTTTGGCTGCTCCTCTGGCTGCTCTCCTGGTTCATGCTGTCTGTACCCCTCTGCAACTATCCACCATTGATCATCTGCCTTTCCACCATCCAAAGCTCAACTGATATTGGTCAGGTAATGAAGGGCCTCACAAAGATAGAGCACATAATTTAAGGCAACGTTAATGGTAGTACTTGAGTAACAAATAGACCAAATGTGTTTTTATGAAATAAGTGGACAGAATTGTAGTTATTTTATGCTATATTAGATATCTTGATTGTAAATGTGTACAAAACTACCATCAATAATGGTGTCAGAGTATCATTATGGGGAATGTCCTTAAAGAGCATCTGTCAGCAAACAAAAAATGTCTGCAGGAGGTGTGCGTCTGACTTTCAACTGCATGTCGATTGGTGAAATCCATGTTAATTTCCAGCTGTCTCTCAAACGTCCCCCTAATTAGATCCAGTCTCTCTCAGCATGCTCCTCAGCAATAGCTGAATGCAAAGATGAGGGCACGTTCTGCTTGGGTGACTTAAGTTATGAGCTACAGAGAGAACAGCAGGATGAATGAATGATCCTCGTGATCACTTAGTCATCTGTCCAGGATTTCCATATCAACTTTAGCCATTAGAAACCCATCTAAATGTAAACTTAAAAAACAAAATTATCACTAATTTGAATCTATGTAATAGACTAAATGACTAAAACATCATGTTAATATTTGATAACTTCCACTTTTATTGATTCTTTAACAGGTCAATTAGCATGAAAGATCATTATTACTCCATTGGATATGTTAATGGTCATTTGTGTGGGTGTGACACTTTTTGCACTGCATTATAGGCTGTTAAATGCCTCAGTAGTTTGATAATACCCAGTGATGGGCTTGCATTTGAACTGTCATGGAAGTAATTATACTTTAAATAACTATGTCTATGCATGTATTTGTGTCTGTGTGTGTCAGCAGGCCGGACGGCCGAGGGCAGGCAGGCATAACATCCGATTTCTTCCTTTCTGCATAAGCGGTGTTGAGGTAAAATAATTCCACCAGATATCATAATACAGCCTCAACACCCCAGTCCGGATGTCGTGAGAAAGAACAGATGAAGAGCAGGAAATTAAGATGAACACAAGTTTAATTTGGTAAATGATAAGTCCAATAATTCCCAATGCATATTGAATACAAAAGAATGATACAAATAAAGATTACCTAAGGGCCTTTAGGGAGAGCTCGGGTGTCAGCAAATCAGGGCTGTCTTTACCGAGTGGTCTGTCTTACAATCAGTGTCAAAGCATTTTATACCCTTACTTCAAAGCTTGAGGTTTGTTTACGAAGCCACAGGTCACTTAATGGAGTTTTCTATGTTCCCATGTCCCCACTATAAATTAGTTACTGCTATGGGAGTACTTTATTGCCTATATTATGACTAACAGCCGGCATTTACTGCTCACAGCTGCTGGGAACATCCTGAACATCCTGACCTGTGATTAACCCTTTCTCCAACCTGAAGCCTGCTGTGACCTCTGACTTCTCCCTCTCAGGCTCACAATACATGTTATATCTCAGTTGCATGGTTATACATGCGAACTGAACTAATAGCATGAAAGTACATGATTTTAATTCTCAACAGCAGCATTAAAAGATGGTAAGTAAGGGAGAGAGGTTAGAGAGTGTTGACATTTTTGATGCATATGTGCTTGGACGCTGCACAGATAAATTGCTTTTATGTAGAGGATCTTAAGGGTAGTATTTTATTCTGTTAAATACATTCTGAAAATCTCAATTAGTAAATACAGATTTTCATGCAAACATTATTTTGTAAACCTTTAAGCTCCAGTGTTGTTTGCATTATCTTGTTATAGACATAAAAGTCTGCTGGTTCCTTAAAACCAGGCCTGAAAACAGCTTTATTAACTGCAATGGTTTTATGCTTGTACTTGTGACTTCTTGCTCACTATACATAAAACACCATAAAATGTTCACGTTCTGAACTCAAATTCAGACTTTGTTATCATAGCTTGTGTTTTGAGTGGACATTGTGACAAGCATTATTTATTATCGGCAATGTTCAGCTGTGTTCTCACATATTTCTGCATTTCAGACATAGAAAAATATGTATAGTTTCAACTACAAGCTACAAAACAGTTGAAAAGTTGTAATTATTATTGCATATATATATATATATATATATATAGTCTATAAAGTTTTCAATTATTGCTCTGACTGTAGATATGGGACATTTTGGGCAAATAGCTGTTTTATTATTGCCATTTCTTGATTTAGGGCTCTGTGTCACATCATATGTATTCCCTAGTGAAACAGGATGTCATGGATTACAGATTAAAGGTTTCTAGATACTCTTACTGATCAACCTATAAAAGGAAAGTATAATTGTAAAATGCTACAGTTACAGTACATCTGTTTTACAATAGCTGATGGTGACACCAAGAACTGTAACACCAGTGATGTGTATAAGAAAGTAAATCTGTTTTTCCCCACTGAGTTGTATGATTATTCTATTGCAGCATGCTGTTAATTTACTTTAAGGCTGTTTACACATCTAGTCTTGATCATCAGTGCCTTGCAAAATGTTTCACCCCCCTGGGCATTTTTCATCTTTTGTTGCCTCAAAATCTAGAATTAAAATGGATTGTTTCAGAGTTTTCACCATTTCATTCACAGAGAATGCCTACAAATTTAAAGATGTATAATTTATTTTATTGTGAATTAAACAACAAATAGGACAAAAATAACAGAAAACTTTAGTGTGCTTAACTGTTCACCCCCTATAAGTACTTTGTAGAGCCACCTTTTGCAGCATTTATAGCTGCAAGTCAATTTGGATAAGTCTCTATGAACTTACCACATGTTGGCACTGGGATTTATTCTCATTGCTCAGAGCCAAACTGCTCCACCCCTTCACGTTAGATGGTATTTGCTTGTGAACAGCGATCTTCTAACCACAAATTCTTATTTGGATTGAGGTCCATACTTTGACTAGGCCATTCCAACACATCTAAATGTTTCCCCTTAGACCACTTGAGTGTTGCTTTAACAGTACGCTTTGGGTCACTGTCCTGCTGGAAGGTGAACCTCTGTCCTAGTACGTACACAGGTATGTACACAGTCAAAGCAGTATGTATGGCTTTGCCAGCCCCAACCTAAAAATGATAGAGATTCTATGGAGGAGTTAAAGATTAGGGTGACGGCGGGTAGGCCTCACATCATTGAACACTTGGAGCTCATCGTCAAAGATAATTGTCAAAATACTAAAAAAGCTGGCTAGTAATTATAGGTAGGGTTTGAATGCTGTAATGGCAATAAAGATTTTTCTAATGATTATTGAGAAGGGTACAAATTATTTTCCACTTGCCATTTTCAAAATCAGAATCATCCTATTTGGCAACGTTTGTGTACACCAACCTGGAATTTGACTTTGCTTGCTCTCAATGATGACAGTCAGTCAGTCATTTTCTACCGCTTATTCCATAGTGGGTCGCGGGGGACCTGGTGCCTATCTCCAGCAGTCTATGGGCGAGAGGCAGGGTACACCCTGGACAGGTTGCCAGTCCATCGCAGGGCAACACACAAACAACCATGCACACACTCATTCATACACCTAAGGGCAATTTAGAGTGACCAATTAACCTAACAGGCATGTCTTTGGATTGTGGGAGGAAGCCGGAGTACCCGGTGAGAACCCACACATGCACGGGGAGAACATGCAAACTCCATGCAGAAAGACCCCCGGCTGGGAATCGGACCCAGGACCTTCTTGCTGCAAGGCAACAGTGCTACCAACTGCGCCACCGTGCAGCCCATGATGACATTTAAAATATAGATATATAAATAAAGAGAACTTAAAAATTAAGTTAGTTTTTTTCTGGTAAATATGTACAGGTCCTTCTCAAAATATTAGCATATTGTGATAAAGTTCATTATTTTCCATAATGTCATGATGATAATTTAACATTCATATATTTTAGATTCATTGCACACTAACTGAAATATTTCAGGTCTTTTATTTTCTTAATACGGATGATTTTGGCATACAGCTCATGAAAACCCAAAATTCCTATCTCACAAAATTAGCATATTTCATCCGACCAAAAAAAGAAAAGTGTTTTTAATACAAAAAACGTCAACCTTCAAATAATCATGTACAGTTATGCACTCAATACTTGGTCGGGAATCCTTTTGCAGAAATGACTGCTTCAATGCAGCGTGGCATGGAGGCAATCAGCCTGTGGCACTGCTGAGGTCTTATGGAGGCCCAGGATGCTTCGATAACAGCCTTTAGCTCATCCAGAGTGTTGGGTCTTGAGTCTCTCAACGTTCTCTTCACAATATCCCACAGATTCTCTATGGGGTTCAGGTCAGGAGAGTTGGCAGGCCAATTGAGCACAGTGATATCATGGTCAGTAAACCATTTACCAGTGGTTTTGGCACTGTGAGCAGGTGCCAGGTCGTGCTGAAAAATGAAATCTTCATCTCCATAAAGCTTTTCAGCAGATGGAAGCATGAAGTGCTCCAAAATCTCCTGATAGCTAGCTGCATTGACCCTGCCCTTGATAAAACACAGTGGACCAACACCAGCAGCTGACACGGCACCCCAGACCATCACTGACTGTGGGTACTTGACACTGGACTTCTGGCATTTTGGCATTTCCTTCTCCCCAGTCTCCCTCCAGACTCTGGCACCTTGATTTCCGAATGACATGCAGAATTTGCTTTCATCCGAAAAAAGTACTTTGGACCGCTGAGCAACAGTCCAGTGCTGCTTCTCTGTAGCCCAGGTCATGCGCTTCTGCTGCTGTTTCTGGTTCAAAAGTGGCTTGACCTGGGGAATGCGGGACCTGTAGCTCATTTCCTGCACACGCCTGTGCACGGTGGCTCTGGATGTTTCTACTCCAGACTCAGTCCACTGCTTCCGCAGGTCCCCCAAGGTCTGGAATTGGCCTTTCTCCACAATCTTCCTCAGGGTCCGGTCACCTCTTCTCGTTGTGCAGCGTTTTCTGCCACACTTTTTCCTTCCCACAAACTTCCCACTGAGGTGCCTTGATACAGCACTCTGGGAACAGCCTATTCGTTCAGAAATTTCTTTCTGTGTCTTACCCTCTTGCTTGAGGGTGTCAATAGTGGCCTTCTGGACAGCAGTCAGGTCGGCAGTCTTACCGTGATGAACCAGGCTGGGAGTTTTAAAGGCCTCAGGAATCTTTTGCAGGTGTTTAGAGTTAACTCGTTGATTCAGATGATTAGGTTCATAGCTCGTTTAGAGACCCTTTTAATGATATGCTAATTTTGTTAGATAGGAATTTTGGGTTTTCATGAGCTGTATGCCAAAATCATCCGTATTAAGACAATAAAATACCTGAAATATTTCAGTTAGTGTGCAATGAATCTAAAATATATGAATGTTAAATTTTCATCATGACATTATGGAAAATAATGAACTTTATCACAATATGCTAATATTTTGAGAAGGACCTGTATATATACAGTGTTTTTACAAAAGAGGAACACAAGGTTGAATTAGTGCAAATATGCATCGCAATCGATCTGGGCACTCTGACCGTTAAGTGTTCATTAGAGAGACAGCCTGGTGGAAAGCAACTGTCTCTGTGGTGGTTCATTTATCCAAATAACTCTCTGTAGCGCCCACCTGAAGGTAAAAGTCTAAACAATTTGTGTCCAGGATCTGTGGGGTCTGCACAGATGTTAGCTGCCCTTTTCCTGACCCTAGACCTGTACAAGTCCTGGATGAAGTGAAGATCTGCACCGACGATCTTTTCTGCAGACTTGTTTGTTGCAGTTTTGAGCCGTCCTATTTAGTGGATGAACCAAGCCACACAGTGATGGACGACAGAATACCAATAGTGTAAAAGATGAGCAGCAGTTCCTGTGGAAGATGAGTTGCAGCAGGAGGTACAGTCTCTGCTGGGCCTTCGTCCGTACAGTGTATATGTGTAAAGTCCATTTCCCGAGATAGGGTTGTTCCTAGGAACTGGAAGTGATCCACTGGATGAGCTTCCGGTTGAGGATGTCCAGGTTGATGGTGTTGAAGGCTGGGCTGTAGTCCACAAACAGCATCCTGGCATACGTTCCTGGGTGGTTGAGTTGGTGCAAGATGAAGTGTAGTCCTAAGATGACTGCATCATCTGCTGACCTGTTTGCCCTGTAAACAAGTAAGCAGGGGACTTGTGAAGTCCTTCAGATGCTTCAACACCAGTTGCGCAAAGGCTTTCATGACCACAGACATCAAGGCTTCAGGTCTGTAGTCTTTTTATCCCGTGATCATGCTTTTCTGGGGGCACAGGATGATGGTGGAATGCTTGAAGCAGGATGGAGCTTTAAACAGCCTCAGAGACTTGCCGAAGATCTGAGTGAAGTTGGTCAGCACAGGCTTTCAGGCAGAACATGGAGACATTGTCAGGTCCTGGAGCTACTTTAGTCTTCTGACATTGGAAGAGCCTATTTACATCTTCCTCAGAGATATTAAGTCTAGGCAGTGGGTCTGAGGAGTGGAGGGTAGCTGGTGCATGGGGAGTCTGTGTGTCAGAGTGAGATGTCGAATAGAGATTTTGTAAATTAAAATTAAACACCTGTCTCATTCCCCTCTAGAGACAAACTTTTTGATTGAATAAAAATAATTTTTATTCTAAATCTGCATGAGGTATGAATAATTTGGGCCTGAACTGCATATATATAGATCAATATAATGAAATGACAAAATATGATGAATATGCATATTTTAACATGCATTTTATTTGTTCTTTCATATTTCGTATTCCTATTTAAAATATATCACTATGTTTCATATTGAACTGCTTCTAACAGAGAATATGGCTCTGAGCTTATAGATGAATCATATTGCTAACACTCCTAGTACATTTGGTGATAAATGTGGCGTAGCAAAATGCCTCAGAGACTGCAAGAGATGAGATGGATTTATTGGTAGCAGCAATCACTCTCCCTACTGGGCTTCTCAACTTGTTTTTTTTTTATCAAGAGAGGGAAGCTGTTTCCAGCTGAAAAGTCACCCGCCCTGTTTTGAAACATACGACTGTGTCATTCTGAAGAAGACAATTTTACTAAAACTTTCAATGTTTTTCACCTACTAATGCAAAATTCTTAGATTTAAAATATTGCCACAATTGACAACCTAATTCTATCTAATTTCTCTTTGGTTTGTTCTCTCCTTTTTCTGCAACTACTAAGTCCTGTTCAGGGTTGCAGTTGGAAATATTCTGAATGGCTATGTAGGCCATTATAGTGTTAACAGAGGCCCAAAAACAAGCACGCACATGCAAACATTGTCATATTAGGTCAACTCAAATTCACCAACAAACAGCATGCATCACGGGAGCTGGGAGCAAACTGCAGAAAACTCATACATACAGAGGAGGTGCATGAAAACTCGTAACTATATGATGGCAGTGCCAACAACTGCACCTCTGTGCTACCTTTTGTTTGTCTCAGTTGTAGATAACCTTTTTACCTTGATTTACTTTGTTAACCTCTGTTTGAATATCAGGTTCACTGGGCCGTTTGGCATGCTCTTGAGCTTTTCTGTGTCACTGTTTGATTTGTGCTCTATCATAGACATGCTGTGTTGTTTTGTGCTGCACACTACAATATTTAGTGTTATTTTAATTGCTTTATCTGAGCTAGAATGTCAACATACTTTGAAAAAACACTAAAATCCCATTTTCTCAGTTAAATTTAAAGTTGAATGACAGCTTTCTGTAAAACATTCCTAATTGCACAATGCTTAGTAATTCAGTACTTTTAGTCACCTGATTAGGACAGATCCAGTGTGGCTTTGTTGAGGTAAATTGGAACATATTGATAGAATTATAAACTGATGATATTTGCATGCACAAATGGATTAAATAACATGTACTAACAATGCAGAATGCATTAACAAAAGTAAGTGTTTGGGTTATGCTGTCTAAAGAAAATGGCAGGAAGGGCAATATTCTAATATGGATAGCTGTTCAAGCTTTGTGTCTGAGTGTATGTTCGTGTGTAGTTCAGCAGCTTGGCAGGGAATGCCAGGCAAGCAATTAAAACTGTTCATTAATGCTTTGTTAGACAACACTCCAGCTAATCCTATCATATGGCAGGCGGCGATAAGGGCATTTGCTTCTCTCGCTGCCTCTGTCTGTCACTCTGCTAGCAGCAGATATGCTATCAGTGCCTTGTTTAAAGATGAACAGAAGAATGACTAATATTCTGACTAAGGATTCATCAGGCATCCTACCATAGGTAGAGAAAATGCAGATATGCTTTTAAACTTTATGTTTTGCATTGTAGTGCACTTATCTCACAGTCTTCCATTTTAAGCTTCAAAATACAAACAGTTTTAAAATAATAACAATTTGCAGACTGACGTATAGGAGCTTTTTCAGATCCTGCTGTCTATTACGAGAATGACATTATATTAGTCTGTATCTCATAAAAATGTGAGCTGCTGATGAAATAAAAGTAATGACAGATTGATTTGGCTGACTCACAAGAGCAGCAGGACTGACTGATTCACAGAATTATGACTTCTTTTAACAGCAAAATGATTCTTATTCCGTAAAAACAATTAAATAACAGCAACCCACATTATGGATGGATGGGCCGGTTGGTTTCAACACCATTACATTTTCTCATCATACCTCTCCTACGGTTTAAAGTCCCTATGGTAAAATGTAATTACTGCTTATTCAGGAAAGGCTCTTTTGAGAGTTAAGTTGTCATTCGAACAGTCTTTAACAGTATCATGCTGAATACAGGCTTCCTAACCGATCCTGGCTAACTAGTCCGCTAATAGCTTTATGTGTTCTTCTACTAAATACAGCGAGTATTTATTCCTTATTTTGCTTCAGACTTCCACCAATGTGTACCTCTCTTAAAAATCTTTTAAAATTACCCACTGTTTAATAATCAATATTATTTTAACAGCGGCAATGTAAGAACTATTGCTTTTTTGTTTTAAAAGAAACTAAATCATGTTATAAAATTTTGTTACATTTATGTGTGAATCCAGATGACAATAATGATACAATGAAACCATGGTATTTTTTTGCATGGTAATAACACAGTGAAAATCTCCAACTGCCTCATGGATGGATGGATAGATGGATGTTATAAACATGTGATTTGTCAAGTCCTCAGGAAGGTTCTTGTGTTGACTGATGTGCAAACTAAACCCATGTTAAGTTATCCAATGTATATATGACATTTTTTATTAATTCAATTCAATTCAATTCAGTTTATTTATATAACGCCAATTCACAACACATGTCTCAAGGCACTTCACAAAAGTCAGGTACATACATTCCAATTAATCCTGACCATTGAACAGTGCAGTCAGATTCAGTTATTTATTCAAATTGGAAAAAAAGATTTCCTATCTAAGGAAACCCAGCAGATTGCATCGAGTCAGAGATTTGTAGCATTCACTCCTCCTGGATGAACATGTAGAGACAGTGGACAGTCACTGGCGTTGACTTTGCAGCAATCCCTCATACTGAGCATGCATGTAGCAACAGTGGAGAGGAAAAACTCCCTTTTAACAGGAAGAAACCTCCAGCAAAACCAGGTTCAGTGTGAGCGGCCATCTGCCACAACCGACTAGGGGTTTGAGAGAACAGAGCAGAGACACAAAGAGAACAAAGAAGCACATATCCAGAAGTCCTTTCTATGGGAAGGAAAACTAAATGTTAATGGATGTAGCTCCTTTAGTCGTTTCATCTAGAAAGAAAGAACAGATAAACTTTGAGCCAGTTTTCAAGGATAACTATAATTAGTTATAGTAAAAGCTCAGTCAGTAGCTATCAAACCCACAACCTTCTGATTGCAAGACGACTACTCTTCCTACTGAGCCACAGTCGCCCAGCCACCCCAATACGGGCCACGTGTAGGGGCATTAAGTAAAATAATAAACTGATAAAGTTTGTCCATCTAGAGCCCGCTGGGACATTGTTATACTAAAAACCACAAGGATTGGGATACCTCTCTCTGTCTGACTGATTATAACCATTGGAAAAGAGAAGGGGTCATACAGGTAGCAGAAATGGAGGGTGTGTTTGCACCTCAACCATAACTGAGCCGGTTTAGACTAAACCTGACTCCCCCTTACTCCATCCAACAGGGAGGGAGGAAGGCGGAGGTAAAAAATAAGGAAGATAACCTAAGCCGCTCTAACTATAAGCTTTATCAAAAAGGAAAGTTTTAAGCCTAGCCTTAAAAGTAGACAGGGTGTCTGCCTCACGGAACAAAACCGGGAGCTGGTTCCACAGGAGAGGAGCTGATAACTGATAACTAAAGGATCTGCCTCCCATTCTACTTCTAGAGACTCAAGGAACCACCAGTAAACCTGCAGTCTGAGAACGAAGTGCTCTGTTAGGAACATATGGAACAATCAGATCTCTGATGTATGATGGAGCTAAATCATTAAGGGCTTTAAATGTGAGGAGGATAATTCTAAATTCTATTCTGGATTTAACAGGGAGGCAATGAAGGGAAGCTAAAATAGGAGAAATATGATCTCTCTTTTTAATTTTCATCAGAACTCTTGCTGCAGCATTTTGAATCAGCTGAAGGCTTTTAACTGAATTTTGTGGACATCCTGATAGTAAAGAATTACAATAGTCCAGCCTTGAAGTAACAAATGCATGGACTAATTTTTCAGCATCACTCCTGGATAGGATATTTCTAATTTTGGCAATGTTCTGGAGATGAAAGAAGGAAATCCTAGAAACCTGTTTAATATGGGATTTAAATGACATGTCCTGGTCAAAAGTAACACCAACGTTTTTTACTTTATTACCGGAGGTCAATTTAATGCCATCCAGGTTAAGTGATTGACTAAGCATTTTCTTCTTTAAAGACTCCAGTCCAAAGAAAACAACTTCTGTCTTCTCTGAAATTAGAAGCAAAAAATTTAAAGTCATCCAAGTTTTTATATCTTCAAGACATGCTTGTATTCTATCTAACTGGTTGGGTTCATCAGGATTTATGGATAAGTAAAGCTGAGTATCATCAGCGTAACAGTGAAAATCTATCCTATGCTGCCTGATAATTTGACCTATTGGAAGCACATATATAGTAAAGAGAATTGGCCAAAGTACTGAACCCTGTGGTACTCCACAATTAACCCTGGAGTTTAAAGATGATTTATCATTTACATGAACAATCTGTCAGACAAATAAGATTTAAATCTAGCGCTGTTCCCCTGATCCCTACAGCATATTCCAGCCTTTCTAAGAGAATATTGTGATTGACTGTATCAAATGCAGCACTGAGATCTAAGAGGACAAGTACAGACACAAGTCCATTATCTGAGGCCATAAGAATAAGAATATTAGTGACTTTCAGCAGAGCTGTTTCAGTGCTATGAACTCTGAAGCCTGACTGAAACTCTTCAAACAGGTCATTGCTGTGTAAATACTCACACATTTGATTATAGGTCTGTAATTTTTCAAGTCATCTCAATCAAGCGACGGTTTCTTAAGTAAAGGTTTAATTACAGCTAACTTAAAAGCCTGTGGTAGATATCCATTTACTAAAGATAGGTTAATCATATCTAAAATGGGGCTGGTAATCAGAAGTTTTTTGTTTTTAATAGGCTTCTCTGGCGGACACATTTTGGCATTTTTATGACAGAACCTGGATGTAGTCTTCACTTTTACTTTGTCTTGTATCCTTTTAGTGTTTGATGTTCAAATGTAGGTGGTCCAACTTAAACTGGCACCGATACCGCATTGTTATGGATCTACACAACAAATAATGCTAAAAATCTCATTGTTAAGGACAATGCTATCAAACGCAGCTACATTTAAACCAACAGTGGCACATGCTCAGAAGGGAAAGTCAGGCAGCTTCAGCAACAGCTACATCTTGACACCCTCGCAGTTTCTGTGCCAATGAGATTAGACAAATTAAAAATGAAGCTGTCTTGCCTTTATCCCATCCAAATAACGCTATGCTCAGTCACCACTGCTTAGGTATGTACTGAAATAATACCTCAGATGTTAGTCAGTTTTGGCATACAGTCAGAGCTTTGCCAGCATTGTCCCTCAGAAATTCAGCACTTAGCCTCAGCACAGTGCAGATCTTATCTTCAGACATACAGTTTATACTTAGAAAGGGTTTTGCCCTCTCCTTCATGTGCAAAAGCATCTTAAAAGTTCTCTGTAAGCTTGCTTATCCAAATGAAATCAAAAAAAAAAAAATTACAGATACATCACTTTACGTTTATTTATTTTTTTACTGATTGCATTGGTAATTGGGTAACATTAACATCATACAGCTAATAATAAATAAATACATATATATGCGGCTGCCGAGGGATGGATTGTGACTGGCCGCCATACGGATGTTATTATGGCTGTAGAAAACCATTTTGACAGATACCATCAGCCAGGTTTACAGCCAACATCTTTCGAGGTGATGGGGCTGATTGCATATTCATTCCCACTTATGTAATAAATAGAGCATTAGCATATTACTGAGCAGGTCAGCAGCCATCTCAATGAGAGCACTTAAAGAGGGTTTTTGTACATTATAAGCTACAGCTAGGAAGTACTCAAAAGGTATCATACATTACACAAAGTGAAATGGTTTTATAAAGCACCCATTATGCATTTCCAAAGCTGGCTTAGAGTGGTTGAAACAGATGCACTGAAAATAACACAATACCCACGTTATAATCTATAGATCTTTATTTAATTTTGCCGATAACATATACAGCAATCATGCTTTTCCATAGAACACCATCTAAAGACATTTATTATATATTTTTTTACATATAATATTTTACATTAGGCCCATGTAACAGCTAAAAATATACAAAACAATATTCTCTGACTAGACAGTTCTATGACATTATTATTATTATCTCTTTATTATTACTCTATTCTGTTATTGTAATTGTCATTTTTACAGTGGAGAGAGATATGTGCCTTACTTTCTGAGACAGTATTATTGCAGAAAATGGCAAAAATTGTCACATTTTTTCCATTCAACATTTAGACAGAATCAAATGAAATAAACTCAGCATGTACAGACATTCACAGATACATGTATTACACAGTCCAGTTTACAATATCATTCAAGAGAGAAACTGCTGTATGGTAACTTTATACAAAATTCATGGAACCCTTGCATCATTGCACATTTTTCATTCACATATCTTTAGAAAAATAAGTCAGTAAAGTTTTAGGAAACGGGACTGATTCAACCTGATACCTGTCGCATGTAGCTGCCATAAAAGAATATTGTTTTGATCCTTCTTTGTCACGGCATTGGTGGTTTGTGATTAAGTTAGAATCTATGCTAGCCGTTATGTTATAATTCTTCACAGAATCAAGTATAATTAGATTTGTAACATTTTTCTTTGTTTTATAGTTTTAGTGTTGTTGACCTGTGAAGTATGTGATTGTGCTTTGTTGTGCTAACAGTGTTTTCTAAAACATTTGTTTTAGAAGGACCATTACAGAATAGGCATAGGCGGGTTACCGTTATGATATATCAAGGTTCTAGAATCTTACGATTACAAAAATCGCATAATTTGTCCTCATTATCTTCCTACGGGTTGAAAATCCTCATAAGTCACTCGAGTGACAGTAGTTTTTGGCTGTATCATGTGTAGAGTATCACAGTTATGCACCTATGCCAGAGTTTCTGTACAATGCCTAGGTATCTAAAAGAAGGCTACAACACAAGACAAATCCAACTGTTTCGAAATATTTCTGGTCGAACAAAACACAGAGAGTCCTGTGGAAACTAAAAGAGCCCTGGCCTTCTCTTTTATCGGGTTACAACTGTTTTTAAATCACAGCTAACAACTGTGAGCTGCATGTCTGTTAAGCAGCTGATTGCAGAGTGGCTTCCTGAGCACACTGTCTGACTAATTATCAAGCAGTTTGTTATACTACGACATGGACTTGTAGTACATAAAAAATAGCAGAATGAGAATAACGTATATCACCCTGCCCAATAAGCACTTGAAAACTACTGCTAATTTTGAGAGGTGTGTTTATTTTTATTTTGTGAGTGTTTGTGTTCAAATCAAAATAATATAGAAATATTGTGGATCCATTCTTTTATATGGTACAAGTGACACTGGTGTTACTTGGGCTGCCTTTAGTAGTACTCATAAGAAAATTTGGTTATTTACTTATGCTGCATTCAGTTCCTATCTGAAATTTGAACTTGGGTCTGGGAATGACGTCAATCCCAATTTAACCATGTTGTAGGGCCAACTTCCAAACACAGTAGGATTTGCCAATTGATATGCTCATTAAACAGGATAACATCTACTAGCAATAACAGCTAATAAGACTGCACTGTATTTCTCTACATTTTGTACATTTAAATACTGTAAATACATGTTAAGTAAATGAGATCTGTGTAGTATAGTTTACCATAACTAATCCCCAATCGCTAAGTTTTATCTAGTAGGCAGACATACTGAAATTCAACATCAGGGTTGTCAAGAAACCTCTGATATTCCCTTTTTAGAATTCCAACTTTCAGGAACATTTCTTCTAACTTTTCCAACTATAAACTCTCCATTTTCAACTTCTGAATAGATATTAAACACAATCGAAGCCAATCCTACAACCAATCAAGTAGTAGATAATATATTTTTATGAGTTTTGAAGATATGACACAAATTTAAAATGCCCAAGTCTTGTTGTAGTACTGTTTTGAAAACAATCTGTCAAGATAGTGTTACTTGAATAACATGGTATTTATTGAAGTGGTGCTTGTTATAATAGGGTACCACTGTTACTACGATAAATATGTAGTTATCAAGATCTTTCATTAGTTTGGCATCTGTAGGAATAATTGCTGCTTGACTGTTTAAACAAAAGCAATTAGATCATGTGATACATTTTTGTTGAAATATTGTGTAAATACAGTAACACTGTGGTATTTTTACTCAAGCTTTTCATACTGGGAAAACCTCATACCAGCCCATGCCTATTACAGGTTAGGACAACCATATATCACAAAGTAGAGATCAGGTTTTTAATTTTTGTCCCGGAACATTTGTTCACAAAGACTTAATACTATTTGAGTCTTCATAAATTTTTGGACAGAAACGTTTTCAGGGTTTCGATGGCTACATTTTCTAGATAGAGTAATCATTAGTTCAGTGAATCAGGTTGGTGTCTAAAACCGTTTGGTCACATCTAAATATGTTCCTGAGGAGTGGATTACTAAACAGATATACAAGTAAACAAGTACAGGCAGACTATCGGTAGCTGTCACAGAAATCCATTTCACTACCGCCAACGCAGGACACCAGTCACGGCAGAAGGCAACAACTGCTTCTCAAGGTACTTTGTTGCCACTAAACCATCCCTCAGTAACGTAACAATATACATTTTCCAAATAAGTGCTCTGAAAATGGAATTGTAGAGAGCACAGAGCAACTGTGGGATTTCTACAATGGCTATACCTTTTCTATTATAGGCTTTAGTCCATAGAATAATGTTGTGCTTGTACATTGATGCTGTTTTATTTTTCCTAACTATTGCTTTTCTGCATCAAAAGGGTGATTAATTTGATCCATACTTAGTCTGCAGGTAAAACGCCTGCACGAAGTGTTCAAACTATCGAGAGCAATTTGGTCCTTCTCACGTTCACATATAGAAATGATCTAAAAAATTACTCTAAACAGAAATTCAGACGACATACAAATTAAATGTTCTTTAGAAAACAAGTAAAACAGTCATAACAGTCTCTTGCTAAGTGTTCTATATAAGTTATTTTTGCTGTTGTCACAGGTTTCAGTCATGCCAAAAAGAAGTATTAAAAATACCAGAAGGTACTTGTGCTTTTCTAATGTAGTCCCCGCAATGAGTGGTAAACATTTCCGAAGAGGTGCAGAATTCTGCAAGGGAGTGATAGTCTGGCTAAGATCTAATTTACACCTACAAGCAGATTTGGCCTTACCTGTTGCACATTCCCATATTGTCTTTGCTTGAAATTTATCTATATTAAACTTTTTATCCATAAAACTTTTACTTTGTATTTAACAGCTACACTGCATTCATTTGAAAGTATTTATCTCATTTACAAAATAAAATACACTTTAATCACAGTTCTCTTTGTACAGTATTTTGAGCTTAGTGAATTAATTATAATTTTCATAGTGATATTATTGAATCAGAAAGGGCCTTCGGATTTAAATTATACATATTCAATATACAGTAGTTTTCTAGGTCACATTTGCTTTTCTAAGAAGGCTAAACTTTTGCATAATGAAATTCAAAATATCACAACAACTTTGCTGGGTATTTTTTTCTTCTTTATACGTTTTATAACTCTGTATTATAAAAATAAACAAACAGAATAACCCCCTTAAAAATAACCATGTAATCAGGTTGGTTTCACATGTCCCCAGGAGGTAGGTGAATAAAAGCAGACGTAGAAGTCTAGTGGTTGTTCCCAACCTTGATTACGGTGCGGCGCCGGTCTGGCCGTTCGAGAAAAGAGGCAGGCAGAGCTTCGTTATTCCTTTTCAGATGTAGGCTTCCTCATTGGCAGGGTTCTGATTCTGGCTTTCTGCCTGCTGATCTGGACCATTTTCCTGAGCCTTCACCAGTACCAAAGGTTTGATCATCATGCGCAGACGCTGAGAAGAGAATCAGGTGGAATAAAATAAACAGTTTCTGCTAATATAACTGATTTTGTTATACACATATTTCTGTGATTTCAAAAATGAGATCAAAATAACTCATATTAAAACTTTTTCCTTCCTTAATGTAACCTATAGCCTATTAGGTAACGACTGAAAAACAAGCTAAAATCATTTAGAGGGAATAGTTAAATATGAAAAATCATAATGTAGTTGCACAACTGTTAAACTTCTTCCCTGATGACCCAGGTTCAAACTGAAAAAAACAAAAACAAACAAAGCGTGATGCTGCCACCACTATACTCCACTGTAGGTATGGTGATGTGTGATGCTGTTTAGTTTGATGAAAATACCTTTTGGAGTTATGGGCAAAAAGTTATACCTTCTTTATCAGACTGTAACTTGTTTTCCCAGATGCTTCTTTAAAGACTTTCAAATATGTTTTCTTTTTGTTTTCTACTTTTGCTAACATGTTGTTTTATAGCTGTTTTTACATGCTAAAAGATTTCATTTCATTTTAATTGAATTGTATAGGTCAGTGTACAGGTTGAAAAGTTCGGGATGATCACAAAACCCAAAAGAGGGGTATGTTAATTTGTTGTCTGCATCAGTTAGAAGGAAGAAGGAGGACTGTCCAAAAAAAAGTAACCACATTTTTTAAATCTTGAAGTTTTCCAATAGTGTTGGACTACACACTTTTGCAGTCATTTTAATGAAGTGTTTGTGAAACTAAGTGCCAGCCTGAAAGCAGAGCAGCATTCAGCTGCCTGATTGCTACAATTACACAATCAGCCATCAGCTGGTACTGCAGGATCTGACAGCTGCATTTCGCCTCTGATAGCCTCTTTTGCAATGCCTGCAATTATGGTACATTTATTCTTATACCAGTAGCTATAAGCTATATATGTCACTGGGAGCTGCATCCAGCACTCTGTGCAAAAGTGAATATCAAGCAGCCAATAATGCAAATGTTAAGCTAAACAAAATGTTTTGTCTGTTATTGATTAAGACATGAAACTGAACTGCTTTGCTTTGCTGCAGAAGATTTTCTAAGAGCTCAGTGACTGTTGAAACAGAAAGCCATGAAACACTGCTTTGCACAACTAATAATTTTTTTTCACTAATCCTTTTATCACAGCCCTGCTCTCCATTTTAGTTTACTATTTCACTATCAAGCATTCTTGTGAGTTTGCTCATTAAAAACCATTGAATCATGTTGCCAGAGTTTGGTTTTAATCCTCAGAACAAAATAAGGCAAAGCAAAGCATTTTCTCATTCACTATTGGTTACCCTTTGGATTCTTGGCAACACATTTATTCTTAAATACATACAGGATACAATACAGGAAGAATTTGGTAAAATCTACATATGATGATAACATCTTACCTCTTTGTAAGTGCCTTTGAGAGTGAGGAACATGTAGCCCATATAGCCTGGAATAAGAATCATGGAGGATAGGGCCATTAACCAGCCGACTCCCTGACCCCAGCTTGGGAACACATAATCTCCCATAGTAAGGGGAACCATCTGGACTGCACTGAACAAGAAGACTCCCTGGAGAATAAAGAGATGAGAGAAGATATTTCAGCATCTTATATTAACTTCTTGCCCTGTGTTTGGCTTCATCCATCTTCTCATTAACTCTGACCAGCCTTCCTCTCCCTGCTGAAGAAAACGTTCCTACAGCATGATGCTACCAACATCATGTTTCACTATGGAGATGGTTTGTTTGGTTTGATGTGCAAGTTTCAGTTTTCCTACACACATCGAAGTTTGCATGTAGGGCAGAATGTTTAATTTCAGTTTCATCTTATCAAACCACCTCCTTCCAGATGTTTGCTATGTGTCCTACATGGCATATAAGATTCCACTGAGAGGGCCTTTCAGACCTTTCCTTTTAGCAATGGCTTTGTTCTTGTCACTCTTCTAAATGTGTTGAGTATATGACTAATATTTGTTTTCCCAACAGATTGTTTCACCTGAGCTGTGAATCTCTGCAGCTCCTCCAGATTTACCATGGGCCTCTTGGATGTTTCCAAGCGGCCTTTAACTATTTGCCTTTAACTTCACAGTTGTGTGCAAGTTTGTGTTCATGTATCTTATACAATCTCAAAGAAAATTGGGGTAGTAACATGACAACATGTGTATTACACCACAAGGGTTTGTCTTAAAATACTACAACAGGTAACACTTACAGCCACAATGAGAGGAGTGAAAACAACCCAGCAGGCCTTCCACCACAGACAGGGCCTGTAACCAATCATTTCCTCAATGTTGTCAAAGAATTTGTTTACACCTGCAAGTAAAGAAAAAAAAACAAGATGAGGATCTTTTTCAAAATACATGATGTGATTCTTGAGACTTAGGTCCCTTCTATATTCTTTATCAAAAAAACTATTGCTCACCATAGAACCATGAAATTGAGATACACTCAAAGAAGACCAGGAAAAGCAGGGACATTCCACTCGCTGAGTAGTAGTCAAATAGCTTAAACACATACAATCCACCCTGTAAATTAAGGAAATGGAGCAAGTAAGTAGATGAGACTGCTGAAGCAGAAGAACTGTAAATATAAGATGCAACTTTATGAAAATGCAGGACAGTCTCAAACTGGTCAAGAGGAATAATGCAGTATAAAGTGTGAACTGAAATGACTGTGGCTGGTGGGAAGCAGTGACATATTTATATGGGCTTTTTCAGTGTCTTACTTGTAAGAGTTATATACTGTGGCCATTTGGTAAAGGCAGGTACAGATTTAATTGTTAGTTTACACTGCCAAAGGTGGTACATATGCTCAGTTCCTGCTAGTATTAAGCATTGCAACAATAGAGGGATTATTTCACTTCTGAGTTTTATGCATAACCACAATCATTTCCTTTAGGGAAATAAAGAGTTTATATTATTTTATGTTTTTATCTTGAAACTTTGTTGTACATCTAGGACTCCAGACCCTAATTACCATGTTTCTAGTAAACCATAAGCAATTCATTTTTTTAAAATACTGTAAGAAAATCCTGTCTGTTACAAGAAATAATAAATTCCTTAAATTCATAAAGATCTCTTTAGACAAACTGGTTTATAGCCTACATGGGCATATTTATACAGATAAAGTAGCCTATTAATGAGAGGAAATCAACAAATGAATGTCAGTAGAGTACAAAAATGAATAAAAAGGGAACACTTCTGACCAAAGAGACATAAAAAGATATAAAAGAATGGCCAAAAGTGCAATAACATTCCCTTTTCCCTCACTTGACAGTCAATACTAAATGACCATGTCATTAGGAGGTTTAAAAAATGGAAGCTTGAATAAATAACATAGCAGACTAGAAGATTTAAAAAGTCATTCTCACCTTAGAAGGCTCTAATATTTGTGTAAAACAATTATCATTTTGTATTTCTGTAAGGTCCTAGAATCCTAGTCTTTTTTAGCAAAGCCTCTATGTACCTGCACAATCCAGCCTGAAAATCAAGCAGCAAACCAGTCCACACTTGGACACTTAAACAGTGGTGGAGGTATAGCATGTCACAGAATGCGTAACTATTATATTATTTTGTTATGCTGCCTTGAAACATGGAGTTTGAGTCTCTTTGCACTTAGATTTCTGAACAAACAATGTAAAACAAGCAGCTTTTTATTATTGGAGATGCAAAAAAACATTGTTAGTTTTAACACTGTTTCAGAAGATCCATCCATACAACCATACTGGGATCAGGTCACTGGGTCAATACATCCATTAGGGAAACCTAAATGTCCACCTCACCAGCAACAATCTCCAGTTCATTTTGAGGTATCTGTAGGGATTCCCACACCAGAAGGGATAATTGTCACTACAGCAGTGGGTCATGCTGGGTCTGCCCCATCCCATCACCACTCATGAACATGACACCAAGATACTTCAACTACACTGCTTCAGGCAAGGACCGACGTCTAAACTAGAGGTAGGAGTCCACCTTCTTTGAATAAGAACCATGGTCTCAGACAGGAAATCTGACTGAATCCCATTCACCTCAGGATTGGCTGCACAACACTCCAGTGAACCTGAAGATGCCAACAGTTCCAAAAAGCAAAATGCCAAGATAAAACCCTAAGATTGCCTAACCAGACACCCTTCTCTTTACAACTATGCTTTCAAATCCTGCCACTGAACACCACAAACACGATCAGTGCCAAAGCGCAACCCTGGTTGAGCCCAGCCTGCTCTTGAAACAATCTAAACGTTGTGCTGATGATGCAGACACAGCTCTTGCTTTGATTGTACAACGACCAGATAGTTCTTAAAAGCAACCCCAGTACAATAAACTTGGGCAGGTCTGCTTGCAAAATGGCTTGAGGGACACAGTCAATGGCACAGTCAAATGCCATGTCAAGCTTCACAAAACACATCTGGACCAAACAACCTAACTCATCTTAACCAACTTAATGATTCCAAAAGGGTTAATATCCAGGTCACAACCAGAAAAAAGCCACACTAACACTTCTGGATCGGTCAGAGCTTATTTTCCAACATGCAACACTACACCTTTCCTGGGAAAGATAAGAAGTGTGATCGCTTAATAGTTCAAACATATTCTATGTTCCCCTTTCTTAAAAATAAGGAAATCCACCCCGGTTTTCTACTTGATCACATTCCTAATACACTGAAGAGATCTGTCACCATGACAAAACAAAAATATGTAGACCTCCAATATGTTGCTTAAATCTTGTCAACTGTATCAGTAAATCAGAAAAGTGTTCTTTACACTACTTGACTATTTAGTTCCCATCCCAGGGATTGTATTCAGTTTCCTTTTTAAAAATGCCAAAACAGTTTTTCAAGAACTTCCACAAGGCCAACTAAAGGTTCTTCTGCAATTCATCTTCAAATTGCTTACAAGCCCCATTTTTCACTTTCGTAACCGCAGAAACCACAGTTACTCTGGTCACCTGGTACCTGTCAAATGTTTCAGGAATCCTAAGAGCCACCCAAGCCCTAAATGCTTCCTTCTTCAGCTTGATGGTGTCCAACACAGCTGGTGTCTGCCAACAGGTCCACTGGCTGCCACCATTATAGGCAACAATGATTTTCAGGCCATTGCTCCTGGAAGCCACATCTGCAGTGGAGATTCTGCTCATGGCCTATTCACACATCACCAATTCAGACATCACCAGCCTTCCCTGGAACTTGAGAGAAACTCTCCAGAATGAATTGAAAATGCCCTGAAAGTAGTTCTCTGCCAGATATTCCCAGTTAACTCTTACCACTTATTTATCATATGCAGGTGGTGATCAGTTGACAGCTCTCCCCTCACACCAAGATATAACACCACTGATATGACAAAATTATTACAAAACCAGTCTGATGGACAATCTTGTGCTCAAACATTGTTCTTGTTATGGGCATCCAATGCCTAGCAAAGAAGTCCAAAAACAACTTGTGAGAGGTCATTGCTCAGATTTGCAGCCCTTCAGGTAATACCATCATTACCCACATGGACCTTGAAATCCCCCTGGAGCACAACAGAATCCCCCAAACAACACCCTTTCCACAACATCGTTTAGAGACTTCAAGAAGGTTGGGTTTGGTGCATAATCAACAGCGACAGAACCTACAAGTCAAAGACACAAAGAGGGAACACTCTCTCACTGGGGAAAACTCTAACACTGAGGCACTCGATGTTTCTGTTCATGTAGAAGCTAGCATTGGCACTGCAGTACAACTAGCTGGTGCAGGAAATGAGAAAAAGAGCAGTTTAAAACTTGAGAATACATGTCTTCCTTTCCTCTTTAAAGAATACAGAGAAAACTATTGGGATCAACCCATGACTGCCTGCAGGAAAACTATACCTAGTCTTTCAGAAATCATAAAATCCTGGGGGAAAAAAAGAAGTTAAATGCGAAACAAAACATATACAGGTATTATTTATATGAAAAGCCTGGCATTTCTGTAAGAATGATTGTCATGTAAGTGAAAAAAAAAGAAATAAATGAAACTGACTCTTGGTAATTCCACATATTTACCTGTGTGATGTTGGACAGACCAATGATATAAGAAACAAGGCAGACAACAGCGATGAAGATTTCTCTACGATTTCGTAGGATGTGAGGAAACTCATCGACCAGTGCAGTGATGAAGCCTTCCACAGTGCAGAACTGCAAAGCCATTGCGAAACTGTGTTACTTAACACACTGCTGTCACAATGCAATCATTGCAAAGAAATTAGTACAAAAATGAGACGTTATAGCAAAGTACAAGGTTTCTAACTAAAAAGAACAGAATTCTGTGAAAGGATTTAACAATCACATTCAATATGTGTTAGAGCTTTAACCAAGTTTTTTAATCTAATAAGTATTACAGTGGTCCAAAAAGCAGACCATATTTAGTGGAATATTTTCACCTGGCTGTCGATTCCCAGCATCAGCAGCATGGAGAAAAACAGTATTGCCCAGAGAGGAGAGACAGGCAGCTGGGTGACGGCTTCAGGATATGCCAAAAATGCCAGGCCAGGTCCTGATATGAGATAAATTACTTTTAACCCCAGTATACAGTGGAAAAGGTCTTAAACATATGTTTTTTGACTATCTGTAGAAGACAAAATAAGCCTGGAATAAGAAATTTAGAATGTACCTTTTTAAAAAGGCTAAGCAATAGTAAAAATACAGAAAGAAATACTGGATAAAAGAAAGATTTTATCTGGCGACAATCACCAAAATTTGGCCATTATATATATATATATATATATATGTATATATATATACACATCTTCTCCTTGAGTCTAATGTCACTATTGAGTTTTGACATTGATTGCAATTACCTGAGGCTGCCACATCAGCGATTGGCCTCTTTGTTACATTAGCCATGAATCCCACAATGGAAAAGATGACAAAGCCGGCGAACATGCTGGTGAAGGAGTTGATGCAGCAGACAATGATAGAATCTCTGCAGGGGTGAGACAAAGCATGGGATGGGCATTGTTACGCCTGTATCAATTCCTTATCATCCTGTCACACATTGGGGAGAGAAGCATTTGGAAGGAGAAAGGGGAGGGAGAAGTCGAAAGCCATTTTGCGTCCTGCAGAACCATAGCAGTAGGATACGGTTTGTACTGACCTCTTTTTTTAAATACCAGTGGATTTTAATATTGTTCAATATATGTTGTTTGTCCCTGACCAGTCTTTACCCTTTAAGTTGTCTGTGGTTGAGGCCTAAAATGTGGTACATATTGATTAGGAGTAGAAAAACAACTAAAATAAATAAACAATGGATCCAGTGTAATCAAGAGTTGAATTATCCAGAAAAAGAAAGGTTTTAAATGTATTGTTGACATAAAAGCAAAAAACTGCAGACATTTGTACTATTTCTTTAAAAATACTGTGTGGGTAAGGTAACTGTATGTTAACATTTCATATGAACAGCTAACTTTAATTTCAAAGGTAAATAAGCCTGAGCGGCAGTATGTTTTTGTCACCTACCTGTAGACATTATTATTGAAGGGATTGTAGCTGCCAAGAGCAATCAAAGAGCCTAATCCCAGACCGTAGGAAAAGAAGATCTGTGTGGCAGCATCCAGCCATACCTGACACACAAGGATTAGAAAACATGTCAAAGTCAATATGTATAATGAATAAACTCTACAAATTTCAGTTTGTGTTGAGAATTTTTTTAACTAGATGAATTAATATAGAAATTGATATTATTTTTTTCCTGCCTTGTTAGAAACTTCGTTTAAACAGTAATAGGAAAATAAATCTGCAATCATTATCTGATCCACTCACATCAGTTTTCCGTACCTAACCTCTTCACAATATTAAACATTTTCCTCATTTTCAATAGGGATGTTCAAGAGTGAATTAATTCAAACATTTGCCCCATATGTTTTTAAGTTTTAGAAGTAAGCCTATCTGCCAAACAAATGTAATATATATATATATGTATAGCTTTAGATTGGGAGGGGCTCGGAGTAGAGCCGCTGCTTCTCCACATCGAGAGGAGCCAGTTGAGGTGGCTCGGGCATCTATACCGGATGCCTCCTGGACGCCTTCCTCGGGAGGTGTTCCAGGCACGTCCCACCGGGAGGAGGCCCAGTGGACGGCCCAGGACACGCTGGAAGGACTATGTCTCTCGGCTGGCCTGGGAACACCTTGGGCTTCCCCCGGAGGAGCTGGAAGAGGGAAGAGGTGTCTGGGGAAAGGGACATCTGGGCGTCTCTGCTGAGTCTGCTGCACCCGCGACCCGGTCCCGGATAAAGCGGAAGACGACGAGTACGAGCTTTAGATTGTTTTGTATTGATCTGTATTCACAATATTCACTACAAAGACAAACTTCAGTGTATTTAGTATGAGATAGAGCAACACCAATTTGTGAATAAATGTGAGGTGAAAAAAAGCATACATGTATATGCATATGTTTTAAATCCCCTGACTAAGTACTTTGCAGAAACCTTATTTTATTGTAATTATAGATGTTCGTCTATTTGGGTAATGTCTCTACCAGATTCACACATTTGAAGATTTTTGTAAAGTAACTCAAGTTCAGTCAGATTGAATAGAGAGCATCTGATAACATCAGATTTTTCAAGTCATCCCATCAATTCTCATTGTATTTAGGTCTTGACTTGACTTGACTGGGCCCTTTTAACCCATGAATATGCTTTGATCTAACAACTCTGAAGAACGTCATTCCCACAGCATAATGCTGCCACCCCTATGTTCCACAGTAAAGATGGTGTATTTAGGGTGATTGGCAGTGTTAGTTCTCTGTCCCACATGACTTTTCACATGTAAATCAAAATGTAGTTTGGTTTCTGTCCAGATCACATTCTTTGATATGTTTGGTGTGCCCCCAACTTCCCTTGGGACAGCTCTAAATGAGACTTTCTTTCAACAATGGCGTTCTTCTTGCCATTCTGTTATCATAATCTTCCATCTAAACTGTGGTTCTCTGCAGCTCCTCCAGAGTTAG